>NC_090944.1:108596737-109209237 GCF_040807025.1 Struthio camelus
GTTGTTAAACTATTTCATGATGGTTTCAGTCATATTTTGAATACATGGGGATACTTTTGTCGCATCCATGTTTAGCTAACTAAATAGTAAGTAGGTAATCGTTTTCTAATCAGTTTTCTGAGTTTAAACTCCTTAGAGCAGGATGTATTATTACCCTACCTTGCCATTGACAGAAAGGGAGCGTAGGTGACTAGTTTACACAAGATATCTGGTGCTCAGGTAATAGAATTAGGTGAGATAAACTTCCTGATCCCCCTCCTCCCACACCCACATGCACCTCCACATCACACACCCTGGTCTGGCAATCTAGTTAGCACTGAACCAAGCACATTTGTCAAGCACATACCTCGTCCCTAGCCTGGCAGCAGTACACCACCGCTGCGGCTGTACTTGCTGAAGGCAAGGCTAGGCATTGTTTCATCCACTTCTGTGTCACTCTGTATGGTTACGGTGATAGTGAAAACAGGGAACTTTAGGGTATGGTCATGGTTTTCCACAGCCATACCACACATGTCCTGGCAACTTTTTCAGGAATCTCTCCAGTTGCTCTTCTGGGCTTCAAATGGGTTGACGGCATCACCTTTTGGTAAGCCACTCTGACTGCAAATTGGGCTGAACATCATGTCCCATCAGACCTTCCCTTCAGCAGCAAGTATTTCTGTGAGTGCTATGCTTACTTCCAAGCTACATAGACCAATTTTACATCTAGGATAGAGTCTGCTTTTAGGATATGTCTATCAGGACCAACATTGACTTCAGAAATGTAGACATAGACATGTCTGAAAAAGCAAGCAGCAAGTTATGGTTGTTTTCAAGCCTGTTTTGAGGCAAGAGGAGGCCTCAAGGGTACATCTCAAAGTGTAAAAGAGTGACCAGATTAAAGGAGATTTAAAGCACAGATTAAAGGAGTCCTTATTAGAGAACACATTAGAAGAAGCAGGACAGCTAGAACATTTTCTCAGGATGTGCTCAGAACCACGCAGGAATTATTTCAAAGAGCAGTGGCATATGACTAAAAGAGCCAGTCTAAAGTGGTTTTGGACATCATGTGCCTCTCATCTTTACCACAGGTTTAGCCTTGCATGGACAAACAGTACAATTCCAACACAAGAGGTGTTTGATTTCCTATTAAACTATGCTATTTAAAAGTCGGCATTGTTTGCAGCAATGGTGCAACACTAGACTTTTATGCTCTGACTCTAAGACCCCTGTCCTTCACCCTCCATGTGTTGAAGGCCCATTGAAGTTAACCTCCACATATTGCCTGAGTGGGAGCACATCGTATGGCCAATAATATCACTGGTTCCAGTGCTTATTTTTCTAAGCAATTCTATTGTCTCCAGTCAAGCTATTTGCATTAATAAAGCCCATTCGCATAGTAAAGGAAGGTGCTATTCATTTTTTTATATATATAATTGACAAGTAGATAGCCTTTTAGCTGGAAATATTCCCAAGCGGTATGTAGCTGTATGACAAGAATAGGATTTACTTCTAGAAACTTAAACATTCATGCCAATCTCTTCTTAAACTTAAATGTCAGAGTAGCATGTCTCTAAGATAGCTAACTCCCACTGATTCCAGTGAAATAGATACTAACTACCCTTTGAGAATTTGAAGCTGGAGCATAACAGAAGGCAAAATGTAACTCATAGAAATACATAATAGAAAAATAATGATGATATTATAAAAAAACTTATAGTGCTGTTGTAGTGAATACTCTATACTTAAATGTTTCCTTCAAAAGGATTTACTAATTTTATAAATCTGGTTTTATAACATTTTAGAATTCAAACGTGGGATAGACCATGTCATTTATACTGCAACAGCCTCCTGAATTTAGTTTAGATCAGTGCTATTTACAAGAATGGGTATGATTTTTAAATAGTCTCTATTTTCTCCTGTATGTATTTGACAATATAAGCCACAGAAATACTGACTTGCTATCATAAAAGACTATACTTCTGAAAAGTTCTAAAAGCACACTCAGAAATCAGCTTACTTCAGTAGCTGTTAGAGAGGACAGACCGTTGTCTATTATTATGAACATGACTTTCATGAAACTTTGATGTCAGCTAACAGTCGTAAGAAACTTTAAAAGAAATTGGCAATAGTCAGCATTTAACTCTGTAAGAACAGAAGATGCAACCCATGAGGCTGATCCTAAAATTTAGCTGGCTTTGGCCCACTAAGTCAAATTTTCATTTTTAGGCACAAAATACTGTGGTTATAAACACCCTCTTCATATGTGCAGCCTGACATTGAACTATCCCACTGCCTGGATGACACAAAATTGTTGGTGTGCTTTTGAGTGAAATGATTTTAGAGGTATTGGGCTTACCACTGGATGTGAGTATCCTCAGCTTGGATCTAATAGACCATAACGGCTTTTCAGGTGCCTTCGTAGTCTGTCTTACTTTATGAAATGAAAGCATTCACATAGATGTTGCCGTTTTTCTTCATCATATTATATCACTTACCGACCTACTGAAGGATTTATTATAATGCTTGGAAAGACTGCTGTCTCATCTTCTTCAGAATCTCCCTAGGCCAGCCAGGTGCTTATTCAGAGCTGCTTATTCGGAGCTGGACTCATCTTTCCCTGGTTTTTGGCCTGCTCTTTTTGACTGAAAATTACTATAGTGCCATCTAGTGCTACTTTGCTGAGCTTTGCATGCACTGCATAAAATTTTCTGAGGACATTGCTTTGTGTTCATTCATTCTAGCTCTAAACACTCTGAAATCCTGAAACTCCAATCCATCTCCTCAGGAACATTCCCCCACTCCTTTTTTTCTCAGGCAAGGCAAGGCATAGCATAGATTATATACATTTTTGCAACAGACTTTCCAGCGATGTTATGCATTAAAAATTGGCACTAAGCAGTGTGACTGTGTGGAATGGGGAAGCAACGGGAGAGCATGCTCGCAAAGAGCATGTGTTCCAATATCTTCAAAATGTGCAACTTTTTAAAATAGGACTGAGGAAGTTGCTTAGGAAAGTATGCTTGGAGATGGGGCCTGACACAATCTGGCATGGCCAGTCTGGGTGTGGGGTTGGAGAGTACTGGGGAGGCAAGGGGAGGTATCCTTGCTTGCAAAGATGATTTCTAAGCACAAAGACCAGCCCAAATAGTGACGAAACTATTCTTTTCCCTGTACACCTGCGGGGCAGTTTCTGTTTAAAAATCCATGGAGATTACTGCACCCTGGGAGATGGAAGAGACTTCATGGCTCTTTATGCAATTCAGCTAACTAAAATGTAGTTGGTTCATGTAGTGATTGCCCCGGTCAGCTCACCCAGGTCTCATGCAATCCCAGGCTAAGAGCCCTGAGAGAGACTTGCTACAGACATGGGGTGCCTGCCCTAAAAGTAACTACAGCTGGAGTGAGAGTACCTAACAGGCAGCTACTGACAGGCAGCTACCAACTTTCTGGGGCCTGAGGCAAGGCAGCGTGCTTTGAGACACCTAGCATCGTATTTTTTAAGTATTTTTAAAGTAGTAATACAAAGAGGGTCCTAGTGAGAAACTAATGGGAAATAAGCACTTAGGCACTTGTGAAAATCCCACTGGATTCCTGTCCACATCTCCAGAAACTTTTAAATCTGATCTCTAGACATCTTGCGCTCAAGTTAATGTGTTTGGCTAAATGTGACACTGACTTTGTGCACTGTGATACAATGTGAACCTTTGCCCGTGTGATTAAAAGTAGCTGCTCTTGCCAGATGTTTCACGGGTCTCCCCAGACCGCTTATTTAAAGTGCTGGCATCATCTATCACTAAGCAGTCCAACACCAAGTGGGCCAAATACTTTTTCTGCTTTCTTCAAGAGAGCTTTAATGTTGAAATGTTTATCTGAAATAGTTTCAGGCCTCATCCGTGATAACAACTAGAGGGTGAATAATTTTGGATATCTAACAGTTCCATTTAGACCACTGAAGTCTATTCCGTGATTCCTTTCAGCTTGCAGTCATTGTCGTTCAAGAACTATACTGGGATTGCTCTTCAAAAGTCCTACTGGCGCTCCTGGCATTCTCATTTTCATAGCACCTTCAATACTGATCTAAAATTAGATTCTGTTCCTGAAATGAATACGTCGTTCTTCAATCCGCAAGCTGCAAATTGAACAATAAATTCTTGTCTCATATACTTTATGCTGAATTAGCTTGAGGTAAGATAGGAAGATTTACTTTTTTGCCACATCTAAGGTCATAAAGTAAATAATAGAAACTGTTTTCCTTGCGATCTCTTTGAAAGTTATTGTAATTTACTGGCTAATACAGAGCAAATTTTGCCTGGTAGCAGGGCTCTAATAGGTAAGAGAGGTAATATTATAAAACTCTTAAGTTAATCAATAGGTATCAAGAAATCAACCCAGCCTACAAATCTAGAAGTATTATCGGTAATTTTTTCATTTAGGAATAGGTACAAACTTCCACCTACTTGATATAAATGTCTAGAACTTCTATGAGTGAGCTCATATCTGTTTGATAAGCAGAACAGTGCTAGTAATTTTATAGAAAGCTCCACATGGTTTTTTTTTTCCTCTGGAATATCTCCAAGCAAGTCACACTCTTCTGAAAAAAGCTTTGGCCCTGACTGTGCAGACTTATGCATGTGTGAAGTTTTACATGCTGTGAAGAGCCTCATTCATTTATATGAAGCTACTCACAGTGCAGAACATTCAGGATCTGCACAAATTTCCAGGTTTAGGACCTTTGTTTGAAATACACTCATGTACTCTTAACCTTGCTTTCTAATGGGCCCTTTGTTTCCATGCAGTGAATACAGCTCACTGTTCAGTTTTTGTGTATCCAGCACTTTCTGTAGCTGTTATATTATTACTCCAGCCTGAATTTGCTGGAACAAGGATCCTGTAAACTGGGCAAGCAGAAACTGCAAGCAGGAAACCTACCTAGACTATAGTTTTCAGAGATCAAGGGTTCCAATACATTGTCCTCAAAACAATATTAATAGACATCCATAAGTTAATGACAGATAAAAGTACTGGATCTGATAAAGAGGGTCTAAAATTCCACTCAGCATGAGTAAGGATGTCCCCACATGAATGCCAATAACTTTCATTTTTCTAGCACTGTTCGTGAAAAAATTCAAATGTGATCTGAGAATGACAGATGTACCATCTTCCTGAGTCTGCAAAAGATAATGCCAGTGGCTGCTGCTGCCCAACTCCTTCTCAAGTTGCAACGGAGTAAAAAATGACCAGAGTTTAAACTGATATAGGAAGACACTTTACCATGTAAGTCCTAAAGGATGACAGCAACTCTAGGGTCTTATTGAAGTCTTTGAGGTGACTGTAAAAGCTATTTCAGAGGTGCCCACATCTACCTTGGCTATCGCTCAAGTGAGAGAACTGAAAGCGATGATCTATAATTGCCATCTGACTGCCACCCATTTGGAGCATATCACTGAAACTGAGGAAGAGACTGATAGTGTTTAAATCAGGGGCATTAATTTCACTTTCCACTCTATGTTAGCCCTGACAAAAGTCTCAATTTTAGCACTGTGCTAAATAATACTGTCTTAACAGCCAAATATACTAGACATGTAAGTGAACTACATAGATTTTTCTCTTTTACAAAGCTCAGGATTACATTCAGGATTACATTCCCCATTGTGCCTAGAAAACATTTGACACATTTTTGTGAACACCACATATTATACATAAAAATGAGCTGATTGACGGTGTCACAGTTAAAGACAGTACACAACTGTCTCATTCTTTTAAATGTCAGATAGATGTTCCAGTCTGGTATATTTCAAACTCGTTAAGAGACTTAGATATAACAGGTGTAGATCAATTTTTCACTGTCAAGCAACAAATATAACTTAAGAAACAATATAGAAACAGAAGGCTTTAAATATAAATATTTTCTTTGCATAGGAGTTCTGCAAGAACATGTTAACACAAAGATTTCAGTGGCTTGTAAAGACTCAGTGACATCTGACTTTGCATTTTTGCCGCAAACTAAGTGGTATTTTTGCATATAAAGTTCTCCTCTCTGATATCATTCCTACTGCTAAACCTTTAATCTGGTCTAATTTCTGTCAGAAGGACTTTAGTCTACTCTCTGCTTTCTTTTTTGTGTTTTTTTTTTTTTTTAATTTGCTATTCTTACTCTCAGGACAGACCTGGACTAATCTGCTCCTTTCTTTGTGAACGAACCTGAACTTGCACTTAAACAAGAAAATTGGGAACCAATCACTCCTCTGATAGGAGTCCTTTCAAGAGTGCAGGTACCTATATATATATGTATAAATCATCTCTCTCTACTACACTTGATGAATGCAGATCAACTAACCATAGGCTTGTACATTAGGAACATCTCTTTATATGTAACGTGTGTTGAGTGTGTGCACGTGTGCATGAAGCGAGAGATCAAAGCATACTGTTACTCCAAATAACGGTGTTAGATATTAGAGGGGGCTGTGGAGGAGGCACTTAGGGTTTAGGAAGGTGAAGAAGAGCTGGACAAGGGAGCAGCTGTGTTTGGACATGTCATGTGAGGCTGGAGAGAAGAGGATGAGAGTGAAATCCAGAAAGGGCACGGAGAGTAAAGGCAGACTGTTCTGGTGAGAGCGGAAGGAATAAACTGAAGGAGAAACAGCAAACACTAGCAACGGACTCAGCAAAGGGAGGCTGGCGCAAAAATAGCAGATGTCCAGATTTCGGAGTTCAGGGCATGACTACCTCCAGAAAGATGAGGCCCTTCTCTGCTGCTGCTGTGTTTCTCTTGAAAGGCAAGAAGAAAGCGAGGTGTTCGAAGGTCGAGGCTTTTACTCCCTGCTCTCAACTTCAAATGGCTGATTTGAGGAAGAAATAGCATTTTTAACTGGTGAGGGAGAGAAAAAGGAAGAACAAGGGAGAGGGAAAGAGGAGTTTGGGTCCCAACCTAGCTTGTGATTTAACTTCGTGCTACTTGCCAACACAGAGTTTATTTATTTTTCTGGTTATTATTAGATAACACTAAGATGTGCGTCAGGTTGTGAACTGTTAAAGGTGTACAGAAGGCTTTCAGTCCTTAGAGGGAAAGGCTTTTGCTGCTCCGCGGTTTAAATATTTAACTCGGGCAGAGCGTGTCTGTGAGCGCAGCGCAGGACTCCAGCTGGAGCCGGGGGTGGGAGGTGGTCGCTGGTAAAGACTGGCGAGAGCAAACTGGAAACTGAGCTGTGAGGAGCTTGTAAGCGCGAATGTCACGTGTAGCCTTGTATGACTTTGAATTAAAATGCATTTGTAATGAACTCTTCCTGCTTTAAGGAAAACGTGGAATTCTTGACGCCCTGGAACGTGGCAGAGCAGCCCCCGGGATCCTGTCCCCGGCTGCCGCCGCTGTTCCCCTGGAGGAAGGGAGGCTGTCGCTGCCACACTGACTGCCCAGTTGGGGCGCAAAAGTTTAGAAACTCTGCTTAGGCCCTGAGGTCTTGACTATGGCTAGTTTTGATGGCACCGGGGAGCCCCCTTCAAACGCTTTCTCACCCGAGATACCTTCTTTATCCCTTGTCCCATCACCCTTAAGAGTGAAGAGGAACGTGGTAAGTTCACCGGATGCTGTCACTAACCCTCGGGGACTTAGTGCAAAAGTGCTGCAGCACCCATTCCCCTGAGCAACGGGGTCCTCTGTAAGCTTTCACCAGTGCAGCACGAGGCTCTCCGGGTTAGTACTTCAAAGCAGCTCTGCTAGCCAGCCTAAGGAGCAAGAGAAGGACGGATGGATTTATTTTACCCCTTCTCTGTTTCCTGTTGTCATATAACAGTGCAGGCACAAGTCCGGTTTCATAACTCACTATGGATGATCTGATTTAAGAGTTGCTGGTTTTGCTTTGAAAAAAAAAATTGACATATTGCAGGATTGTCAGCTTTGGAGCCAGTTTCTTACAAAGAGTATGCTGTTCCATGTTGCTGACTAACACACTCATCTTTCAATTGTACATTTTCCTATCCCCTCCATTTAATAATCAGATTCATTTTCATTCTTTACTGCCATTCCTTTAGCTTTACACAGTTCGTTACTGTAACTCCAAATAATCTCCATCTGGAATACCACTTCAGCTCAGAGAGCCAAAGTTTTCATATTACTGGGAATTCGTTCAGTTTTGTCAGTGTTTCAGTTTGCTTAACTCTATCTTCATTTTTTTTTTTTTTTTGGTGGTGGGTTGCTGGAATAATGTTAGCTGAGGTTCTGGGTGTATTGCACTAGCTTCTCATCCTGATTTAAAGGTACCAGTGCTAGAACTTGACAGGTTGTGTTACAGCAGGGATTTCACATGTTTTTCAACAATCAAGAACAATGCTTATAATGAATTTCTCTGTTGTCCCCCTAATGCTATGTGGCATCCTTGTGACCAGACACTGTCAAGACAGGCAGTTTTGATATGAACTTTCACAGCAATTCAGTTGCGCTTATAAATCTCTGTTATTCTTTCCTTGTAGCGGAAGTTATTTCTGCAGTTGCTTTTTCCCTTGATTCTGTAGTTTCATGTCTCACTAATCCCCCCGACATGTTTGTACTTAATATCAGTCATGTGAACTTTTATATAACTGTACTTGTCTTACTGTAAGATCAGCTTCATTCTAGTATTCTTTTCCCATTTATCCACACAATCCTAAAAAGGCTGTTAGAACAGTCTTGTTTCCTGACCAAACTGCTTAAATAAAATCAGCTAAATCCTTCTTCTCTTTATGATTTCTATGCAAGCAGAGCAGAAACCAATACAGTAAGTCATTCAGGACCAAGTTCTCTCCTCTCTTTCACAGAAGTAAATCTGGAGATCTCTGCTGACTGCTCTGGAGTTGTGTCCGATACCAGTTTAAATGAGAACAAAATTTGTGCTTTAATGTGTAACCAGCACTGCAGTTCTCCCATTGTCAGCAAGATGTTCATTCTTAGGGGTGTTTAGACACTGACTGCAGAATGGTCACAAAGATGGTCTTGTCAGCATGCTTCGAACTTATGCTGGTAATTTAGGATGCTTTTCAAAGTACTGCAGAAATTCATTATGCTATGAATAAAGACAAGTGATTTTTTCACTTTCCCTTCAAATCTGAATGCATTATAGATCTCTCTGACTTTGTTGGCTCTCCTTTCACACACTATGGAATTACAGTGCTCCTGAACCAGGCTGTGATACCTGATGTTGCGCCTTCGTGATCTCAGGGGTCATACATTGCTCCTCTTCTTTGGGGCTAAAATTGGGCAGATGCATACTCTGTAAAAAGGGCTTTTGTAGTATCTGTTCAACACAAATGTCTTGTGTTTGAGACTTAAGTGAGCTGAGAAAAGGACTTAAAATAAATCACTATTTTTCTTTTCTATTCATTTAGCATTGCTGAGTGATCTGAAATTTTCTGGTAGAAAAATAGCCCTCAGGTTGCTGATGCGAATTCTGTGATCTGCAGTAAATATTGTGAAAATTAAAAAGCTTGAAAAGGACTTTTCTCTTTTCCTGGAAATTTCACCAGTCTATCCTTCTAGTTACCCAACGCTGTATATTTCAGTCTTCGCTTGTACATGCACCTTAAGGAAACTGTGCCCCAATAAATGGAGCTTTCCTTCAATAAGTGGGTCTGTGAGGGAATCCTTGCTACGTTCCTATGCTTTGCAAGTAGCTTATTCTACAGAGGTGAGCTCCTTTCTGCGGGCCAGAATTCTTGGGCTCAGATCCTGGGCTGCAGGGAAATTGGAGAAGGCTGGATTGCCAATTCCTTGGCATTTGCCATTTCTAAAGCCAGACTAGGTATCCTTCTACTAGAAATGATGGGTTTGATTTGTGAAATTCAACTGCCTATGTTAAGCCAGAGTGAGACAAGATGATATGCGATGGTGCTTTCTGGCTGCAGGGCTTATGAATAAATGAAGAGACGAAGAGGCTTAGAAAGAGAAGCTTGTGTTCCTGGGGAGCCCTCTCTCGCATGAGGAACAGTAAATATGTCTACAAGCACAGGAAACAGAGGTGGAGAGGCCTAGATGACCTTCAGAATATAATTTCCTAAGTTTCATGCACGTTGCTTAATACTCTTTTAAAGTAAAGGTTTTCCTATAGAATTCATCTGTAATTTAAGCACTTCTGACACCTTTATCCCTACATTTAGATTGATGCTCTGCTAAGATTTACTATTTTTATGCAGTAACTGTATTCTCCTCCTGACAGACTAGTGCTGACACAGGACTCTAACAGTACTGACAGTACGGATGCAGTATTTCCATGTGTCATTCAATCTATCATAATGCATTTTTTCACCTCTGAAATTATCTTGAACTTTTATTGACTGATCTCATCAATATGCTACAATAGAGGCACCGAAAAAAAATCAGGGTCTGGTATGATATGTTGACTTGCTAGAAAAGTTTACTCTTTTTCTGAGATATTTACTAAAAGCTAATTATATTTGTTTTAGAAAAGATAAGAATTGTATTATTGTTTTTAAAAACTGCAATGATTTCAAGAAAGCCCCTTTTTATAGCTTTTAGAGTCTGAAGAAACATAAGTCTTCCATAAAATAATATTTTATTTTTGAAAATAGTTGATTTTACTCTGAATGCCAAAAGCCAAGACATTGGAGAATGTGAAAATCTTTTTCTATTTTCA
Source organism: Struthio camelus (assembly GCF_040807025.1). Lineage (NCBI taxonomy): Eukaryota > Metazoa > Chordata > Aves > Struthioniformes > Struthionidae > Struthio > Struthio camelus. The sequence continues at coordinate 108,607,342 of NC_090944.1, forward strand.
TTGGCAAAGAAACCTCATTTCTTACGATATATGATTTTACAGCTTTGTAAGGTGATATGAGCCAATATTATTGCTAACGTTTATTTTGTTTTAGAAGAAAAATCAGCAGGGAAGAATATGGGGCTTTGCAAGAACGTAGAGAGCATTATAAGTACATTTATTGTCCTGGCACTTTTAATATTTCTTCAGATAAATTTGTCTTAGTGTTACAGCTCCACTACAGTTATATGCCAGTCAGCTTCTCAATGTTCTAACACTATTTTTAGGACTTAGAACGGCACCATATGAAATTGTCTCTCAGAGGCCCAGTGTATATTTTTGCAACAAAGCTAATTATTTAGATAATTGGTTAGTTTGTTTGTTTTTGCTCATTTCCCTTTTATTTTCAAAAAAAAAACCTCCCAGATTTTAACTAAGTGTGTCTGTTTAATTGCCATATAAATTTAAGAGTTCTTTTTAGACATACAGATCCTGGAGAATGACTTGGTGGCACAGCTGAAGCTCACCTCCTGGGTATTGTGCTTTCCGTTTGTGTAACAAGCTCATCCAGTGCATGCTCCATCCCTCCTCTCCCTGTTTGTCCACACAACAAACTAAAGGCGCAGGGTCCTGCAACGGCAACAAATACTGATCCAATTTGTGCATGCACAAATGAGAAGATGTTTCTGCAGTACTTGAACATCTGACCTTTGCGGTCATATAGAATAAGCTTTGAACAAACTAATTTCACCTTGGAGTGCTAAAGGTGTAGAGCAAAGCTATGGATAAAGTAGAAAAGCCTCAGGAAAAAAAAAAAAAAGACTACAGGCCTAGTTCTCACTTTCTTGAAACTTTTTCCATAGATTTCAGTGCAGTCAGTCTTCTTATTAAAATGGGACCACAACAAAGCTCTGAGTTTCTATTTCTGACATAAACAATTCTGCCTCAACCTGCAAATCTCTTCCTTATTGTCCTGCTCTCCATTATCTCTCGTCTCCTCCCTCCTTCTACTGCCCCTCTGCTCTTTTAGTAGCTGCTGGGATTTTTCACAGGTCTTTCTCTCTCCAGACCTCAGCTAGGAGGATCTCCTCTATCTTTCCTGTCAGAAGAGATGAGGCTTTCTGAGAGAGCAAAAATGCATACGTACCTTAAAAACACAAGACTGACCATTAGGAAGCTGTTCAATAACTTATTTACGTACATGGCAGATTCAACGTCCAGATTAGAGGAGAACTCTGCTAGTTTGGTTTAACAGGCCTGACTTGAGACACAAGAAGTCAATAAATCCCAGAGTTGCTAGTTTCATTATCTTTCCTATCTACATTGCTCTGTGAACCAGTAAATACGGATGTGAAAGTCAGTTGAGTGATTGCTGAAGAGCAGAGCCTGCTGAACTTTGGCCTGGTCCTAGTGGAAAAACTGAGGTTTACTGTGTAGATGTGGGACGGAGACACAGGGGGCACTGTGCTTGAACAGCCATAAGAAGCTGAAGACAAACCGCTGAGAATCTAAAGCCCAACGTCTTATTTCTATTTTTTTTTATTCTCTATCAAAGGACCCCACAATCTTTGATTGCATGAAAAGTCAAGTGACATAAAGACTGGCATTCTTCACTGCAGTTTACATACAAATTATAGACATATTTACTATGTACTTACAGTTTTTAGTTGTATGTGGCAGCTCATGATCTTTCGGCTTTCCTTTTGCCTGCAAAAGCATGAAGGCCTTGTAGTTCTCCTAATGATCCATTTAATTGAGACAATTAAGCCAAATATTATGGTTCTTCCGTCCTTCCGAAGGAAAACCTTTTATTCTACCCAGAAAATACAGACTTCGAACTTCAAATGTATCTCGTTTTCCCCTCTGGAGCAGACATTTTGGTAGCGATCAGGGTGCCCGATCTAGGGATCTGTGCCATTTCAGACGCCCTAGGATGTCCAAGACACTGGCACTGGGCTAGCAGATATGATAAGGATGTACAGGAGACCTGAGCCCTTCTGTAGTAACAGCAGGAGGCCAAGCAGTGTCTAAAAGGCACTAGATGCCCTGATCAAGCAATTGTATCCCTCCTCTAATGTCTAAAATTCAAAAATGCACCTGATTAGGATAGTTGACAAAATGCATACAGTCTGTGATGCTCACCAAGTGCTGCATCTGTACATGCAAGCAATTATTTTTAGGTGGGTTGCTGATTTTACATACACACACTTCAGGGACCATGTCTTGTTTAGGAGCCGGTGTTGATCAGTTGGCTCTCTGCCCTTGATATTTTTCCTATTAATAGTGCATGAAATCTTGCAAAGATTTTAGAAGGCACAGGCAGGAGCCAGAGAGTGAGGTAGCTCAGATATCATCCCACTGAGCATGCTGTTATGGGACAGAACAGGATTACTTAGGAGACATAAGTGGTGATGTAGGATTGGTAAATCCTTACAGGAAGAGTCTCATTTCCTCTCTGGGATGTCCCATACCAGTGGGCCTAATTCTCAGTATGGTCATGAAGATGAAAGAGAAGTAGCTGCTCAGCCAGTCTTTGGCAGGCTCCTGCAGCAAGCTACTGCATGCCCCCAAATAATTCACTTCTTATCTTTATTCAAAACAATAACAAAACTCATTTTGATTTAGCTGAACAGAAGTTTCATCCTTGGAGAAACCAAGGAGTAGTTTTGCATTCCCAGCCCAAGCTACTCTTGTCCTGAGGGACTGGAAATCCCTCCAGCATCTCAGAAGTTGGCAGTAGGTGCTCAGGCAAGGGTCTCTGTTTCCTTGTAATGACTAAGGGGAATGGCCAGAATCTGACCGATTAATAGTATTCAAAGTTAGAAAGTCAGTTCTGAACTTTGAATACATCCCTCTAGGTCCTAACCGATTTTTGCCCGCTATAATCCTGTTGAGTGGACAAGTTGAAGTAAACGTGGCTAGCAGGTACCACGCAGCTACAGAAAAAACAATCCCCTTTAATGATTCCGTATATGTTTTTTTCAGACATGCACATGCAGACTGACTGAAGTCCACAGTCCACAAGCCTGGAGCCTTGAACTCCGTGAATGCAAACAGTTACCAAACAATTTGAGGTAGGTTGGGAAGCAGGGAGAATTCTACAGATAACTACGGTTGTGATAACAACAATTAAACGCTTTGCTCAGCCTTCAGTTTCCCGATGACAGGAAATTGAAACAATTACCATTTTCCCAATTGAATTCTGAGCTTATTGTTTTGGGAACATTCCTTGCAGATGACAATTAGAAAGGGAAGAAAGTATCCTACCAGATGAACTTCTAGCTCTTCTACTGTTTATCTCTACTGCCAATCTGGAAGCCTGTTGATTAACTATTACAGCTTACTATTTAAAATACTATACAGCAGGATTGGAAGAAATATGAGCTTAACCACTATGTCTTCCTCCTTTCTTCAGTTGTTACCTGACAAGGTCATTATTTAAAGAGTGTAAGCATATATAACCTTCAAATCACCTGACCTCTTTTTAGTATCAGATGTAAAATCTGTAGGATGACTGACAGTTATGAACACCTTAGGAAGTGAGGCAAGCGATCCCTTGTAATACCAGATTCTGATCTCTATATCCTGCATTGGAGGCATGGTCTCTCCAGCATCAGGCGTGTGAATGGATGAATGGGAGCATATGACATGTTTCATTCTTACAGCTCCGTTGTCTCTTTGCCTAATCAAATGCTAGTTACCGTTACACACTCTTTCTTTCCTCTTCTGTTTCCGCATCAGGGAGTAAAAGCTAATTTTTATCTTTTGGATACAGTGGAGGATATACTGGGCTGCTGGAGCGCTTGCTAAGCGCTTGCTTCAATAAACTGTAAACCCCTGTCCCTGTGGTCGCTACACGGCATAATTCAGAGAGGAACGTATCTTTCACAGGACCTTACATTCTATACCAGTCTATACATTAAAAATATATGCAATATAAACATTTTAAAAGGTTCATTGCATGAAGCTTCTACTGATTCTTAACTGAGACAAGATACATTAATTAACCCCTTTGGGATAATAAGAGCTTTGGAGTGACTGATCTCCAACCTCCTCTTAGGCACACCCTAAGGGAGAAGAAGAAAGAAAAGCCCTTCAGCATGCTTGCACATTCAAAATCAGCAACAACAGAAAACCAACATGTGCTAAAGTTAAAAATCAGAACCTAGGACTTTACTATCGGCGCTTTGAAAGTCACAGGATCCCACCCACTCTGGAACTCCCTACGTAAAGACCCTGGACAGCAGAGCTAATTAAGGAGCTGTGGGCTCCTTGACGGTGCCAGCAGTCAGCCACATTCCACCAGCTTTCTCTCCTTTCCCCTCTCCACCATCTGCTGCCCTGTCCTATACTGGTCATGAGTGTAAGCACAAGGAAATATAACCAGAATATGCTGTTTTCAAACTCAGAAGTATAAAAATGATCTTTCTCTAAATAACCTTCAGTTCCTGAAAATGAGGAAAGTATAGAAGAAAGGCTGAGAACCAGCTTTCTCCCTCTTCCTCTGAGCCATGCTAGAGTGAGCAATCTAGTCCATTCATATTTTCAAACCATTCAGTCCTATTCTAAGAGGGAGATAAACTGCAGGAAAACATGAGTTTTTTTAGTCTAAGGAAGTAAATAAGTGCACAGATACAGCAGATCAAAGATACTTTCCAGACAATTAACAAAATAGTCAGTTAAATGATGGAAGTATGGGGTCCAGAGTTAAAGTTGGCAGTCTGGGCCTATTTCCAGGCAGTTCTCAAAATACATTTTTTTACTGTTATTTAGAAACCCTAGATTTAATCCTTCACAAGGAATGAGCACAGTTAATCAGCTTGAACATAGTACAAACTCTAAATACTCACAGAAATCTCAAAATAGAGTAAAAATAACCCATTAGAATTTAGTTAGGACTACAAACAAGCATTCATTTATATAGAGCTGTAGTCTGACATCCTTATTCAGTCCCACCATTATTTATTTGATGTCTGTACTTTGCCTGTTATGACATTCCAGACATGTACAACATGACAAAACACAAATACACAAAAGATGAACTAATGATGTTAATATGATGTCAAAAAATGACCCTGAAAAGATCTCTCTTCCGCAACAGAAAAGCGAAAGCCTCCCCATTTGATCCATCCCCTCAGAGATAGCCTCGGGCCATGCCTGTAACGGAAGCCTATGCCCCATAGAACCTGCACTGGTTCACACTGGCCAACATCGGAGTGTCCTGAGAGTAGATCTAGGCTAGTCTTTTGCCAAGGGATGAATTTGAGTGAAGAATTGGTGTCTTTCATGCAGACGGTTTTATTCAGGTGATAGAAAGGCTAGGTTTTGCTTGCTAGCATCAAACATACGGTCATAAACACACTCAGACTGGCTGTAAACTGCATAGCATGGATTTCCATGCAAGTGTCGTTGTAGCATCATGGAGATTGCTCCCATACTTGTAGTTAGCATCTTAAGTAGATTCTGCAGCTGGTACTTGTTGCTATTGTTCAGACTTCTGCTAGTACCAAAGCTAACATGAACACCTCAGGTACAAGACAGTCACCCTAGCACAATTAAGGTAGATATACCCCTAGTTAGATAGAGTTCAAGCTTTATAGAGTTTTTGGTGACAAAATAAACATTTTAACTCAGCTGAAAATTAAGTGGAAGTCAATGCAGTCTACATAAGAGAGATGAAAAGTGTTCTGTAGATGATACAATACCAAGTACAGGTACAGCCTTCTTTTGTATTAGCTCAGATTACCTTTGTTCTGATGAAAGTGAGTGCAGTGATCCAGGATGGAAGTGAGAAACTCACGGAGGAAGGCAGCAAGGACCTTGTCCAAGACAGGTAGTCACAGGCTGGTAGTCAGGCACAACAGGGTTTCAGCCTCCACTGCAGTTTGGACATAGAGGCAGCCAACGAATGCAAACTGCAGGAATAAAAGACAGGCGTATGATTAAACTGATGGGGAAGGTCACATATACCTGCCACTCCATCTAAGCAAAGTAAATACAGTTTTTTATGAATTTTGACAATACCTCAGAGACTTAGAAATCTAAAGCTGGAAGAGATTTCCTAGTATCATTTAGCCCATTGCCAGCAACAACACAGAATGAAATATATCCAGCTACTCCTGACCAGTACTTCCAATAAAAGCGGTTCTTAACGACTGCAGCTAGCATTCCCCCACTCCCATTTCATTGCCCCTTTCACTAGAAAATTTTTTCTAATTGCTAATCTATTTTATTGCAAATTAAGTTAATTACTTTGTAACTGCTTAACTTCTTAACCTGCACTGACCATAGATTACAGTTGATCTACTGGGTAACAACTGAAACCATACTTAAAAGATTGTTAATTTCCCTTTCCCTCAGTTTCCTCTGGTTTTTTTTAGCCTAACTTCCTTCTGTCTTTCATCAGAGGTTAGGTTTTCTGAGCTGCCTGTGATTTCCATTGCTTTTCTCTCAACTCTTTTTAGTTTTTCTGCATCTTTTTTAAAATACAGTGCCCAAAATAAGAGACTCTATTCCAGCTGAGGAACAAAAATGCAGTGCTAAACAGATCAGAAAAATGACTTTCTTTGGCTTATGCACGACCCTATTATCAACACTTCCCAGAGTGTCATTTGTCTGTTTTGCAATCCTGTCATGACTGACTCATATTCAGCTTATTATGCACGTAACTCCAGATTCTTCTCTACAGAAATGGTTGATATGGACCCTCCATAAGGATTTTGTGCTCACTCAAAAGGACAGACTAGGATATTGTGTTGTGACAGCTGTGAGAAAAGAAAGCCTCAGGGCCTATATTCACCAGCCACAATCAAGCTGGACACAGCTCAGGTAAGGTACTGTCACCTAGTTTGAACAGAAACCTGGGAGGAATCAGTCCCCAGAGAAATGCCATTTGTTTTATGAGTAGATTCATGCATTCATCAGATCATCTAATACAACAAAAACCAACCTGAAACAGATCTAGACGGAGTCCACAGGCAGAGGGCAGCAGGGAACAGATCAGTTCATGCACTTAACAAGGCATAGGTCTCAAGACTGTCCAGCCTGTCAACTTTTCCTCCAGTATGCTGAATAAAGAACAGGTACCTGAGAGAGAAAGGGGGATTCACAGTATTAATGGTGCATTTTTCTTCATTTGTCTTCTCCTTGCCTTGCTTCTTACTGCTGACTTAGTAGAGGATTCATCGTGCCTAACTCATCTAAAGCTGGCATAATGTCTAAGCTTGTCCTTTAGGCCTCCTCTGCACTCCAGGAATGGAAGAACTACCTCTTGAACTCTGGATTCATCCCGAGCTGAAATAAATGTCCCAGATACACAGAACGAATCACCTCCTGAAAATGTTTTCTCTCTCCATTTACTAGAGAGGGAGCATAAAGGACAACATTAGACCAGATGCCTAATTCTTTCATAGCCACAGGAAAAAAAATCACAATTATTTCCTTAATAATATGTAAGGCTCTCTAGTCCAGCTGATTCCCTTTCCAGCATCTGTTTGGAATCTGTTCCTTGCATAGCCAAATTAAATGTATGTATGTGAATCCATAAAATTTCATTTAAATGCTGAATATCCTCTCTGTTCTTTCTTCTATGCATCCTCGGCCTCTATCTCTAGTTATCTATAGCAGATTGTCTTTCCCCAGCCATTCCTGGCAGTACCTCAATAGCCAGCAGCTGGGTCACATTCATGGAGTCACAAGAAACAAGCAAAGCTATCAGTTAAAAATGATATTGCCTCTCCCTGCCCTTCATTAGGCCTGGCATAAACTGTCCATAGGAGGTAATTATTTGCTTGACCACATTTCTCACAGCACGTAGAAGGAAGTGGAATTTGCTATCACAGCAATTTTTCCCCCTTCACACTTGGCTAACCACACTGTACATTTCACATAGATCTTTTCACCCAGCTACTGAAAGTTATGGTCCCAATATATCAGAAATTAGAGACTACATTCTCTCAGCTTCATTAAGAAGCCATAGACTTCTATACTAAAACTATATATATTTTTACTGATCTTAATGAAATCAATGTTTTGGTAGCAAACCAAACTTTTTTGACAGAAAAGCTTTGCTGGTAGATTTTTTGCAGAGCAGCAAATGTAATTATACCATGCATATATTTATAATTATGGTTCTGTATCTACAGAACTCAATGTAAGAACTGGGAGGTCAATGTCATCCCCTAGAAAGGAGGATAAACATCAGCTAAATTCAGGATGCAGAAGGTTGCTGTTATGGCTTGGGTGAGGAGTTGCCACCAATCTAGCAGAGGACCAAAATCATTTTCTCCATCTGAGCTGCGCTTGAAGATTCATCTAACACCCTCCTTATTTCCATGAGAAGTATTGTACATTTGTCATTAATGGACACACGGATGTCCATTTCTGACACTGCTAGGAAGTCTGAATGGATCTGTTAGTTCCATTTCTCATGAGAGAGAGGAGGAAGTAGAAGCCACAGCCATGGAAAGGAGTTTGCATATCCTGCTCCGATACAATTGTATTCTGTAACTCAAAAAGCTTAATTGCATGAAATTAATTAGGGGACGATTGCCAGCACCACTAGCTTTTATTTTAGCTAACCAAACCTTTTTGTAGGGCTGTTCTGCGTCCAGAGGTCTAGAGAGTTGGTCTGCATATTCAAACACTAGATGGTGCCAAGGGTCTACGTATAAAGAAAGGCTAACTTAAAAAGAAAACAAAAGTGTTCTATTTAATGGCAATATTTATGTAGTTTCCTCTCTGTGTGATTCTGTGAATTAGTTCAAAACCTACTCTTAAAACATCTCATTATCCAGGAAGAAAATTATATATACAGGGTGCTAGTAACCCAAGTCTACAGAGAAGATAGCAATTCGGGAGTGAAGTTTCAATATAAGGATGTTACCAGTGCAGATAGGTCCAGATTCATCCAGTCCAAAACCCTGTCTCTGACAGTGACTGGTACAAAGTGCTTGCTCCTGTAGCAAGTAGACAATCAGATGCCTGTCTCGGCCTCAGGTCTTAGCCTGGCACCAAACACTTAGAGGACAGCTTGAGCTCTAGTATATGAGATCAGACTTTCCAAAAAGGTATTTCTAATTCAAAAATTGAATGTTCTTGCTCGATAAATAAATACTAGGCAGCCATGTTTATAACTTAACTACATACACTGGTTGCAAGGTCTAAAAATTTAAAAGGCTGCAAACAGGATCTGTGCTCACATAATATCAAAGAAACTAAAAATCCTTAACTCTTTCTACATTCAGTGTTTTCTTGAACAGCGATATCATATTTGCTCACCTAATAGTCTTATTGGTCTCACTACAGGACCGAACTCTTTAACTAGTGAATAAAAAACAAATAACCATAATTTTAAATCAGAAGTGGCTAATGCCCACCACATATTAGGGGATTCCTATCATCTGTGAGATAATCACACCGATAGTTTGGAGGAAAATTATTAAGTCACTAGCAGGAAAGGGCAGAGAGAATGACTATCTGATGCCTTATCAGCATTTCTATGCTGATATTCTATTGTTTCAAGTTCTTGACACTGTTCTCTTTTCCTAGAACAGATTTTCCCGTTTGTACACAACTCGAGTTCTTTGGAAAGAGGAAGCTTTGCCTGGCACAAATATGCAAGAGGATGCAATTAACTTTTCTGGGTCGCTGGGTCTCTGGGGAAGTTCTTGTACTTATTTGTCAGTACAGTTGGCCCTGCTATCAGAGGGGTTATCTTAAGGTACACCTCATGCAAGTCAATGTAGCTGCACAAAGAGTCTGTTTTCCAAGTTTTTCAGGTTTCTTGGAGCCAGTCTTGATGTAGAATTGCCTTAGAATTGGGCTGCGATGTCTGCACAGTGCTGTGTCTCCATGTCTTTTGTGGTAGCAGCATGTGTGTAAACAAATCAGGTTACTTTTAGAAGACTAGTCTGCAAGGCTACTGTTAGCGATGGCCATAGGCAGCAGAAACGATGTGATATGGGCCACCATAAAGGACACTGAGCAAAACAGAAGGCACTGTGTCTCTGTTGCTTGTACATCTTCCTTTAACAGAACTACACTGCCTCAACAAACTCCCACGAAGAAGCTGTAGTGAGAAGGTGCATAGGACAGACAAACACACCAACAGCAAAATGTTAGTACACCTAGGCCTAACTGATAATGGTGTTTAAAGATACAGCAAAGATTATAGGAGCTGTGAAAAATGAAGACAGGTCAATAATGCAGAACAATCTGGGTGGCATGGCAAACGGGACACAAGCAGAAAATATAATATATAGTAGATAATATAATAGATAATATTTATATATTATATATATTATACTATCTATTATCTACTATAACACATATAAAGTATATGAATATATATAAAAATATATAACCATATAAAATATAACTATAATGTTATTAGATCTAGGAAGAAAGAATGCAGATTATATTCAGAGAACAGGTGGAAGCTGGAAGACCTGTCCTGAGAAGATGTGACCCAGAAAAGATTTGGCAGTGCCTAACGCAGATTGTCTACTGAGCATTAGCTTCTTATATGATTCTGTAGGCAAGAGAGCTAATGCAATCCATAAATGTACATCAAGATCAAAAATGAAGAGGCCTATTTGATATTCATGAGATTGATCTCCACTAAATTCAATGCTGAAACACTGAAAGGGTTCAGAGAAGACTCACAAGTGCCATTAAAAATCAGAAAACACTTTGTAGTCAAAAATTTCAGGAATGTGCTTTGCTTTACTTATGAAGCAAGCCTAAATCCAGCAACCTGTGCAACTGCTCTGCAGATCAGCTCTATTTCATACGCCCACTGAATCCAATGTGTCAAGCTTACAGTACCTGGGCAGATCAGGTTCCTTGGATGGATCATTTTCAATCCCCCCTTGACGCAGTCACATTTTGCAAAGATAGGTTCAATATTGTTAAAGGAATAGAGGGCCAGTGACAGCAAATGAGTCTGTTACCCGTTTATTAGGGATCTAAAGGAAGTAAAGACTTTGGTTAAAAAGCCTGTTCTGAGAATCGGCCACCTCAGGGCTCAAGCCGTGTCCGCCTACATGCTGAGCAGCTAATTGCTGTGACTCCACTGCTCATAGAAGCCTAGGTAAATGGAGCAGCCAGTACAGCACTACTGTACTGTGATGCAGGAGAATGGCGGTGGGAAAGCTGGTACCTGCGACTGGTGTGATGGAGCTTGGGAGGGTTGGCGGCTGCTGTGCCAGAAGGATATTAGAGGTATGGAAGTGGATGGCCTGAAGCAGAGGGCTGTGATTACTGAAGGAGGAGCTGCAATAAGGAGGCTTGTTTCAATCCCTTCACCACACGATTTTCTGCCTAGTAAGTTGGGGTTTGTTACTAGTTTGGTGATATGACCTAGACCACGACAGGGAGTGTTACAAGCTGGCAGCATTTTGCTGATGGGTTTGGGGTTTACTTTTTATGTTTGATTATCAGTTGTGCTCACAGGCCAAAACTAACAGCCCCAGTTCCAAATATTCCCATCCATAGCATAGACACTATCTTGCCAAAAAACCCATGCTGAAGCTTCAAACTGTTGACAGGATATTCACGTGGCCCCATTTCCCATGCACAGGTGAATGGCCCTTGTCACTGATATGCTGCAATCAATGAGGGCACCTCAAGCCCAGGGAAAGTCCTGAACACATAGGAAAGTGCCCATGATATTGTGACTCATGCACAATAAGCCCCACATGGCCCATGATGGGATGGCTTATTGAATACATATATTGCAGGCATTCAATCTGTGTGCAATGTCACTACTAGTGTGTGGAGCACCATGGGGCCAGGGAGTGAAAAAACAGCTGCCCGGAGGAAGCTGCGGACACAAGACTAGAATTCACACCCTGTGGAAATGAGCCTAAGCTGAAGACTACTACTGCCCTCATGGGCTGAATGCAGCCTCTTGCCCAGAGGCTGAGCAGTCTTGCCTTAAACCATCCTTCACGGGCAGAGCTTCATTTCCCAGCATCTTTATTGCAGATCACCTATCAAAGACTGATTAGCGTCAAAAGGCCAACTTCAGTTTCTAAGTGTCCTTACAAAACCACCTACACAGCACCAACTCAACCCAAAGCCAGGAATCTGAAAACTGAATGATAGTGCTGCAATGCTCAATAAGCAGGTTTCCCCCCTGCTTTACTGGAGACAAGTAAGGTCTGCTGCCAGGACCTGGACTGCCTGGAGAGTACATAATGCACAGGCCTACCACATCATTCCCAATATGATGTTGGAAATAGACCAATCCTAATGCTTCTCCAGAAGCCATCAGGGTTGACTGAGACAACCAGTCACTACTTTTCTGTGAGTATACTCACAGTTTGATGTCTAGGCACAAAAGAGGTGAATTGATGGGCTGATTTATGAGCAGTCCAGGAAAAGGATGCTCATTCTCTTGCACATTGGCAGCAGGCTTAAAAAATGAAGTCATTTTGTGGTACAGACAACATCAGAATTTTCAACCTACAAGGCAGAATTGTTTGTAAAGCGTTAAAATAGCCCTGGATGACAGAATTATATTTTCAAATTTCTCCTTTTTATTAAACTAAACTTACTTTGTGATACAGATCATGCCAGAAATTTCATCCCCAAAAGTGTGAGTTTTACACGCATGCTGGCCTAGGGAACTCTGTTCATGTACAAAGTAAACAAGAGTTAAGCTCAGGGTAAGGAATCATGAGATACTGATTCAGATCACAGCTCATTTATCAGTCTCTGGCCATTAACAAATTTCTTACATTATCAATGTCTGAATCCTTCACACGAAAAAAAGAAATGTGAGGATTTACATACTTCATAGTGAAGTTAGGAGGTCTAATTTATTAAACTGTAAAGTGCGGTGAGATCATCATATAGAAGATGTTGGAAATAAACAAGAACTACTTAAAAGTACAGAAAATTATCTCAACAAAAAACAGAATTGAGTAAATCAACAGAAGGAAGATACACTCTGCCTCAGTCTATAAGAATGAATGGCATTTTGCCTGGAATATGAGTCACAGGAGAACTTTACTTTGTAAGTGTAGGACATGGCTAGGCACCAAAGAAAGGGGATTAGTAATCTGAAGGATAAATTGCAGGAAGAAATAATCAGGAATACACTGAGATAATAACAATAGCGCATGAAGAACTACTTTAAGACAAAAGGTAAATTGTATCTTAATACTGTGAAAGCCATTCAAGTTAAAAGGCTCAAGGCTTCTGCTTAGAGAATAAATCAGATCACAAAGCTAGGGATGAAGCACGTGAGAGCTTAGGACAAAGCCTTCTCAGCTGGGGAGACCTGGCTCTGGAAAGAATTTTCAGTAGAGATTAGATAAATCAGTCTGGGCTCTCATGACTCGTATCAAAACCTTCATTAACACTTGGAGAGCCAAATAAACATTTACAATACTGGCTGAAACTCCCAGCTCTTTACTCAGCAAGCACTCAAAGCCAGGGAGCCTGACAAATGATATAAACTCATGGTGTGATACCTAGAACCACTGTACAATGCAACACTTAACTATTTGTTGTGCTGTGCAGAAGCATATCAAATGTCAAATGTACCACAAAACACGGCACTTGCCATAGGTTGAATGCATACAAATAACTACCATGGTGCATCAGTGCCTGAGGGCTGGAAGAAAGCCAATGTCACGCCAGTCTTCAGACAGGGCAAGGAGAAGGAGCCAGGAAACTACAGGCCTGTCAGCCTCACCTCCATCCCTGGAAAGGTGATGGAACAGCTCCTCCTGGAGGTCATCACTAAGCATCTGGAGGACAAGAAGGTGATCAGGAGTAGTCAGCATGGATTCACCAAAGGGAAATCACGCGTGACCAACCTAGTAGCCTTCTATGATGGGATGACTGGCTGGGTAGATGAGGGCAGAGCAGTGGATGTTGTCTCCCTGGACTTCAGCAAGGCTTTGGACACCGTCTCCCATCACATCCTCCTAGGGAAACTCAGGAAGTGTGGCTGGATGAGTGGACAGTGAGTTGGATTGACAACTGGCTGGATGGCCGAGCTCAGAGGGTTGTAGTCAGTGGCACAAAGTCTAGCTGGAGGCCTGTAGCTAGCGGTGACCCCCAGGGGTCAGTCCTGGGTCCAGTCTTGTACAATGTACTCATCAGTGGCCTGGATGAAGGCACAGAGCGCACCCTCAGCAAGTTTGCTGATGGTACTGAACTGGGAGGAGTGGCTGACACACCAGAGGGCTGTGCTGCCATTCAGAGGGACCTGGACAGGCTGGAGAGACAGGCAGAGAGGAACCTCCTGAAGTTCAACAAAGGCAAGTGCAGGGTCCTGCCCCTGGGGAGGAAGAACCCCATGCATCAGGACAGGTTAGGGGTTGACCTGCTGGAAAGTAGCTCTGCAGAGAAGGACCTGGGAGTGCTGGTGGACTCCCATGAGCCAGCAACGTGCCCTTGTGGCCAAGAAGGCCAATGGGATCCTGGGCTGCATTAGGCAGAGTGTTGGCAGCAGGTGGAGGGAGGTGATTCTGCCCCTCTCCTCAGCCCTGGGGAGGCCTCCCCTGGACTACTGTGTCCAATTCTGGGCTCCCCAGTACAAGACAGACATGGCACTACTGGAGGGAGTCCAGTGGAGGGCTCCAAAGAGGATGAGGGGACTGGAGCATCTCTCCTATGAAGAAAGGCTGCGAGAGCTGGGCCTGTTTAGCCTGGAGAAGAGAAGACTGAGAGGTGATCTGATCAATGTGTACAAGTATCTGAAGGGGAAGGTGTCGAGAGGGTGAGGCCAGCCTCTTCTCCATGGTGCCCAGTGACAGGACGAGAGGCAACGGGCACAAACTGAGACACAGGAAGTTCTGTCTGAACATGAGGAGAAACTTCTTGACTGTGAGGGTGACAGAGCACTGGACCAGGTTGCCCAGAGAGGCTGTGGAGTCTCTTTCCCTGGAGATATTCAAAACCTGTCTGGATGCGATCCTGGGCAATATGCTCTAGGTGACCCTGCTTGAGCAGGGAGGTTGGACTGGATGATCTCCAGAGGTCCCTTCCAACCTAAACCATTCTGTCATTCTGTGATTCTGTGATTCTGTGATCCTGACTACCACACAATAGTAATTTGTCCCTGTCCCTAGGCCTCACCAAAGTTTCACATCTTCTTATCCCTTTGGAGGGATAAGAATACTTCTGTTCAGCCCTGAATTTTACCTCTGTTCCCTTCGGCACTCTGGCAGTGATGGCATTTATGGCAACATGTTGGTTGCTACTTTTCTCAAAGCATCCCACTTGTTTGCAGTACAAATAGTACATTTGCTTGCTACTGCAATGTTATTCATTTTTTCTATAAAGGCTCTCCCTGGACTAGTGATACCATTTCCATCTTCTCTGGTCACATGTAGTCATTTTGCTAGTGCTTAATGATTTTGGCAAAGTGACAGCAGCATTGCTGGCCTCTATCTCCACATACAGCAGTATCTCTGCTTGCGGTGGCAGCAAATTCCATTTGCTCTTCTTCTGTGGACTAGGGTCACCCTTTTATAGTATTTTGGGTTTTCTCTCTCATTCAGAGTGTCAGAGTGCTCCTCACTCTCCTAAGGGGTTCACTTTGCACTGAAAAACTTCCTTTACTCAGCAAATTCTAGTTGTGGTTAATTCTGAGTCTTCCAGTTGTTCCTCTGAGTGTTTCAGAGACCAAATCACAAGTTCCCACAATGTATATGTGGAAACACGGGCACTAACCCCAAGTTTATGCAGCATGCTGCCGAGGCCCTTCCACAACTCTAAACGCTCTAGTGTCCACTACACGGCCCAGCAGAAGAAGTACTGCCTGACTTCTGCCATTATCCGCCAGTTCCTTATAAAAAAATGGGGGCTGCCACCTTGATCTTTGGTTTTCTGGTGTTCCCAACAACCTTCTTTCCATCACTGTCCCACTGAGTCCTCACCTACATTTATACCAAACAACTGACAAAGCATCTTCTTCGATAGGCTTCATCAGCCTGAAGCTTAATATACATGAAGGCAAACAAAGAATGGAAGGGAGAAGAAGGCAATGCAGTTAGCATTGCAAATGATCAGGAGAATAACTGACATACATAGAACAACTTTACCTCAGTAAAGACTCCACGTTTATGCTGCTGATCATGCACAGAAACCCTGAGGTCTTGATCAATTTGCACATCTTGACCTCTGCCCCAAACTAATTCCAAGACAGTATGACTGTACTGTAAAAAGAGACAAACTCCACTCTGGCATACATTGAAATAAACACCTTATGTAAGACTAGAGCTAATTAATCTGCCATACTCAGCACAGATGAGGTCTCAGTTGGAATCCTATGTCCTATTTTGCGTATCACTCTTCAGTAGAGATGCAGGCAAACTAGGGAATCCACAGAAGCAACAAAAGTGACAAGAAGTTTGGAAAACATGACCTGTGAGGCAAGGTTAAAAAAATAGATTTCAGAAAGACAGAAATTGAGTAGGGTATAGGGCAAATATTCTAGAATACAAAAGTGAGGATAAGAGGATACTTAACTGTGCTCCATTTCCACTGTGAATTGGATCAGTTGTGTTTCATTTTCAATAAAGGAGATTTGTACTAGATAATAAGTGTTATAGTACAAGGATAGTTAGCCCTGAAAGAAGACACCAAAGGCCTCTATCACTAACAAGTAAGATAAACATATACTGGGAACGACCTACAGTACACCTATCTTGCCTCATTGGGATAAGAGGGCCGACTGGAGGATCTGTGGAGGACTCCTGTGTCCCTAGACCTATGAAACCAAGGTTGCTCCTGTGGTGGCTGGAAGGGATCTCTGGCTAACAAGTAAGATGGTAGCTGAATCTATACAAGCAAGCAGTAGTATCATAACCAAGGCTGTAAAGGCCAAAAGACAGAAAAGCCCAAGTAGGCTTGGGTAGAAAGCTCATAAAGATGAACCCCCACAAGTTGAATTGCTGGACTGATTTCTCTGACAGTGCAGGAGACGATTAGTTCAGTTAGGCTCAGGAGGAGAGCACTGCCATAAAAGGGTGATGGGCCATGTCAGAAAAAGTAGAAAGGGTACGGAATTTGAAGATGAAGTAAGGCAATGACACATGGCCATGAGGCTTTTGGGAGCAGAACAGGAGAAGTCTCAAAGGAGAAGAGAGGACCAAAGCCATGCTAGAGGGTGTTCTGGATGGAATTGGAGATGAGTTGGAGGCCAGGACTGTGACTAACAATTCAGTGTTACTCAGACCTCCTCTGCACTAGAACCATATGACATTATTAAAATCATCACAAGTAACTCTGTGTTCAAAAGGAAAGACACAAGAAACACAAAAGCATGTGTCAGGATGGAAATGAGGAAAGCCATGAGCATATCTGAATGACAGCCTCACAAAAACAGATAAGCCGTCAATGTACAATTACTACATTTAATCCATCTTGCTTGCCAAATAACAGCCCTATGCAGTGTCTTTAACAGAGGCCAGTACTAATTAATGTCCTTTGCACAGGATATTCACAACTACTGCCAACATCACAAAAGTCCTGCTTAGAGTCACATTCGATTCAATGTGCTGATAAAGACCACAGCCAAATCTGCAAATATTACTTCCTTAGGACTTCTGGACAATTACTTCTTGCAGCAATAACCTGATCAAAAGATGTACCAAAATTTTTTACACATTAAATAGCTTTGAAAATTTTTGATAATTTAACCTAGGTTTGACTTGTTGCTATATTTAAATCTACCCGCTTATGCTTTTAACAACAAAGGAATCTCACTTCTCCACCACTTCCATGCAGTCTGCATAAATTTTGTTATAATGCTGTGTATATGCCCTCTGAATTTTGGTCTGGCAGTGCATTAAACTTATTACGCAGAATCTCTCTCTAGGCTGTAGAGTGCATTCAGATTTTAAAACTATGGCTAGGCTTTGATTTATCTGGCTTGATTCAATGCCCAACACCCAACTGAAAGTTTCTATTGACCTAAAAGGAACTTAGATCAAGGCATGTTCGTGCGCCTGGTTTGATCTGACATTAAAATTCTTTTTTCCTCTAGGTTCCCCATATTTAAAATGGATTAGCAAACTGTCACAAAGTATCAATCTTTTTTTCTCAACATGGAGACATGAAAAAGAGTATTGTTCATAAGGGTCTGCTCCAGCTCTCACTGAAATCAGCAGAAGCCATTTCATTTACTGCAGTGAAAGCGGAACTTGAGACGAACATCAGGGCCACATTTACTCCAAGATTTATTCCAGAAAGTGAAAACCTAATACAAGAAACAGATGTTTTCGCCCTTTCTGGGTCTTTATTGTGTTGGATAGAAGGTAAGATCCCAAGGCTGTAAACTCTTGTAATTATCGCATGAATTTCATGAAATGTAATCTGTTGACTTAAGGTTTCCAGGGTTCTTTGAGACTCTCAGCTTTCATTTAAAAAAAAAAAAAAAGACAACGAGGAGAAAAGTAAGTTAACTGCTTTTAAGGCTACAGTGAAAGATGAAAAATATAAATCCTAAGAGTTAAAAAAGAAAAAGACCAAGCTCCTTCCCCCCTTCCCCCAAAATTGTGTGTGGCAAAATGCTATGATTTTTAGCTATATGCTTCATTTTTTGGAGGGCAGAGTCACTTTTAAATATTTGGTATCGTTAATGCCTCAGTCTCAAAATGCTGGATAATTTATTCTTTGTGCCATAATATTTCCCAAAGACTCTCAACAGTATCAGCATTCTCATCATACCAGAGACTGTCCAAAAAGCCAAAACTTAAAAAGGGAAAAAGACATGCAGCTTCTTGCTAGCTAAATTAATTTTACCAAGAGCGCACATGCAAATGGATGAAAGAATTGCTATTTAAACTACAACCTTGTAGTCTGCCTTGATCCTTGTACAAAATTGAACTGAAGCAGATCTTAGAAGATCTGCAAAAGTATGTAAGAATGCATCATTATTTTTTCTAGAGCCATATATAAAAACCAATACAGCTTAGGCAAACATGTATGTGAATGCTTATGCATATGTGAAAAGCTATTTGAAAGTCCAAGACTGTGTTACTGGTATTACAAAAATGATTACTGACAGTCCCATGTAATTCTGTATATGATCTACTACCCATCCACTGTACCCAATTTCTCCAAATTAGAAACTATTGCAAGAGCAGCTGTATAATATGCTACTCATAAAAACATCTAAATAATTTATTAGCTCTACATATCTGGTTGTCTTATGCTACTTTTATAAGAAAAGTGCTTGCTGTGTTCAGAGGATGGAATCTGTGGTATCTCCTGTACATTTCCAGTGCATTCTGATCCATAAGGAGCATGCAGAACCCTCACCAAATGAGGGCATCATGTATGGAATTTCAAGGAACTTATTGCAGGTCACCTATATGCTACAACATTTTCACAGAATCAGGTTCGCAGTATAGTTGGGGTTGGCAGGGACCTCTGGAGATCATCTGGTCCAATGCCCCTGCTGAAGCAGGGTCAGCTCGAGCAGGTGGCTCAGGACCATGTCCAGTCAGGTTTTGAAGATCTCCAAGGATGGAGACTCCACAACCTCTCTGGGCAACCTGTTCCAGTGTTGAGACACTCTCACAGTGAAAAAGTGTTTTCTAACGTTCAAGTAGAATTTCCTTTGTTTCAGTCTGTGCCCATTGCCTCTTGGCAATAACATTAGGTTCACCTTTGCTAGTAAACATTGATATAACACCAATAGTAAAAGGAACTTTTGTTTATGGCACCAGGTCTGTTTTGCAATTAAAGGATATTCATTAATATGGTTGGTTCTGAAGTTCAGAAGAGGTAATAGACAACTTAATAGAAATCCATTCCTACAGCCTACTGCCAACCTTCTTTGGTTAACTGATCACTACTTACATGCACAGAGTATGACATTACTATCTAAATGTCCACCCATTACTTTCATTTTCTGTACATCTGTCCCTACCATCTACACACTAAAAGTAATCTAGTTTTACCTCTCAACCCAGGCAGGGAATGAGAAAGGAATGAAACCTAAATTCACACAGGGTTTAAAAATTCCGTATGAAGATTCCATGGAGTCCCTGAGATCCTCACTCATGTCTGTATAAGGCATTTAAGTTTCAGACACTGGGCATGTACAAAGCTATCTTCAGAGTCACTTTCAGAGGGATACTTACACCATGTGTTTCCAGCCTACCTTAGCCATTCCAGAGGACAATATAAGACACACATTTAAGATGAGATGAATCACACCCTGGAAATCACCGTTTCTCTCCACTGACAGTAAGGGGACACAAGGTGATTAGTTCAGACTTGACATCTGAATTTTAGGTTACGTGTGATGAATCATCACAAAGGAAGAGGAAAAAAGACAGCAATGTAAGAGTCCAGCGAATGTTTAGGGAGCCTGGGTTGACTTGTTCATGTGTAGACCCCTACAATGTTGATATTATATTTAATCAAATACATCCCACTTTTCTAAACAGGCTCAACTTCCTCTCCATGTGGCTGGCCGGTCTCCAACTCTGCAGACAGGCTCTGTTCTCAGCTGGGTCTATGCCAGGAGGTGGAAATTTGCCTCCCAGAGCCTCTACATCTTGAATGAGGTTTCTCCATGTTCAGTGTCCAGGCTTCACGTGCCTGTCAATGGCAAGGTTTGTGTCAATACAGCTTTCTTCTGCAGGCCCAGGACTTTATGCAACCTCTGCAAGTATCCTGTAAATCTAGCTTTTAGTGTGACTTTTGCAAAGATAGACTCCTTTCAACTTCGAGTTTGGAAACAGCCACACCTCTGGGGACTTAGCAGATATAGTAATGGGTAAGCATGAAAACTTTTCTAAAACAAAACAGCATCTGGTAATATAGATACACATCTTAAGATAACAGCACTAGGTATATTTCCAGTGTCCAGTTGACTCCATGCATTAAAGCCAGCTCAAGCATGTTTAGACATAAAGATATTCTGTCTGTTTTCTTCAAGTTATAACGAAGGCAATTATACAGCATTCCTATACAATCCATTCCAGCACTTAACATAATAGGATGATGAAAATAAATTGGCCTAATTGTCAACAAAGAAGATACATGCTTAATATAGGAAATATTTGGCTACAGTAAGGACGAAGAACAGCTGAGCACTGCCTTCTTTATAACAACCATTCATGTACTGGACAATTTTTGAAAACTCAACCCACAAGCTGCCATTTGTTTAAGCAAACAAACCTATTCCTTAAGCTTTTCCTTTAACTGTGTTTTCTAAAACCCACCATCATGACAAAGTTCTCCCACTGAGTCTTTAAAAGGATCAAGTAGAGCAGAATAATTACTTCCTGTGTTTAAAATATGACAGCCCTGTCCATTCAGCCTATAATGACACTATTTAGTTGACTCAGACGTAGTTTGTAATCCCCTGTTGTTCCCATATACTTTTCTACCACACTGCTACCTAGGTGGTTATTTTCTTTATATATATCCACTGTTTCTGCCTTCCTTGCTAGACTAGTTAATGTCTTAAAGAAGTAAATTAGATTGGCTTGCCTGTTGACAGATTGGTGGAGGGATGTTGTGGATGCATGCTTATCAGATTATATTCAAGATACTCACATATCATTTTTCCGTGTTGAACGCGATAACTCTCCTGGGCACAAAGTAAGGCTGATGGCTCTATAGTTTCCTGACTGCTCTTTGGAATGGGAGGGGTACCATCTCTCTTTTCCAAACCTTACAGATACGATATGTCCTCCATGAGATGATTGCCAATGGTTCAAAGATTAATTTCAGCTAAGAGCTTGAGTAAAAGGAAAATCAATAATGTCATACTTCTGGTGAACAATAAAATCAGAGCGCATCCCCAAATTATCTACTGTTTGATCCAGAACATCCACCGCCGTAGGTACATGTAGTGTTGCCCAGAATTAATATATATGAACAGACTTTACCTTGTGCTGATCTGACCAGAAGAGACCCTGGCCATTTTTCTCTGCTGTCAGACAGGGCAAACCTGCCTTTTACTTACCGATGTGTGCAGAGCTCCCGCTAGTACTGGGAGGCCTGCACCAGTTCTGGCTCTGCTCTGATCGCTTCACAATCTTTGTAGTGAACATCTTCCAAACACAGTGCAAAACTAATTTCCTAATAACATGCAGGTAAAGTGCAAACACGTAATTGGGAAAAGCCTGTATGGTTGGAGTGACACAATACAGGAATCAAGACTCATGAAGACGGGCTGTTTACCATCGCCCAAAGGCAGCTTAAGCAAGATGCGAGATGTGGAGAAGGATGCACAGAGGCTGCAGGTGCCAAGCAGTGTAGGGCAAAGCAGAAGGGCAGGCAGCTGTGCTGTGCCAGGCCACACTGGGCTGGGTTGTGCCATACCAGACCTTGCTGTGCTGTGCTGCGCCAGGCTGTGCCATACTGGGTCATGCTGGGCCCCTGCTGACAGCCCCCACGATCTGACTAACAGGATGGGGGGAGATCTCCCCCAAGGCAGGACAGGCTGTGCTCCAGGCTGAGGCATCTACAGGACAGCATGGTCCTTTCCCAGCTGCAGGTAAGCCCATCTAGCTGGCTCTGCACCACTCTTACTTCTGTTGTGTTTTGCTCGCCTACTGGTAGACAACTATGTCTCCCCTCGGTTTGCATCCTCCTGATTTCCTGGTAGAAATTGTCATCTGTAATGGGAAATTAATTGTTCAGCTCATCAATGTTTGGATTTTCCTGGCTCAAATCACTACAAATAAATGGAGTCATGCTTCACCCAGTAAGGTCTGTACCTTCTGAAGGAACATTTTGACAAGACTTTGTCTAAAGAGATCTTTTCCCCCAAAAAGATAGAATACTAGTCAACAAGGAGATGCATTCCCAAAACTTGAGCTAACTGGATTCTTATCTGCCTACTCCCTTGCTAGCCAAGTTGCTGTGAACAGAAGTCCCTTTCCCCTGTCAGGTCCTAAAACTACAAACATGCTGTTCTGACAGGGTTATGGAGGAGGGCTCTCAGGGCCTCCTCCTGGGTCAGTCCTAATGTTAGGACAGCACGGGGTCTGTCTCTGAGCCTCTGTTCATTCTGCTCTCCTGCTGTCTATTTGCAGAAAGCAATGCTCTGGTCTCTGACTAGAGACAGCCGTTACACCTCGTTTAATTGTGCAATTACCCAAAATTGTCTTTGCAACAGCTAGTCCATGACAGTAATATCATTATATATCTTCCTTTTGGATTTGGCTTCTAAATTCCTTGTTATGTTCATACTTCTTCTAAACATGTCTCTAGCGTGGGGATTGAGAAGGGTGCTGAGCGGGAATGGCCAACTTACAGCTTACGAGATGTACCTCAAAAATGCTCATGCACATGATCATGCATGCTACGCTATGCATAGCTCATGTCAAGGCTCTGCGCGTGGTGTGCACCCAGCTGTCCCGGCACAGGGGCTGTTGCAGAGCCAGCTGCAGAAGGGAGAGAGCCAAATGGGGCTGCCGGTGCCAATGTCTTGGGGTCACTCCGGGGCTCAGCAGGACACTCAGGCCAGCTACATCCCCATCCTGCAAAGAGGTAGGGGAGCCCCTGGGCACTAACTGTCATTTCCTAACTATGAACTACTTCAGGAGCTTCTCTGCCCATGGGCTCCTGAGGTATGCAAAAAATGCCTTACAGATCTCAGAGGTAGATTTTAGTATGTGTCTCCCAAGGTCAGGAAAGATAGACATTCAGGATACAAAGGGTGCAGCCCAGATGCTTGCTGATTTCTTCTTTTCTCAGCAGCCCCATATTCCTAGTTCTTGGGAGATCATTTTTACTTAATGAGGTGTCCTGTTGCTATAATGAACTATTTGAACTGATGGGTCTGCCCTGTTAGACGTATGTATAAGGTGTCTTTTTAATGGAAAGGTTGTTTCTTTTTTAAAATAGGAAGAGATCTTGCTTCCAGAACTGCCCAGAGCTTGTATTCCTTTTCCTCCATTTTTAATAACAAGAATGATAAATAATCTGAAATTTACTCCCACAGATTACATTTGTATGATCTAATATCTTCTTCGTATTCCTTTAGAAATCCATTATATGCATTATTACTTCTACTGTTGGTCTTTTTAGCTTTTCAGCGCTGAATACGCACAAAACAGTAGGTTAGAAAGCCCCATAATTTCTTTTGTTGAAAGCATGCCAAGGATAATCATTTTAGTAGGGTTTTTATGAGACAGTCAAGACAAGGCCAACTAGAAGAGCTATCTCTATGCAAAGAGAAAGATCAGAAGTAGTTACAAACTTATTTGTCATTAATGAAATGAAAATAAAAACAAACAGCCACATAAACTGACTGCTTTGTTTATAACTTCTGTTCTGAGAATCCTTTCAAGAGCCATCTTTTAACATGCTTCCCCTTCAATTATGTACAATAATTTGATACTAAAAACAAAGGAAAGGTCTCGAAAGCCTTTACACATATGCACTATGTTGGTTCACACGGAGTTTGCTTGGGCTAACATGGAGAAAGTGACACTCATGCCTAACTGCTCACTGAAGCAGGTCGTACATCAGTTCAGACAGTAGTCATGGACCACGCTCTTGACACCAAGAAGAGTATCTAGGAGCAATTGAAAAAAAAAAAAAACATTCAGCAGGTGATGAGAAGAGAGATTTGTGGTGCTTATCCCTTGCACTCAGTCTGATTCTGTCTTCCCTTTTTGTCCCTGAGTTGATCTGGCATTTTCCTCTGTTTTCCTCTGGCAAGCTGCACGGTCCTTTGGTGTGTTTGAGACTATGATGACAGTGTAACATTGTTAATAGCTGTTAAATGCATTTTTAGGCAGCAGGGCAGCAATGACTTAAGGAAGGATTTAAATGAAGAAAAAGGCAGACAAGCTGTGGGGAAGAAGTTATGTACAAAAGAAAGTTACACGATGGAAAACGTGAAACTTGCTTTACTCACAAAATCTGCTTAAATAAATTGCCTCTTCTTCTGCTCAGCTTCTCTTAATCCCGGAAAACTTCCTTCCTCTGAAATAAATGCTCACTCTTTTTTCATGGCTTTCTGGCCTGCCATCTTTTGTTTGTGTGACTGAAAGTAATGAGTTATCCAGTGCTTTTGCCATGATTCTCATTTCATTCAGGGATCATGACTCCTCTGTGTCATTTGGATTTTCCTTTCATCATAATTCAAATGTCTGGCATAAGGTTTCTCTAGTGCTGCAGTGTGCATGGGAGACCTTGTTTCTCATCCCCTCATCTCAGCACTCTCACTACCCAAAAACATAGGGTTCTAGCTTGATTTTACAAAAGCTTTTTCTGTGTAACAGATCCACATCATTTGACAAAATACTGAAAAATGACTTTAAGAGTATTTAAAGACTCTGCATTTACAAGGGCATGTCACTGTGCCTTGATTTGCGATCACTAAAGCAAATATCCTTAAACCTGGAAAAAACCTTAATCCTAGAAATATGTCACATTGTGACTAGGACTGAAATTTGACAGAATTCAAACTTGGTCAAATCTCAGTAAAATTTAGATCCAGGTGGATGGTTCCAGGCTGGAAATGCACCCAAGTTAAAGAATCTGAACCCATTTGAATCCACTCTTTCTTGAATGAACACAAAGAGGAAAGGGCAAGTTTGAATACCTCTTATTAGAACTATTGATTCTTCAGAATAATCTTATATGTTAACTGCAGGTTTCTTCAGCTCAGAACACATTAAAGCTTTTTTAAAGATTTGGAATGCATGCCTGCATTTCCCATTAGACAAATTTCTCTTTGGGTTTTTGGGCTGTACAGCTCATTTTTTGCCATACCACCTTATGGTAAAGTGCTATCCTTTCAGAGCAGAACTTTCTATAGGTCAATTTTTTCCTTTCCATTGAAAGCTCATCTCTGTCAGTTCAGGTATACTCATCAGTGATGCTGCCTTTGATGAAGGTCATGATGAAACGATGTTTGTCAAGGATACTGACATGCTATCCCTTTATAAGCACCACTTAGTACTCTTCTTTGACAAGTTAGCTATTCTCTGGCTACTTTATGGCAAAGGTGTGTTTTTTCAGAGTCTTGGATGTCGTGCTGAATCAAATGAAATAAAAGGGGAGATAATAGTAAAGGGAAAAAGGAGGAAAAACTACTACTGTGGTACTGCTGTTAACGCCCATCAAAGTAAAACAGAATATCAAATACTCATTCTTAAAAGGGATACATAAAACAATAATCTATTAGGTGGGTAGTTTATGGAGCATGAAATGGGAATTCATGGGTAAAGCAGTGCAGAGCTGGTTGCTGCAGATATCCATCAAAAGTGATTAAGACTTACATATTAAGACTTATATCTATTTCTACAGCTAGATAGCTGAAAGCTGACGGTCAACAAATTTAATTGAAATTTTACATTCACAGCTTAATCTTGAAATTCTTCTGCAGCTGAAACTCCCACTGCAGTCATTTGTTAAAGTGGCATTTAAATAAACCAGTGGAACTTTTTCTCTCCTGTGGAATATCCTTTTTTTTTCCTTCTGCCATACACTTTGTCTGTACAAGTGCTGCTTACTTAAAGCCTTCTCTTTTTATACGCCCAGTACTTATTCCAGGCTAACCCTTGTCAGTTTGTATAATTTGGAATGTGCAAGGATAGGTCTGCCTGCTTTCCTCCTTACCATACATACATAAACTGTGCCTCAAAGTAGACCGATCTAATAATTTAAATCACTATTTTAATTATGATTTAATTCAGTTTTAATTGTGATTTAATTCAGCAAATGGAAATTCTTGACTTGAGTAGTTGATTTTATCTTGTTTTCCCTTTCTATGTTTTTGTTACCTCTCTAAAAAAGTTTGATTCTCATTAATTGGCAATCTTTAAGATGCGTTGATTTACAGCAAAAAGCCTCTGCATTAAATTGTGTCTTCTTTTTGCTAATCAGTATGTACATTCTCTACATATACAAGCACTTATTCAGCATAACATGTATTTATTCAGATTTCTAATGTTTATATTTTGTTAGAAAAAGGTTAATTGATTTCTTAGAGCTGATTGCTTTTTTATTCATGATTAGTGTTAAGCTACATTTAGATGGAAACTGGAATTCAGCTGTAATACAAATATCCAGAATTTTAAAGTTGTGTTTTCTTAGTTAAATAAAACCAGGTTAAATTCCTAGATATAGGTATTAAAAGGTTTGTCAAAACAAAATTTTTATTTAAAATCTCATCTTATCTTCATTAACTGAATGCTTGTTCCCAGGCCTTCAAAATGTGAACAAAGATTTTTATTCTGAAACTGGGGAGAAGCACAAGTGTTGACTGTGTTTTCCGCTCCAAAGCAGTTTCTCAGCTGCTTAGCATCTCAGCTATAAAGTGTCCCTCAACGTGTACTGTCTACCTCTACAATTAACATGCTTTGTGCGTCTGACTTTCTGAGGACCTTTTCAGAATTTCCAATGCAGTATTAAATTTCCTATTGGTATTAACAGGAAAACATGCAGGCTTGAAGACTACAGTTTGAGAGCTCAGTGTTTTTACAGTTTCTGATTTGTACTTACACTGCTGTGACCATGGACAGCCCCATAGACTGGGCATGGAAATCCTCTTCAGCCCTTACTTTATTTAGACTTCACCTTTCCTTCCAGGATCATTCCCACCAATCATTCAGCATTTACGCTCTTTCTATTTTCAGATACATACTGAAAATTTACCAAGAAAGAAAGTGGTCACCCCACGCAAACTCACAAAGTAGCTACGCATATATTCACAATCAAGTAGTCTGTGGAGTGCTATAGTAAAGGTGCAAGAGGCAAGTCTGATTTTCAGAACAAAGACTAAGTGGTGATGCAACCACTCAAAGGGATGGATTGGCAGCCAGGACTGAAGGCTTGATACTGCAGTAATGCTGTGCTACCTCTGAGCCACGAGGAAGCGGCAGATAGCTCTGCCGTACCTGTTCTCCTAACCTGGGCAAAGCCCTGCAGGGAGCAGCTGTCAGGGGCATGGGCGGAAATCCCCCTCCACCCCAAGTCCTGGGGATACCTTCTCCCTTTCACAGTAGGCACGTGTCTTTTACAGACAACAGGAACAGCGCAGACAAACTGGCTGCGGTTTGTTCAAATCAACAGCAAGATGATGATCGTGATCTCAAAAGATTTTTTCCAATATGGAAGTAGGGTTTATATATTACGATTTTTATATGGTTTATATAGTTATCTGCAGCTTTTTCGTGGCAAGACTCTTCCGTGTCTTGGAAATACTGTCATTTCTGACACCATTTCCCAATCAGATTTCTTGGAAGCCAGCACACAAAACTCTGGCCATCATCTACAGGCAGGGAGGGGGTGGCAGGAGAGTGCTCTCTGTGAGAGGCACTTAACTGAGGAGTTGGCTCTTCACCCTGAACAGAAATAACCTCATAGACATGCTGCAAATATTTTCCTATTGCCCAGACTTCTAAGTGGAGAGGTACTTGACAGGAAGCTAAGGTCTGTATGAAGGGTATTTTCTGTTATCTGTTCAGTAAAAAGCTAACCACCAAGTGCACATCTTACTGGCAGCTACCAATGACCCTGATGGGCATCTGCCTACTTTGCTAGATTAGTTTGTAAGGTATCAAGCAACGAAGATGCCCCACACATTTGAAAAAAAAAATGATCCACAAACCATAGAGCCAATTTTAATTAAATGTTTGTCAGTGACCCTCCTATATTGCTGCTGTATTCTGAACTGCAGCCCACTGTGATATTGGAGCTTGCTTTATATTTGTGATAGTAAGGCTGATAATCCACTGAAAAGAGATCATACCAGTTAAATATGATCTCTTTGTTTTGGTTGACAGTTATCTCACAGGAAAAGCAGTGTTTTTCATATGCTGACTGTTGAAGATTGTAAATATATTTATAAACTACATGGATTAAAATAAGTGGGTGCTGATGCAACTCCAGCCTGAAAAGGACTGGACTTGGGAGGGTTGCAAGTGGTTTCAGCCACAGCTGAACCACGTGATGTGAGGTATGTACTTCACTGGCTTATGCTAATGGAAGCACAGGTCCCTAATGCCTTCTTTAAATGCACCCTAAAACCTCCATAACATTCAGATAATATAGACTGTAATAGCAGCTGAATATTAAAAAAAAAAAAAACACAAAAAAATTTTAAAAGAGAATTCTACAAAGAAAAATACAGTAATGACAAGTAATGTCTAAGATCTTACAAATACATCTGGGTCTCAAAACTCTTTTAATCAAATTATATATTGTGGTGTACGATCATTTATATTCCTTAATAGCCAGGATAACGGTCTTTTAAGTGCTCAGACTATTTGAGTCACAGTGAAATATTTTTAATTCAGGAAAACACATTTATTTCTCCTGTAGCATTTTTCCACATAATTGTTGAAATTTACAGTCAAAGACTGCAAGGTTTGTATCCTTTATTACAAGATACCACTGTTCTAATAACTGTATTTTAAACAAATGAGGTGCTAAACTAAGAAAATGCAGGTATGCACTTCCAAGTATGCAAGCATGTTGAATTCAATTCAGGCTGCTGATTTACTTGAAGTCAGGCATATCCCTGAACTGCAATCTTCAGTGCGACTGGCTGATATCGTCTATGAGTCAGGTAAGAAACATGAAGTTAAAGCAGCATAGCTCTAACTGTACAGAGGGCCATGCATCTCATTTTTTCTGATCTCACTAGATACATAAGGTACGTACAGCACAATGTGTAAACTAAGCCCAAGGCACAGTATTTACAATCAACAGAAGTATCGGCACCACAGGACAGAAGATGTAGGAGGCGTTCAGGAAGTGTTCCCCTCTTCTGCAAGAATTAGGTAAATGTTCAGTGCAGAGGCCATCCCTGATAGCCAGCTAAGGAGGGACGCAATCTTCATGGTCTGGGGAAACTTAGTTCTAGAGGAGAAGAGACCTTTTGTTAATTTTTGTATAATCTACAGACTGTCAGAAACACAAAATATCTGGTCCCTAGATAAAGAGCAGACCTCAGGGCTTTAGAGCTGCCAGTCCAGACTCTTCACAAGCTCTAACACCTTGGAAAGACAGTAACAGTAAGGAAACGCCTCTATCACAGGAGCTCATTTAGTTACTTGGTGCTAGGATGTGAGGGACTGTTTCTGGGGTGCAGTAGGACCATCTCAGCTTCCTCTGCAAGGAGTATTGACAGGAGCAATAGGGTTCGTAATATGCTATTTTTCTTCCTCTAACTCAAGAGCAGCTTACCAGACTGCTTTTACAACTGCTGAAGCTCTGAAACCTGCTGGAGTGCCCATGCAGAAGCACTATAAGTAATTCCTTATTTTCAATCACAGTGCCTGCTGTGAAAAAGTCAAGAACAGCTACGTTATCCCAATGTGTGAGACATCACCGTCATCTCCCTTTGGGCAAGGTGAAATTTTGAGGTGCGTTCCAAAGCCGATTCAGGTAATGACGCAGATAACGGGACCACGGTGAAGTCCTTTACAGCTCCCTCCGCAAAAGAGACACTGCTGTTCCAGTGCTTCGCTGTCAGGCTGACTCATATGCAGGGGGATCGACAGCCTTGAGGTGGGCACTGCAGCTCTCCTGCACAAAAGCCTGTGTGTTGTTGGGGGCAGAAGTATGAGATCCTCAGAAAGCAACAAGCTAAACAAAAAGCTACCTAAGCTGAGTCCAAGCCTTATTCCTCAAAGGTTATCACAGTATCTAACTACCAAGATGAAGAAGGGGATTTATTTTCAGTTAGAGTTGCAGCCATGAACTCCATTCTAGAAATAAAAGGATCTAATTATTCTTATGGGAAAGAAGAATACACAGTGAGCGCTACAGGGGTTTACTCATTAACTGAAACATATCTAAATATGGACTATTGGAAAATAGCAGTTAATTTCAGAGGTGTTCTCAGATGTTACTCCCGCAAATTTTTATCCAGACATGTAAGATTGTAGAGTATTAAACTAGGGTTGAACATGTAACAAATCACTTTGTGGACACATGAGCTGCCTGGTACTGCTCAGAGCTGATGAACAGCAAGGCAGTCACCATCCTCATGCTTGGAATCTTATTAAAAAATCCAAAATCCAGGAAGAATTTCTCACTCTGATCAAGAATTAAATAGAAATAGCTTCTGAATCACAGTCTGATGGTACTAACAGGAAAAACAATTGCCAGAAACTGATAACCATATGTGGTATGTTTAGGGAATCCTTCTATGAGAAGCAGCTATTTCACAGCTTTGTTTTCACTTCTCATTAGCACCTTACAGTCTCCTAAAAGTCTTGCTAAAGGCAAGTATTTAAGCTATAGTTACCCAAATGAAAAGAGACGAGGTGTTTTCTCACGGTTCACAGTATAACATCACTGTAACATTTTATTAGCTGGAGTCTAAAATGACCTACTCATCCTCTCTCAAGCAATCAAAAGCAAACCAACTCATCCCACGTGACAACTAACCAAGCCTACAGAAGACATACTTAACCCCAGTTTTGCAAAGATATTCAGACATTAACCAGATTTCAGTGAATGCTAGATGACTACGCACCCTTAAGGATTCCAGACCCTAATCTTTGCTATTGAAGATTCTGTCCTGCTTCGAAGGATACTGTGGGTTACCTTTCCAAGGGCGCTTTAGGGGAAAAAAAAACAGGTCTCCTCAGTCAGTGTTTCCCCAGTGCAACAGCCAGAAGAGACAGGACTGATGTAATCTGCTTCTACACTGTCCTCTATTCTTTCCAGCTGGCAAAATTAAGGTGCATGCTAAAATTTCCAGAGGGTATAGCAAGACAGGACTGCCACAGTGCCTGAGGAACTGCTGTCTGGTAAGCTGCCATTTGGAAATCAAAGCCCACTGGAGAAATCACAAGGCAATTACTTGCCCATTTCTCAAAGTTACTAGTAGAAATTTGGTTAAGTGGACTACAATGAAATATGGGTGAGTGGATGTGCAGAGCCGTTCTCCAGAACTGGTCCTTTCCTCAGCATGCATGTTTCCACATCTTGAAATTAGGACTCTCAAATACATACAGTTTTTATGTGGGCCTTCTGCAGAATCCAAAGAAGAGAGGATGAAACTGTATTTGTTTAGCCCTCTGGTCCAAAAACATGCTTTAATCCTTTTCCTTAAGCTGAAGCAATTTCCTAGGATACATTTGCAAAGGGTTGCATTATATCACAGTACATCAGGAGTGTACTGTCAACCTGTTTCAACACAGGCTGAATGCTCAGTCACTAGCTACCAGGCTAATTCATGCCCCAAAAGTAACTCATTTATTGCTAGATGGAAATTCCAGCTCAGCAGAAATCTTGTTTGCCACTTTTGGAGAAAACCAACAATGTGACACCAGAATTTTTCTTAAGCTGTCTGGGATCAAGTAGTCTTTCCAGATCCTAATGCACAGGGAAAAGATCAATTGCTACTGTATCACCATCTATCTCCTAACGGCAAACTGAATTTTTGGAAATAATCCTGCAGTGGCCAGACAGCAATTCTAAACTAGACAGAACGTGTTTCCAGGACATGATAAATACAAATAATAACAGGCCGCATTTTGTCCTGTATTCGTGATGTGCAGTACCTTCCCACACAGTTTGATATAAGTACCCTTTCTCAAGGAAAACATGCAATGCTAATTAGGTTCCTAACCACCTTTAAATATCTGGGCTTTTGAACCAAACTGGGAACACCATTTGGAGAAAAAGGTACTATTTTACATCAGGCCAAGTGGTAGAATTTGACTGTTAATCTGAATTTGAATTAAAAGTTTAACTTCCATAAATGATTTTTTTTCCTGTCAGATTACTGATTGATTTTAAAACCTACTCTTTCTTCAGCACTCTCAGTTGTAACATTTTTATAAATATTATATTTTTCACACAAAAACCTACTTTAAGATACAGTTGCGCATTCCTTAATACATTGTAATGCTGTTTACCCATCTTTTTGATAAAACACTGTCCTACAACAACCTGCAGTGTGCCTTAATCTTTGGTAGAATAAGAGACTATATCATAACCCATAGGCGTCCAAACAAAAGCAAGTTAAATTGATAAATACTGTTTTGTACATGTAACGGTCAATAAACATAGTCACATATTTCTTACCTAACTTTATTCAAAAATACAAATTGAACAATTATAAAGAGAAGAAAATGTTTATAAAGAAAATGTTTATATGAATGAAGAGCTGTATAACTTGAAGTATTCAGTACTTGTGCTAAAACTTATGTACACGCACATGTGCATATGCAGACGCACAAAATGTCACAGAAAAATTGCTTGACTGGACTGCCAGGAAAAACAAACACACACAAACGTTTTTCCTATAAAAACTGTGCTAAAAGCTATTTGGTCACTGAATTTGCTAATTCCTTCATTAAACAGTCTGTCGTGCCAAACTCTCAACTTAGCCTGTCCTGGTCACACAGTTATCAAAAATACTATACACCACAAGGCCACACAGAGACAAGCCATCTCCTAGTAGCATACATATGCCCCAATTTTTTAAATGAGTTCTAACCCTAACCCGATACCAGCTCCCTTGGTAGCCTTGGACAAATCAGCTGAACGCTTCTTCTTTATCTACCTCGCATGCTGTTGTGACGAAAAATATGTACTTATAAAGGGCTCAATGACAGAAGTACCTACGTGGGTACTACACACTTTTATTGTTGCTAGTATTACAATTTCCTCCCTCAATCTGAGCACTGATTTTTCATTACTAATATAAAGACAGGAATAAAGCTGGAACAGATGGTACTTTATGGCAGAGCAGTCTTTATAAAACTGCATTTCACATCTAGCATGTGACAGGTGCTCTTGTCAAAATCTGGGTAACCCATATACTCACATCCAAACAATCTTTATTATCTTTTCATATTTAGTCTAACATATGAACAAACTTTTAATTATTTTCTGGAATAAATTTAACAACCCTTTGAAAAATTGTTCCAGGCACCCAGTTCCCACGCCTTTGAAAAAAATATATCTTCATATAATCCTTTACAGAATAAAAAGGCATGGAGGTTCCAAGTGATTTTACATCCTTAGGATCTGAATGATCATTTGTTTTGAACTTAGCTGAGATCAATAATTAAAAGCTTTCTCCTTTGTAATGAATGCATGCAACATTCTTTAAAAACATTTTTACACTTGATGTACTGTAATACCTGGTTGACTATTTTTAATTTTTAATTTTTATTATTTTTATTACTCCCTTATTCAAAGTTCAGCAATAATACATTCCTGTAAATTAGGCAGGTGTGGAAGGGTAGTTATAACACAAAATCTGGATGGAATAAAAAATATGGAGGTGGGTATTATCAGGAAAACCTTAAGAATTCAATTGCTTTCACTATTCTCTACAAAGTTTTCATAAAAGCTTCATAGAGTCACTTATACAGGTCACTATTTGTAATGCTTTAATGTCTGTTGCAGATTATAAATTTGAACACTGATTCCTAGAGCATGAATTCCACTGCCCTTGATAACAGACACATTATTCTTAGCTACTTCTAGACAAGCACCCAGAGCCTTTCTGCTGAGAGTCACCACAACAGCACTACAGGATACTACCCAGAGTGACTGCACCATGCCCCTTCCTTCATTTTCACTGCAGCCCTATCAAATCTACATAGATCTATACTGATCTACATACCTACCCACTCCTTTCCCGTGCAGGCTGGCAAATTCTCGTTGAGAAACGCGCCAGTTTGGTGAACTTCTGCATGCAGATTTTACATGTTCTGATGAGGGTAAGCACAATTAATGCTACTAATATCTAATCATCCAAGCAAGGATCTATTTTAAACATAGAGCAATTAATCTAAATCACTGCTTCAGGCGCTCTGCCAATTCAGGCCGATACCACTGAATTACACAAAATACACCTGACCTTTTAAAGATTTCTGTGAAACTTTATTAGGTAGGGATTACCTAAAAATAAAGAAAGAAAGAAATAGATCTGAGAATCAGTATAAGAACTCTTCCCTTACATCATTTTTGTGTACTTCTCATCCTTTAGGAATGATTTTGCAAGCCATAAAAGGAAGTTAATCATCACGGAAATTGCATGTCACCACTTTTTCCATAAGAAAGAGGTATTTAAGACAGCAGAGTAACGCTTTTGCTTAATCCAATTAGCATTTAGTAATTTTAATGAATAAAAGATGGCCATGGAAGAGGGCTAGATGCCAGCTCCCTGAGAGCAGTGAATGCCTTTCTCCACATACAGTCTCAGTTGCGCTACAGTGTTAGTAAGTAGGAGTAAAAGTATCAGCACAGTAAGGGTCCTCAACAATCTGGGACCTACACAACCTTAAAATTTTTTGCCCTCTATGTCAGCAAAACCAGTAACAGAAAAGTAATGGAGAAATAATTTCCTGACGAATGGCCTGATAATTATATGTTGAAGATGCCTTTAAGACCCACGAGACAGTAGAAAACGGCAGCTGCGAGCTTTGTGCATTTGCACGTGAACTGAAACAGTTAACAACACTAATATTTAATCATCGTAACTGTAATGAAGAAAAAAAAATCTTAACGTTTGTTTTTCCAATGTCTCTTGGCAGACAAGCATATAATGAGTGCATTTACCCTACATGCTTATGCTTTATTTCTGAAAACCACCCTGAACGAATGGCTAACATTGCAGAGTTCAGTTTGCACTTTCAGTTGCAAAGAGAGAGGCAGAAAGGAGGGAGAAGTAGTAGTTTCTAGTGCTTTTCTACCACTAGAAAGCCAATCTGGAAATGCCTGCTTAATTAGGTCGTTATTTGGCTATCATTTTTGTGGTGCCTGAATAATCCACTTGCTATTCACTGCAAATGAATTGCAGTAAGAACAAAAATAATGGTATTTCTGAAGTGTCCTCATGAACCCTGCCAGTAAATCATCTTTACCAGCAATGTCCAAAGGGAGATTATTCCCCTCAGCCCTTCCTTCAGCTTCTGGGTAAGTTTCCAAACAAATTCTTCCAGCTCCCTTTAACCCATCTGTTCCTGTTGCCCTAAACAGGGAGAAGGACGTGCTCATTATCAACAGAGAGTTCATTTTCTGCTGGCGTTAGCCAGACACGAATGAGGAGCACGTGTATACCTCATGTAAGTTTGGCCTTCTAAGCAAACTACCTTTCACCCCTCTGGTGAAAGTCAGTTAAAACATCAGTTTCTGATGAATTTCAGATGATAACTTCTTTCCTAACAGCACAAGCCTGGGAGAAAGAGATGCAGTTCAAAACCAACTGCTTTTCACTTTAAGATACGTTTATAATCCTTGCTGAAAGAAATATTTGGCCGTTTTTTCGAAAGGGCTATCACCACGCCTAAGCAGATTGACCATCCAGTTCTGCTAACAGGGAGAGCAAAAATATTGTTGCTTAATAGCAAATCTCAGCAGTGATAATGGCAATGTCTTCATTCTCTGAGGATATTCAGGGTGAATTTTCTGTCATCGGTATTCAGTTTTGCACCCTGCCATTTCCTTTCTAAACCAGCGATCTGTTAAGATACTGTAAGCAAGAGAACCCTGTGATGCTGAAACAGCACTCTGAGATAATATAGTTGTAGCATTCTATTAAATAATTGGTATTATAAGCCAATGGTTGGGCAGCAACATCTTAAAGATCACTCCTGGATTCCCCAGTCTCCAGAGCAAATCACAGAAATGAGTCCCTCTTTAGAACATATACAATTACAGCAGCTGATTTGAAACTGGGCTTTCTGAGAAAAAATTAATGATTTGTCTCTTACCTCCGGAATCTTATTCTCAGTCCACCTCTTTTTGTCACTTCATGCAGCTGTTCAGTTCAATTTAACATTACTTAATTTTTGCATATACCTCTCATTCTTCATCACAGAATAAAAAAGCCACAGCTGTGACTCCCTCTTACTCTGCTAATAGCGGTAGATCTGATTTAGGAGAGTTTCACACAAACATCCATCCATATGCACTACTTCTAGTCCCTGGCTCCCACCTTCTCGCTCTGCTGGGCAGGACTTGAGTTGCACCAGTTCCATGGTTTATCTGGCTAGACCCTAAGCTGGTTCTGTACTGGTTCTGGTAACTTCCCTCCCTGAAGCTTTCTTTTTTGTTTTTAAATCATATCAGTTCACCAATGCAGGTTAAAAAGCAACTATACATGCAGCTGAACTTACCCAGCTAAGAGCAGGTCAGAGGGGCAGGAACAAGTGGCTACTGTGACAGGACAGGAGCCTGCTGGAGCAGATCCGCCACACAAGGAAAAGAAACATGAAACCACGAGCTCATTCTACTAACTAGAGGCATTGCCCTCACACTGAAGACACTGAAAACAAGACTTCTTGATGTGAACAAAAAACGTATCTGCTTTAACTAGTAACGCTAACTGAACGAACTGCTAGCTGCATATGGCTGTGGCGTTAGAAAACTATATTCAAACAAATTCAGAAGCATTATGCCATTAGCTTCAATGCCACGTTTTGAACTCTTAGTACAGAAAGCTTGATGGTACTAATATTCTCACAGTACATTTCCATGTGTACCATGAAAGCCTTTTTTCTGTCTGATCATATCCCTAAGAACTCTTACTTTTGCTTTCTTATTATCTACAAAGTGCTTACTGTCCCTAACTGGGTAACTTGCTCCTTCTCTTGGCTTACTGTCTTCCAAAGAATAACAAATATCTCATGCTGTGGATTCTCTCCCTGGCTGGGAAACATACACTGTTACGTGTTAGGAAAATATAGTGACATGGCTCTTTTGTGTCGCTTCATGTAGCTGTTTAATGCAATTTATCTTTTTTTAAATTTTTGCACATACTTCTTATACTTTCAGAGTATGAGGCACCATTCATTCTTGCCCAAGAACTTGCGACAGTGAGATTGGCAAAGGGTCTTGGCCTAAGTGTCTCTGGGTACAGTGATGCTCAGCAGGTACAGAGAGGGGACAGTAGTGCCATGTTCTGAGGCTGTTGTGGAGATGTACTAATGACAGGAAGTGACACAAGAACAATCAGATAGGTGGAACAGGCTTATAATCTTAAAGCTGGACATCTCTTAATTTTGTAGAAACTTTTGTGCAAGTTTGGGCCATTCTCAAGAAGTTGATATAAGGCATAAAGTTTTTCTTCTTCCAGCAATGAAGGTATAGAATAAGCCTAAGAGGAAAAAAAAAAATATATATATATATATACACACACATATATATATACACACATATATATATATATATATTTCTACAGGTAAAATAGTAAAATAGCCATAGTACCTTGGTAGGGCATTTCCAAATGATTATCCTGGATGGTCCTTTCTCTAGCCTACGCAGCAGTATGAAAGGGATAAAATCACAGTAACACTTGGCAAGGATGGGAAGAGTGTGAGAATGCCCTGAAACAATAAGGACACTTCAGTGGTTCCTGTTAGATTTTCATCTGATTGGCTGCTATATACGTGGGCATTGGCTACCTGAACAGTAATATCTTTTGCATCACAGCTAATGTGCATCACAGTCTTTTCTCTCAATCATCTGCATCAAAATGTTGCTCATACTTGGCTCATTAACTGCTCTAGCCAGTAATCATGCAGAAAAAGCAAGGACAGTATAGGAATTCAGCCATACTGAAGAAAATTCTAATCCAACTAAATTTGGCAGCACAAATCTCTTACATAACTCATGATCTAGAGGACAATCTGATCATCTGCAAATATTAATGTACTGGGAAGAAGACATTAAACAAAAATGGCAATATTCCACTACAGATTTTTTTTTGCTTTTCGTTACGTAATGTCTCTGGAAAGGCAGCAAGCACTAATAAGAAATTCTTAATATCAACATAAAACGCTCTTACACAACGATTCAACCATAATACAGCAATATATAAGCTTAAATGTTAATTCTAAGTACTCGCTTACCAAGATCTCCTTGAACTCTGGCGCAGCTCAGAGGTGCAGGAGAGGGCTTGTGATCTAAATCTAAAACAATGGGTCTCCAAGACAACGCTCTCAGAGGAAATGAGGCTTTTATGAAAGTTGCCTGTTACATCCATAAATTTTACACTGAATCTCTCGTGAGCGTGAAAAGGTTTGAGATCTTCAGATGGAACATCCCAAGCCCATTCAGCGCAAAAATAAACCCTAATACTCATATCCACTATAACAAAAAAAAAAAAAAAGTCAAAACCAAAAACAAACTCTCTCCTTTTTTTTTTCACCTGAGATACAGTCTAACATGCAAAAGCAGCTGCACAGTAACAGAATATAGATAAAAGCTCTATTTATAAAATAATTATGAACATACCATTTAAATCTACATTGCTCTTAAATAAGTTGCAGAATGAGATAAAACTCCATTCAAAGTCAGGATTTACAGAGTGCAATAAACATTCAATTCATTCAATGGACTCAAGAATTACACAGTCATGCTTTGGAAATGAAGATATTGGCAAATGTTAGGAAGACAAGAAAGGATGTTTTATTCACAAAATGGCAAATCCAGTCTTACTGAACAGATCCACAAAGTGTGAAGAGTTCTCTAATATCACAGAATCTGCCATCCTGAAGTCACTGTTAGCAAATTCGACCAAAAACCTTAATTCATACAGGTGAAGGCTAAACTGGAAACATGCTGAACAGCTTCTAATCCCATCAAGGGAGGAGAAAAAATAAAATGTATTAAAAAAACCCAAGAATCAGCCCTCCAGAAAAACCTAGAAGTCCTACCAATACATTAGAGTAGATTATAAA
Organism: Struthio camelus; assembly: GCF_040807025.1. Taxonomy (NCBI): domain Eukaryota; kingdom Metazoa; phylum Chordata; class Aves; order Struthioniformes; family Struthionidae; genus Struthio; species Struthio camelus. The sequence goes on from NC_090944.1 coordinate 108,646,932, forward strand.
TTTTAAAAGAACACCTTATTTGAAATTTTTAGATTTCCATTTATAAGCTTACTTTTTGCTATCATTTTTTAAATGCTTCTTATTAGCATAAAACTGATTTGCTTAGCTGTCTAGCTATACACCCAGGTTAATTCTATCAAGTGATCAGAATGACTTGGTTTGCAACTGTCACTTCTAACAGTCTTCAGACATTTAATCTTATTCTACTTGCACAGTAATGGATATCAGTTACAAAGAAAATACCCTCAAATGGCAAAGGACAGGAAAAAAAGAAGTCAGGGAACGAGTACTTTCGAGTAAGGTTCTCTGATGAAACTCCTTTACACAAAACCAGCACACAGTAACCAAATCCAAACAACCCTGTCTTAGCTCAATACAAGCTGTTTTTTCCAGTAAAACAGAAGGGAGGATTTCCTCCAGAACATGCACTCCACACTAACCATAGTCTCATTTGTGCCTCAGTGACTGTTGCCACGGCCCGTGTACTATGGATCACTGTGCTCTGTAGCAACAATTCCCTATAATAACAACTCTTTGTTTTTCACAACCATCTGATGACATGTGTTTTTTTCAGGTGGTTGAACATTTTTAAAAATTGAACAGGCCTTATGGATTACAGCTCTTTATCTTTTCAAGGCGGCAATCAGGCATATGGACCTACACCAATGTATTCACATTTTGTTGCTGCGCCCAAGACAAGCAACACATTACCAAACAATTTTGGCTCCATTTTTTGCATCAGTTGCATGTAAAGCGCTCCTTTTCATGTCTACAGCTGCACTAACATAAAGGTGCATAACATCAAGAAACAGCTTCAAAAGGGACTTTTCTTGTACCAGCTACACCTTATTGAGCTCCATTTTGGGATTAAAAAAAAAGGGTGAGAGGGTACTGCAGAAGAGACTATAGCTGACAAATACTTGCTGCAAAACTTGAAGCCAGCATGAGACATTGTCTTCTGCTCTGTACAAAGGATGCTCCAAAATTTGAGACCATGGACTAGTATTAGAATTCCTTAAGCTGTTTGGAAACAAGTGGCCACCACTACATGGAAATTAAGTCTGTGGGCTGCAGTCACCACCAGCTAATCCACATACCTTGGGCATGTCAGCTGAGGCTGTTAAAAGGGCAGAGCTGTTTGAGGTAGTGGTCTCTACTTTTAAGGCTTTTTACTTCTGAGGAGGCAGCTGCTGGTTCCACATTCCCAGCTTTTCTCCCATTCCTGGATATAATCAGTTAGAGCGCCTGTCTTTCTACCTCTGTACATGTTCCACCTCAGATTTCGTAACTAGAAAAGGTTGTTTTCTATTGTACTTCAGGGCCACAGCAACCAGCTTACCAATGGTAACAGGTCAGACTTTCCAATGCTAGACTTACTTTACTATCCTTACTGACAGAAAAAAATGGCAACTGCTCACACAGGTGAGGCTATTAAGATCAAGGGCAGCAGCATTCCCCTTTTCTTTTGAGGGAGGCCCAGCTTGTTCCATCCTGACAAAGCTTTTTAGTAGACATAAACTGTTCAAAAGAATTACTATTTTAGCAATTGCAGAATGTCAGCAGAATTTGCATCAAATGCTTGAGAATGAATAGTTAAGGATGACAGGAAATGTCAAGCAACCCCTCTTTCAAGGGCTACTTACAGCACAGGGTGGCAGAAGCTAGGAGCAGAGAGAATAACTATATCCCCAGTACTCTCTATTTTCTGGCACTACTATATAGAAAGACTGTGTGGTCTCCATTATTTACGCAGTTGTCTCAATAATAGATATGAGAGCAAAAGGAAAACCTAAACCAGAGTACCTATTAATAGGGAAATTCCCATTGACAGTTCTTTTTGTTACGGTTGAAAGAAAGTTGCAAAAGCACAGGAGATTGCTGAGAGGCATAAACACTTAAGTAGATCTAAGTTAAAACCCCACACTGCAGTAGAGTAACATTCTTTTCCTTTAAACCGCTACAAAGAATTCCTATGCACAGTAAACATTTACTACTGTTCATAACAGAATTGGCTTTCTTATGTAGATATGAACCAAGGGACAAAAGAAATGCAGAGCCACACTCAGCACCACGTGTTAAAAGATGCCTATTTAAAGTCTTATCTCAAACTATTGCTGAAGAGAAGGGAGGTTGTTCCGATTTTAATTAAGCAATTATATCACAGAATTCAAGAACCAGTTTCAAACTGCGTATTTAAAAGGCTGACTAACTCAGAAAATGAAGAGACTGAGACCTAGCATTAGAAACTGCTGCTCATTTTATTGCCTTGCGCCACTAGATGCCGTATGTAAAACCTTCTTAGAGGTTGACAATAGCTAATCAGTCTCACTGCAAAAGGAAGAACCGGTAGAGTAATACACTAGATTTTCATAGTTAAACAATTTGCGATTCAGTCAACCCTACTGTATACAGAAACACATCTCAGAAGGACGAGTATATTAAAACTAGAAGAGCAGTACTTCAAAGTGCAGGACATAACTTGGGATGAGACTAATTTGGGATGAAAATAATTATAAATGCATATAAGCACAGAACTAGTTAAGATACTACTTCAGGAAGGCGATATAAACTTACAGATCAATAAAACAGTACTATCAGACAAGCAGAAGACTCATAATACAGCAACAAAAAGTAAAAGTATTAGCTCAGGGATCTGCGTTATGATGGTAGTATAGTTTCAGCCTATCCACTAAGATCTCTTCTCTCTCATTTTGAGCTTCATCAGTTGCTACAAACCATCACCTTTAAATAACAGTTAACATTAGCGCTAAAACAAAATTCAAATATCATACATGTTTCTTGGCAAACAATCAGGCTTTCTTTACCTCTCATCCCATTCCAAGAAAGATGAATTATCTTCTAGAAAGTAAAATTCACAAATGACTCTGGAGAAAAGCTGCTGCACAAAGATGCAGAAGTTAAAGTTCGTGAAAAGCCTGATCAACATAATTAGACAGAGGTTTGCTTGTAGTTCTTCGTATCCAAGACTTTCTTGCCACACATTGAGCAGATGCCTATAAGCATACAAAAGGTATTTAAAAGTCATTAGGGTTTTCTTCAAAAGCAGTTATGCTTTTGTAAAACTCTTTTTCAAAAAATAATTATCAATGAGACCTCATTTAAAAAAAAAAAAACTGTGTATTTTCTCACCAGATATTGCAAATTCAGAAGTAGCAATAGGTCTTCTAATACAAATCAGTATTTGCATCAAATGTCTAAGTATTTCTACTTAAAAAAATAAAGCTCCATTCTGAGAGCACATACAAGTGCCTGAAGCCTCCATATTTTACTGCAATACTCAAAGAAAGCCAAAAAAGGCTCCTATCTGGCAAAGACATACAAATGTCACGTTATTAAACTTTGCAAGTCTTGCAGTCAAACTGAGGCCCAAGAGGAACAGAAAGCAATGAGGCTAAGAAAATTTACTCATCCACATAAGCTGACTGCTAAATGAAAGACTAACAGGTGGGAAACTTTGGACAATTGAGAAAGTCAGGAATATAGTTTCATGGAATTAAGCTATTTATAGAGAAGCGGAAGAGAGGGGGAAAAAAAAAAAAAAATCAAACACCAAGAATACATGAGAACTGAAGCAGAGATGACCAGTGATGTCCTAGGGGACTATGACCTACGCCCAAAGAGCGGCAAGTAGAACAACTAGAGCAGGGAAAAGTACATCCATGGGTTCTTTTGTTTGTTTTTTTGTTGTGTTGATTTTTGTTATTGTTGTTTTTGTTGTTGTATGGGGTTTTAGGGTTTTTTTTTTTTGGTGATCTGAATATTTCCTGCTTTCTATCTAAAACAGAAAGGTACCAAATCTTTTGCCTGGTAGGGGCACATAACCTTTTACAAGACCATGCATCAGCAGGTGAAAAAACACTCTTGTTGCCTCACCCCGAGTCATGTGCTTTCATATATTGACATCATGATACTGGACACTCATCTAAGAGTCTATTAGGACAGACAACAGCAGGGAAAATACCACATGATTTACTCTAGAGTGCAAAATCCATCCCACAGGCTGTTCACCCCAGGTCTAAGTAGAGGCGTAGTTAACTTTGGAACATTGAATAGTCTCTAGCTTTCAGAGACGCGCAGCAACTGAAGCACTAATCCATACGACCACACCTGTTTCAAGAAACATGCCATATCCATTCTCTTTGATGGTCAGAGCTAGAACTTAAAGCAGCTGAAGCTCCGTCTTTTATGAAGAAATCCATTTCTACCTGGAAAGGTACACGAGCAGACAAAAAAGTCCTCAAGCTCACCCAAATCAACTATAAATTTAAGAAAGCATAAGGTTCCCTCATGTGGGATTCTGGCAGCCACCTGGTGAGCACCCAGAAAACAGAAAAAATAGCAGCTCTACGGCAGGCTGCTAAACCACTGACGCGCCGCCCAGTTGTGAAAGAATTAATGTCATTTCATAAACAACATTTAAACTCATACCGACTAGATGTGCCTCTACAGCTAACAATTGGTTTAGCCCATGTCTGTGCTGTGTGGATTTTCCAAAATTAGTAATATAACTGAGTTCATATGCTGCTGCTTTTTCCTCAGGCAATTACAAGCTTAGGCCTCCATTTTGCTTACCTACTCAAATTCACAAGACTGGTAAAAGTTGTATATCCTTAAGGCTCAACTTTTACCTCACAGTTGCTTGAAATTGTTCAACAGTTCATTGAGAAAACAAAAAACAATTTTCAACAACCCTAAAGGCTTGTTGTGAATACAGGAGACTGAAAACCTCAAGACAGAAGCAGAATTTCAGTGCAGCTGTTCATACATGATTTAGAAGTACAGAAAGATTTTGTATGTTATATACTACACTGGGCAATATCTTGCTTTCTAAACATAAAGGTTTTATTCTTACTTTTTGATTTTCAGTTGCAACTTAAGCCAAGCTTCTCTCACAATGCAAGAAGCCCGTTTGCCTTGAAAGGCACTTTATTAGCTCTTTTTACAACAGCATCTGTTTGTCTCTTTGCCTTTTATTTCCCAGGTTTTCTACTTTTGTAGAAAACAACCTGAGTCCATGTTGCAATATCTGACCACCCTCACAGTGAAAGTTTTTTCCTTATGTTTCATTTAAATCTCCTCCATTCTCACTTCTGTCCACTGTCTCTTATTCTATCACTGTGCACCTCAGAGAAAAGCTACCTTCAACTTCTCTACACCCTCCCATTAGTAGCTGGAGATAGCAATTAGATCTCCCCTTAGCCTTCTCATTGTAAGGCCAAACAAACCCTGAGTTGCGTTTGCTCACTACTTTCAAACCAAACTGGGCTAACTCAGTATCCAGTGAATCTCACCTTTTTTATAGGCACATCCTTGACAGTAGTGAGACCCTGGCTGATGGACAGAACTCTTACAAATCCGACATATTGCAAATTTGTTCTTTCCATAAGGATCAAACCTGAGGAAAGAGAGAAAGGAAATATACTGTATTTATACACCACGAAGTAAAGTAGTTCCGCTACCTCATCCTAAAAAGTCTAAGCCAGAGACCACAAACAGAAACTATGATTTAGAAAAGGGACATACAAAGATTGTTTCAAACAGGTTGCACTCAAAGTCTACAGAAAGACCCCTCGCTACCTTACAAAGAGAGGTTTCCTGCATTATGAAAACACAACGTGCCTTTTCATTAAGATGCTAGACTATTTTGAACTAAATGTCTTCCAGCAATGGCTTGCCCTCTCTACAGAGGATAAAATAAACCTTGCAGAAGGTAATAAAAGGGCCTGCAAATATTAAATACGCTGAAGAGACCGTACAGGTGGTCTTAGCAAGAGAGTACGTCTTTCCAGCTTCTCTTCTAATACGAATATCAAACTTAACACTCAGTTTTAGTGAGCACTGAAATATATTTTTGATTCAGCAGAAAGCACCCATGAAATATGTACAAACATACTGTTACCAACTAATAGCATGCCGCAACCCCCATTAAGAATTTTAAAAACAAAGTCCATTTTGGACATGGTTTGAGAAGCTGCCCAGTTGTGCAGGAAACAGGTCCTGGTTACAGGAAAATGACCTTTTTAGACAATCAAAATCAGGATTAAATACTAACCTTGCCTTCTTTGAAGTCAAAGCCTTGTTTTCATTCAGTTTTCGGCCCCCACTTTCTACAGAAAGAAAAATAAAGATGGTAGATTTCCCAGTTTCGATCAGGTTTGGGAAAAAGCTTAGCTTAGAAGTTTTACACTTCTGTAAATGAAATCAGAAAGAAAAGCACAGCGTATAACACAGGACTAAAGCACAGGACGACAGAACCCCTTACATTATCTTCTGCTTGGGTATCGTCACTCCACATGGGTCGGGGGAGAACCCAGACAGATCCAGCCCTGAAAAGTTCAGGGCAAGTAAACGCCCAGAGGATGGAATTAGCACGCTAAGGAAACTACAACAGTTAAAAACAAACCCAACAGAACAGCTATTACAATCCTCAGCCTTAGAATTGAACGACGATACAGGTGCCCAAGGGGCTTTAAGACATCTGAACGAGAAGCGTTAAAGCCCCCCGGAAAGCAGAAGTACCTGTGGTGTTCCTTGCGCCATCCTTCCACGTATCAGGAGTAATTACCGTGCCCAGTTTTTTCTCGCCTACGTGAGGAAACACGCGCGCGGAGGGAAAAAGCTCAAGTTGGTTTGCGTTAACGCCGGCAACCAGCCCCGCCTGCCGGCGGCCCAGCCACCGCCCCGCGACCCACCGACCGACCGAGTGACCCCCCCCGGCCCCGGCCCCGGCCCCGGCCCCGGCCCCGGCCCCGGCCCCGGCCCCGCTCACACTTCTCGCACACCATGGCGGACCCCGACCACAACAAACGGCCGCTTCCGGCCCCGCCCCCCGGACGTGACGCGCCCGCCGGGTCTTCCGTTGCGCCGCGGCGGGGCGACGCGCCGGTAAGAGCGGGCGCGGCTCGCGCTCCTCGGCTCCCTAGGGCCGCCCCAACGGGCTCCCATGTCTTCTCTCCTTCCCCTCCCCCCCCCCGACCGTTGGGCTCGCGGCTGCCGAGCGCGGCGGGGTGAGGCGGCCCAGGCCCGGCCCGGTCCGGCGCGGGGCGGCGGGGCGGCCCGCGGGGGAGAGCTGGGGGCGGCTGCTGCTGCGGGAGCCGTGGCCTGAGACGTGCCGCTTCGGGCCGCGCAGGAGGGGTGCCCGGGGCGGGCGAGCCCGCAGCCCGCCCAGCTTTTGAATGTGGGCAGCCTGTTGAAGGACAGCATTGCTGCGTGTTCCCCCCCCCCCTTTTTTTTTTTAAATGAACGAATGAAACTTCTGCCACAAAGTAATCCTCTTCGGCCCCAAACTAAGTTCAGAGTTTTGCCTTGTGTGTTTCAGCTAGGGAAAAATACTGCTGGCTAGTGCTTCTGGCTGTCTTTCAGTAACTAAGCACAGCTTGCTTTCTTGCAGGTGACTGGTTAACAGAGAACACAATGAAAGAAGCAGAAATAAAGAGGCTCCTAGCTGCCAACCTGCTCTGTGTTTTTTCAGTTATTCTAACAACAACCGTCCCAGCCTTCTTCCTGGACAACTTCTCGGTTTTGGGAACGCACCTCACCTGGCTGTGCGTTTGTTCTGTTTCCATTAGTGCCCTTAATATAATCTTATATTTAATCCTTAAACCAAATCTGTCTCCTAAGAGAAGTTCATTTGCTCACAAGGTAAGATTTTTATTCTTAAATTGCTACCAGGCAGTACTGATGGGAGGTTGAATTCTTTTACTGAAATAGTCAAGCGTGAAAGAGAAAGCAAGTTACAATTTTAGGTGGTGAAATCTTGTTTTCCATGAATGAGCTGAGAAGTAAGTTTTCTGATATTTTCACAGTGTTAAATTTTCTCTACCTGTAAATAGTCTGTTCAGGTGAGTGATTCCTTGCCTTTTCGTGTCAGTATACTGTGGCTTGTATACTGTGGCGTCCTTGATCCTCCAAGAGCTTACCTGCTGGCAAAAATCAGGGCGAATCCCTGAATGGGTACAGAACTCATTTCATAATCTGGGCCTGAATCCCAGTGTTATGAAAAGACACTTTTCTTCTGAGTAGTTAGAAGTTACTAATAATTCTAAAGGAAGAAAAACTTTTCTTAAACTTTTGACTGATGAAAAAGAAAACAAAGAGCTCATTAAATTTTAAACTAAGTTGGTAGATTTTAGAAGATGAGGTGGAAAAGCACTGAAGTGACTACCTTTCCTTGAACGAATACATCTGCACACAGAAGAATTTAAATCTGTGATAAATTTTTATAGTTAACATTTGTAACAGAAGCATTAAAGATATGAATTCCAAGAAAATACCTCTGAACAGAGCAAATTTGGAGCGGCACCCAACTTCCCTGGGAGTGGTGGAATAGAAAGGCATTCACAAGTCAGCTGGATAGTCTTGTCCTCCCAACTTGCTGAGTCAGACAAAATTTAATGCTCTTAAACGGTCGTTCTTAAATAGTTGTGCAAGCTAAACATCCTTGAAAGCAGTAACTTTTCCTATGAAACTTCTATCTACTTTTACTGACAGAGCAGGGCATGAAATCCACTAAATCATGGAAAACAAGCATTTTAACCATATATAATTTAAAAAACAAAGCAGGCTTCAAGTTTTAGGTGAGGTTTCATCCCAACTAGCACAGGAATATCTCTCCCTTCCCTCCCTCCCCCCCCCCCCCAAAAAAAAAAAAAAGTGTTCAGGTGAAACTGTGACACTTTATCAAGTGGCTCTATTTTGATATAATAGTGGGTACCCAGAAACTGTTGCTTTGATTCATAGAAAACTATATGCGTTTTGTAGGTTTAGAAGGTCATGGATGTTTCTCAAATGGATTTAGATTTTAAGATGGCAGTTTCAAAATGCAATACGTTTTATGTCATGTAGTTTTAAATACTATATTTCATTCTGAATATCATGTATGTATATTGCATCTTCCTAAATATTTTTGCACGTTCTGCGAAAGATGCTTTTTAACAAATGGGTATAATGCTGAAATGTAACACGTAAACATAAAAACATGCCCTAGAACTTTTTCCATTTATCTTGTTATTTCCAGTTATTTTTTGTATGTTTGTATAATAGTATGATATATGAAAAGATTTTTAGATTGGAGTGTGTTCATGTTATGTTTTTTAATTAATGATTTGAAGTATTAAACATAGGGAAAGCGGTCTGGAAATACAGGAGCGTATAATCATACTGTGCTATAGTTGAAATTAAATATCTAAGGAAGTGGGTACAGTGAGATGCTACTGATAAGATATTGACTATATACATTGCTCATTGTTCTCTTTTCTTTTGAAACATTATTCTGATATGTTATTGCTCTTTTTTAGATATCCAGATTTCTAAAATGCTGTATGTACTTTTTCATGTCTTGCATACTATTTCATGCGATTATTGTTCTTTATGGAGCACCTCTCATAGAGTAAGTCGGAAGAACCTTTTTTCCTCTAAACTCTTTAAGTGGCAGTTCTTCTTGCAGATATTGGTATAAGTACTTGAGTATTTCCTGGTACATTGGGAGTTAAAGGATAACCTCCTGGCTGGGCGAAGAGTGGCTATTTTTCGTAGAAGCTAGCCCTTAAAATTTCTATATATTTGGAGATGTACAAATATAGACATATTTTATACTTGTATGTCATATATATGGTTGCAAACATTTTCCATGTTTCATTTAGTCATTTTTCCATTAAGTTTCTGAAACGTGCATCTCCTATAGCTTTCATCCTTTTCATATTAGTATTTTAATTGTTAAGGGTGGTTTGGAAAAAAAAAAAAAAACAAAAAAAAACCCAAAAGGCTGCCTCACATCTCTCCTAACTGATTTTTGAGAGGCGCTAAATTACTGAATAGCGGTGACATCATGTGGCTTGGTTTCATGGTTGCTTCCACTAAGTCAAACTAGAAAGATAAATGGAATGATAAAGTAAATATCCAAGTGTACTTCAGTTAGAAAGTAGTAACCTTCTGTGTAAGATATCGCTGTATTTGTTAAAATGTTACAGGTATCGGACATTTAAAATAAGCTGCTACATTTCAGATTTTGTTGAGGTAACGAATGGATGTTAGAATTCTTTCCATCTTTCTTTTCTCTTCTACAGAGTAAGAAGAAAAACTTTTTTTTTCTTTACATGAATTTAAGAAAAATGCATGCTTTCTAGATGATTTTGAGTTTTTTTCCTAGTTCTTGGAACTCTTAGAAAATCACCAATTGTGCCTCAGTTAATTTTATTGTGTTCCTTCTTTGTAGGTCAGTGACTGAGACATTTTTGTTTGCAGTTCTGCTATCTACTTTTACTACTTTACAATGCTTGTGTGTGCTGGGACCAAACATTCAAGCATGGATACGGGTATTTAGTAAAAATGGGTAAGTTCTACTTTAAATTTTCTCCATTTTTTTCCCATAATAGAAATAGAGTTGTCATAAACAATATATCATGGAGTTTCTTGTAAAGCAAATAAAACATCCTGAATTATGGGTCATTTTCACTTTCATAATTAAGGGCTTGTGAAAGTTTTTCTGGCAAAGAAAACTATTATCTATTTTGAAGGTGTAACTGATTTAAAAAACTGGCTTTTTATTTCTGGTGGCCAGAGTTTAAATCTTTCTTTATTTGCATTTGAAAGACAAAAACCTTCAAATGCGCTATTTGACTGTTGTCAAACCGTTGTGCATGCTAGTATGATAACTGTCAAATACAGAAGAGATCTGTGAGTAAACGCTGAAGGGAGCATGACTGCACATGATCTGAGAGTATCCTCATAAGCGCAGCTTTTAAAGTAGAAATAGCAAGACAAAACAAACATTATTCTGGTGTTATCTTTAACCTGAATATAATTGTAAAAATAATATGTAATTTTCTGCGGTCTTAAGCATGTAATCCTTATCCATACTCTTTTTCAAATTTCTGAAAAAGCTGTTTTCGGTGTCAATTTTCTAGCATTTTTTTTTTTAAGAGTATGTTTAAAGTAAAATGAGCCTTTTTTAGTTGGTGAAAGCCATAATATAGGCACATATCAAGGATAATGCATTTTTCAGAAGTATTCTATCTAATGGGTGAAAAAAGGCAGCAGAGATAACAGGACTGTTGAAACACTGGGACTCTGAAACATAAAAAAAGCCCCGCGTTTGCTTGAGGTTCTAATAATATGATGTTAGTATTAGTGTCGTTGTAATGTGTCCCAAGAGTGAAATCTAATCTCAATGAAAGTAAAAAGTTGTAAAATCCTGCTGACCTAAGGAGTTACTTCGGATTTCAACTTGTATAAAGAAGGCCAAAAATAGTCTTTTTATAATAGCTTAATGTGTTGGCCTTGGTAGTATATCAGTTTTCAGCTTACGGAAAAATGTGTTGAGTGCTCGCTCAAGTCAGTTATGCTAGTTTTTTATTTTCAGTTTAAGGAGTGAATAGAGTAACAGAAGTGACACCTTGTAAGAATTTAATTACGACATTGAGTCTTTTAGCCAAAAGAAATTCTTATTGATTCACTTAGTCCTGTCTGGAATTTTGCATCTGGAAATAAGTAACAAATGTTTGACAGCAGTGTCCCTTTGTGCCCAGTTAGATTTTGAATACATGTCAATTTATTTCTTTCCTAGTCTGAATCTTAGTGTTACTTCAATGTAATTATGGCATAGAAAGTAGAAGTTGTCTTGTTTTGACATTTTTGCTGTGACAGCTTGCACGTATTTCCTAGAGAGCTATGTAGTGTTATCCAAATAAAATGCTTATTTAGTATAATGGTGTTTACTTAGACTAGTGTCTGCATGAAAATAGACTAGAAATAAATGCTGTAGGTTTTTTTATGCGTTGTAGCAAACAGCTCTTTTAAAAAATAATTTTATAGTTTTTCATTTGACAGTATGAATGAGGTAGAGGATCTTGCCCTTAGACTTGAACTGAGGGTAGGCATGACTTACTCACAGGTTGTATCCTCTCCCTGAATCATGTAGAATGAGGTGAGACTGGTTAATGGAGGAAATGGGCAGTTGGGTAAGATCAATGAGCCTGTTTGCCTTGAAAGAAGAGTTCAGTAAATTGAATTGCACTGGGACTGCAAGTTGGAAAGTCTAATTGAGAGTATAGCTTAGAACAACAGAGGAACTTATTTAAAAAGAAAAAAAAAAAGAACAAGTTCAGATATAAGTAACCATTGGAGTTTATTTTTGTTATGCTTATCTGTCTCTTCAGTCTTTATAAGATCAAGGTGTGTTTTTGTCCTTACAGAAAGAGAAATCTGGAAAGAGAACAGTTTACTTTAATGTATCTGATGTAAACAAGTGAAAGATGTTAATATTACCCAGCTATTGCTTTGTACAGTTTTAAAAACTGTCTGCTCTTTTTAAGGTGGTCTAGGATGAAAATATTGATGTGCATAGTATCTTCTCAGAAGACTACTCCAAGTTACAGTCAAGTAACTTGTTATATATAATCCATTGGATCATAATAGCAAAGCTACAGCTGAGTCAGCTTTGCATAAATATTTTGGGGATGGTCCCACAAAGCGCTTATTCTTTGAGCATGATTAGCTGCCCCTGTTTTCACTTGTAGCTTTTGAAAGCAGTCACCACTGGTAAAATCACTTCTAGTAACCTTACTACAAGATCAGTCTTTGAGGCCCCCTGGCTCTAAAAGGGAAATTAGTGTCCTGATAACATGTAATCTGTGACATTGCAGGGTTTTTTTTTCCTGCGTTATAAAAATTTGATGACATTGGGTTTTTTTGTTTATTTTGGAATACATGAAGCAGTGGCATGAAACACAATTGTAGCTCAGGCAGGAAATTGCATGTTTCATGTTTTCAAATTGAGTACACTCTTGAATTCGAAATGTTGATTTGATGGACCAAATAGATTTTTTTTAAAGTGCTTTTGTTTCAAGGAATTCAAACAATTAGTTCTTACCTTAGTACTTATAGTCTATGCTGTGAGAAAAGTAAGTGCCTGCATTCTCTCTCGTTAAAAACTTCAGTCCAATTTTAAGTAAGTTGTAAACAGGGCTTCCCCTCCCCGCTGTCCTTCTCGCTAATTCTACATTTGGGAATACGTGGGTCTATGCCAGCTGTCTCTGGACTCAGTGCGTTCTGACATCTGGTGTTGTGACCAGTGTCATGACACTGATCACATACCATCATGCGCTGCTGCAAGCAGATAGCGGGAAATAAAAGCTACAGAAATGGTTGTCAGCACTAACGGGAGTAGCAGACTGGTCTTCGAATGGCTTTTCTTGTTGCTAAAATAGCATTCTGCATAAAAGTCTTTGGAAATCAGCTTGCAATTGCTGACTTTTGCCGCATCTTTTGCAGACTGTTTATTTCAAGCCACTAGTCTGAATAATTGTTTTGAAATTTCTGGTAGGATAGCCATTATAAGATGTCACCAACAAGCTGTCAGAACTGAGTAGGAAATAGATTGTATTTGGAGCTTGTCAAAAAAAATAGCGTAACGCCGTAATTCTAGGGCTCCGACTGGGTTTTAATATCTCCTATTTCATTGCATACCCTTACAGACTTGGAAATGTCCTTTGCAATGGTGGACATCATCGAAGTGGTGTGCTGCTTTGTGTTTTAGTCCTGTCACAGTGCAGAATTTTGGACCTTGTCTGTGCAGCAGCTGTCTTAGTAAACTCCATATGTTAACTAACCTCTATTGCAAGCATTATTTAAAACAGCACTTAAGGTATTGTATTATTTAACAGATTCAAATAACTATTTTAGGCTGTAAAAGGCCTTTGTGTTACCTGTGCTCATTAATCATCTTAAACTTCACTAGTTTTGCTTGCAGAATGGCTTTAGAAAACATTCATATTAAAAAAAAAAAAAAACCTATAGAACTCCAGCTTTATAAATGCTGCTGCTGTTAGCCTCATGCAACTGAGAGATTTTTGTAATAGGTTAATGAATACCTGCAAATATTCTGATAGGTGAGCTTTCAGGCAGAGAAGAGAATAAGCAAAATATTGTTGCCATTCACTTGCATAGAAACGTGGGATAATTTTGGAGGTCAATTAAGGTTTATTTCAGTAGCCAGTGTTGATGCTGCAGAGTACATGAATTAGCAGCTCAAACTGTTGCCCAACTACGTATGACTTTCCTTATTTGCTTGGGCACTGTGCCTTGCTAATTCTGTCATTTTGCTTTTGGACCCAATCTGATATCTCCATATGGTGCAGCAGTATGTGTGTAGACTTACCAGATAAGATGTCTTGTTGGGGAGTAAGCGTACCTTAGTCCTCAGTATATTCTCCTGGCTCTTGCATTACTTCAAAGCTATGATGAATGGTTTCTTCCCCCTGTTGGCTAGCAGCTCTCTGCTCAATTACTCGGAAAAATAATTTCTGATAATTTTCAATGTAGACTGCTAGTCAATGTAGACTCCTAAATGATTTTCTAATTAAGACCTTCTCTTAAAAATTCAGAGTCAGTAGAATCATGCATTGAATTCTAGTGTTATAAATTAAAGGAATGGTGTTAATGTTGGGAAAACAGTTCCTCTTTCCATCAAAAAATGTCAACATTGCATTGTGTTACAATCTGTATGGCCTTTGTCTTGCATGCAAACAACAGAAAAAGTTTCTGTCTTGTGAGCAGTCGATATCAATATGCAGCAGTGGGTTACATATACTCTTAAGTAAAGTCAGAAATTTTGAACTCTTTAAACAAGATTTAGGGTTAAAGCTTTCCTGTCATGCAACCTAAGCAGCACATATTAAGGTCAGAGTTTACTCTCCGTCTAGTAGTCCAGTCCTAAAAATGTCCATCTTTTTTCGTCTATTGGCTAAAGCTAGATTTGTTCATCTAAGAGGTGGCAAACTTGGATCCAGATCTCTCATCTTCCTGATTTGGAGCAGGGGCCCTCCTGTCTCTTAGGACAGTGCCTTACTGTTTTCTGAGCACTTGCTATTCTTTCTTGCATCGTGATCGGTACAAAGTTCTCGGATGTTCATGGCCTCAGGAAAGCAAAAGAATCAGCTGGGAGACTGATGGTGCAGAATAAGTGCTTCAGGCACTATTAAACAGAAACTTGCTTGTTAAAACTTTTGAAGTCGCTCCTGGTAGAAGGCTATGAGCTGAGAACTGGAGTCATTATTACCTGTGATGATCCAATCTGTGCCATGACTGACCATGCAAAAAGAGCTTTTCAGTATACAATAAATTCATCCTTCAGCGAGTGTAGCTGTACTTGAAATCTGAACTTGGAGGCAATTGTGAGCCTTCTGTGAAAGGTAAAGTTTCTAAAGAGCCACAATGTGCAGATTACATTTACTTTGCAATGTTTCTTTTCAGTTCATTGAAAATTGCTTTGGAATATTCACGTAGTGAACTTTTATTTCAAACTTCAAATTGTCATAGTCATCAAGTTACTAGTAACATATCTCTACCCTAGAATACTTTGCAACTGTGCTTGTACTTTTATACAATCTCATACTGTCCTCTCATGTTTGTTTGTTTGTTTGTTTTGCCTGCAATGCACACAAAATCTTTGTGATATTTTAACTTGCTCAGCCAAACGGTATCTAAGTTCAGTAGGAGTATTTCCAGATTTATATTAGTTTTTACAGTAAACACCTCAAGGGAAAAATCTCACGAATGTGTGATATAGAAAGATTGTGACTATAGCTAAAATACACAGTTTATATTTTGCATATTGGTCATGTATCTTTATATCAGTTATATAAGGAAGATATCTAGCGCTTCAGTGCTGAGATCATAGGGCCATGTCATAGTTCGTTAATGTTTGTGTGTTGCTGAATGGTTTGTGTATTTTATTATGAAGTATTTCTATACGGGGAATTGCACTGCCATGTATGAACTGATTAGAACCAGTAACAGGAGATCAAAGCTCTCAAGGATGCCTTGAGCAAGAAAATACTTCACTCCCAAATACATCTCAAAATTGTAATCTGTTGTGGCAGCAGTGTTTTGTCAAGTATCCAGACTTCTGTTGTTAACCACCATGATCTTGAACGACTTGCCATATGTGACCCATGAATAATTCCATTTTTACAAGTCTGTGAAATAACGATGCAAACGCCTCTGTCTTTGGGCCAAGAGAATGCAACTTTTTACTTGTTGTTTTTGGTGTTGTTGGGTTTTTTGGTTTTTTGTTTTTACATACCTGTCTTCTCAACAGGGCAGAAAAGAAATCTGGTATCTTGAGGTAGGAGGGATCCAGCTAGTAGGAAGCAAACAAAGAATTCTAATCGAATGCACTGTGAACAAGTCCCATGCCAGCTTTATAGAGTGTCTGCCACTTTTGTAAGACTCTTTCAAGGCATTGTTCTGAACACATGCATATTTTTTGTTTGTTGAAATTAGTCAGTTGTAATTGTTTTGAAGTCCTGCTGTGATTCCTTAAGAAAGTTATGCTGCGGATAAAAACTGCACAGTTGTTTAAAAGGCATGTAAACAGTAAAGATTCTTTAATGTTTCTTTTAAGATGCTCAATGAAAGCTGTGCAAAACTATTTTCTCTGTTCTCCCCCTGGATTTGTGCTGCAATTGCCTGCTCTCTTCTGAATAAATCCTGAATGCAGTTCAAGAATAACAGATGCCATTGCAATATACTTTGCTTTTTGTCTCCTTCATCTTCTCCCTTATATTTTGTGAAATTCAGACTGTATAATCCTTCTGTCTTAGAATCTGACCCCAGGTGTTGTGTTCTCCATGGGATGGTTTTGTATTTCTAGGCAGCATCCTTGCACTGTGGTGCGTTGCTGGAACTTGCAGATACTTCCACCTCCCTTTTCATGCTGCCTGTAGAGGTCTGTTTGTTAGGTCAGGTGCATCATCTGCGACTGCTGTGCCTTGTCCCCTTAGGCTGGACAGAACGTCCTATGTATCAGTGTGTCCTAGAGAGAGCACCTGAAGTCTGCCAAACCTTTCCAGCTATGAAAAGTGGCATGTAGCCAGTCTGGAAAAATTCTCATACTTTGGCTTCAAGGGAAAAAGGAAAGGTATATTCTGTCCTTATATACTCTTCATGAGCGTGCAGGTCCCATAAGAGAATTTGCTTAGTTTTGCGTTAAATCCAGGAAAAAGTATCCTATTCGTTCTATCCGTTACGCCTGCTAGATGAGGTAAGCATTCCATTCTGTCTCTCAGCTTGCTCCACTGGAGAAGTGGGGATCAAGATCTTCTAATCCTTGACTGTAGAATAGGTATAAATTGGGAAAGCATGTTGTCTGCACCCTGCTGTCAGCCATGACTAACAAAAACATTTAAGATCTATGCCATATGCAAAGTGATGTTTAAAGCTGCAAAGGAGATTTAAAATACTGCGAATTTTTCTAGACAGAGCCAAAGCATCTTCTGCATCTGCCTTAGCAGTGAGGCATCAAGTAGGGCTCCAAGACGTTGCTATGCTATCTTTTTTGGAAATTGTTTGCATTGTATAATCATCTTTTTAATTTGTATACCAAACTATTATTCCTAATATGGTTATTGCTTGGAACTTCTGGCAGCAAGAACCTCTTGCATCATCTGGTTCATCCTTTGGAACTTTGTAATGTGCTCAAGGCTACTTCAGCGCTGATGGCTTTTTTGGCAGCCACCGTGGGTTACCTTAGCATTCTTTGTATCTAATGCGCAAGCTTGATTCAGTACATTATGGAACTAACTTTGAATGATACAGTAACTAGTGAGGGAACAAAACAACTGTCACATGTTCAATGAGTAGCATCATTCAAAAAATTTTTTCTTTTGGAGAAAAGGTTAATTACAAAACGTATTCCCCTTCGTGTTACACTAGAGCAGTGGTGTTTTTTAACGTAGATCATTTCACAGAACATATTACAGAGTGGTCAGATGAGTTGTTAGAATGGGCAAGGCAAAAACCTCAGGCAGTGGGAATGTAGAATAAAGAAACTGAGGCTAGAGCAGGTTGGTTGTCAATTAGGATCAGCAAAAGTCAGGGCAGTTCATGGTGCTAAGTACAGTTTAGGGTTCAGTGTAAACAGTGTAAGTAGTTTGCCATCACACCATGGAGTTCAGACCTCCAGGTTCTGATTTGAGTTTGGCTCAGCACAGAAGAAACACTTTCAGGGCATTTCAGCACCAAACTGAATCCTAACTGGAACATAATTGGCATCTGTTATCATTTGCCTGGCTTGTAAAAATGTTCTTCAGTCTGATTGCAAAAACTAACATGTAGAGATGTTACCACATAAAAAAGGCAAGCTTATTTTGGCAAAAATAAAATCTGTTTCAGAAAATGTACTTGATGCCTTAAGGTAGAGAGATCAGTGAGGACCTGTAAGTAATTAGAGTGTTTGCCTTTGTCTTGAATTTGTGCTTAATATTTGCAACATTGTGAGCAGAGCTGTTATAGTAGCAGTTTTAACGTTAACAACTGTGATGTGCAATCTTTTAAGCTAGGTTTGCCTGCTGAAAACCTAGATTTAATGTCTAATATCTTAACACCTTATTTGTCAGGGACTAAGAGTGCTGCAGGGATGGTATGCTATTTCTCTGTGTTTATAGTTTTAAGATGACACAAGTGGAAAGTGACTCATTCTTTTTTTCCCAAAGCCTATTTTGAACACAGTGAGGAAAATATGTACATGGGGATTGCTGGTGTTTTGAATTGAAAAGTGAGAACTATTTGTCCTTTTCTGTATCTGTTAAGGAGAAACCTGCATCTTATTTATCAGATATGTTGATTTTTATTTCTGACTGTAGTCTCAAAAATCTTAGTAGAAAAAATAGATTGAACATTCGCATATGGTGATTTTTGCTGCTGTTGAAATACTGTAACACATTATTCTTACAGAGCTACGTCCATCTGGGATAACAGTCTACAGATTACTACGGTGTGTAGTATACTAGGAGCGTGGTTTGGAGCATTTCCTATTCCTCTTGATTGGGATCGGCCTTGGCAGGTTAGTATCTACACCTTTATTATAAATATACAAGACCTTTATTATAAATATACACATATTTATCTTCTGGATAGGCAGGCTATACAAAAATTGCTCTGAAACTGTAAAGGTATTTTGGACTTACTGATAAACTGCTTCTACAGGATTGTGCCAAACCACGTTTAAAATGTCATTGTAAGCATCTATTTTCATGTATACAGGATGAAAAATGCAGATTTTTTTTTAATAGGCTTTTCAATACAGATTTGTGAGTGGGTCTGTTGCTCGTAACTTTTATCATGATATCATAGAGCTATCATTCAAAGATTTTTGATAGGAAGAAGCTATACAAGTAGAAGGAGAAATGTGAAATGATGAAGATGGCTGTGAGTGTGTCTACCTTAAATCTTGCATTTTTTTTTGCTTATGGCTAGGGAAGAAAAGATGGTTTCCTTGTGTTGTTAGTTCCCCGTTATCTACCATGAAGGCACTAAACAGAATGCTTTTGAAATGGATTCTGAATGATTTGTGGAAATGGTGTGGCTAAAGCCCTGTACTAAAATCTTGCCCTCTATTTTGAAAGGAAGTGCTAGCAAGGATCAGCTTCATAGTTGCACAGTAAAAAATGTGAAGCTGGCATTGCAGATTCTATTTTTATAAGTTCAAATGTCCATGCTATTCTCTTATTTTTATTGGCATGGAAAAATCCCATTGAATGTAACCAAGGTTTGTAATTGCCATAAAATGATGACATTAGCATTTTTTCCCCAAAATATAAAAATCAATAAGCTCTCAACAAAATACACTAATAGATTAAGACAGATACTGTAAGTACAGTTCACTTCTGGTTTTACTTGTCCATTCCATCCCTCACAAGTAGAAGACACAAGTTTGGTAATGGCCTGGCAGCTTTTTTTGCTTGAAAACAGCTCAAAGTCAACACAAGCCAAACATGGCTGACTAAAGTTGGGCTCTGGAATCTATATTTAAACACCTAAAAAGAGATTATCTGATCACCAAAGCATTTGCAGAAACCTCAAATACCTTAACTTGTCACTGGTTGTTTCTGGGCATGAATGCTCTCCAGGGAATTCAGACAGCAACAAAAACTGTATGTCTGTGTTTCCCTGCTCCGTTGCCATCTCCACCCTCCCTTTCTGACATATTCCTGATACCAAAGTCTGCTAGTGAAGTACTTTCTTACTGTCAATTTCTGTGTTAAAGCAATTTTTCTGTGTCTAGGTCCAGAGCTTTTGTTGCTATGTTCTCTCCGTTAACATTGGCCTTGTTTCTCCCGTCCACGTTTTACCTTAGAGGGTGTTTAAAGTAGTGGGGTGGGGAAAGAAATTCCTCTTTCCAGTTTGGGTCTGAACTATTTGATCACTTCTTTAATTGTCATCTGAGCTGCTCAAGAGGGGCCATAGAGAAGCTTGCTTATCTGTCTTGCAGGCTGCCACTTCAACAGTCTTTGAAAACTGCAGTTTTAAGAGCTCTTTTTTAAGATCAGCTGTATGAGGGGTAAATGGAAGAAACTCTTTTAAAAATGGAAAGCAGCTTTTAAACTGCTGCACCTGTTGTCTGAATGAGCATACTGATACAAATGACAGCTCTTCTGATACTGCTTTGTGGGAAATGGAGAAAGGAAAAAAGAAGCAGTTGAGGCCAGCGTTATATTCATTTTTTGCCAGTCCTTAGCTGTCTAAATTAATGCTAAAATATTTTCCCACGCTCTCACAAAAGAACTGAAAAATGACAAGGCAGTCATCCCTTTATATCATGGATGAAATATGTTAATAGAAGTTCAGACATTTATAGTACCATTACTTGTGTCCAGCTGATCAGAACATTAGATTTCAGTTTGTCTGGTATATCTTTCACCATAACTTATTGTCACTTTAAAGTTACCTCAAAATCATATGGAGTGAACTTGATATGAAATTTATCATTAGCAGTTCCAATTGGTCTGCTAATGGCTAAAAACAGAATGCTACTTCATCCTTAGTTTTTCTAAAGCAAGGAAACCATACTAGTTCTTTACACACAGACGACAAAACCAAGATAAAACAGATGTCTCAGAAAAACTTTATTTTACATGTTTATTTTTTGAAAAATATATTTCATACAGGGGATATTCAGACTAGTGGGCCTGTCTGCATTTAAAAATAATAATGTAAAATGCATTCTTTTTCTTAGCATACAACAACTTTTACCCTAAATAAAACTTAATAGGAACAGAATATTGTTTTGGAAATAAAATGATATTCATTGTCTGAATAATGTTTCAAAATGGAAATGAAATATAAAGCATTTTTATTAGAAATATAAAATATATTGCTGAAAGTGAGTTGGTATCCTGATGATTGATTGTTCTTCATTATTCTGTTTTTTTTTTTTTAAATCAACTTTTCATATGTAATTTGGCTTTTTCCTACTGCCCCTCTACTGTTTTTCAAATGTATTTATTTTGTAACTATGCAAAACAGTTTAAGTAGACCTATTCAGTCTGTGGTTCTTCCTGTTACAGGCATAATTCTGCATACCTATCTAAGGCAAAGGTAAAGATGTAAAAACAGTTGTCTTTACAAGAACGCAAGCAAGTTAGTCCCTACATTCAGGTTACGTTACAGTGTTTAAAAAAAAAAAAAAAACACCACTTTTCAAGACATCCTCTACAGGACATGTTTCAGCTTATTACAATTGTCAGACCTCTAGAGTAAGGAGTTACAAATGTTTTGAGATTACTATCTAATTCTTAGTTTTAAAAAAAGTTTTGTGAGGCTTTATTGTGATCATTTAAATTAGGCTATCATAGGTGTTGTTCAAAGGGCTTAAAGAATTGTGCATGCATGTCTTGTTGCCTCCAGCCTTCTGATACGTAATGGCAATGCAAAGGTTAGGATTAGTTAGGATAGTTCTAGCAAAGAAATAGGAAATAGTTTCCTTTGCTACCGTTGCTGACAGTCTTTAAACACAGTCACTCTCTAAAGGTGCTTTACAAAACACTAGTTAATTACTGTAGAGCTCATAAAACTATCCTGAAATGAGTGAGGGGAAACTACCCTCTGTACAAGTACTGTCACCTAGAAGACGGAACGTGGTCACTGCTAACGCTAGTCGTACTGCATAGACATGACAGGCTACCCAGAATGTGGGCAAAATGGAACATGGACAAATTAATGTTGCGCTTTGCTAAATATTAGCATTCAAATCAATTTGCTCACAGAAGTGCTATGGAAGCTTTAGAGTCATTTTTGTATGTCTGGTAGTCTTGTAAAGGAAGAGGAAAAGGATACATTTGAAATGGAAAAAGTGTGCTTTACTAAAAAGGTCATGTGAAATAC
Organism: Struthio camelus; assembly: GCF_040807025.1. Taxonomy (NCBI): domain Eukaryota; kingdom Metazoa; phylum Chordata; class Aves; order Struthioniformes; family Struthionidae; genus Struthio; species Struthio camelus. The sequence continues at coordinate 108,669,114 of NC_090944.1, forward strand.
TCAAATAGGGAACTTTTCAGACTGACTATTTCAAGATGATGTTGTCCTTTTAATCACTGCATATTATTAGCATCTTAGCTTCATGGGTCATCTGAGAAGTGGCACCTTAAAGCACTGTTATACCTACATCACTGAAACAGAATGGAATCATTTAGGTGTTACCAGATGCGTTGTGACGCATCCTTTCTTTGCGTACCTTAAGATAATTTAGTGGCAGAACAAGGTGGTATAATTTAAGACTAAAACCTTATCAGCATGCTTTATACGCTGTAGAACTAGTATACCAGGCGTCCCATTCCTGTTTGACAAAAGCTGAACTTTCAAAATAGTGAAGTTCCTGGTTTGATTGCATATTTTGATGCCAGATTCTTAAAGTATCTTCTTGTGTTCAGGCTGTGTGCACACATGCACACACACACACCCTCCCCCCCGTGTGTTTTTTCCATAGTGTAGTTTTGATTTATAGTAACTGTTACTACTGATTAAAAAGTGACTTTGAAATCATATTATTCCTAAGGTGTTCTCATATCGTTAAGTAAAAGTGAAATCAAAGTATCTGTTCTCACTTTAAACTGTACGCTTAAAACATAATATGTAGTGTTGATTTAACACAAGTGAGTTGATTGGCTACCATGTAATTTAGCCAGCCTGACTGTAAATATTAGCCTAGATAGCTCACAAACATTTGTAACTTGAAAAAGCATCTGTGGAAAATCTTGGGTACAGCTGTTAGTCATTTCAGGGAGCTGAAACAGGACTACAAACTCTTGCACTGCCTTGTTACTCTTAATACAGGTTGGAGGGTTTCATTCTTGTATTTGCTTTTGGATCTACTTCCTACTCTGAAAGTTTTGTTGTAAAGGAAATTGCTTTCTCTGAGTAGACAGAATAGTATCCGGTGCTCTTTTTAACAGAGGTAGAAGCTTGTTCCATTTCAGTGGGGTTATCATTGTTTATTTAATCGTATGTTTTCTTCACGTAAACCCTTAATGGTGAGATCAAAACCAGTTATGCTTTCTATGATTTTAGAACACAAACCCACAAAAACAACTTCTAGTTACAAATGCCAACCTGAAAAAGCTCGCATTTCCTCTCCTCAGCATGTGCTTGTCAGCGCACACATTCTGTACAGTGTGATAAGACCCTTTTAGTTAACATGTGCATGCAACCAAAATAGATTAAAAGGCATGTAGTGAAATTTTTAAGACACTATGGATTAAACAGTCAAGAATTTAAGGCATGTTAGAAACTGGGAGGGAAAGTAATTGTGCTCATTTATTCAGTATTTAAATGAAACTTACCAAAGTTCTTACATAGCTTTTTAACTGACAGAAATGGATCTTTTGAAATAGTAAGTACACCAAAAAAACCACAGTTTAGGAGTAAGTACAGTAGATTGCCCCACTATATTTGCAATTATGTTATTAAACTTCCAGCAGTCAGCTGCATCTTTTGCATTTTTTGTGTTACGTTAAATGACTGTATTTGGGTGTTGCTGTCAGCTCTGGCCTGTAAGAATCTGGCCTTTACGTCCTTATCTATGTATATGCAATTCCCATTGCATGGGATTTAAATTGCACGCTTGGTTGACAGAGGGCAAAACTATCCTGCAATCAGAATCCTGATTTAACTAACTAGGTGCACAGTACTGCAGAGCTAGATACTTTGCTGTGATCCTGCAGCGTGCTCTGCTGTCCACACAAGATGCTGAGCATTCTCACAGCTGGCATTCCAGAGGACACTTGGCAGCTTGAAAGTGTCCTGAAAGGCTGGCATTCCTGCTTGGAGTCCTTTTTCTTAAAATAAGTTCCAGTATATATTAGCAACTTTGCAGTTCTGTAGTGCCTATACAGTTAGCCTACTGAAATCCCTGTTAAATAGTATCACATAGCCAGATGAAAAAAACAGGTGCAAAGAAAATTGTTCCTTGAAGCAAACAGCAGAAGGCAAGATTGTTTTGCATTAAATGCTGGCCTGTGCTCTGTCCCTTAAAATGCAATTTCTGTGCTTGTTAAGTGTGTATGTGAAGATTTGGTTTTCCCAAGCAGCTGTTCAGATTGCTAGTAATCATGTACGTATGTTAGAATTGGGCTGTTCCCACATGCATTTGACATGTGAACTGACTGTTTTCACATCCGGCTGTGAGGGTGCTAAGTGATGCTTCCCAGCTGCTGGAATAGACAAGGCAGTTCACACAGTTTTTTGAAGAATGTTCTGTCCTGTCCTCCTTGCTCCCCGCACTCTTCTCTCCAAAAACAAGGTTCTTCCACCTCAAAAGTGCAGTTAGGAATGTTGCCTAGTACCTTAAACCCCTGCTGCTGACCCAGCCTAAACGTGGCATCAATGATGGGGTAGAAGTGTCAGTTCCCTGGTGACAGAAGGGAGCGTGAAGTAGGAGAAACTGAGTTGTGTAGTTCTCAGAGGGTGAAAGGTATGGATTACGAATTGCATACTTTGAACAAGTGGAATGGAATCTTTCTGAAAAGGTGGATGGGGTAGTAGCCGCTTAGATTTTTATCACTTAGTCAGAGGCAGTTAGCACTGAGTCAGGGAGGCCAAACCAAATTTAAGAGATAATACAGAAAACAGGGCAAAACCAGACTGATAAGAAAGTCAAATTTATTTAACAAGGTCAAGCAGAATGATTGGATCTCAGAAGATTAAGGCCAGAAGCTAATGCAAAATAAAGCAGCCCCCTTTCACTGATGGACAGGTTGCACTGCATTTACTACAGCGTAAAAAGCATACACAAGGACTCTTACTTCAGTGGAGCTGATGTGCTGAAGGGCTACATCTTAGTCTGCCCTTTGATAGCTTGCTTCTTTAGACACACCCTTGGGCGCATCTGGCTATGCGCAGCCTGAAGGCCATTCCAGTAGTCAAGAATGAAAGGTGTAAAGCTAATACCACTACCTTCAGGAGGTTTTGCCCTTCCTTGAGGGTTAGCGGAAAACAGCGTTAAGGACAGCAACTCTCTTAAATCCAGGGTTTTAACGCCTATGCCTAGGGAGGGCCAACTGGCCTCAGAAGGCCAATTAAACTGCCTTCAGAACTATTTTGGGCTATCTGAGCAGTATAGTAAGACTGAGTACACAGCCTAGTACCCTTCTTTTCTGTGCCCCTAGAGGAGATGAGTGGTGTTTCTTGGCTCTTTTATAGTCAGTGAGACAGGGTGTACGGTTTCTCTCCTTTGCCCCTTATCGCTGCCAGTGGTGCAGGGTGGATTTCAGAGGTCAGAGGGTCATGTGTTGAGTGACAGTCTGAAACTTCTGTGAGGTAACACTGATTTTAAAAAGAGAAGTAAGAACTGAAAGCTTTGGAAGGCAGACAGAGGCATTGTTAATATAAAAAGTTACATAATTCAGGAGAACTGTTCAGAAGCTATACTCCAAGTTGCAATTGAGTCAGGTAGAATAAGCTACAACAATCATCAGAGATCCTTTTAATCATACCAACAATGGCCACTATACACAAAATACTAAAAGATACAACGGCTACAGGATTATCCGGGATATTGACTTATTAGCTAAGAGAACACAAAAGATTCAAACAGTCCTAGCAACATCAACCTATACTTCTGAAAAGCAGATAGGCAACTACAGATTCACCTAATGTAGGTAAAAGTTAATGAAGGATTATTGATCACGCATAGATAGTGAATGTGATGGAGGAAAAAAAAACCTACTAATTCATGAAGCCTTTGTCCATAATTATGTGGTTATTGAAGAGGTATTTGACTTTGCCAGTGGATAGGAAAATACGACTTAATTGAAACGTGTTACTGAGTGAGCAGCTTTCATAGCTAAGGTAAACATCCTATCTCTGCAGGGGCGTTTTTGTTGTTTTGTCCTTTAGACATGTGTAATGGCCTGCAAAAGACTAGAAATAACTTGGTTACATTTCATTTAAAAGTTGAAAAGATCCACCTGAAGCATAAGTTTAGCCAAGGCCACAAACTCCAGTGAGTTTTAAATATGCACAGTATCTTATCATGCCTAAGTATCTCAAGGCTTTTTATAGAAGATCCACGATGCCACTGTTAAATGAATGAACACGAACAAGTCTTTGGTTTGACAGGCAACAGCCAAGATATTCTGCAACAAAAACAAACAGCAGAAATGCAATGGCCAGAAATAGAAGAATGAAACAAGGTCAATAAAGAGTACCTAAGGCACCTTGTTTTTAGTCATCTTTGCTACACTCCTTAAGACCTCCAAATAACATATAAAACTGCAAACGCTAAGGAATGTGAAGATGAAACAGCAAAGGACAAAAAAAAAGTTGCTCTTATTCCTAGTTAAAATTCCCATGATCAAAGGATATGAAGAAATATACTTGTCCAAGCCATAATGAAGTAGAGGGAGGAATCAGTGCTAGAACAATGAACGTAAGGAACAGTACCATTTAGAGTATGTTGATCTGATACTCATGCAAGTCAAAAGGAAGTAGAGAAGAAGGCTGGACACTGAGATGTGGATATTTTCTTCGATGTCTAGTGCATTTCTCAGTCCCCTTAAGGACATTCCCCTTACTAAAAAAAAGAGGGGGAAAAAAAGAAGACAGGTGAGGAGAATACAGTCTATATTTGCTAAGGAAAATGAGCTGAACAGCAGGAACTGTAAAATTGTCCTTGAAAAAGATATGCAAAGGAAAATTTAAGGAGTGATAAGAACTCAGTTTATTCTTCAAAAAACAGATTTAATCACCAACTGAGCTGGGACTTCATCAAATGCAGTATCTAGTTGACTGGTAATGTCTGCTACATCTGAAGACAGACTGGTTAAAGCTCTTTTTGAACCCTCCTTCCTGAAAATCAATACCAATTTAAAAAGCGGGATGGGAGAAATCCCACTACTACTTGCCTCAGTGCTAGAGGCTTTGTGGAAGTGAATCACCTGCACTGAGTCAGTTCCCTGTCCTTACACTAGGAAATGGAGTCGTCTTGGACTCTTCAACATAATTGGCTTACTACATGGTTGCTGAACTGGGTGCAAGATAGTTCATTCAAGTTTCCAAACTTGCATTCCCTTCCTACTGCTAGCCAGAGGGGAATTCATTCTTTTGCCTACTTTTCGAGACCAAAAGGAAAAGAATCTCTATTTCCATTTCAGTAGATGGCCTTATTTGAAAATCAGTTCATTTATACACACCTCTAACAGTTTCAGAATGCCATGGGAGGTTGGAAGAAGTTACAAAGAGATCTTTAGTTCCCAAATGTGTGCAGCAGAATGGGAAGTTAGATTTTCAGTAAATCTAGCTGAACTCTTCAGGAAATATAAACTTAAGTTGTTCACATAGTTTTGGGAGCATCAAACCAAACTCTGCAGTAGCCAGAAGCCTGGTTACATTTTAATGCATATTAATTAAAAAATGTACAACAGCATTTAGTGTTCATGATGATGTATGTATGATTGTTAGACTTTTGGCATTTTTAGGAAAGCATCTCAAGCTTTAAAGGAGAATAAGACTGTATTATCTTCCAGTATCTAGATTACACTGAGAACTTGTGCTCATGAAGTACAAAAAGACCACAAACGTTTTTCTCATTGTCTGCTTTCACCTCGTATGCTCCCTTCAGGTATGGCCCATTTCCTGTTCCCTCGGCGCTACCTTTGGCTATATGGCTGGTCTGATTATTGCACCTTTGTGGATACATTGGAACCGGAAGCAGCTTACATATAAAAGCAGATAACTGGAGCAAAGAGAGACAAGGTATTTCTTTGTGCAGATTCCATACAGACTGTGCAAAAGTTTTATAGAGATATATTTATATATGTTTGTATGTATGTATAGTCAAAGCAAAAGGCTATCCAAATTCATTTTGAATATTTCGGGCCAAGCATCTCCACTCAATAGCATCACATGGATGCTGTTTCAACATGGTGCAGTTGTTGCTTTCTCTAGACTATGTAACCCTGAGAGATTGTACCTTCCAGTCTGAATAAAATATTTGCAACAGATGTGGCGGTTTCTTATTACAAGTTCATTGAATTTGATTTTATTCCTCTGGATTTCACTGCTTGTAGAAGGCAGAATCATAGTTTTAGCTTTCAAACCTGTAACAAGTTCGCTGTGTAGTTAATGCATTGTATTTAAAGTCGACAGATTTTCACAGTAAGCCTGGCCATTGTCAAATGTATCTCACGTGATCAAACAGCAGTTTATGCATCTTGAGCCTAGTCTCTTCTTCACCATGTGTTTCTTTGGAGTTAGAATGGCTATAATAGCTTCATCAAAAACAGTCTTCAGTCCTTTCTGTGTTAAAGCTGAACACTCCACATAGCAGTAGGCTCCTATCTGTCAAGAAAATAAATTAGTTCAATAGCATTATATTTCAGCTATTCAGATCTAGCTGCAAACTTCTGCAATATGTTTCTATAGTGACACTTCAGTATTTGGCTGTGATCTAGAAAAGTCATCTCAGCGTGGTTTCCTTTCTAACAAAGCAGAAGAATGACCAAAAGACAAAGATCTGGAATTTATTTAAGTTGGTTTGGTTTCAGAAATAAGCATGTTAAAGAAGCTCTTTGGATTAGCAGTAGAATCCTCAGACATTTTTGATAACTAAGATAGCATAATAATAATGATAATTAATAGCAAAAAAGAATTACGTGACCAATAAAGGTTTCAAAAAATAAGTCTTTATAAGCATCCTGATACACAGAATCCACCCAGTGTGTTAAAAGGGTTAATTTCCTAAAGATGCTTCCAACATTGTAATTATCTCTGACTCGTGATTATGCAGTTTTTACTGTGTTTATACACACAAAGTTAGAACCATTACTTATAGAGAAACGCTATTACGTAAGCATGCTTGTTAGCTGTATTCAACAATATAATTAAATCTTGTTCACTGGTAGGCAGTCATATGATTTCATATGTTGACAGGTAAAAGGAATGGGCAAAGCAGTAATAGAAAGAGCAAGTGAATTTGAAACGGGTTTTTTGTTCCTTTGCTACTCAGTTTCATTTAGGAGTATCCAGTTTACCTCTTTTGCTAATTTCTGTCCTTGATCCACAGATATAGGCTTCTCTTTCATATCATTCAGTCTTGCCAGAGTTTTTGGGTCATCACGAAGATCAATCTAGCAAGAAAAATTGCAGTCATGTGGAATAGCTATATTCATTTTAAACAGAAGTGTGCAGGCTATGTGATACCCTCTTTTAAAGCAAAATGATTTATTTAATGGAGTATCACTTGTAGAAAAAAATGGAGTCATATTACAGTTCAGAATATGGACCCTTACTAATCCAAAAGCCCTGGAAATTTAGGCTGTTAACTACCTTTCAATTAGATGTGGTTGTCCTAGAATATCAGAATGTATATCCAGAAGTGGCAGGAAGATTAACACAAACACAACAGCAATGTGGGTCACCTTGTAATTGGAGTCCAGTTCACCGCCCACAAAAAGCAAGAGGAAATTATCTCACTTGTCCCTTTGCTCCTTAGCTTCAGCAAATACTGGATTTGACCAAGAGCTGCAGACTAAAGTAATTCTAATACCCTTCCCCGTGTTATTACATGAACAATCTTTATTCAGATACTAGTACCACATTAATATGAACAGGCATTTTTATTTGTTAAGTCCCATGACTTACTATGAAATCACATGGAGAAATGCAGCCAATCTAGCTACCCTGTTTAATATCCCCACATACTCACTTAACAATGCATTTGTTTTAACAAAATGGAGGTGACTTATTAGAAAACACCACAGAGCTAGGTTTTTTCATTAGAGTAGTTCCTCCAAAGCCAAAATTCAGGTGCTGCTCAAGTCCTGCTGCTTGTACTTCAAGCCCAAAGAAAGGGCACCACAGAGTGATCTGAAATATTTAAATAAAGTAAAACAGAACCAGATATACCTGTGTTCCTACTAATAAAAAGGGTACATTAGGTGCATATTCCTTTAACTCCGGTACCCACTCTTCCTTCACATTTTGAAATGAAGCAGGGTTTACCACTGAGAAGCAGATAAGGAAGACATCGGTCATAGGATAAGATAAAGGTCTCAGACGATCATAGTCTTCCTGAGAAAGAAAAATTCTGTTATCTGCAATATTAAACTGTTGCTTATATTTTGTTCATTTTAACAGTTATATTCAGGAACTGTATTCATATTTCAAGAAGTTTGCTGAAGCAAACTTTCTGACTGTTTACAACTATTCAGGGTTAGTGTGGTTGTTAGAGCAAAATCTGCATACAAACGTAATTATATGGGAATATAAATACAAAAAAAAAAAAAAACTCTGGCTGTGTTACTACCAGTAGAAACTTACCTCCGTAATAAGATATACAGAAGACTATCCTTTAAAAAGTTTTCATTTGAAGAAGAGGGAAAAAAAAGGTTTATGGTTAAAATATACTTGCAGAGCAAAGGCTAGGATTTGTTTGACCAGAGAGAAATAAACACGTGTGCCTGTCACAGAGCGATCCAGCTTACACAAAGCTAGCCTAGATTAAGGCTGTTCAGTACATTTTACCAAGGGCCTGTTCTCTTTTGGAACGTAACTTGAGGTGATATTAAGTCGTTCCTTAGAATTTTCTTTCTGACTCTTAAAAACCTTACTGTCTTATTGCTGATGATCAGGTCAGACACAGTAGGGATCAGAAGGGAGTTCCTTTGTCTAGACTTTGCTTTCTGTAAGCAGAGTAACCCCAACTAACAGTGGGAAGGAACAGAAATTAAAGAGTAAGTGTGTTAAACAACAAAAATTAAAGAGCAAGATAGTGTTTATCAGAGGAAAAGGCTCCCCAAAAGTCATTAATGCCCTCTTGGGGGGACAGACAGAAGAATGACCTTTTCACACTGATTCCCCTTTATCCATGTCATTTACAGCCATAGCATTAAAGCCACACAACACTTTAGCAACAGAGGTACCTAGCAGCATTGTCCCTACTGTAAAATAGGAACAGTCCCTCCAGGAGGAAAGATGGAAAGTGGCTTTTGCCACGTTTTTTGGCTAAGGGCAGGAAGGATCAAGCCACAGCTTCTCTGTGCAAGGCTTTTTTTTGGTCTATGGCACTGAACCAATGCCCTACTGTTCCTGCCTCACACTTTTTTTTTTTTTTAAATATATAAATAACTAAGACTGGGCCAAGGCACTGCACAGACAGCAAAGAATGCTGGTTTTGTGCTCTCTTTTCCACAATAAGCACCAGTACAGCATTAATCAGTGAGCTGCAGCTGTCTCCCTCTTCCCCATGTAAGCTCCCCATCTTAATTAAATCTCACAGATATTGTAACAGTTTGTTCATTAAATGCAAAGAGAGAAATGTAATTTAACTCCATGTTTGAAACAAGCCAGAAAATTAAATTTTCATTTCCTCGGCAACTGTCACATTAACAGATATTAATTGTATAGTTGCACCCCCAAAAAGGCCATCATTGACTAATTGTTAAGTTTGAAAGAGTGTGACACTAGAATGTGAGAACTTCCACAGAATAGTTTCTGCTAGTCCATCTTTTCTTTTGGAAGGGAACAGCTATGGGAAAAGAGCATTTCTCCCATCATGAAATGGAGGAAAGATATATGAGAACATATACTCTAGGAGTGTGCCCGTGTAAGGAGGTGACCATTTGCCAGCACTCTACAGAATAGAGTAGCACTCTACAGTAGAATAGAGCACTCTGCAGAATTCTCTATTTACAGAATATTCTTATTTGTAATCCGTTTTCTCATGTGCAACTCTGGCTACATAGACTCAGCCAGTCTTGTATGTGCTACGATTCTGTCAATAAGGTAGACCATGCTTAGCTGTAAACATGGTTACACAATTTCGCAACCGTAGTAGATGAAATATTTGACAGGCTTTTTTGGAGGCCAGTTGTTTCTCTGTTAATGTCAGCTCCTATCCTGCTTCACAAGAAAAACCTAGTCACCACGGCTTTGCAACCTCAGTGGTATTTATCGTAGAAGGCAGAAATAAACTTTAAAAACATCACAACAAGGACTTGAAACTATTCAACATTCAATTTTTTAATCGTGTCTTTTATGGTTCACTTCTACTTCTGAATGTAGTTACAGCCTGCTCAGGGTAGCCACTGTATTTTCTTGGGTGGAGATCAAAATCCTAAAAGAAGCTTTCCAATAGCAAATTACTCTGGTCCCTGGAGTATAAAATCTTCATATTAGTATGAAAGAACATGCAGGCAGATCAGTCACTCACTCAAAATTCAGCTCTACTAAATCATATGTTGGGTATTACTGAAAAAGTAAATAAAAACTAAAACAAACAAAAAAACCTGACAGAAATCCTAGTTTACAGTCATAATGTATTCCCACCACCAAGGAGTTGCCTTCACTACAAAGTCTCATCCTGGGTTACAGTAATTAGAGCACTGTCTGCATTAAATATTGGAATAGTGAAAGCATTTCACTGTCACCAGAAATTACTGTTAGTCCAGTGACCCTAGGTTAATCCATTTCAAGTTGCAGACAGACCTTTTATGCATGGCAAATACTAATCATTGCCAGATCTCAAAGGCAGGTTACATTTGCATGACTTGCTTTAAAACTTGCCTATTAAGTTTGTCTTTTTAAGACCTATTGGTTACTAATCTTTGTATCTTTATCTGCATCTTCCTAAGTAATTATCAGTGGACATCTGGAAGTGAACAATTTTAGTGCTTTTCAAGCAGTGCGTTCCTGAACTCCTTTCCTCTCCCTGCATCTATTAATACACCTTTTGATTTCCTTCTGCAGTGGGCCAGCTACAGGTCCATGCTGTGTAATTAACATGTTAAACTGAAGACAACAACAATGTGATTGGACACTTTATGTACCACAGCTAGAGCTGTACATGGTATTCACTACAGTAACTTCACTGCATTTCTGCTTACTTAAATTATCAGAGAATTTGGCTATACCCAGCAATCCTGCTGGATGAAACAAGTCAATGCTGTCAGGCATCTCTCATTTAAGCCTTGTCTGTGCTACAAAAATTATGTTCATACTGATACTAATAGTGGTCTACCACCATTTGTTTTAATGAGACACACAATTCTAATAAAGCCTCCCACTACATTCAGTACTATGATGATTAGATTGATCCCAGGTCCTCCTAAGACAGATCATGGCTTAAATGTTACCAACATCTAGTAGTCCATCTATGCTAAAGGCTCCTTCTACTCCCCAACAACCTCTCAGAAATAATAATCAAAAGCTGAAAATTTTCGCTCGTCTATTGGGCAAAAATAATTGCTGCACTGGTGGAAACATCAGAAATACCGTATGAATTTAGACTGCATATTGGAAAAGCCTGCAAAAATCCGATTGCTTCAACTATAATTTATTTCCTGAATCTAGTGTAAGTGAAATAAATGTGCTTCATTCTAAAATTAAATGTAATAGCAAAATCTAATTATACTAGTCAGTCAACATAAATTCAAATCTGAGTGCATAAAGCACACTGTACAGCAATTAAACTTCCAATCTAATTTAGGAAGGCACTGCATATGTTTTTGGGCATTAAAAACATTTAAAGAATTTAACTGGAATATTTTAAGAATATGAATATGATGGGCAAGAAATCTACTAAGGATCAATAATGTACAGTACACTTCTCCAAAAATCCAGTGTAGAGAGGTAGCTCATTCCCCAGTATACTCTGGACTTTAAAACAAAATTGTTTGCCATCTGGGGAAGCAGATGAATACAGATAAGAAAACATGATGAAAAACCTAAGAACTGTAATAACAACTTTCAAGAAATTGGATGCAAGTATATTGGCTTAATTAATGTTATACAGAGCTTCAATCCTCTAAGGACACCCTGTAAAAGGTATTACATTGCAACAAGGCTGTCCATTGGTATCACTGTGAAAACTCAAGACAGCTGCCAATAGGGAACAGACGTGGGAAAAGAGGCAAGATGTAGGAACTAGTGATTTGTCTCAGCTTCTCAACTGCAAACTGGGGAGGCCTAGTGGTTTGGGGTTTGTTTGGTGAGAGGGAAGAAAGGAAATTCACTTTTCAAATTTTGTTTCCCTCTGATTTTAATATTCTAAAGGTAAGTCTAGTATTTCCTTTATTTTAGCTGTTTAAAATCTCTCCTCCATCTGCTGTAATACCTAATAATCCACCTCTTTTGGGCATTTTCTTTTGCCTTGTATTGGAATACTGAATCACTGAATTTCACTGTATTTTGGACGCTTGGATGGATTTGTTTTAACACATCCAAAACCTGGCTATTTCTTTTCCTGACCTTCAGCTGCTCAGAAAAAGAGGTCTCTAGGAATTTTTTGTATGTAGACTGAAGAATGGTCTTGCAATTCTGCTGGAGAATATTGTTCTTCATTTCAAGCGTTTGCTCAGACTGAAAGCAGAATGCACTGCTGCATTTTAAGCAAGTTGTGTAACTGATTTTAAATTAATACTTTTGCTCAATTCCATGGATATGAGTTGGCAGGCATGGTTAAAAACACACAAACTGTATTCCCAGTTCTGCACTGACATGTAGCCCTGAGCACATTATTATCCTCTCTCTACTTGTATGTTCCCATCTGTTAGGGTGCCCCAAAGGGGTTTGCTGGCTTAATAATACATTAGTCTTTGCAAAGCACTCTAAAAGCCTTTGATGTACATAGCTTATGTGCAATGGCATATTTTTAAAAAATAAATTAAGACACACTAAAGTCTTAATAATTCTCTGGGCAACCTTCTTGACCCATAAAAAGCAGTCTTGGCTTGTATTTATTATGAAACTGAAATAAGAGGTGCAGTCATACCTGACATCTCACATTATTAGAGCCTGTGTAGCTCCCGTGTATGATCATATCACCCTCTTCCCCGACCGAGTTAAAGTGATGGAGACAGTGATCCTTACCCCTCTCTCAGTAAAATGAGACCACTGGCCTCTTTCTCCTCTGGAATGATATTAGGGTCTCTCTGTCCAATTTGGAGAGATTAAAGATTATTAGAGGAGTCTTCCTTGTAGTCAGTACCTGCTGGCATGTTGACAAGATGTTTGGGCAAATTCACACCTCTTGGATCTGCTGTTAAAGGTCACCAAAAGATTTTAATCTAGATCTGTTTGTTTGATTTTTCCTCACGAATATAAGGGCTAGCTTCTTTAAACAAATAAAAGAAACCAAATTCTTAAATGTCACAACATTAGTGGCAAGGTGTGTCATTCTTATCTTTTAATCCAGGCCTGTCTCCTGTATTCTTGGGGAACCAAAGAAGTTAAGGATTTTGTGTGTCTTGCAGCTTAGGAAAGAAATTTAACTATACATCTCCACATAATACTGACATAGTCTCATAACAAAAGAGACAGTGTATTTCTTTTATATCCTAAGAAGGTGTAAGACTGGAGGGAGGATAAAGCTTGCACCACTCTGGGAGAAAAGCTGGAACTTGACAACTCTACGTTTGTGATCTCTGTGTTAGCAACCATCTGTTGCTTTCACAGCTTACAACAGCAATCATAAGAGGAGGTTCTCACTCCCAACCATCTGTTTTTAGAGGGGAAGCCAAAAATAGACAGCAGGCAGAGTTGCTAGAGGAATCCAACCTTCATGTAGTGAAGGGTAAAGACTACTGCTGCTCAAAGGGTCTCGGTGAAGCACACAAACATAACTAGAGCTGGTTTCTGTGGAACAAAATCACAGCTACAGGTCTACATTATAATCCATTTCATAGTATAGCTTGGTAATGACTGTCTAAAGGTCCTCTCTCAGTTTGAATTGCTGTACTTTAATTTCACCATTTTGGAGTGCATTTCAAAGCTATCTTTCAAGATTGCATTGCTGATAGTTTTCTTCCCTGAAATTTCCATTTCAGAAGTGGCTCCTGCAATATTTGGGGAAATACTAAACATAATGACTGAACCATAATCTCTGTTCTATGTAACATGTGCCCCAGGGACTTAAAAGCAGTTCCGAGTTACCAGTGGGCAAATCCTACGGTCTCCCACAGCTTATTTGGAATTAAAGGCTGATCTGCAGCTTTGCCATAAGCACCAAGCAAAGCCTCAGTGAGCAACTGTCTACTCCAGAAGCAGACCAGGAAACAGACTTTAACCAGCTGAATCACACTCTGGTTTCTGATTCTCCTAGATACATAGGTGGGGGAGGAGAGAGAGGGAAGTGGTCTGTAATGGCCCTATACAAAGCACAAATTGCTTCCCCGGCTACAAAAACTGAACTTTCTCAGCATAGGCTGTATATACTCCATAACCCTTTGCAGTGAAGGTGGGTGGAGCTTTCCCAGCAAGCCGCCATCCTCGTACTGCCACTCAGGAGCCACCTCTACTGCAGGCCCATTTGGCAAGTTGCAATTTGGTCTGACACAGCATTGCCATAAAACGAGTGCTTGTCCAGTTCTGCAATCACAGTCAAAGCCCTATTAAGCTGATCGCTACGTTTGTTTTTTCACTTACCTAAAGTCTGCGGCCACTAGCTTCTGAACATTCAAAACCAGATCTGGTGGTTATTCCCTAGCTGCTGGGAAAAGGTATACTACAGACCCCCTATCTCTTTGCAGGCTTCTGGGGATACCACTTGCATTTCTAAATGAAGCAGAATTGTCCTGTTATGGCTGGTTAACACAGGTCTCCCAAGAAATGCAGAAAGCTGCTGATTTGGGTTCAGCATCTATTTTTAATTTATAGAAAAGGCTGCAAGAATATAGGCTAATGCTCTCCCGTCATATTCAAAAAATGGCGTAAGCTAATCTAAATCCATCTCTAAATTCCTATGAGGAGGACTGTTCAAAGCAGGTATGAATTAGACATTGGAAAAGCCTAGGGTTTGTGATTTTTTTTTTTTTTTGATAGAAGTTTCCTTATGGCATATTTGAGAACTATGCAGCTGCTTACATGTCTGAAAAGCTTTTTTATATAAAGAGAAATAACTAGCTGGAAGATGGAGCTTATTAAGATAGATTTTTGCATATGAAAGACAGTAAGGGCAGAATATTCCCTTTATGATACATAATTTGCCTTTAAGTTATGAAGATTGAGCTCTGTCTTAATGTGGAATCAAATACTGTCTAAATCTTGCATCTTGCCATGTGATGATGCTGAACTATTGCCTAGACAGTTTTAACAGCGCACACCCTCTCTCCTTTCTATCACCACCGTAACTTGACCTTGCTGGCTTCTTCATGGCTTTCTAAAGGTAGGATTCCCTGAATTTTCTCTAAAGGCTTATTATTTTAGAGTCTGCAACAGCATAACATGGGTCCAACTGACTTGGGTGACTGAAAGCAATTTCAGTGAGCGCAGTTTCACTTAAACACCTGTATCAGTCGCTGGTCCAATGTGGAACTCCTAAGAGAAGTGGCAGAGTAACTGGTGCTGGCAAGCCCTTTCACTCATTATCCATGAAGAATCACATGGCTGTTGTGAGTTACTGTGCCGGTTTCCTTCTCACGGTGAACTTACGATTGCATTCTTCCTATACTGGATTTTCATTTCTCCAGGAAAGGAATTCACCCCAGGTTTGGTGACTGCATCCAGGGACCAATCAGGATTTTTCATTCTTTTTCCTTATGGGGAATGAGGGGGAAGGAAAAAAAAAAAATCCTGAAACGTACTCTGGGCCAAAGGATCTAGTCAGATCCTCTGCAGAACCTGCTCTTTGAAAAGACGGGTCCTTTCACTGCATTCTGTTTCCTGAGGCAAAACAGATTATGGAATAGAGATGGTTTAATATAGTTATCCTTATCACACCAAACATGTAGGGGCTGACCTGCTAGCCCCTCTGCCGAGAAGGACCTGGTGGACAACAAGTTAAACGTGAGCCAGCAATGTGCCCTTGGGGCCAAGAAGGCCAATGGGATCCTGGGCTGCATTAGGCAGAGTGTTGGCAGCAGGTGGAGGGAGGTGATCCTGCCCCTCTCCTCAGCCCTGGAGAGGCCTCACCTGGACTACTGTGTCCAATTCTGGGCTCCCCAGTACAAGAGAGACATGGCACTACTGGAGAGAGTCCAGCGGAGGGCTCCAAAGAGGATGAGGGGACTGGAGCATCTCTCCTATGAAGAAAGGCTGCGAGAGCTGGGCCTGTTTAGCCTGGAGAAGGAGAAGACATCTGATCAATGTGTATAAGTATCTGAAGGGAGGGTGTCACGAGGATGGGGCCAGACTTCTCCATGGTGCCCAGAGATAACACGAGAGGCAACAGGCACAAACTGAGACACAGGAAGTTCTGTCTGAACATGAGGAAAAACTTCTTGACTGTGAGGGTGACAGAGCACTGGACCAGGTTGCCCAGAGAGGTTGTGGAGTCTCCTTCGCTGGAGGTATTCAAAACCCACCTGGACACGATCCTAGGTAACGTGCTGTAGGTGACCCTGCAAGAGCAGGAGGGTTGGACTAGATGATCTCCAAAGGTCCCTTCCAACCTAAACCATTCTGTGATTCTGTGATTCTCCAATTCATTTACTAACTACATAAACCCTGTGCAGAGAAGCAGGACGGACCAGTTACATGTCCCGTTCTCTTTTACTTTCTACAAACAAAACCCAAAAGCATGTTCTTCAGTCCAGCGTTGAGAAACAGCTTTATAAGATAGATGAATAAGACTTTAGACTGATTCCTCAAGATTAATTCCCATCGTACAACTCTTAAGAAGACATACAATGTCAGAGTAAGAGTGTCATCATGCGCACATTTTATAAATGAAAGACTTCCTGGAATTAAAGGAGTTCCTAAGAGTCTTCTGCACACATTTTATGTCAAGTCCTGATTTATCAGGAGTGCACAGTGCAGGGCTAACAGCTACCACTGAGGAATACAGTACAATACCTAATGATTTCACTGCAGCAAATGTAAAGGCAATTGGAAAACTGCCTACAGGTTTTCTTTCTGAAGTGAAGAATATGTAAGCCATCTTACCATCCATGGTTAGTCTGTCTGCTAGTGATAAGATGCAGCCTAGATCGCTCCTGGCACCTATTCACTATTCATTCAGACTCTTCATCCCAACTCGAAATCCAACCCAACAAGGAAGTAGCAATAGGCCCTACAGATGATCTTTCAGCGTTCACTGCTACATCTAATTTAAAGTGCAAGCTGCTTGAGGCAGATTCAGCCTGTGTTTTATTCATCCAAAGCAATAAGCTCACCTAGGATGCTGATTAATGTCCCTCTGTTCTAGAGAGTAATAGTGCCACCTGCATTTTTACACACCCACCAGCAAGCGCTGGCCATTGGAAAGAATTATTGCACTTGTGCCGTAAAATGGATGCAGCACAGAGCAGCATTATAAGGGAATGATAACAGTAGCAGCTAACCAGTCAAATCACACAACCTTTTTGCAACTGCTGAAAATGTCATGTGGCGTTTGGACACATTTTCCTTAACACAAGTCATCCAATCACCCATCCAAACTAGTAAGTTACTTATAAAAACACACAACAGAGCAGTAAAAATGTTCAACTTCTCTCCTCTGCCCCATTTTGTGTTTTTTAATTAGAGGAGGGACAGTTTTGTTAGAAATGTAACTGCTAATTTAAAGGTCAAAAAAAAGTTCTGAAGCTCTGTCCCAAAGCACTCATTTTAGTAGTACTGTTTTTTAGAATTCGCAATAAAACTGCAGGACTTTAAATGAGTGTGTTTTATATTATTTCGTAAAGCTTGAGTTCCTGGAGTCTCATGATTAAATGAAGAAAAATCACATCCTTTTCACCTTAAAATGAAAGATAAATTTTTAGTCTCCCACTAACAGGGACACTTGAACACATAAAGCCCAAAGGCTGAAAGGAAAACCGCAAAAGAAGATGTCTCAAAGCATTTTGAACTCATAGTTTTTAAGGTAGTTCAAAGTGATGTCTGAGGACAGAACAGCTGACTCATCATTTTGCATGCATGGCACTGAAAAACTATCGGTATTGCTGAAGTAAGATTTAAGTTCATTTTGTCCAGATGCTCTCAACGAAGGATCTGGAACAAAGCATACTGAAATCAACCATAGGGTGCCTGCCGACATAGAGCTTTGGATCGGACCCTAATATACAAGGCAAGAAACCATGAAAAAGGACTTAAAGTATTTTGACTAGGAGCAAGTAGGTCTTTGCTATGGAGGCAGTACTCTAAGTTAGATTTAGCTTTTTTTGGGAGGTAGTTTGGAGGCTCAGGACAGAGTTAAGACTATAAATGAAAAGTAGTGCATTTTTGGTACTTTTCATTTTTACCAAAATATGAAAAGTCCTTTCCAAAGGAAACAGATTTCAGTCAAGAAGTATGACTACAGACCTTCCAAAAATTTCCGCAGGTCTCAAATGTTCTTTATCAGAAAAACTATGCCAGCTCGTACTACCTATACACAGTTGTCCCATTTTATCACTCTTGCCTCCTTCCGGACAGTTGTAAATTATATAATAATTAAATGACAGCAGGTGTGCTTATCATCTTAAAATGAAGCCAGGAAATAAAAAGGTATGCAGTAACATTACATTGGCAGAGGAATAGTTATTTTTTGTATTCAGTATTGCCTTTTTGGACTGTGATATTTGGAGAGTGTTGAGAGGTGTCACTATATCTCAAATAAATTATAAGTAAGAGTGAAATTCAGAGAGAACTCTCTCTCAAATTAAGGGAAATCTACTGACTCTTAACCCAGAAAAGCGGGATTTTTACCTGACCACACAATCAGTGTTTAGCAAGAGTCTCTCTAGGTCAGCGGACTTCATGAAAATGTGCTTTTAACATCATAAAGTGAAGTTTTAGAGAACCTCTCACACTTGGTTTGCTCTGGCTTCTTTACTCAGCTCTGCCGTTAACTTACTGTTAATTTGGCGAAGGCATTTTAGAATTTGGTTTTCAAACACAGCCCTTACATTTTAGTTAAGGTAACTCAGTCTCGATTTTCAGAAGTGCTTTGGGGCTTCTGACACTGTGAAAATTAAACATAAGCGTCTTGAGTTTGCACGTATACTCAGTGGACGCTTTTGAAAATTTAGAGCAGTATCTCTCATACTGAGTCTCCTCATCTGATGATAACCATACTTTCCTATCTTTCCAGGAAAGATATGACACTTTTGAAATGTGAATCACAGTTAGCAATGAGGTGTTTGAATCTAAACTTTACACTGGTATTAATATTATGCAAAGATCACTTTTAAAGCCAGTCTGAAGATCCAGAGTCGAGTCCTTTTAAAGAGAAAGTCTGTATTCGCTTAAATATTTGTTTGCAGAACTCTCAACATACAGATCATAAGCTCACACGTATCCCCTCTTTCTTTTGCCTTGAAAAACTTAAATTGCAGAGATGGAATTTACGCACATTAGGCTTTAAAATAATCTGCTTGCATCCAGTTGTTGCTGCAGAGCCGTTAAGTCTACATGGCTGGCAGCATCCTTAAGCACACACCAGCTTCAGCAGAGGCTGAGCTATTCATAGGATAGGGCACTAGCCTAGAGTGAGTTCACAGGTTCCCAGCAGCAGCTGCCAGCTTGGCTGTGACAACATAATGGGAGCAAGGGAAAATATAAGTGGGAGGAGGGCGCAAGGGGGAACTCGATGGGGACGGAATGTTAATTCCTAACATTTAATTTTTAGATGTGTCAAAATCATGTTATAGATTTAAATATTTACAACTCCACAGGCTTTGTGTTCCATGGAATTGTGCTTGCATGTTCCACGTTTGCATATGGCCCTAAGGCTCAGCTGTATATACAACACAGAAGAAAGAGATGTAGTGTAAGGAAGGAAAATCCTATTTCACAACAGAGTAGCCAAAATGATCAGCAGCTGTCTCTCCTTTCCGTGGGATATTGAATTGGTACCTACTAAACCAGGGCTAACCACCAAAGCCAAGACAAACAGCCAGCAAGGATTAGAAGGATCACTGCTATTTCTTGTTTTATTTATAGCAACCACTGCAAGTTTTGTGACTGTACATTTTTGTAACCATACTTCTATCCCTTCCCCTTTCCTACAGGCACATTTACAGTTATAATCATTTGTTTTCAAGCCTGGTCTTAGCGCAGGCACTGATCTTTCTAACAATATTGGCATTAGCTTTACGCACCTCAGCAGTCTGACCAACTGTAATAGAACATTGCTTTTAACATCAGGGCCTAAGTTACAACAAAAAACTCAGAGTATCTGAATTAAGATGGCTGCAACTACAAGAGTAGCCACGAGTATCTGAGCTGAGAGAAACCAAGAAGCAGCTTGAACTCATATTGAGCTTTGCTGCTACTGTTTTGGTGGGAGTTGAACTGGATCAGATGTATAGCTTGCCCTACAGACATAATGAGGCCTTTAAGGCAGAGATATAGACAGAAGTGGGAAAACTGATGCTCCAGGAACACCATTTACTTCAGCATTATTTGGTTTCAGCACGTAAGAATTTTTGATCAGCAGTAAGCAACACAGACTGCACTAGTATCACAACAGTAAATTTAAGTGACACTGAAAGATTATTATGCACTGTAGCATAGTAATGGCCATTCTACTACTTCTGTACCCCACTCTGTGCCACCTAGATGCTGGGCATCTGGCCAAACCTGCACCAGACAGCCCCACTGTGCCTCGCTTCCTGGGGTAGCAGGACCAGCACAGCAGAAGCTCTGCTCCTGCATTTTGCTTGTTCTCCCTCCAGTTACTGACAGTCCTTCACAGTGGAACACACACAGAGCAAGGCTTCCATGAGTACAGGGTCAGCATACACATGAGGAGAGGGACCATGCTATGAACAAAAACCCCACATCAAAAGGGATGGAGAGGAGGAGGTGCTCTAACTGCCATTTTGAGTAGCATCCTTCATTATAGAGTAAAACCACCAAGAGGCAAATCCTGTGTGTCCTCCCATCTCCCACTTACTCAGATCATTTGGCGTTTGGCAAGGGTACAAACAGCAAAGCTCTCTTTGTAAATCCTTAAAGAACTTTCTCCCAAAGTTTTAATATCATGAGACAACTCTCATGAGGGTTGTCGCATTATCAGGGTATTATTTGGGGTACTATGTAAGATCAACATTATAATCACTTGTTCAAGAGCACTCTAACATGGCAGAGTTAAGAGACTCCTGATGAAGTCAAGGTTCCCTTCCCAGGATAATTTTGCTATGTACCCCTAATCCATAGAGATCAATACTGACACACACAGTTACTCTCTCAGAGCTGGAGAGGCTACTATAAAGCCAAAGGCATCCAAGCATGAGTATCACAAGCAATTCACAAACTTGAATGTACTTATACCCCCAGCTCTGGGCAGAGGAGGTAGGGTCTGTAGTTCTCATTTTGTGGGGCAGGAGGAGTAAGGGGGTAAACTGAGATCCAGACAAACTATGACCTACTCCAAATTCATCGGTCTCAGTGAACGGCCATGTACAGCAATAAGGCTAAAAGGAGCCACAGGCTCCACCTCTGGGAGGAATTGCCTGTGGAATGTCCTCTCAAGTATGGCAAGGCCACCATAGGGACCTCATTATTCCCATCTGCCTCCCTGCAGCAGGACTTAGCCTCCACAGCTGCAAAACTAAACAGGCTCTGGGAGCTCTGGGAGCTTTCACTGTCCAGCAGCTGTACTGGCTATTTTCTGCTGAACCAGGACCTTAATATTTTCAGCTAGAAAAAAGTCTGCCTGAATTCACACACGCACACAAATGCAAAAAGTTTGTGAAGCACCAGTGTCATTCCCCTCCCCCCATATATATAACACAAAATAAAAGGGACTTCACTAGATTTATTCTCAATCTGTTTTAAATTCATAAAGTTGTGAGGCATTATGTGATCAGTATAGTTACCGAATGTGATTCTGTGTCTGTTGAGAAAAAGCTAGCTAGAAACAAACACTAGATTTCATGAGATCGAAAGCTTACAGCCCCTCTGCCCAAGAAAGGTCTATCACAAGTAGCTAAATGCAGAACCACACAAGTTCAGAGACCCACAGACTGGAAAGAAAAGTCAGGATTTCAGGCCTATGAGCCTGCTGGGCACCAGCTAGAAATCAAAAGCTGTTTATGCTACATGCTTCCTGCATTAATTTGGAGTTGGTCCTAGTTGGTCCTCACTTTACTCCCTCACTCCTCTTCCTCCACAAAATGAAAATGGTAGACCCTACATACTCTGTCCAGAGCTGGGAGTATAAATGCACTGATGTTTGTGAACTGCTAAGATACCACTATAATCAATATGCTGCTAAGTTTTGAGAAAATGGTACTCTCAGGCCAGTATTTTATGGCAAAACTATTTGGGGGTGAAAGAATTAGAAATAAAAACATTGAGACAGACTTTTTACTGATCTATGCTGGCACAGAATTCCTATGACTTTGAGCAGTAAAGAGTCCGAGCTATACAAAAGTCTGTACAAACAGCAGGCATGTACCAGATGAAGCCAACTGTTTCATCAACATGGAGAAGGCACCATCAACTAATGTTTTTTCAGCTTTTATATATATATATTATAAATATATATATATATATATTACATATATATGAAAGCTTTTAAGTAAGTTTTCTGTCATCCCATGGCTCTGGGAAGAAGGGCTGGTCAGCAAACTCTCTTGTGATGAACCAGTAGAAAGAATAAAAATGATAGACTGAGGTCTTTATGCAGAGGGATAATAAAACATACAGGGTTCCCCACAAGAATCTCCTCAGTTGTTCTGGATGTTGGGATGGAGCTTTTGTGGGCAGTCCCAGAACTCCACGTGTTCCCCAAATACTCTGAACCGGGGCAAGGATAATGGTAAAGATTTTATTATCACTGCAGGTCTGATTAAGCTCCCTGGGTACCTGCTGCCAGCCATTGTCCCCATTCCCTACCACCTTCTGAATATGGTTGCCTCTGATAATTTCTCCCCATGCTTTTAAGGGAGAGAGGCCCATCGCATAAGAGCCCTGCAAGAAAGGTTACACATTTCGATTTTCCATTTTTCCATAGATTTTCCACAGGGTATCCTATCTCCAGCTCTCTCCTCCTCACAGAGATTCTGAGCCTTCCCCATCTCTCTGTCTGCCAGCTCCACTGAACAGAACATCCCAGGCAACAGAAGGCCACTAGCCCTCCTTCTGCGCCACAGACACAGGAGATGCACCCGCACGCCGTCTGAGGGGTACACAGACACAAACACCCGCCCACCTTCTCTCACTCCTTTAAACTTCAATTGTTGGGATAACTTTAGAAGGGGAGTTTTGCCAAGACCAAGTATATTTCAAAAGGTAGCCTCATTAAAACACCCTACATGAGCTAAGGCTCCTCTGAATTTGGACAGCAAGACCTGGTCCATGGTATATCAGGGACTGTTCTGTAATTTAAACTTAAGATTTTGGCTCCTCATAATTAAAAAGCCTGTACCTCAACTTTGTACATGGTCTGGATATACAGTTTAACACTGAAAAGTTTTGCTCAGTGTAACAGGAATAATTTCACTTGGTGTTTGCTGCAAATTAGACATTAGCTTTAGGGGAGGCCAAAGGTCATTCAGTTTTGTACTCAGCACATTCAGACAGAGTAGGATACCACAAAACCGACTTAGTTAAGGCTACACATAGTGAATAAGACATGCTCCCATTAATAGTAACAGGCCAGCACAAGCAGTTTGAGACAGCATCCACAAATAAGCTATGCATACTTTCAGCAGTGCTAGCTTCTATTATATTTTAGAATGCTCATTTTAAAAAAAAGAATAGATGCATATTAATCAAATGCTCTGTTTGCCCAAGCATCAGATCCTTATTTTGTAGCATGCTATATGCAGTATTTCACAACAAGCTGGGTGCTGAACCATTTACTTCTGAGAAATAGAACTGTGACAGTGGTAACAAACGAGCTTGGTTTGTATAAATTTGACTCGCTTGTGCTTGTTATCAGTGAGATCACAATCATGAAGTCATTCTTCTTGGTAGAAGTCTCACCCGTCAGATATCAACTTTCTGGAAATAAGGCAGGTTTCCATACTTCTAGAATGAGTTTTACTACTGATTTCAGGCCCAACAAAGATATGAAAGACCAGCAGCTTCCCTTACTTAAGGCTGTATGCAGATCTCAAAAGGTAACTCAAGACACTAGTTGTTCGACTAAGCATAACTAAGAATATATAACTAGGAATAACTTAGTACAGGAACTAAGCATAGGAATAACTTGGTAAAAATTTATGGGATTATCTTAATGAGATCATCTTCCTAGTCGCTCTTTCTTTACAACAGGAAAGCATGACTGATATCACAGGTCATGCAAGATCAAAACACATGCTCACACTGCAAGAAGAAGTCTGAATGTAAGGAATACACACACGACTTTACAAAAAAACATGCAGCCTTTCTGTATTATGCGCCACATCTCCCGAGGAGGCTCCAGCACCTCATGGGGTCCGGCCTTTTACGAGCTATTTTGTTTCACATAAGCCATCTGGAAACAGCTCCAAGTGCCTTAACTTGGGAGCCAGTGCTGTGCCTGCAGCTTGGGAGCCAGTGCTGTGCCTGCAGCTAGGGCAGTGAAAGTTAAGCCAATCAAGGGGAGACTTCAATAACGGAACCCTTTAGTACCCACAACATTAGAGATCCCTCCAAACATCAAACGTTTTATCCGTCATTAAAACTGCTTAAGACCCATACTGACATAGCATCTTTCGCAACGGGCTGCAGTAATCTTAACACAATCAATTGAATTCTTGAGAACAGAAAAATAAATATATATATCTCAAATACAGTAGCTGAGAACTGCATTTTATTTTCTTCTGCCTTGGAAGCTCAAAAGGCCTCTTTAGTTATTCAAGAGTGGCCGAGTGTAAACAACACAGCCCGCAGTAGTTTGGGTTCCTATGCGATCTGACCCGTTTGAGGCGGCAAATAAAGTACATCTCTTGCTAAATAAAGTACATTTTCCCATCTCAAGCGAGCCAGAAGAGCCAGGACTTTGACTCAGGATGATCTCAGGCACGAGGGTGCTGTGTTGCAATGCCGTAATAAACACAGCCAGACAAAATGCCTTCCCATAATACGGGATGATGCCATTAGCCGCCAATCAGAAACCCACCGCCGAGCGCCAATGAGCGCCGCCAGCAGCCAACTCCGGAGGACCTGGCCGCGCAGAACTAAAAATAAAGTCTGCCGCGGCAGAGTGGGCAGCAGGAGTTTGATTCTCCTTTCAAGCCCCCTTTTTATCAACCCCCCTAAAAACACGGCCCGAATCGGAAGCGGGCGATTAGTCCCGCTGCATGTCGTTGACTCAGTCCAGCATAAACAGCCAGCTCTGAGTAGTTCCGCGGGCGGCCGCGCTCCAGCCGGGGCGGCGGCGGCGGGGGAAGGGGGCGCGGGGAGGCCGCCGCTCACCTGTCCGGCGGTGTCGTACAGCCCCAGCAGGTACTGCTTCCCCCCGACCGTGACGCTCACTGCAAGGGAGAAACAACGCACGTCGCTACCAACGCCGCGGCGGGGCACCGGGCGGGTTGGGGGGGAGGGGGGGGAAAGAACCGTTAAACGGCCGGGCTCGAGGAGGCGCGGTGGGTAGGGGGGGAAAGGGGCGCGGGGCGAACGGCCGTTAAACGGCCGGGCTCGAGGAAGCGCGGGGGGCGGGGGGAAGGGGAGGGGGCGCGGGCGGAACGGCCGTTAAACGGCCGGGCTCGAGGAGGCGCGGCGCGGGGGGGAACGGCCGTTAAACGGCCGGGCTCGAGAAAGCGCGGCGGGGGGGTCGGACCTCGCCGGCGGGCGAGGCCGGGGCCGGGGCCGGGGCCGGGGCCGGGGCCGGGCCGCCCGCGGCCGTCACTCCGCGCTACATCGGCGCTGGCCGGCCGGGGCGGCGGCGCGCAGCCCCCGGCGCCGCGCTCACCTGCGTAGTGGTCGAAGACGGTGGGCACGTACTCCTCGGGGAAGGCGTCGTTGGCGTAGCTCATCAGCAGGCACGTCTTGCCCACGGCGCCGTCCCCCACCACCACGCACTTGAGCATGACCGCGGCGCTGCCATGGGCCATGGCGGGAGCCAGCCCTCATGGCCCCGCGGGCGCGCCCCGCCGCGCCGGGCCCCGCGGCATCGCCGCCGCTCAGCGGGCGCCCCCGCCGGGCGCGGCCCCGCCGCCAGCCGCCGCCGCGCTGGGCCCGGCGGGAGCGCCTTCCCCGGCCGCGGCGGCAGCGCGCAGGGGAACTGCCCGCCGCCCGCGGGGCGCGGCGGCGGCGGCGGCGGGGGCGGCCCCGCGGCGGGGCGCGGCCGGGGCGGGCAGCGGGGCGGCGGCGGCGGCCGGGCGCCCCACGCGTGGGCGCCCGGGAGGGGAGGGAGATTTGAAAGCGGCGGGGAGGCGGCGGGGCTCGGCCTGGGAAGCGCTAGCGCAGGTGGCGCGGCCAGCGCGGCTCGGGTGCGGGCGGCCACCTCTCCCCTGCGGCGCCCCGCTGCCCACCCACGCGTGCACGGCAAAGCCCCGCTCCTGTCATCCCCGGCGGCCGCGGTCTTGGAGCCGCTTCAGCATCGCAGGCGTCTCCTTCTCCACGGAGGCGAAGCCGCTGGACACCTGGCAGTGCTGCATCACTCATCTGCCCGTGCTGACCTCCTTCCCCCGACCCCGCATCACAGCGCGGTGTACAAAGAAAACTTGAATCGCATCCTGTGGCATTAGCCCTTAGCTGAGATGGTAAGTATGAAAAGAATCAATGGGAAAAGAAATGATTTTTTTCAGCAGCGAGTTTATTGTCTTTGGGTCTGACATTCATGAATGGATATGTATTTATGAACAATACCACGTGGTCTAAACAGCCTTGAGTATATTTGGAAGCCTGAAGAACCACCGGACAAGGTCTAATGAGAACAGACACTGCGTGAAAAATTATGGGTGAAACCATGCTTCCTTTAATGTCCATGGCAAAACTCCAGCCGTTCAGTAACACTGGGATTTCACCCCAGCACTCTCTTTTCAACTTCACGTTTTCAAGTGATGTGGAATACACTAACAGAGAGAAAACAATTGCCTTTTCTAGTCAGTATTTATTCTGAGATTTCTGCTATAAGCCCAACCTAATTATAAGAAAAGAGAGTGCATAGCAGTGCAAAGCACAAGGAGACCTCTGTGTTGCATAGTTTGTGTTTCTGTTTGACCTGAACATGCTTGATGCAGAAAATAAATGCAAATCCTATATTGCACAAAGCCTATCTGAATACTCAATAAATCCTGGGGGGGGGGGGGGGGGGGGGTTCAGCTTAGTCAGTCAAACTTTTCACAGCTTCAGACCACTGAAGGGGCACATCCAAAACTGCTCTGTTGCTCTCTCCTCCTGAACGAGAGAGTGTCAACCCAGACCTCTGAGCAGAGACAGCTTCACTGTAACACCAGGAGGTATTTCCTCAGCCCTCTAGAAAATATGTCGGCTATAAATGAAAGCCAGTAAAGGTAAAGTTTTATGGAGAAGTCAGCTGGCAGCCAATACAGGAGTCAGCACCTAGGTGCGCTGGCCTCCCAGAAAGCACCGTTGCCTAATAAGCAGGTATGTCTTGCACGAGCAGCAATTTCAGGATGGGTTTTGGGAACGGGTCCAGGATAAGTGCTTGATAGCAATCTGACTCATGCTACCTCTCAGTATCTTTGAGGGGTACCCAGGTGCCCTTGAGGGAGTTGAAAGCAGGCAAATACTCAAATGGTTGAGTGGCCCAGGTGACATCCACATCCCTTTGCTGCACTTATTAGTGTAAAGAATACATTCAAGAGCCCCTAACACTGCACGTACGGGCAACAAGACCCCAGGCTGCAGCCTGCATAGTAAATGGAAAGTATACTTCCTCAGTTGTGGTGCTTGCATAACGCTGGTGTTTCTTCACCATTCCTGGAATCATCATTTTGAGCTTACACAGTCTCAGCCAAATCATTCTCATCCATTCCCCCATCTCTCTTAGACAATGCATGGCAAACTGCACTAAATTTTTAGAGAAAATGAAGACACAGAACTGAAACACCAAAATGCTAAGTCTGGATCTCCTTACCAGCCTGGCTTATCGCACAGTCACGGTGAATAGGGTAGCTGGGGGACTGGAACGTCATAAAACCTCACAAGAGCCCCATGGCCTATACTGCTGTAAGAAATTGCCCTGAGGGGGATAGAACTGTAAATGCTCAGGCTGTTTCATCTGCAAAGAGTATTTCTTGTACTAGTTTTTCACCCTTTTCAAATGCTGTTTTCATGCAAGCGTCCACAGTGATGCAATGGAACGATAAGGAGAATATACCCATTGAGAATTCCTTTGAATGGATTTTTTTCTGAATCTTTTCTGAATTTCTGTCACTTCCTAAGAATGTATCAGAGCCTATGCTGATGTAAACTGATTTAGCTCTATAGTAGAATTCAGCTCAGCTTTATTTTGGCAAAACAATACCTTCACAGGAATCACATCGTTCATTCAGATAGATTAACAATCTTTTATGCGTAATATTCCAGGAATCACATCGTTCATTCAGACAGATTAACAATCTGTTATGTGTAATATTCAGTATTCCATTTTCAGCAGTACAAACATAAAAACTGTGTTAAAATAATTACCTACCTGTGACAAATACTATTTTAAATGTCTTTATTTAAAGATGCTAGATCTAATAGTTTTCCTCTAATTTCTTTCATAAGGTAGTAAAATAAACAAGCATTAAATGTTAAAAGGAAACTTATTACCTTAGTGGTCTTTAAAATGTATTTTTATGACTCTGTTTACTTTAAAGTTGTTGGGAAATGGAAAACAGTTCAGAAAGATCTTCTCTGGGTTTTCACAAAAAAATTAATTTCTAAGGATTGTTTGTGACTAGTTCAAACTTCTGCACTGAACTGCTACCTCAGTATTGCAAATGAATTCTAGGCAGTCAATT
This sequence comes from Struthio camelus, assembly GCF_040807025.1. Lineage (NCBI taxonomy): Eukaryota > Metazoa > Chordata > Aves > Struthioniformes > Struthionidae > Struthio > Struthio camelus. The sequence goes on from NC_090944.1 coordinate 108,697,838, forward strand.
TTTTTTTTTCCTTTTCAGAATGAAGATTTTACTTTGTAGGACTTCTGTAAGACCTCTTTATATGAGGCTGAGCACTCGCTGAGAGGAAGAAACATAGCTAGTTTACCTGTAGAAATAAGGCCTTATGCCGAATATTCAGGCCATTAATGGAGAAAGATCTAAAAGAGAGAAGAAGAAAGAGAGAAAGAAGAAGATCTAATAAACTATGGGAAGTCTATGAATAAACAAATTGTAGTGAAAAGCCATAGCTGACCAAGCAGCTGGTTGAAAGAAGGTAAATATTTCTGGAGGCAATTTTGGGGGTGTACTAACTTTTACAAATGAGACCATGGAGTGGGACCATGAAGTAGAGTGATAAAATCCTTAATGTTAATTACCAGCAGTGAGAAAAATATCAGGGAAAGAGATGCAGTCAATCAGGTCTTAATGAGAGCAGCAAAAGACCTATTTGGTCTATGGAACCAGACAGTAAGTATTGTTAATCTGGCTAAAATCAGGAAATTTTGAAAAGAGAAATCTGTCCATCTGAATTATCAACACATCTCTTAAGTTTAATCTCTAAATTTACCCAATATTATTTTTTTCATCAGTTGTGCTGCCACTCTGTATTCTACTTACGCTCCAGCATCTCTCTGCCCAAATTGTCTTGTTCATCCTGTTAGATAACCTGCACTGTCTCATTTTGACATCGAATCATGCACCACTATATAGTGGCCACACATCTCAGTTCTCCCTCACTGGTGTAAGTAGCAGAAGGTAATACCAGAAGGGACATAACATAAACCCATATTTGAGTCAGAATGATTTACTGTTGTCACCAGTGATGAGAATACCATTTTTACAATTTGTGAATCAGATCATTACAATTTTGCTATCCAAGATTATGTAATGCAGATAATGTTTATGTTTTACAGCTAAGTATGAAGGAAACAAATTACATATTTCTAATGTGCCAACAATGGATAGGCAATTCAATGGCTGCAGATATAATTTTTCTGAATGTCAATATCTATTCCATTCCAAATATTTTTTTCATCCTATTTTTTTCTTTTTACGAGAGCACTGGTACTAATTTCCTCCCAATTTAAAGGCTCCTGATTGTGTGCTTGCTTCCTTCATAACATTTTTCGTGAATACAGTCTTTCGGTAAAGGCAGACAATATATAAAATCAGAATGAGAAAGAGTGATGCATATTAGGTCATCTGCTGAAGTCATCTGATGAACACACGTGCTATTTTCAGTACCCGTACTGGTCCTCATCCTGGAATGGTGTTGAGTGACGCAAGTGATGGGAGAACCATCGTGAGTGTGGGAGTGATTATTCGCTTGGGAGAACACCCAAGTATGGTCCTCTATATGGAAAGCTCTCTCATTCTTCTCTTAAATCGTCTCATCTTATTATATTATGCTATTACAGCTTGTGATACCTTATTAATCACCCTAAATACTTTCTTTCCTTCTTTGTGTGGAGGTAACTGAGTGAAATTTTACTGATGCTTATGGTAGTCTTTAGTTAACTTTTTATGTGGCTTACCAGCAGCAAAACAATGGCACCAGGCCTGAGGCTGGAACTCACTGTTGACGATGAGATACAATGTTTAAAAACAGATTTGGCGGCACTAGGTAATGAAAAGTGTTGCCATCACTAGTTTATGGGCTTTTTCTTAATAACGGTAGCACCTGAACTATTTAAAGATGGTCAAAAAGTACATCAGCGGAACCCTTTTTTTCTGAAAAGGCAGCTCTTTGAGGTGAATGCTTTTTGAAATCACATGAATTCCATGAAAATGTTTTAAGGCAGAAAAATGTTCCGGCAGTTTCAAAGCATCCAGTTTTTATATTTTTAGAGCAAAATGTTTCCATTTCTAAATCATTGTAGTTTCAATTTAAGGTGTCAGGGTTAGAATATAGTTTAACATAAACGAAACGGTAACATAATTAACGATTTCGATCATCCCCTTTTTCTTCTAGAAGTTTCTTTTACGGAATTTCAAAAATTTCAAGCCACTTTCCTAATTAATCTAAAAACAAATCTCAAAAGTGTTCATAAAACTGCATTTTCGTCCTCTGCACAGCTTATATCCTCCCTCATAATCATGGCAAGCCAAACTAAATGTAGTGCGTTCCTCATAAGCCTTCCCTTCTAACTCAATAGTAGTTTTTGTACCTGAGTTCTCTTTGTTTGTCAGTTTTCAGTAATAAAGTGCCCAGATTTCAACATCATAACCTAAATAAAAGCACCCAACAAGTACTGTCCACCTCTGGGCTGTGATTCCTTTAAGGATGCATCCCAAGAATACACTGGATTTTGAGACAACAGTATATTGCCACACTAGTTCATTATTATCATACTGTATGACACTAGAGTCTGGTGTCCTTACTTAAGGTGAGTGTTTGATTTGGATAGAAACTGTTCAAATATAGAGTAGAAAACAATTTATCTCCTGAAGAATTCATGATCCAGTCCCTGAAAAAATTCAACCAGCACACAAGCACACAAAAGGGAGAGTGAGTGAGTGAGGTCGGGTTAAAAATGACAGGAACAAGCTGATACAAACAGTGGTTACATGCTCAGCTTTCTAGGTTTCTCTCTCCTAAGAAACAGCTGTGAATTGGATTGTTTTTCTCCAGCTACTTTCACTGAGATCTCATTTCATTTTTTTTTTCCTGTCTGTATATTGATTTCTCTAGGTTTATTTTGCTGATGCTGACCCCAGTAATACCTCCCAAATTAGTGTTTGCTGCCAAATTCATTGGCATGCTCTTTACTAGCCCTTAGGATGTTAAAGAAGAAATTAAATAAAACCCTACTTCACTACAGCTGGAAAAGAAGACTCTTGAAGGAGAAAAGAAGAAGGAAAAAAGAGAGGCAATAGCCAAAAGCAGGGTAAAGGATTTAAGATGGAGATGGAGGGAGACAAATGAAAGAGAAAATGAGAGAGGGTAAAGTGGGGGTGGAAGATATATTTAAAAAGGAAAGAGAAACAACCAACTAAAAAAGGGAACAATAGTCTCTCAGTCAGTTGACCTCTGAGTAGCTACTTAATTTCAAATACGAGAAGTCACAGACCTAAGCCCATGCCTAAAATTAAGTTTGTGTTTTATTCAGGCCAACATAAAGTGCAGTTTTCTACACAAGGGTTTAAAGCACCAGAGGGAGTAAATCCCTTAGAAACTTGGTGAGGTTATGGCACTTACTTTCCACAGGTTTCTTGAAAAATCTGGGCTTTTCCTGATGTTTCCTGTGTAAACTATACAATATTACAGTTTAAAAAAAATGTTGCTAGTGAGACATGCAGAAAACATTTGAAATGGTGTACAGGTGTGCTTTCTCTGCTTGAAAGAGGTGTGCTAACTCAGCAGTTACATGGAGATCTTTGATTTTTGAAGATTTATTTCATCACTTTGCCTTTGAGAAACTAGCCTACACCCAACCAGAGGGATAGTCCAGCACTTCTGTCAGGATCGTGGAATTGACCCTTCTCACAGGGATTCATTGGAAGCAGATAATGGGCAAAGAAGATAATCTAGCTCAAGATGCACTTGTTTCTTAGGAAACATTCCAGGGTATATGACATAGTCAGAGCCATATCTCTCCATCATATTTCACAAAAAACGTAGCACAGAAAAAAATGAAAAGTTAAAGTTAATTCTATGTAACCATTAACTGTTCATTTAACTATAATGTTATTACTGAGCACATAGTCGTGACAGTGATCATTATGGAAGAGTTGGGGACAACAAAATGAATACTAGAGAAGAATCCTTCACTGCACTTTACTTGATATTTCTTATGAAGAGAAGCTTTCAAGATAAAACATGGACCCAAACTATTCTTACCTGCAGCAAATCATGGGGAGTCCTAACAGGGAGGGAGGCCCTGCAAAGATCACACGTATAGATCTATAGAGCTGTATTTCTAACAATCAGAGAATCAGGAAGCAGGAGATCAGGTCTTGTTTCATCTGCCACTTTCTTCCATACAAAGGCACTCATCAGTTATCTGCTTCTTGGATTTGTTTGTAGCTTCGAACTGTAGCACTTCAGTAGCTATCAAATGCACTATCCATCTATCAGGAAGAGTGAAGATAGTGGATAGGCTGTCAAAATGAATGCAACTTGACTAAAATCAAGGACAACTCAACAGCAACACTAATAAATCAATTCCCTTGTCAGAGGGTTGAGAGAAAAGTGATGGTAAAGGGGCTACTATACCACTCTAAGCAACTTAGGAACAGTTCAGATCCTAACATAGATGCTCCGGACACAGTACAGAAGCTATGATCTAGAGCCTCAGATACCTCTTCGGACACCTGTCTCATCCTCTGAAAGGGAGAACCTCTCTTCATGGGGTCAGGAGTCTAGGGCAAGTAGCTGTCTAAGCTACTATCTACATTTATTTAGACATCCATGATACTGACTTAAATGACCCCCACCCCATTCCTGGTATCACAGGAGTCTTTTGTCTCTCCCCACTCCCATCTCAGCAGTGTGTGGGAATGTGTCTGGGCAGTATCTCACTGGCTGCTACAACTGTGACACTGCCAAGGCTCAGGCAGAGCATGGTGTGCTTTATCCTACTCTGATTTCCAACCATTTCTCCTTTTCCTCTCAGTACGTTCTGTGGGCAGAAGAGTGAAGTGATCCACCCGGTCTCATTGACAAGTAAACACCCCTTTGTGTTATACAGGTGTTCAGCCATTTATTAGCATGGTTTTCACTGCCCTAATTGGCTGGTTCCTATCGTTCACGATTGAGGTCTTTTGGTACTACTCCCTACTCAGAGCCTGAACAGAATAAATCACTATTCAGTTATTTAGTACTGGGCTAAGTGTTAAAAGAAAGCAATTCTCTTCCTCAGGCCGACGCTTGGTAACTTAATTACTTTCAGTTCACCAGACGTATTGTAGAGAATAAAATCTATCTCACAGTGGGATTTTTAATGCAGCTACATTCACCACCATTCCCAGGCACAGAAGAGAGGACTAAACAGGCAAGCACTTTCTCTATGCACTTAACATACTCTCTTTACGCTGCCTATATGGCTTTATACACTACCATAGTATCCAAACATCCCTTTCATGGTTGCAGTCACACTGAGGAATATACTCCTCTGATTCATTCCAGTGCTCCAGATTGTAGAGTCCAGCGGAGTGTACCAAAAGGGAGAATGAACTGAGATCTTGGACTTTGGCTCCATACCAAAGGCCAGAAGAGGCATTCTTGTTATGAGAACGGGACTGGATTTTTATAAGGACACATGGCCTTCCTGTTAGCATATATTCTGGAATGAAACTAATCCCCTGAAACGTCTAGTTCTGGAAAGTTAAAATTGAGCATCTCCTGTACGTTACAAATCATCCTTCAGTTCTACTGGCCTTACTGGAAGTTAAGGGCATTGTACAATGGACCCATGAGGTAACAGGTTTCCTGCTTTGGACTGTTCTGCACTTCCAGTGGACACCAGAATCACTGTTGTGTTGTGTCTTTGTTTGTTGCTCGTGCCTGCGATTATCCAAGTTGTGGCTCTTAGAGGGCAAAATGAAAGCTTTGGCAGTCTTTCATTTTAGCTAAATAAAAGCAATCTCTGAGGAGCCAGAAAAGGCACAAGCTATAACTCTTCAAGTAAACTAAATTGTGCCTGCACCTATTCTCTGGTTGTGGGACCAGCGGGCACGATATGACCGTGTCCATGACACTGATGTCTCATATCATGCTGGGAATGCTCCCTCACCCAGGCTGACTCCTGGGCGGTGCTGGGGAACTGTAGGACAGCCCTGGTTGCTCCAGCCACAATGACCCCAGCAGCCATTCCAGGGATGTAGCAGTACTGACAGCTGAGTTCTAGCATCCAAGAACATTCCCTGGCCTTGTTTAATTTACTAGGATAGATGTAATCATTGGGATTGCTAAACTTAAGTGCCATTGATCTCATTTTTAGTTTATGTACTAATGCAAATTAATTCCCTTGGTTCTTACCAGTATTTATTAAATCTGGTAAATGATATTCTCCTTCCCCCCAAAAACAACTAACCAACCAACACATTGTCCAGCCCTAAACATATGTACATATGTTAAAATATATGAAAAATACCTTTTTTAATTCCCTTTATTACAAATGAGTCTGTACCTAAAGCTCATATGCACGTATTCCCAACCTTTGATGAAGTCTGGGTCTGAGTGTGAACTTTGATGAAGTCTGGACCTAATCTTTGAAGCTGATTCTTGATCTGCTTGATAGATGAAACCAAGCCCCAAAACTAGTTAATCTTCTGCACACTGTTAAGACTCACTTTTAAGGCCAAGTGCTGCAGCAAACATCTTTCTTAATTTGGGAATGCTTCACACAGGAAAATTTAACCAAATTTAAACCCACGTCAGTCAACAAGTTCCTAGTGAAACTACTTGTAAAGTCAAGTGTCATGTGGAAGTAAAGAGCGGTGATGGATGGGATACTAGGAAATGGTGGTGGGTGGCAGAGAATGGGAAAAGTGGAACGGAAAGGCCGGGAACCCTGGCAGTTCACCCTCTCGATTGTGCTCCAGCATCTGAATCCACTGCACTATTAGGGAAAGGATAAGTCCCTGGCTGTCCACTTCCATTCCTTGTCATGTAATTTTGCAAGTGGAGGACACTGAAGAGACCGGAGGATACAGATTCAGACTTGGAGAATCTAACATCTCTGCAGGACTGTAAGCTGCTCGCTGTGAAACATGCCTGCAGCACCAGAGAGTATTAGAGAGGAAAGAGGAACTCTTTCAGTGCTAATAGCTTCTAAAATGCTAATGGCTTAATAGGGCTGGAAGAGAAGAGTGAGCTGGAAATTTTCTCAAGCTGGGCTATGTATTTCCTGATAGGAAATTGAGGAGAGAGAGAAGAGGAGATAACAATCATTTTTTTCTTTGATGTTTTTTGTCATCAATGTGGAATCAGAATGTCTGAGGAGTCTCTCATCGCACTGACAATAACTTCACCTTCCACATATTTCAGTGAGTGGTGATAGCCCCCTTTCCAATATACCAATGTGCATGCAATGGGCAGAACGATGCCTCAGAATCACTGGGTTCCCTTTAATTCATTTCAGTATGTCATTGTTGCAATAGTAATTACAATCACCTGAAGAACCTCTAAGATCTACAAAAAGTATGTCTCTATTAAATTTATTTCTCTGATGAAAAAACTTCCTAACACATAATTAAGAAGGCTCAGTTATAAGCTTACTTGCTTCCATAAAGTCAAGTTCAGCAAAATTTAAACCTAAGAGAAACCAGAAAATACAGAGCATAACAAGGCGATATTAACTCCAACCTCTACACAAATGTCTCAATATATCTGTCATGCAAACAATTCACCTCTGTGGTGAGTGTCTTTCAGGCAACATAGTACATAACTACTATAGTACAGACATACCTTTTCTTTGGAAGTGTGCTGTATTTAACAGTGGCACTTCCTTTACGTGCATACACTACTCCAATTTCCTTGAAACTATTCCGTAATAATTAAATTTTACCTATGCTGCTCTGCACCAGAGAACAATATTTTGTTACATATGTCATTAAGCCCACAGAATATTTTCCCTACCTGACTGTCCAAGTGCCAGTCGCACTTGGGTACTGACCCAATGTATAGAAGTCAGTAGTGAGAAGAGACATCCTGGATATCACAGGGTACTGTGCTGAGAGAGCATCTTTGCAATGTGTTGGTCCATGGTTCAGGACGAGAGAGAAAAGCCAGACTACTGAGTCCCAAGGTTTCTGGTAAGAAATAGATGTATGAGGGGATGGTAGGGTGGTTTTTTTTTGACACAGGGAGTGGTTTGGTTCTTTAATTTTCCTGCTGATTGGTTCTTTTAAACTGGGTGGGATTCACCACCATTTTGGTGTCATCTTTAGTGCTCTTATGGATTCTGTTTTAAACGGCAGTCAGAAAACACTGAGCTAAGGAAAAGCAGACTTCTTTAGCAGATATATAGAGAGACAGTAACTAGCTTCTGAAAATGCATGTATAACTGTCTGAAGCCTCAAACCTAGCAGCAGTTTACAACAGAGCCCAGCTTCTATTTATGTCCTTAGAACAAGGAGGTTAATACTCCCAAAACACTCAGAAGATCTCACTGTCTCATTTTACAGCCAGATTTTCAGAAGTACCTAAGTGGGATCTTTGAGCAGTACATGACCATTTTTAAAAACTATGATCCCAACTGTGTGTGGATGAAAGACAAAGTGAAGCTGAAGGCTTGACCTAGAACTAGAGATAATCTAACACTTTAGTTCTAGGTCTGTCAAAACCGAGGCATGAACTCATCACTTAATTTTTTAGTCCTACTTCTCCAAAATAGGATGGATAGTAGGGGTGAAGGATCAGTGGTGCCTGTGAGAGCGCCTCTCTCCCTGTCCCACCTTGTGAGGTAAACTATATACCATAGCTGGTCTCTTAATGGTGGTTGTAACCCTCTTAACCTGATAAACTTCTTCCCAGCATGCCTGGAAAACGCTGTGGTGCTGTAGGCAAATAAAAAGATTTTTAAAGATCAGTTCAAGCATTTAAAACAAAAATTTAAAAAATAACCAGAAAAAACAGTTTCCATTGGAAAACTGATATTATCATGCCAAGTTAGGAATACTGAAATACCTCAGCAGTTCATAAACTCATGAATCCAGTTGTTTCATTTGCAGATGAATATGCAAAAGTGCTCTGCTACCAAACTCACTGCTTCTTACACCCATGAAACCATCGTCAGAAAGTGAGAGTCAACACTGGGCAATAACAGGAGCTCAAGGATATAAAATTGCGGTAGACCTTACCTTATGGTAATAGACCTTGGCAAAAAATCAGAGGTGGCATGAGTCAGCCCAGTGGCATCAGCTTCTGCGATGTCTGAATTTGGTCTGTGGAGGAATCCAAACAAAGCAGATCTCACTTTAGAAATAAATTTTACATGATCTTTGTGCTGTTGAGCAGTATAAGAGAGGGACAAAAGGATGTCAGGCACAGACAACTCCCACAATCCCTCTGAGGTAGATTTCTGCAGCAACCAGTGATTAAGTGTGATTGGAACGAAGCAAAATATTTTTCAGAGAGCTGTTTTTTTCTGAGTCAAAATGGACTTGTTTTTGAATTCACTGATTCTACAATTCAAAGTGGAAGTCTTCTCACATGTTCCAACTAGTGCACCATTCCTCTCCCAAAAATAAAAATGACCATACATTCTCTGGAATGATTGCAAAAATGCTAGGTTGTGAATCTCTTGAATCTCAAGATTGACTTATTGTTTTGGATTTGTCTGTTGGTTCTAATTCTAGTTCCCTTATTGGTCGTCCTGCTTCCTGCAGTCAGAAAAGCCAGTAGAAAATTCTGCGTAAGGTTTTCAGACAGGGGAACTGCACTATACGTGTTGTTCTTGGGCTGGAAAAGATAAAGAAGTTGCTGCTTCCTGTGTGTGGATCTTTAGTATCTTCTTGACCACGAGAAACCCAAAGAACCAGACAGAAATTTAGGAACAGAAGTATTTGCAGAAGTAACAGTCCATACAGCAATGACACCAAAGAAGAGTGAAATAGAGACCTTCCCCTTAAGATGGCGACGTTACACAATTCTGAATGACCTTCCAGACTACTCCAAAATGATGGACAACTTAGGCTATGTAGCATAGTTATGTGGAAGTCAGTTTTGTGTGTTTACATGCAGTGGTGTTTCATTACTACAAGGATTGCAGAGCTTTGTTATTATTAATTTACTTCTCTTCTTTTGTAGCTACAGTGAATCACTGCTGTTTGCTACACTGAGCCTTTCTTAAGTGGTAATCTAAAGTAGCAAAACGCCTTCAATCTCATTTGCATCAGCTATACAAGCCTGTACGGATTCCCCAGCTGATTCCCAGGTTAGGAGCCTGATCCAGCCATACTTTCAAAAGAGAAGGGAAAAGAGTCAAGTGCAAAAAGCAACAGCAGAAGCAGAGGAGTGCTTATGCTAATGACAGCTTTTATGTAAGTACCCTGCCACCTGTATGGCGAACTGCGGGATGCCAGCCTTTGGCTCTGCTAGGGTATGCCTAGGAACATTTTAATGGGAAGCTGACATTTTTTTAAGAGCCATCATTACAGAGGATTTTTTTCTCAAAAAATTGCAACCACATTAGAGAATATTAGCGAAAACTGAACACAGCATTTCCAAACCTGACTCAGTCTGTATGTGTGTTTTCTCCTATACACAGATTGACGGATTGCAAGCTCTTTTTAGCAAGAACCAGATTTTTCTACCATATTGCTTTTATTAGGAACCTAATGAGGTTTATTTTTCCTAAAAATCCTTGCTCTGTGGTCATAACTTCATGAAAGTCCTACCTCACTTTGGTTTCATTACAATTTTTGCCCTTCTCATTATGAAGAAAAGGTAGAAATCTGAACCTTAAAGTTTCAAACACTAGAAAACGCAAATAAAAGGAACTGAGATTTTTCAGCAGGTCCGATGAGGGAATTTTGGGGTCTGACTCACAGTTTCTGAATGTTTGGGTTTAGCAACACTGCTAGTTGCTAGACTAGAAGGCTTGGAAAAAATTGGCTTAAGCTCACGCAAGGGTTTGAGCAGGATGTTTCCTTTTATTCTTCCCTACCCTAGACTAGTACCAAATTACATAAATTGCTTCAGATTTCCAACATTTCCCAGTCTGGAATAATTTACATTTGGAGAGACGGTGTGAATTAAGCTGTTATAAAAGGCTCAGATGCAGTGCCAACTTGTTACTATGCTCTTTCAAGTATCAAATGCTTTTTCTTTTAAAGAAGCTCTTAGAGAATTTCTTGCATCTGGAATTCTCTCTCATTGCACAGCTTATTTATCAAATGCAAAAGAAGACTTATAAAAACAAATACATTCATAGTAACACAACAGTTCCTGCAAGTGCAACTTGCTACAGTTGGAGGCTCTATTGTACTACAGGCTATAGGAAGATGTTGCCTTCCTCAAGGATATTTCAACCTGAATAAATCTAGATGCCTCACAGAGATGCAGAATGAAACAGAAGCCATAAGCAGCCAAGAGAAGACCAGAGGACAGCAGGGCACCCACTGAACTGATAGTGCAAACAGAACTTGCAGCCTGCAGCCTGAATTGCACTTAAAGCCCAAAGCGAGAAGGTGGGCCTGACTTCACTTCTCAATTCATTAGATATTGCGTAGGGGACTTCAGTCTGCATGTTACATTGTATGTGCCATAAATAGGATACCTAGAGACCCTCCCTGTTTTTTGCAGACATGTAATTCCATTTTCTGCCGAGGGATATGATACACTTTCTGCCCATTGAGGGTTGCAAATACCGCATTCATACCACACATTCGAATTAAAACAGTAAAGCACTGGGTGAGGGTTTATCTGATTCAACTTTGGCTGTGGAAAGGGTGTTCTAATTCTTGCTATTATTAATACTTGTACCAGAGCTGTATTAGTCCTAAGGTTTTTGCTAGCAAATTGTATTGTATCAAATATGATGATCCAAACGCAACTTCTGACCAGGAAACTGCTAAATGTTATCTGCCAAAAGCTGCCATAATGTTCTAGGGGAAGAATCACTCTGCAGAGAGAAACTTTCCCTAAGTACCCGCTCTTGGCCCCTGTTGATGATATGATATCGAGCTAGCTGGACTTGAGTACAGAATGAATGTTCTTGTATTTTGCCTAACTTTCCTCCTTTGGCTAATAGATTTTAGATAGATAGATGGATGTAATACAGGTGCCACCTATAAGGATTTGTACAGTTCTGGTGAATTTACCACTTGCATCCAATAGGATATTGCTGGATATTGGGGTTTTACCTGCTAAACAGCCAGTACTCGTTCTTCTCTGCCGTGGCTCACAAAGCAAAAAAAAAAAAAAACCAAAACTCCTTTACTTTCTATAAACATGTGAGTTTTAAATTGAAACTCACAAAGAATGGAAATCTGTCCACCATTTGTGCTTGGAATTATTTGGAGTCTGATGCAGAAAGCAGGCTACAGAGCAATAGAAAACACTGGTATACAGCTGCCCTTGCTGACATAATTTGCAACAGAGCTGGCTATCCTTTTGCAGTCATAAAATAGTCATCAAATAAAAAATACTACCAGTATTTTTTTCCAGTGATTGCACATCCTATGCAGCCATGTCGCAGCAGAGGTGACAATCATGCATTCAAATAGCTTGTACTTCAAGTTTCAAATCCCAGCTTCTCCAGGAAGGAGACTGTGTTCACTTCTGCTAAGATTAGCAGGCTCAGAGTTCTGCTGAAACGTAAAGGTTAAACTTCCCACTCCAAACAATCCCACCCAAGAGACTGCCCTGGAGCTTTTTACAGGGAAAGGATTTAATTAACTGAAGTCTCAGAATGTGATTTTCATGGTATATTGCACTATTCAGTATAATAAACGACTGCCAAAACATATGTACTCATATTCATAGTACTAGTTTGCTTAGAAAACTTTTAAGATGATCCCTAAGTACAGAAACAGCTAAGGCACCAAAGGAGGGGAGGCTTTTTTGAGCAGGTTTGAATGTCATAAATGCACAGTTAGGGCTTAGTAATTGTATCACAGTTGACAGATGCTGCAGCAGTCATGTGACTAGAACATGACCTCATATTTCAGCTTTCTCCCCTCCTCCCTCAGTGATGAGGGCAGAGCTGGCACTTAAATAAGCAAAAGGCATTTACACAAGGCTAGTTTGTAAGCTACTTAAAGGAGAAGCCTGCATTTGGACAACGCAGATACACTTTGTACGGAAAGGTCAGACCATTAAGCAACTTCTCAACATCGGTGGTTGAGCAAAACTCTGTTTTCACTTGGGACGTGCACTACATTTGCTGATTATCAGGGTAAAAATAATGACCCCTGAACCACATGGGCTTAGATCATCCCTTCCCAGTGGAAAAGCTGCCGGAGGGGCTGTCAAGGGAAGAAATGCCTTTATGATCTGTTCATAGGATTGCCATAGAGACAATGGGGCTGCTGCAAGCTCAGGAGTCATCCAGTGGTTGGCGGGGGGAGGGCGTACTGGCAGCAGCGAGGAGGTTGTCTCTGCCCCCAGAAGTCACTCTGGATGCTCTGGCAGGAGGTATCACAGGAGCCCCAGAGGACTTCCCAGAAAGATAGAACGGCTTGGATTGGTATTTAATTTTCTGGAGACTTTCCAGGGGGACTGAGTGTCCCCGCAAGCCTGTCCTTTTTTTTTTTTTTTTTCCCCCCTGGATCACACAGGTCCCAGGAGGGTTCTGGTAAGAGGCGATGTCATGCTGCTCGCTAGGCGATCTCATGCTGCTCGCTGGACAGCTGAACACCACTTCAGCACAAAAGGGAACCCACACTGGAAATTTCCAAAGGTGCAATCGGCCCTGTGGAGATAATTTTCTATCATACCATTGTTACACAGGGACCAAAGCTGGGGCTGGCTGAGAGTTAAAAGTTCTAAATTAAAATCCCAGTTTTGGCACTGACCCCTTGGTGACACTAGGCAAATTACACGGCGTATGGGATGACAGTAGCAATTACTTGCTGAGATCTCCTAGTGAAAAGGGCTGTAGCAGCGCAGAGACTTTTGTATTTTTTAGAGTTTTCTCACAAATACATCTCCAATTTGAAGCTATTCTTAGAATACAGACCTGAAGCTTCTCAGTACAGCTCCAGTATTGTTAAAAAGCTGAAAGATCAGATTTTTCCGTACAATTATTCTGCTCTAACTCTTCTTTCTATTGCTTTGCACTGCTTATCTGCTATTTGGATTGAAATGTGTCACAGTTATTCTAATCTACCAATTGTAGTGGTAATGATTTAGAGCAATAAAAGCTTGAGTTAGTCTTGTTTTTACTGACAGCATATCAGAGCAGGATGGAGTTTCTCTGCTTTTGATAAAAAGGGTTTCAGACAAGATTTGGTTTCGGCTCTCACAAAGCCTTAGCTTGAAAAGCTCTGACTAGACAAGGTAACCTTTGTTTTAGTCATCCCTACTGAAGTGTTAACATTGCCAGGGAACCAGCAGCTTAGTGGCCTGATGCCTTGTGCCCTGCTTTGTGGCTGACCTGTCACATCACGTTGTTGAAGATGCTGTACCTTCATCTGAATTTTACCTGTTTCTTAAGTGCACTTGAAAACACAGGATAAAAAGAGCTCTTTAAGTGTTGTGTACTATTGTTGGACCATCAGCGAGGGTCTTCTGCTCCTTTTTTGCGTGCTCAGATGATCGAGTCCGCACCCCTGAGAGGTACAATCCCTCCTCAGCAGCACGGCTTCACCTTTCCCGGCGCATGAGACCGCCTCCACGCGGTCAGGCTCTGGAGAGCTGCAGGAAGTCAGCAGATTGTTTTGGGGTTGGTTTTGTTTTTTCCCCTCCTGCTTTCTCAGAAAACCAGCTGGCTTCTTGCCTCTTTCTGTACATGGTATTTGGTGGAGAGGCACTACGAGAGACGCACCAGGAGCAGGGCGCGCAGGAGTCCGCAGGCCACGGGCGGACGGACGAACGGGGCTGGGGCGCCTGCTCGTTCTGTGGAGGCCTCGGAAGGCCCAGGCTCGCCCGCCCCCCGGCCACGGGCCGAGCCGCGCACGTCCACGGCTCTAGGGTGCTTTCAGGCAGCACTCTGAGTCAGGAAACCTTTCCGAGGCAGAGGGGGAGCCCGTCTGTGGAAAAATGAGCGTGCCGAGCAACCCCGCTCGTGGGGTGTGCTGGCGCTCTGGCTGACGAGGGGGGAAGCCTCGGCCCCGCCGCCATGTCGCGAGCGGCCCGAGAGGTGCGGCGCCATCTTGTGGCCCCCGAGGTGCGTGGCGGGAGGTGGGCGGGAGGGACGTGGCGCCGCCGGCCCGGCCCGCAGACAACAGAGTGGGCTGCTGAAGCCATTGCACAACCTGTTACGCAGCTAAATACAAGCATTTCAAAGGATTGTAGGGCTGTCTGACTCTCTAAGCAGCGAGCGAGGGGGTGAGGCCAACAGCTTCGGCCGCCCGGCCGCTGCGCTCCCACGCGCTTGGTGCGCTCCGGCCTGTGGTACGGCTTGGGCTCCCGCAGGTGTGGGCCTTTCTGGTGCCTCACCAAGCCCGGGCGCCTTCCCAGCCTGTCAGAAGGTCTCTTCTTTGTGGAAATCAGAGTTAGCGGCGAAGGATTGCCTCTCAAGCTACAACACACCAACTGCTAAACAGGGAAAATACGGTGATGATGAATATGCAGCGCTCCTGTTCAGGGTGAGCCTACACCTAATTTATTTTGAGTGCACCAGTCTGAAAATGCAGTTACTTGCATTTCACTAAGAATTAAAATGCTCGGGCACCACTTTTCGTCATCGGTCAGGCTTGTGATAAGGTGTTGCCCTATTAATACTGAATTGCAAGTGAATATTTGGGGAAAACAATCTGTTGACCAGCTGCATCATTCCTAAAATGGTGCTGGTGGCACTGTCTCTCTGAAACTGGACAAGAAGGTTGATTTACCCCAGTTTTGGAACTGGTTTCTCTCTCCTGCCAGGCAGCACCAGCAAAAATCAGAAGCGCAGAGCAGTGAGGTAACCACTGAAGAGAAAACTCTTGCACCTTTTGGGGGCTTAGATACCCTTCAGAGCTAGATATGACCGAGACTGGTCAGGAATAGGAATAGATAGCAGGATGGGAAGGCTCATGGTTTCAGGTATTTATCCCTTTGTCACATCATTTTTCCTTAGGGAGTCTCACTTTATCCACCTTCTTACTAAAGCTTTATAAAAAATGTTTTTAGGCCTTTTGATAGTCAACTGTCACGTATCATTGGATGAGAAGTGTTCAGAGAAGCCTTCTCTATTCACAGTGTTCTCGACATAAATCAAAACCTCCAGGCTTTTGTAGGAATCTGCTGTACTTTTAGGTGCCTGTATACATTTGGAAATAGTTAGTGTTTAGCTCATATTTTTCTTCATTTTCTTTGTAGTAATTAATTAAATAGTTACCAAGATATTGCTAGTATTTAGTTTAAAAGCTGTTAGGGTGAAAACTTGAAACACTTTGAACCTAGTCCATATTCTGTATCATTCACATGACAAAGGTAAGAAATCACTTCTATGAGGTAAGGTAAGGCCTCTGTGTGAGCACCAGCTAAGCTCTGCACATTCAGGAGTGGAGAAAGCTCCTTTTAACAAGTCTCCTGGAAGCCTGCGTGGCTTGAGTGTAGACTGCTCATGGTTTTATATGACTTATGCACCAGATCTCCCTGGCTGGTCGAGGAGGGGAACTTAATTTATTGTAGAAGAGCCTCAGGATATGGCCCTTTATGAGTATTACATGTTGCAATTGATGGAATTTTATTCGAGGAGTAGATTAAATGACAGTATCCTTGGCAATTTGTCTAGGGCTTTACAATTTTCTCTTTTGACTTGAGCTGGGAATTAAATTAAGCTGCTAAACTCTGCTTTGTTACTCACAATCCGCCTAATCAAAGCAGGAGATCCTCCTGAACATGTCAATGCCCAAATTGCTGGTGGGAGTCCCTGATAGATTTCTCTTTTAAATTTAGCACAGCCCAGAATAGTAACTCTTACATAACATATACCCAGCTAATATGGGACTTGCTATAATTTCAGTGAGAGACTGCAAATTTCCTGTGTTGCAGAATAGCTAAAGCAGACAGCATTAGAGTCTTCCTTCATATAAAGAGCTTGAGCAAATGAGCTCATGCTTATGAAGCAGGGCATAATGTTTCCCTTAGATATCAACATGTAGTTGACAACCAGATGGACTGTGACAAATCCTAGCTACTGCCCTGTGTCTATGAGTGGCACTGTAGCCCCTGTTTGCCTCAGAAACCACAAATGTCTTGGACCACTTATTTCTGAGGATAGAGAGAGACAGTAAGGCAAGAATGTGCACTAGCATTGTGGACAGGCCATTGGGGCTACTCACGAAGCGGACTGCTTAAACATGACCTCTGCTTATTTACAGCTCTTTGTGGAGCTTGTATTCTTCCATGCAGCTTGTGCCACAGGTGGAAGATCCTTAAGGAGTAAAGAACAGGAAATGGACCCTTCTGGCATAGTATGTGTTTGTTGGGACAGATGGACATGAAATAGACCTGACACGTGGAATGAAGTAGACATTTAATACAGTTTCTCTCCCAGAAACTCTGTCCTGCCTTCTGCTATCCACAGCTTGATGCTTCTCATAAGAGTGGACCCCAGAGCAATTTCAGAGCCTATACATTGTATGATCGTGCCACAAGTGGAGCAGGATCCCTGCAGTGTTTCAAAGGGTGAATCAGTGAAATACTGTGTGCTTTGAATGCTCCGTGAGGCTGGCATCCATTCAGGCTGGCATCTCTTGGGGGCGGTAGCTGACTGAGCTGGGTAGGAGTCAACTCTTCTGGTAGGCAGGACACTAGGTGTTTTGGCCTCCCAGAGTCACTCCGTTGCTGCTCTGCTAGAGGGAACAGTAAAGACCTTCTTAGCCAGATGGTCGTAGTCGTGTGGACTCTTGGATGGGATTTCTATTTCATTAGGATCCACAGATAAAATGCCCTAGAACTGCTGGGATCTTACATACAGAATACAGGCTGGACCAGGATTTGGCCCTATATCATTTGATAAGATTATTTACACAGACAAATTTGCTTAGCTAAGAAACATGTCAATTAAGGAATTACCCCCATACTCAGAGGCTTGTGGAGATCAGTCATAGTGACTTAGAGTCCGTGCCATCTCCTGGATCGCTTTAAAAATAAATATACCAGAAAATGCGCTTAAGCATTAGACAGGTTAGCCTTGGTTGTGCAGAGCTGGAAGTTTTGGTCTGATAAGAACTGTCCCCTCTGCTGATTTGGTAGGATACTTTTTTCACATGGGTGTAACTGATTACATAAACAAGGCAGGGGGGGTCTCAAAACTGTTTCACTACCCAGAGGAAATGTATCAGTTCCATTAGAAGGATGATGTTTCACTAGTTCAACTGTGTGTCCATTTAAAGCTTGCTTTCTTGGTAAAGCTTGCCCCGGACTGATACAGAGTATTGACATACACACTCTGCTGCGCTAGTTTAACTACAGCAGTGTGATGCCATGTCTTTAGTTAAATCATTTAAAATCTGGGATTCATATTTAGCTGTGGCATTTATGTGCCCCTCAGACTCACAGCTGTGTACTGATCCTGCTCTTGTCTCTGTTAAGAGCTAGACCATGAGAGTTTTCTGTGCTGATACAAAAGGTTGGGGATTTAATATGTCTGGATTCTCCCTTCCTGCTTGCTCCCCTACAGTCTCGGGGTCTTCTAGGCCCACAGGAGTAGAGGGCAATGGTTACTGGAAATGTAGTTTGAATGCCAGGTATTGCTGTTCATACTCTTTCTGCTCCCACAGAGTCACAGGAGTCACAGGCCATCCAAGAATCCTAGATTCTGTGCCTTTATTCAGTGCCATGGTTGCTAGTGAGAACAAAGTTAGTCTATGGGGTAAAAAAAAAAAAAAAAAAGAGAGGAGCCTGCCTGTGTGTAGGGGGAAAACTGGCAATAAACCCCACAGTAAGGTGAGAGAAAGACTCAAAAAAGAAGAAAAGAAGTGGGAGTGCTAGCCTGTCCTGAGTACCAAAAAATTTTGCTGCGGTTCAGATTGTAGCTGCATGTTTTTAACAGTAAAGGATAATTGGATATAGGGTATGCTTGATTCCCTATTGTTCATAGTCTTTATGTCAAGAGTGGATGCCTTCTTAAAAGTCTGACTACATTTCAAAGGAGAGCTATGGCTTCAAGCAGAAATTCCTGGTTCACTTTATTTGTTTGATCCTTTGGAAGAAGTCAGACTAGAGGATCATTATAGTGCTTTTGGACTTAAAATCTGTTGATTTAATTGAAGCTAACCTCTTTGAGACAGAGATTCTGTCATGCCCAGTGCTACTGACCTTGCTGCAGAGTTTAACCTGCACTGGGTGAGAAAGCAGCCGGTGTGAATTGGTGGAGCTGCAGTGAAATCACAGTGCTTGTGTGTCCAGTGGGGTTTGTTCTACATCTGCTGGTGTGCAGGCTCCAGCAAAAAATTCCCGCACACCAGAATCTCTTGCATTTTGGGACATATTCCAGAGGATTGTAGAAAAACAATGATTTAGTATATAAAATATATAATCCCAATGGAGAGGTTTAAAATGGAGAGATCTTGATTAAAAGGACTAGGCGATAGAAGCAAGATTTATAAATATTCATGTAGAAGACATTTAAATAATATGTATATGTTTAATAAAATATAGTACTGGGATTTAGGAAAAATTTCCATAAAATATTTGGACCAAGAGTTCCTCCAAGAAAATGTCATGATTTAATCAAATTCTTGCTAGTGTTATAAAGCTGCTCTTCTGAACACTAAACACCTTGGGCTACTCCCTCTTGGTTAGTTACCTTTGTGCAGAGAGCCATCACAAACCTCTACTTACAGCACCAGAACAGGACTTAAATGATGCATAAATCTTGAGCTCTCCAGGAATGATTTTTACCTTCTCTGTATGAGAATAGAATCAAGCATTTCACAGAATCACAGAATCACAGAATCGTTTAGGTTGGAAGGGACCTCTGGAGATCATCTAGTCCAACCTCCCTGCTCAAGCAGGGTCACCTAGAGCATATTGCCCAGGATCACATCCAGACGGGTTTTGAATATCTCCAGCGAAGGAGACTCCACCACCTCTCTGGGCAACCTGTTCCAATGCTCTGTCACCCTCACAGTGAAGAAGTTTTTTCTCAGGTTCAGATGGAACTTCCTGTGGTTCAGTTTCTGCCCATTGCCTCTTGTCCTGTTGCTGGGCACCACGGAGAAGAGGCTGGCCTCATCCTCTTGACACTCCCCCTTCAGATACTTGTACACGTTGATGAGATCCCCTCTCAATCTTCTCTTCTCCAGGCTGAACAGGCCCAGCTCTTGCAGTCTTTCTTCATAGGAGAGATGCTCCAGCCCTCTAATCATCTTGGTAGCCCTCCGCTGGACTCTCTCCAGGAGTGCCATGTCTCTCTTGTACTGGGGAGCCCAGAACTGGACACAGTACTCCAGGTGAGGCCTCACCAGGGCTGAGTAGAGGGGCAGGATCACCTCCCTCCACCTGCTGGCAACACTCTGCCTAATGCACCCCAGGAGACCATTGGCCTTCTTGGCCACAAGGGCACACTGCTGGCTCATGTTTAACTTGTTGTCCACCAGCACTCCCAGGTCCTTTTCGGCAGAGCTACTTTCCAACAGGTCAGTCCCCAGCCTGTACTGGTGCAGGGGATTATTCCTGCCTAGGTGCAGGACCTTGCACTTGCCTTTGTTGAACTTCATGAGGTTCCTCTCCGCCCACCTCTCCAGCCTGTCCAGGTCCCTCTGAATGGCAGCACAGTCTTCTGGTGTGTCAGCCACTCCCCCCAGTTTAGTATCATCAGCAAACTTGCTGAGGGTGCACTCTGTCCCTTCCTCCAGGTCATTGATGAATATATTGAACAAGACTGGGCCCAGGACTGACCCCTGGGGGACACCACTAGCCACAGGCCTCCAACTAGACTCTGCGCCATTCACCACAACCCTCTGAGCTCGGCCATCCAGCCAGTTCTCAAGCCACCTCACCGTCCACTCATCTAGCCCACACTTCCTGAGCTTACCTAGGAGGATGTGATGGGAGACAGTGTCAAAAGCCTTGCTGAAGTCCAGAAAGACAACATCCACTGCTCTGCCCTCATCTACCCAGCCAGTCATTCTGTCATAGAAGGCTATCAGATTGGTCAAGCATGATTTCCCTTTGGTGAATCCATGCTGACTACTCCTGATCACCTTCTTGTCCTCCAGATGCTTAGTGATGACCTCCAGGATGAGCTGTTCCATCACCTTTCCCGGGATGGAGGTGAGGCTGGCAGGCCTGTAGTTTCCTGGCTCCTCCTTCTTGCCCTTTTTGAAGACTGGCGTGACATTGGCTTTCTTCCAGTCCTCAGGCACCTCTCCTGATCTCCAGGACCTTTCAAAGATGATGGAGAGTGGCCTAGCGATAACATCCGCCAGCTCCCTCAGCACTCGTGGGTGCATCCCATCGGGGCCCATGGATTTATGGATGACAAGTTTGGACAAAAGATCTCTAACCCGATCCTCCTCAACCAAGGGAGAGTCTTCCTTTCTCCAGCCTTCCTCTCTTGTCTCCAAGGTCTGGAATTCCTCAGGACTGGCCTTAGCAGTGAAGACTGAAGCAAAGAAGGCATTCAATAACTCTGCCTTCTCTGTATCCTTTGTCACCAGGGCACCCGCCCCTTTCAGCAGCGGGCCCACGTTTTCCCTAGTCTTCCTTTTGCTATTGATGTATTTGAAGAAGGCCTTCTTGTTGTCCTTGACATCCCTTGCCAGATTTAATTCCAACTGGGCCTTAGCCTTCCTTGTCGCATCCCTGCACGCTCTGACAACGTCCCTGTATTCCTCCCAAGTGGCCTGTCCCCTTTTCCACATTCTGTACACTTCCTTCTTCTGCTGGAGTTTGGCCAGGAGTTCCTTGCTCATCCATGCAGGTCTCCTGCCCGCTTTGCTCGACTTCTTCCTCAGAGGGATGCACTGCTCTTGAGCCTGGAGGAAGTGACGCTTGAATATTAACCAGCTCTCTTGGACCCCTCTTCCTTCTAGGGCCCTACCCCAGGAGATTCCCCTAAGTAGGTCCCTGAAGAGGCCAAAGTCAGCTCTCCTGAAGTCCAGCGTTGCAATCCTACTCATTGCCCTGCTCCCTCCTCGCAGGATCCTGAACTCCACCATCTCATGGTCACTGCAGCCAAGGCTGCCCCCAACCTTCACCTCTCCAACTAGACCTTCTTTGTTCCTTTGTTCCTTTAATCTTGCGTAGCTTCTGTATTAAAATGAGCCTTGATACTAATCCCTGGCTATCTGGATTTAAACTGACATGTATCCTACAGCTCCAAATGTTAGACCATCTGAGTTACCAACATTCATGTGCTTAATCCCACCAAAGGACAGAAAAGTCATTATCCTCCCAGTATTTCCTTAATACTGCAATGGATTCCTTCAAAAACCTAGGCAGTTTTGCTCACAGTATTTCCATTTGCTGAGTGTTTGCATTATTCCCCATTGTGAACTGGGAGAACATGATGAGCAAGGTAAATACCACAGAGTGACACATAAAGGTTGTGTTAGCAACTTGCATATCTCCAACTATACAAATTACAAACTGGGGCTTACACTTAAATTTCGCAAAAGGCAGCTAGCCTCTCTTGTATGTAAGCGGGTTTTCCTGTTGAAAGGAAACACACACGTTCCTAAGCCCTGATCATAATAGAGTTGTCAAACACAACCAAAGGAGAATATTCAGTAAATGAAACTACATCTCTGTTTTTGGTTTATAAATATATATATATGATGGTAATGCATATGATCAGCGCTCATGTAGTGGTAACTTCAGCAATAAGGCACTTCTGCATGTACAGTACACATGGTATCACATAAATAAACAGACTTGTACTTCATGGTATCACTAAAAGTGCATGGCACAGTAAAAGATGCTACTGTTCTGTTTGGGTGTAAATGGCTAAACTAGTCTTTGTCTCCTACACTATATGGACAAGCAGTGAATGTTGAACTGAGCCAGAGCCACTGCATTGTGCCTTGAAGCTGCTTGCTCCCAAGGCTCAGCACCCAAAACTGGTGTTGGCAGATGCGTTACATGAAGTCCATGCTTCAGAGGCCTCGCAGTTGTACTTCATTAGAGTCAACCAGTGAGGAAGAGAACAGAGCTGAAGTTGCTGAATTGATGACCAACGGTCAAGGTCCACAGAGAACCAAAGTGGTAGCAATGGGATTAAGTAAGAACTCTTAATCAAAGACCAGGAGTTCCTCAGGCAATCCTGGTAATTAGTCATTGACTCCCTTTTTAGGCTTCACAATAGGCCTCAGTCTTGCATTCCCCTGGAAAAGAAGTGTTGACTATCTGGGAACTGGTGTCCCACATATTCCCCATGCCATGCTCTATCACCAGGGGATAGAGGTGATCCTGGAAGCTGGAAATGGAGTTAACAGTACTTTCTTCAAAAGAAGAAATGCACAAAGATACTTATGGAAATTTTCATTTGTTCATTTGTCCTGTTTGCAATTCAAGAATTTTTGCTTTGGGAATACTGGGAAGCTTTAAAAAGATTCAAAACAAAAAATTCTGGAGGATTGTAGAAAAAGAATTATTTTGGATATAAAATCAGAAATAAAAATTCAAATATACAGTTACCTGCTAAAATTTACAACAGAAACCTGGCTACTCACTTTGCTGCCCTCAACCTTTCCCAGCTTTAATGTAAGGATTAGCTGAGGGTAAATTTTTTCTAGCAAAAAATTCTCACCTTTGTGACAAGAATAGCTTTTTTTCTAAACACAGCTGTATATTTGAAAGGTACGTGCTAGGAAAAAATGGCTGTTACATATTCTAAGAGTTTCTCTTCTCATCTTGGGATATATTAGCTGATCATATGCCCAGTGAATATCTGTAGGCAGGCTGGAAAGCAGTAAAAGTGAGAAGCTGCTGATTTTCATGGCTATACTTCTAGTCCTTAGGAATTTCTGATTAGATACTCATGTCAGATTCACTGCTGCTTATCATTAACTGATTATCTGATCTAGTTGGCCAATGAAAAAGAAAGTGATCAATATCCCATAATGCATGTGTACATGGTCTCTGCAGCACAGTATTTTTAGGTGATGATGGTCACAAAGAGGAGCAAAAGCAGATGGAGCGGTCACTCTTTCGGTCTTTGTTCTCTAAAAGCTTTCACTCCAGCAAGAAGTGTAGGTCCTCTCAGTAGTACTTGACTGTTTGGCTCCTTGGAACCTACTGAAGTTGTCCCAAACTCTCCAGTCTTCTAATCCAGCATTGTTACTGGGGGTTTAAAATGAAAATCCCTTCCGATCAAAGTTATTAGTAAAAAAAGAATCAAACCTGTATTTCAACGTATAACACAGAGCTAGAGAGAAAACAGTGCCTTTAAGCCCAGTGCGCATCTTTGGCAGCAACAGTCCGTTTGGCAGCACTTGTGGAATTTCTCCAGTTTCCTCTTTGTCAAAAATCACAGCTCAGTGAGCACTTCTGTGATAGCCAAGAGATCTCCCTTCCCCTGAAGTTTGTAGCAAGTTGAAGTAAAAGAAGTTTCAGAAGTTACCTGCTGAGAGTGCAGTTTGTGAAGGTGCCCACAGAAGGGGAACTGGATATTTTTGGTCAATTGTAACTGCAGATTTATTGAACCAACCACGTTTTTCACACGGAAGTGAACTCCTCTCTGTTATGATCCTGAAACTCCACAGCGTTGGCAGAGATAGTAAGACAGAAGGAGGGAGCACAGCAAAAACAAAGCCATAAAGTAAATTTATTAAAACAGAAGAAAGAAAAGAATAAATTTTGACAAACTCTCACACAAAGATAGCATTTCAGACTTAGTGCCTCCCTGAGGCACTTTCATCTTTTACGATGATAACTGATATTGTTATAACACATCCCACAAAATTCAGTTAAAAATGGGCAGCTGCTGTAAGAGCTACTGCGCTGTATTTGTTTCTTCTTTCTCTCTCTTATGCAGGATGCTTCTCAAAGAACAATGTGTGCGCTAAAATTGTATTGAGGACTGCACCCGTCACGTTCTTAGTGCTGCAAAGACAGTAGTTTCCGCGTTTTTTCTCAGCTCATTTTCAAAAATCATGACCCGATCTCAAAATCATGAATGGTGTTAAAACTCATTAGACTTTTCTTTTTAAGCAAATAACAGCCTTAGAGTTGTTTAATTTGTCATCTGGTTTCTGGGCTTCAAGTCTTGTTCTGAAGTTCATTTCTTAATTTTGAGAGCTGGAAACTTGAAAAGAAAGCCTTACTGTGTCATCGTGTAATCACGTGATTACTGACTATGATTTGCAATGAAATCCTTAAGAGCCAGCAGTACTGTTTTTGGTTTGTATATGCAGCTTTCACAGTGAGAAAAAAAAAAAAAAGAAAAAGAAGAAGAAAAGAGAAGAAAAGAAATAGGGCTTCTATAGCCTAGTGTTGAAGAGAGACGTAACGGATCTGGTGCTCAGTTACTCGATTCCTGCACTTCAGGCAGGAGGGGAATTGTTGCAGGCAGGGAAACAAATATATCTGAAGTTACGTTTGGATTTGTAGTCGGGAGTCCTGCAGGGGCCGCAACAACTCCTACTGCAAGCTGGAGCACCCCCCCATGGCTAGTGTAATTTGTGCTCTGCTTTATGCTCCTGTGAAGTGGAGAATATTGAGGGCTTAGCAGATACCAGCTGTGCTCCTGAACTTCTTTATATGCTGAAGCTGGGAGAATAGCCAATATGAAGTTCTTACACCAATTCTTCGTTGCCCAGACGGGACCTTTGAGCAAGGGATATTCTTAGCAGGTTATTTCTGTCTTGGTGATGCCCACAAGGATTTCCAGGCAGGAATTACCAAAGCACATTTAGCAGCATTCTTAGATGAGCTGTTTGAAATATGCCAATTATTTTGCTTTTTCCCTTCTTTTAAGTACATATTTTCCAACGCCACTTTCTTTTTGAATGGAAATAGAAAAAAAGGTTTTCTGAAAACCAGAAAGTCATGATAAAATATGAAAAAAAAATTGCTGAAAGAATATTTGATTTTAATTTGTGTATTCAGGAGCTGGGTTTTTTTAGCCCCACATTTCACACACACGCACAAATTATATGGCTAAAGTGACCTTATCTTGTGTTGAAAAAATTGAACTGAATCCGAAACATACTGAAATTATACTGTATTTTAAGAGAAATGAGCTTTGAATAAGGATCTGTTTTATAAATTTTTATAAATGAACAGATTTGGACACAGAATGTAAATGACACGATGAAGGTTTACAGAAGGAGCACATGGCACTCTCAGGGAAGGAGCCTCTCAGAGCCTTGTATCCTAGTTGATGGAAGCATTTGTCTGTTAGCTTTCTTCTACTGCAGCCAGTCTTCACTGCTATCTGCTGCTTGAGGCAACTGCAGAAAAAACACTGCCTGTGGACTCCCCACAAGGTTTGAGTTTGCTTTCCTTAAACAGCAGGAGGTACTGAGTCATTCTGGGGTGATGTAAGAGCAGTGAGACAGGATGGCAGCGGCTGAGGCATAGATTAGCCTCCAGAGTTTTGAAGTTGCCTGGAAGAGTGTATTTGCCCTGGGAGGGTCTGTCTTTGCCATCCAGGTAGGGGTACCATTAACAGTGGCATCTGAGAAGAGTCTCAGCAAAATAATTACTTTAATAGTGACGACTAATCTTAAATATTCTGATCTTTATCCTAATACATGTTCTCTCTCACAAAAACGCTCTCTGATTCTAGAATATGCAACTGAATAATGCCAGCAAGTTCATCTGCAGCGCAAAAATCAACTCAGGCCAACACTCTGCTTAGGCAAAGCTGAGTTTGAGCTTGTGACTTTGGATCAGACGGGGTGTCTGAGCACTAATGATAGTGTGATACCAGCTAGACTGGTGATTTTGGAGCTTTGGGTTTAAACGATTTGCCGATGGGCAAATTAAGGAGCCTGTGGAATAAGCAAGACCCAGGCTCAGGTGTTGTATTTCTGACGCCTGTGCACTATCCACTTAAACAAATTTGACATCCAGTGATGATGATATGGGGTAAATAGAAAGGTTGGGATGATAATATATATTAATTATCTTTTTAAGCCTCATTCTAATGCCAGAAAAAGACTGTAGTCCTTACTTCTTTACTGTAGTCATGTTTTATGAAGGATCAAACAGGTCATAGATTCTAGATCGTTCAAATCCATCTGATATTCACTGTCCTACCAATATCCTTTCAGAACACGCACTGAGAGATAGGTGCTGAATTTACTGGCATCTTCATAACTCTAGTGAGTAAGAGCCATATTTGCTGTTGCCTATACATATATATAAGACTTTATCCTCTTTTATCCAAGACTGATATCAGCCCATTGTTTTCCTGCTTATATCTAAATTTCTTATGCAGCGCTAATAAAAATTACAATTTTTTTTTTTCACTTGGTAGATTTTGCCTTTAACGCTCACTGCAGTGTCCACAATGAAAAACCCACATTGATAATCTATGTTTCAGTAAGAGTCTCCCTGGTTAAGTTAAGCCATAGTGATGCATGCAGTACCCCTTAATTTTGTTTTGTAGTCAACAAGTCTCCTACTAGCTCAGCAAGCTGTATTCTGCAACATTTCAGTGGCCACAGATCAATCTCTGCTTTATTAAAACCGTGCAGGTTGACATCTCAAATTGTGTTCATTCTTATTATCCAATTGGATAGCTGTAGTACTTGGCATCACCCATGGTGATTGCTTAAGAGTTCTCTAAACCAGTAGCTATAAATGAAACTGATCATCTAACGTTCTCTTTTAAATTATTTAAATCACGCTGTGAACTCAAACAAAAACACAAACAAAAATTAAATTCTGATGCTCACGTAAGATCATAAAGCCATATGATCCAAATTTTCAGAAATATTCAGTGTAGGAAAAAATTCTGCAATACCGTTAAAAGTGTAGGAAATCTCAATGTGAGGCTTTTTAGGAGAGAAAGGTGATTTTATTCTAAAATAAAAAACAGAAATAGAACAGATGTCACTCATTTGGACTTGCACTATCACACCTACATACTCACAAGCGCCAGAATGTGTATGTCCGAGCAATACGCTGAGCAGTCAGGTACCTGGGATGTGTGTTCAAGTAGTTTGTCTGGCATGCAGGCACCAAAACACGCATGTTTAGACAGTCTGAGTAGGATTCCTTGCAATGACGTAGGGGACAAGAAAGAAGGTGCTGAGTCCTCCTCACATCTCCTGCATTCTTCTCGGGTTGGTGACCGTGTGCTGGTTTTGTATATGTCTTCTTGTACACGTTTAAGCTGACAGTGATCAGTCTCTCCATCCTGTCCAACCTCTGTAAATCATCAGGATTTACCATCCTTTGTATCTCGGCCTGGGTATCCTGAGAAGTTGCACATAGATGTGTGCTAAGGCCATGATGACTTGCTAATCTAAGTGCCATTGACACATGCCATTCTTATAGTCCTTTTCCTGCCTTGTGTCCTTTCCAGTCCTTCCTGGCCCGGATAATTCCCATTCATATCAGTCTTAGCATGTCTATACAATTCTCTACAACAGCACTACAGCTGTAAAGAAATCATTTCCCTATCCCATTAAAATTTCTTGAAGATATTTATCCATTTCTCATCAGATGAAACCACAATGTTTCTGGAAAAGAAGGATTACTTTTTTTCAGATCAGCATGCTTGGACTTTGCAGACACCTGAGTATGACCTAGACCAAGTTTTAGGTCACATAACTAGGTCAGAGGGAAAACAGACCATTAAACATGCAGGTTACCTAGTTCACCACTGCAGTATTAATGGGACACACAAGTATGTTCCAGATAGATCTGGCAAGTGCAAGCATGGTAACTAAAGTACTCAGCTGGGTTGTGAGAGAGCCTTGTTCAGGATTGCGTCCTGAGACTAGGAGGCCAAGGGTTCAAGCATCCTAGAAGACCACTCTGATCAGCTAGTGGTGAGGCCAAGCTCTTACTTCTTATCCCAGTTCCACAGTTGCTTTTTGATTCAAAGTAATACAGCTCCAGAAGGAGAAACTTGCCTCCTAGAACGGCCAATTGCCTATGGATTCACTTACTCACATAAGAGACGGAAGACATGACTTGTCCCTTCTGTCATTCAGGATGTTTTCTCATTTCCTTATTACTAGGCTATGACCTTCCTGCCGATTTGTGAAGAGGTCTGATTTGGCTTTGTCTTTTGAGAATTTGGCTGAAAAAAAGTTCAGAGAAACATCCTTGGCCCAGAGACAGGTGTGTGACATCTTCTGAGGAGCTATTGTTCACCTGTGCTTCCTGTCAGCTATCTTCAGCTAAGCCATGAGACCTTTAAGGTATTTCCAGGCATGCAGCATGTTAACCACAATTTCTGCCTTCACCAAAAAGGTTTTCATTTCATAGCTGAAAAGAGAAAGCACCTAACCTTCTCCTTGTTTGTATACAGAGTCTAAGTTCGTGGCTAATTAATGTCACCAGGAGACAGGGTCCGTAAAAATCAGGTATTGCCTATTCTTAATTACATTTTTACATGGACCTTATATGTCTGAAAACACTGTGTGATAATTTAGAACCTCTGGTTTTGATTTTTGTGCTTGTTGTTATTGGCAAATATGCCTCGTTCATTTAGACAACCTATGGACCATACAGCACATACAGAAGAAATGCTTAGACATCAACATTACCTAAACTGCTCTGAATAGTAAAACTCTGAACACTAAAAAGCACTATTTGCATCTCTCATTAAATGTGGTTTAATTCACATTTGTAAAGGATTTAGTGGCCCAGTTCCCATAGGTTTGCTTGAAATCCCATCCCCATCTGGGAATAAAGAAAAAACAAGTCCAGCTGCACCACTTTTTTTTTTCCCTAGGGTGTGTGAAGAAGGCTCTGGTGCTATGTTTTCCCTAAAGCTTTGAGCTGATGTTACCCCCATGACTGCTAAGAGAGGTTGCTCTTTCTGCCAGCTGCAGACTGACTAGCTGCTGCTCCTTAGGGTAGTGCCTGTCTCTCCTTCCTGTTGCGCCTAGCCACAGAACAAGGTGCTGAGCTGTGTGCCCGTCCCCAGCAAGCTGGCATTGAAAACCTGAGATGCTGCTTGGTGAGTCTTCACTGGGGCTGAGACTAGCCCGGGAGAGCCAGAGCTGAGCCACCTGCTCCCTCCGCTGCCTCTTTCCAAACAAAGTTGCGTTCTTCCGGTAGCAGGCACTGGATGTGCTGGGGCTCAGTTTTCCTCGCAAGGTGAAGATGAAACTGAAGGTGCCACTGCTAAAGGGTATGGCTATGGACAGTTGAGCCCCGTAGCAATAGTGAAGGAACAGTCTCCTAAACTGTGGCCTCTTTTGCTTCAGTGCACTCTTGTCACACCAGGAAGTCATCACCTGAAAGAGACGAATGTGAAGGAACTCCTTTCCCTATTATCATTTTTACCTTGCTGCCTGGGTCCTTATCACAGCCTAGCACTTATTCTGCTTTCTGTAGGGAAATGTAGCCAGACTAGGTGGTTAGTTGCAGATAAGTTGTGATGACCATAGATTATCCTAATGTTACACTGCTTGGAGATTACTTTGGGAGTGGGACTGTTGGCCAAGACTGGGCAATTCAGAACAGTCATCCTAATACAATGAGATTAAAGATATGGGAAGGCAGAGGAAAGCAAGCTCCTGAAATTGAAACAATAGCAAACCAGAGATCCACAGCTTGCCAGATTGCTAGGGTAAAAAACAATTCTACTGGTTAGGGTCCAGTAGAACAGAAACCTTGCAGTTTCTGTGGGAAGAGTTCATTGCAGACATTCAGAGTCCTTTCATCTTTCTGTAAGAGCCATATTCCTGTGCCCTCACACACTTTTTCAGACTCCTACTTTCTGTCTAGCGTGAGGAATCTGTGTAGCTTCATAGTCGCTTTCTCTATGGGCCCTTTCCTTCCCTTCCAAGGGGTACCATTCTCCCTCTGCCTCTGCTGTAGACT
The DNA here is from genome assembly GCF_040807025.1 of Struthio camelus. Lineage (NCBI taxonomy): Eukaryota > Metazoa > Chordata > Aves > Struthioniformes > Struthionidae > Struthio > Struthio camelus. The sequence goes on from NC_090944.1 coordinate 108,728,340, forward strand.
GTGTGCTCTCCAAAACCTGTCATTCTTTCTCCCAAAGCAAATCACCTTCCACTTGTCCCAATACAACAGCCAAAAGACTTCCTTCAGTCAAAGTGCACTCCTTTGAATCCCCTAGACCTGTAAAGTTCAGGTTTTTGAAAGCCATTTCCTATTCTTTGTTGTTCTTTTCTACTGGGATTTTTCCATGACTTCAGCCCCAGCTCTTACAGGCCAGTGTGTGCAAGTGCAGCCATATATTTTCTTTAAAGACAGCCCTGTTTAAATGGAAGACTATTCATGTCAGTGACTCATTTGAGTTTTTTTCCCTTTGCAGGAAGTTATAAGACACCAGCTGTGGTAGCAAATTGCTGATTCACTGTGTCCCAAGCCTTTCCATACTACAGCAATTTTATATCGTTATCTTGCATTATTAATTCCAAATAAATGTATTTTCATACCTGTCATTCTTAGTTATTTAAAACAAGTTTTGACCTCGTATGAGCTTATGGAATTGTTTGACACAGCCTTAAGTATGAACATTACTGACTGGAAATATGGGGAAATTATATTGTATGTGCTTAAATGTGAAGCCTAAAATGTGAGAGAAAGTACAAACTATAGGATACTCCACTGCCATGCATTTGGCATCATTTACAAAGGTTCAGTGAGGAGCGTGCAACAATTTAACTTGGTGGTTGCTGGCAATGGTATAAATGAGTCAACATCCCGCTGAGCAGTGCAGAGTCCAGCGCAGAATTTTTTTCTGAGGAATATACTGTGTCAACATGATGAATACCTCACCAAAAGGAAAAATTATGACAAAGAAAAGCCATGTTGTTCCTGAAAAACATGTGGATGTCTGCTGTGGAAGAGAGGGTTTTGAAAGGCAGCCTTTTCACTTCGTACTCTTCCTTTCCCAGGTAAATGATTGATGTGTGAGGATTTGTGTGTGGAAACATAAACAGATATTATCAAAAATTATGAGGTGAAGCTGCCCAGTAACTCCTGTGTAACAAAACTGCATGTAAACAGGGTACAATTCCGCAGGAATTCTTTCCTCTCCTGTGGATTGATTATCTTTCTTGGCTCAAGAGGCCCTAATATATCATGAGACTAATGTGAACTATTATTTTTCCAGTGGGGAAAACTGACACAAAGGAACTCACTTGTGCAAACCTTGCAGCAAATCAGTGAAGGAGCCAGAGGTTTCCTCAGTATCCTAGAAAAGGGGTCTGGTTCTGCTCACCACTAAGTGTTTTAAGTTTAAGTGTTGGAAACGGTAGAAGGTTAAGGTGCTAGGGCTCTGCTAGGCTCTTCTGACTCAAGGGGAGAAGCCATATATGTAAGGAACAGAAAAAAAAACTGGGTGTGTTTTCAATCCAGAACTTAAGATATAATGAGAGATTGTTGGTTTCTATGTGAAAAGATCTGTATGTGTCTTAGCTCTGCGTGAGAACATGGGACTCGGGTGTGGAACAGAAGGGAAGGAGTGAGTACAGGGATAGAGGCTTCGTCTTTTTCCTTACTGCAGAGGAGCATTCTGAAAGCTGATGTTCATGATGAGATTTGTACCTACACAGATAAACCAACTTTTCTTTTTTTTTTAACTTTGATACATTGTTAAAAGCTTGTTATAAAGATTTTTCAGTTTTATTCTGGGCAAAGTTTAGTAAACAAAAAGTGTCTTTTTTCACCCTACTGCTTATACGTACAGGCTTGTGCTGAGAACATGGACTAGTAGTGGGGAAATGTGGGCCAATGGGAGAGGGCTGATGCAAAGTAACAGACTTTTTCATTTTTGCCCCTGGTTGAATGTAAATGAAGACTTGTATTCACTGTGGTTAGAAGAGAATTTAGGGTTACTGTGGTTTTCTGTCTGTCCTGCCACTTACTCACATGGTCTGTTTTTCAGTCACACTGTTCTTTCACACAGAGGGTGACATAGCTAACTGACATAGCTGCTTCTGATTATTTTCTGTTACCCTCAGTATACAAAGAAAACCTGTATTACAGTACAATGTAGGCCTCTCCCAAGAAACTTTGACTGGTCCCTCATCCGATGTTAAGCAATGGACTGAAAACCAAGCAGGTACAGAACTCTTAACCCACTAGGAAAGCTTTCTACATGGTCTTTTGCAATCTAGGGCTTCTATATGCTGCTCATACAGCCCCATGGAGTTTTGCAGTCACTGAAAATAAAACCCTTGGCATGAAGTCAGGCCAGATATTTAGCCTCTCTATACTTCAGTCTCCTCAGCTCTACAGGAAGCTAATAATACTTGCCCAGCTTTCTCCCGAGTGATATGTATCTGGCATTCAGGTTTGCATATCATTTGGAGCTCCCTGAATAAGTACATTAGAAATGTAATTACTATTTATGTATTTACTTATTTGCATGATTTATCACTATGGTATCTGGACAGTCCTGGCCCATTTAAGAAAACAAGATTGGAAAGGACACCCTGCTCAAGTCCAGTTACCCTGCTACTGAAGATATATATATATATATATATATATATATATATATAATTAGTCTTATAAACTGATTGAGCTTTAGCTAGCTAAGTATTTAGTGGTGTTCCGTGGAAAAACTGTTGCAGAATATCATTCTCTACAGGTAAAAAAATCTCCTTATTTCCAGACTAAACATATTTGTGACCCATTTACACCTTATTTGCCTTTGTGTAAATACTCTCTGCAACCACCTTTAACTTAGGTAGGCCTGGGAAGGGACAAGAACTAAGTCATCTGAAGTACGTATGCAAAGTGATCATATCTGCTCTCAGTCTTTGTTCTGGAAAGCTGAGTTAGCCAAGTTTTTTTGTGTTCCTTTCTAATCAGAGGTTGTCCATTCTCTTTATCCCCTTTTGAAGCCTTTTCTGCAGTTACACTAGTCTCAGTTCTTCACCTCTGTTTAAATGCGAGTGACCAGAATTGCATGTAGCATCTGAGCTGCAGTCTCTCGAACGTGCTTCCACTGTGGCATTTAATACTTCTCCCTCTTCCTGGAAGTACTTAGCATGACATTTTCTGTTTTCACAGCTGCATCATGTTGGCAGCCCGGATCCTCCCTTTTCAGGTGTTTCCGAATTGACGATGTCCTAGTTCATAGCGTCAACTCTGCTTATTCATCCCCAAGTGCGGGGGCTGGCACAGACCCCACCAATTTCCTTGCAGCCCTTGCTCTCCGTCTGGGGACGGCCATCCCCCGGGGTAAGGCCAGCCGATCCCGGCGCTGTGAGCGCGGACAGCTTCAGGCGCAGGGGGCCGGGGCCGGGCGGCGGCAGGACGCGCTTGCGAGGGGGCGGCGGCGGCGGGGGGGGAAGGCGCCGAGCGCCTGCGGCCGGGCCCGCGGCAGCGGCTCCGAGCGCCTCCGTGGCGGCGCCGCCGCAGCGGCTGCCGGCGCGCACGTAGCCCGGGGGGGGGGGCTGCGGAGGCCCCAGGAAGCGGCGGCCGCCGCCGCACGTAGCGGAGCCGCCCGCGGCGCCTCGCGGAGCACGTCGGCCGCGCCACCCCCGCCGGGGTCCTGCCCTGCCCGGCCCGGCCCGGGGCTTTGGGCTGCACACGCAGCCTGCGGAGTTCAGTCGGGCTCTGGGGCTCGCTGCCTGCCGCTCGCTCCCGCTTTGGCTGCCTTCCCCCTCCATCCCTCCCCTCTTTCTGCGGGGGACCCCCTGCACCCGTGCCTTGCCCCGCTCTCTGCCGGCCCCCGCTGCCCGGGCCTCGCTCGCTCTGCCCAGCAAAAGCAGTCACGGGGAAAAGCGGGTCTTCACGTTGCGCTGTGAAACCAGAATCGCGACTGAAAGGCTCTGCTTGCTCTTAGCGAGTATCCTTCGAAACATACAGACATTTCACGTCAAAACAGCTGACTTCTCACCCCGATGCTCCGGTAGTCCACTCAGGTACGTGTGGTGTTCTGAGCAAAATAAAGCCCATTTCTAAAGCAGAATGTCGAGTGGAATAAAGCCCATTTATTTCTTTATAAAATAAGTCCAACACTGAGTTTTGTAACAGATGCCCTAGCAACTGGCCATTGCATTGCTTTTATGCATAGATACCTGTCTCTCCTTATGTCTGGTAAGCTCTCCAAAAAAGTGGCATTTGGAAAATGTGAAATCATCTGACTTAGTGAAAAATGTTTTCAAATGATTGCAGGTTGTTTTTCCTGCCTTATTATCCCTAAATCCCGTAAGTATTTCTTTCCCTCGTAGGCATTCTAATGCAGGCTGCTTCAGCCCTCATTTTATGGCAATGCATAACAACTATGCTTAACAGTATATCGCTTCCTCTCTTCCTTCACCTTCATGCTGCCTGTCCCCTTAAATCTACTGTTTAGTTCTTTCCTGTCTGCATGGCACTAGTCCTTCTTTTAATTTCATCTCTCTTCTAGAGATGAAGCTTTCATCTGCTTTTCCTGTTGCTACACACACACACACACACGCTACATATGCCAACACCTGCCACTTAGCTCATTTCATTGTCCGGCAAAGGGAATTAGCAAGGAAAGAGTAGCAAGCTGGTTTCCTGCCCTGAAAAAAAAAAAAAACCTTACTAACGTGTGTAGGACCTGACTCTTGGGTCTGCTTCAGCTGGGATCACTCTGCCACTATAAAAGTTGCATAATTAACAGGGCTCCCTGGAGGGGGAAAAAAAAAAAAAAAAAAGGTGCTCTGGTGGGTGGAGATAATCCAGCCACATTCACCCACAAAGGTGATGTCCCTTAGAGTGAGGAAGCATGACAGGAGTCAGTTGCACAAAGGCCACTGGGTCAGTGAAGCAGGGTCTAATTTTAAGCAGCTAGAAAGCGGCTCTGAATCACGTCAGCTGGATCCTTTCTGCCCCTAAGATTTGAATAATCTAAGAAGGGGTAGAATGAATGACCTGTGCCTTAACTCTAATCCAGCTCCTGCTAGCTGTTTTTTGCGACACCTCAGTTAGCATTGAATGTATATGTATTGGGCAAATAATCAACTTAGAGCTCAGTCTAAATAGTCCCTATAGCTCACTGTGCAAGAGGTTCTGGTACAGAGCCAAGGCATTTTTTTTTTGGTAACAAGCTGGTGTTTGTCCAGACACAAATTTGATCTTCTATTATGGCAAGAAGTGTAGGCTTCTGCCAGTGTCCTCACACCACTGTGTCCCCAGAAGAGTCCTTGCTGTTAAATGCTACTCAGTGCAAGCTGATTATCCTTTATTCCTCCACAGGCTGTGTTTCAGCTGCAACTGAGAGAGAAGTCACAGGATCAGTCTGCAAAAATTAGTACAATTGTTTGATGTGGTTATTACATAGGCTGAGAAGCATATACAAGTATGAAAGCACTTGTAACTGGCAGCTCTGACCACGGTTTCAGTGTAAGAATATAAATTTTCCAATGAGGTGATGAGACAACCTCTCATCAGTGGCATTGTTCCATGACAAATCTGTGTGGTGCTACATTCATGTAAAGGACTGAGATGGAGGATTCTGCAGCCTTTCAAATAACGGCAGAGCTCTCACACTGCTGTCTGTGGTCTTCTGGGCCAGCTAGATTTGCTTCTCACACCAGGTAAGAAATTCTTTCAGGCCTTGCTCTCCAGCACAACTAGGAATCCACCTTGTGGCTTTCTACTGCAATCAGGATAGTTCTCTCAAAAAAGCAAATAGTCTGTTTTATCAAAACAAAACAAAACAAAAACAACAACAAAAAAGCAGTGTGTGTGGTGAGACCAGAGGCTATCAAGGAAACCTTGCCTCCCATTCCTCTTTCTTTTAGGACTTTCAGGAATCTGCAGATTGTGAAATATTTATATTCACTTATCCCCTGGAGAGAGATTTTAGTGGACAGAGAACAGCTGGATGCACCAGGAAGTCTAGGGAGGGAGGGAACGGAAACAGAGAGAGAGGGTGTAGAGACCTTAGAAGCCACAAAGACTCCCACAAGGGGAGTGACGGACACAATTGACTGTGTAAAGGAACGATACGCTTGAACAGTGGGCAGTTTGCTTTCACCTTGTGGGAGTGAATTAGTGGACTGGAACTGCAAAATGGCAGTAACTAACTTTCTTCTTCCTGAATTGAAGAACGCCAAACTAGCTGCCAAAGCATCCAGCCAGTAGTGCAGCTGCAAAATCTGTTTCTTCTCCATCCATCTCTAAATCAAGCATAAGGTTCATATTTCACATTCTAGTTGCAGTAAAAGTTCTTCCTCTTTATTAGTGTTTGTGTCTAGCTGATAACCCAGACTTGCATGGGCAATAAAGTTTAATAAAAAAGAATCAGATGAGAATATTTTCAGAATTCATGGCTGCTTTTATTTACCAAATTGAATCAGAGAATACAGAACGAGGTTTTGATATACGTTTTACCTTTTTGCTTGCTCATTTTGAGCCAGTCTAAGCTAGCATAATTTTAAATAACTTAAGGTTTGAGTAATAACTCCGTTTTCCAAAGTATCTGCTAAATCTGTGCTATTGGAAGAAAGAGAGGCAATGGACATTCTTGTATGAATGGCTTTCAATATTTAAATAATTTAAATTAATAAAGTATAAAATTATTTTTATGCTAAGCTAGCATAATTTAAATTTAATAATGTCAGTGAGGGCACTGGCGTTGCACATAGTATTTACAGTAATGCCAAAGCTGAGGCTCATGGAGGACTCCTAAAAATGAGCAATGTGATTTAGGACTGAACAGAGGTTTTAGTACATGGTTTATTCTTTCTAAATGGTTTCTAGGCTCACAAGGGGGGGGGCGGTTGTCTAATGCAGATTGAATGAGAAAGATGAGACTGGAACTGACTTCCTAGTTTTTGTCCCCAGCAGCCATGTCATAGAATCCTTTTTATGCCCTTCAGTTGACTCTAATCAATGGATTGTGTCTCAGGTGAACTTCTTCATCTCTCAGAACAACCTCTTACCACCTTTTGTTGATCCCAGCAATACATTAGGACTTTACCTGGGAACTTCAGTCTCCATTTTAACAGATCTTGCCTAGTACTTTCTTCCTTTTTTCATTACTTGCCCCTCTGATCTTCTGTTAGTTTCTCTTTCTTCACTTGTTTTGCCTAGCAATTACTTTTCTTTTTTCCTGTTTAGCAGTCATCCAGAATCAAGGAGTCTGACAGAAGTCTCTTTAATCTAGAGCCTAACTGCTTAGCACTGTCTGAAGTGAACACAGAAAGACAAGATCATGCTATTACTTATTAAAGGTAAAGTTCTCAGCTAATACTTGGAGAAAAAGGCATGGAAGCATCAAAAGGGAAATGTCATGAAATGTTCCTGGCAATAGCTGTTGTACTTAAGAATAGCCTACCCTAGGAAAGTCAGATCCTCTTGCTTGGGTTATCTAAGATGGCATTGCATGTGGTATTAGAGAAGATACTTTGTTAGCTCCCAAGACGCTGATCAGATCATGTAGCCAGTCTTTGGTACATCCATTCTCTAACCATACTAAATGAGTTAAATGTTTTTTTGAAAGACAAAATAGTTTATTATCAGTGAAACAAGAGGATGAATTCTCCAAGAGCAAAGTACCAAAAAACCCCACCAATGGCTCATATCACACGACTAATCCTTCTTGTAAGGTGCCTTTCACCCTCACATTTGAACACTGTGCATTACAATTAGGTATTGCAGTGAAAGCTGATATCAGAGAGGAAGAACTAATAGCAAGCAAATAATTCCAGAGATTTTTAATTAGGTATAACAGGGTCACTGCAGTAACAAACAGGTAATGCTCTTCAACAAAAAAGAGCAGCAGTTCCTTTGCTACATAGATAAGATGTATGGAGATGAAGCAGTACAAGAACAAAGCAAACTCGTCTTGGGGCACGCAGAGGTCCTGTAATCTTTCAATGGGCTGTGGAAAAAACAGAGTAGGAACAAATGATATCCAGAGAAGAGTTTAATCACGTGAGGATATCTAATGTACTCTTTCTGCCCTCCCCTAGCGCTGTTGATACAGTGGTGGACAGCTTACTTCCTGTCTGAATTACACTTTAATCCAGCCACGAGTATTTCAAGGACATGCATTTGACACTGATATTTATCATTATCTGCTGAAAACCAGTATAACTGTATGGGAGAGTGCCAGTGAATTACAGACTGCAACATTGCTTAATTAGGGAAACCATTCAGCTAGTGCTTGATGGTGTACACTAAAAATTGTCTGAATATTTAACTACTCTAGCACTGAATTCTGTCTTCCTTGTGCTCAAAGCTGTTTTTCTGCTCTGATATCATAGGCAGTAACAGCAATATTCTGGCCATTTTTATATTATCTATTTATATTTTATATTATTTATATATAAATCTCAGATGGCTAGTTAATAGAAATAACATGCAGTGTCTAGGAACTTGTGTGCAAAGTCACTCGAAACCATTGCTGCTACTCATTTCTGAATCCTTTGGAGACGTGCTCTTAAGAGCTCATAGCCAGGTCACCCAGAACAGGTTTCTGGGACTTCCGTTCAGCGCACTGCCCCAAAACTGGAACACTTGTCCGTTTGACTGTTATAAAGACAGCGTCATATTGTATATTAGGCAACCAGTAGCTGCTTTAAAGGTGAGAGGTAGGATTTTTTCTGATGAGGAGCAAGGATGAAATTAAGCATGGGTGTCCCTTAAGAGTTACTTGGATTCATATGACAATTGAATTAAACTAGGGTTGGGTTTTCCCCTTGTGATCTTTGTCACTGCTAGACTAGAAGAGTTAATGAAATATATAGTATCACAGAAATCCCATACTGCTACATCTTCAAATTCTCTCACCACACTCCTTTATGGATTCATTTTCCCATTTTTGTACTGAGTTATCAAAGGAGGTATTGTATGACCTCAGAAGACTTCCTGGAGCTGACCTCATCGGGATAATCACGTACAGAATAAAGTTATTAGCTGTCACGTTACTTAAAGGTGTACTCTGGAAAGTAGAGGTATAACTTAAACCTCTACTTTCCAGAGTATCTGCTAAAACTGTGCTATTGAAAGAAAGAGAGGCAATGGATGTTTTTGTATGGCTCCTTGTCGGGATTGCCATAGTAGATTTCTTAGCATCACCTGCTCCATTTGGCTTTCAATTGGGTAATTGTTAACAAACTACCACTTTCTTGAGGCACGCAGAGCTTTTTTGCAGTCAGTGGTTTGCATCTGCAGTCAGCAGTTTGAATAACTGAAGACTCTCAGTTCAGGGCTAGCTGAGTTTCCCCACAGCTGTCCTGCCATCTGGCCTGTTTCTTTTACATCATGCTCCACGTCTCATTATTCTTTTCCTATGAGCTGTCCTTGTGTCTATTAACCAACAAAACTGCTTGTTTTTCCTTGCCTAGGCTTTGGTCCTGTAATCTCCTCTTCAGTTTCTTCAGAATTTATTCAGCCTCAGGATATTTTTGAGTTGATTGAAATGATTATTCCCTTGCCTCCAAAAAAAGTGTGACCTCAGTAATACAGGTTCGAACCTCAGCTGTGCCCTGTTTATATTCCCCCTCCAGCTAAAGAAATTTGGGGATATATACTCCAGGGAGGCAGTCATAGTTAAAACATAGCCAGAAATTCTGGAAAGATGACTGTACAGGTAATGTAGGAGAGAACGGGCTCTAGGCCTTGCCTTCTCCTTGCAGAAGGTGTGGCCTTCTCTGTCATACTGCACAGAAAGCTAGCTGGAAAAGAAAACACAGGAAAGGAAGATTTTTGCATAGTGAAACTGCCTGTCGGAGGACGCCAACAAGCCAGCAGGGTCTGGGAACAGTGACAGAGTTTGGGCAAGGAAGCAAAAAGGGACTTGCTTCCTTTGTTCGGATGTCAGAGCTGAGGTTTATGACAGAGGGTAAGAGGAAGCTTCCCCCAGCTCTGCTGGGTTAGAGGGAAAAGGGGGTCACGGCTTGTCAGGAAGGAGGTGTGCTGAGGAGTGGCAGAGACTTCTGCTGGTTTCTCTTCTGCTTTGTCTACTATGCGTTCCGGTTACTTGGAAAGGTAGGGATCCTTTAACCGAAAGGCAAATGATCCAGCTAGAATAGGAAGCTGAAGCTTGGCTCCCTTTGCATCGATAGAGGTAGGCACTTTTACCTGATACCGAGCAGAGAAACCAGTAGCAAAATTCATGCAGATTAACTGTTCTGTTATGCATATTTTAAGTCTCTGGAAACAGTGAACAGCAAGAAAGAACTGTAAGTTCACATATATGACTTGGAGTTAGACTGAATGGTGGTTTTCCTCAAAATTTCTGAAGAACTCAATTGTGTTACGCTGAATAAACTTTCATTTGATACATGGGGACACGTTAGTATTACATGTGGAACCACCAGGTACTGAGCACATGTCTGGGACTACCCCACCCTTCGTCCTCACTTTCTAAGCAAGACTTACACATGTTGGTGATGTTTGCAGCTGAAGAAGCTCCATTTTCTCTTTATGCTGCCGTTTCCTTTGCTCCTCCTCATACTGGCATTTCAGCATGGTTAGCTCCCTATCCAGCCTCAGTTTCTCCAGCTCAGCCTGAGAGACTTTGCTCAGCCGGCAGTTTGGCTGCTTCATCTTCAGCCACGTGGTTATCTCACCCTCGTTGTTGATTAGTTGTGCTTGAAAATAATCGCGTTCTTCCTGTGCCTTCGTGTGCTTGCGAATCTTCTGATTTCTAGCTTGTGGTGACTATCAGATCATCAGGGAGATTTCCTGGAGTTTCTCCTAGTGCAATTTGAGAAGCAAAATCCGCTCTTATTTGTCTCATATAACCAAGGCAAACAAATTAACATGTGTGTGTTTGTTTTGTTTTGTTTCAACAGGTTAACTGCGGCAGATTCATCCCAACAGATCAATTATATATGGAAATACCTAAAGCTTATGAAAATACAAATATTTTTTCTTAACCGTAGGAGTCACGTGGGTAGAGCTTTGTGTAGTTACTATAACACATTCCTGTAAAGAGATCAGGCCTTTGACCCAAACTCGTGATATTAGGGTAAAAAAGGCAAAGTGTTACTGTGAATGGAATTGAGAATGAGATAACGATTATATATGTCATCAGTACAGGTCTCGTGAATGGTGTTATGCTGGGTGTAAATTTAACCCAAAGCCTTTTCTTTACAGTTTGGGCACAGCCAGGAACCAGCCGCGCAGAAGCCAGAGTTACTGATGTGTCTGCCCTCTAAGCATAAAGAAATTTTAGCTTATTAAAGCTACAGCAATTGGAAATAACCTGCATTTTACATTCTTACATTGTATTTTTGCTTGTTTCTGAGTATTTTAGGATCTCTAAGCTGAAAAAAATATTTCTGAATTGAGCGTGTGGAATAAAGCTTGTTAATGGTAACCAGTGTGTTGATTATCATTTTCACAAACTTAATTATCAATTTAAGAAGCTCTTGTCTCTTCCTAGCACACATTCCTGCCTTTTCCTTACTCCTTGCTCAAAATGTCTTCCCCTGTCATCTGTGCTAAGTCCACAATGTGTGACTGAGCTGTAAATGTTGCTAGAAAACTCTGGCAGGAGAATGATTATGACATTTTTACCTTCTTTCTGTCAAACAGAAGGTCCGTTGTGCTTATAAGCAGAGGAAAGCTAGAGGAAACTGGGTTGTTTTCTCCCCCACCTAATTTTTTCAACCTTATCTCACTTCTGAGTCCTGTTATATCACATGGACTCTTCTGCTTTGGCTCTTCTTCCAGTCTGGCCGGTTTTCCAGGCCCTGTGCCACATGACTCAGCCTTTATAGTCTCTCTCCTTGTTGTCTTCAGAGGACAACAGTTTCATACTGACTGTGACTGGAGGTGTCTAGTTACAGCTGCATACAAAGCCTTAAAGAAAGCAAGCCTCAGATGCTTTTGTCAGCACATGGGTAGACTTGCACATCTGCATGCCCTCTTAAAGTGATGTCTGTTGAGGTAGGCTGATGGATGTTGTCTGAAGACCTGCTTATTTAGCAGATAAGTGCAGGAAGCCTGTACAAGAGCTTTCATTAGAAAAAGATCAAACAGAAAAGGCAGACTCCCCCATCACAGTTGTTAAATTCTGTCATAGTTCAAAGTCTATATAAAAAGGAGGGAGTAAACCTGAAAGTGGCCGGTTATGACTCTGACCATTGAGTCAGGTCCAAAGCGAGAGACAGCTAATGCTGGACTCGTAAGCAGTAGCGTCTGTCTCCCAAGCCTGCCATTCGCCGCGGCGGAGGTCTCGGTGAAGCCTGCTTCGGTCCAGCTCAGCCCAGGCTGTGTCCCGGCCGTCACTGTGCCGACCTCGCTGCTGCCATTGTGCTGCCCCGGCACCCGTCTTGCCGCGCCTGCATCGCACGCGCTCCGTTGCCAAGGGCCTTTGTCTCTCGGGCCTGGCAAATCTGATGCAATGGAGTTTACCCAATATTACATGCAAAGACTGGAGGTGATTTGCTTGAGACCTGGTTTAAAGCTTTGAGTACTAAGCCATCTTTCCTCTTTTCTCTCCCGCTTGCCTCTTGTTTACTGGCTTCTGTGGCAGAGGAGATGAAGGTTCTTCCAAGTGAGGCTACATGCTACAGAGTTGTCTTAATTCACCCTCCAAAAAGAAAAGACTTAAGAAGGAACTTGAAACATGTTCTGATGACGCTTTCTGGATTTTGATAGGGATTTTCATACCTTGTCACATATTAACCATGTGAGGTCAGAAAAGCTGTGTGAGTGTTTGTTAGCAGAATAACAAGGACTGGAGCTGTCATTTGTATATCAAGGGAGATCTAATTGTCATGGTGTTGTTACCTGGTGGCAGTCTTTAAAGTCCTAAGAAAGAGGCTTATGTGTAAATGTAATAAGATGGTGCAAAGAAAGCTCAGTGAAGCTGGAGAGGTAAGGAAAGAGCAAAGTAGAAAATAACTGGCAGTAGTATCTGGCATAGCTGTGAGAGGCAAAGGGACTGGAGGTAGCAGACCTGGAAAAGTAGCGATGACAGTAGTCAAGGAACAAGATTATCAGTCCCTTGGCAAACACTTTGGCAGTCTCTCAGGCACATGATAGTCTTTACACAGTTCTGGAGGAAGGAGCGATAAGATGTAGATAGAGCCAAGATAAAAGGGAGACTGGGAGGGGGGCAAGGAAAGACGGTGCCCAGCTTATGCCTTTTAAGTAGGAAGATGATGCTATCATACATAATGAGAGGAGAGGTAAAGAGAAGGGAAAATGGGAAGAAGTTTGAGTTTCACCCAGGTTAAAACAATAGACCTGCATCAAACACTGAAGTGTCGTCATAGTTAGATAAATGATGAACGTCTTTTTAAGAGAGTTACAGGAGGTGTTTCTCAGGTACTGCTTCCTTCATGCCTTTCTCTTCTCTCTGCTGAGCTGAACAGCTGAGCACAAATGTACATTTGAGATGTCTAGTTATTTTGCCCCTCGCCTTGGTAAATCTCCATTTCTTGTGAAGAATTTTAATTAAGAGAACAGAGAAAGCTACAGAAAGGGGAAAAGATGAGCTATCCTCCCTTTTTGCAGAATATGAAAGGAAGCAGACTTTGAAAGCAGAAGCGCTGCAGAGAACTGAGCAAAGAGGTAGCAACTGTGAGAAGTGATCTTCAGAGGAGCGGAGGCAGGAAACTATTTAATGACAGCTAGAAAATGTTCTTTTGTCTTATGCATTGGACAAAAAGAGATCCTGGAAGAGCGTGAGTTACGCTGGTAGGAGCACTGAGGCAGATAGGAACAGCTGATTAGGATGTTTAAACTGCTCGAAGCCTTTTGTTTTCCACAAGGGAAAAAAAAAAAGAAACCTTATATGAAAAAAAATTGCATGTAAAAAATCAATAGATGAGGTGATCTCAGCTACAGTTTATAAAAGCTTGGTCTTTGGCAGTTGAGGTTGTTGTTGGATAATAACTTCATGGAAGTGCAAAAGAAACAGAAAAACTATTAAGAGAGGAACATTTAATAGTGTCAAAGCCATTAGAAGAGCAGATAAAAGTATTCAGTAGTGCCATCATTGTCAAGGCCTGGAGCACATCCCTCTTCTGGGAGTTTAATTGGCTGAGTTTAGCTGGCTGAGTCAGCTCCTTCAATGATAGGAACTATTGTGAAGAAAGCAAGTGCTTCACTTGCCCCTCCTTTCCCTTGAGAACTGCATTTAAGCTGAGGCTTCACTGCTGGCCCTCATCTCTTCTACGCTGCAGGTGTGCAGCAGCTGTGTCTGCACCCGGTCTTGTACCTCTGCAAGTCTGACCCTGACCCAGACACACCAGTGTGGCTTCCTAGCTTGACCTCAGAACTGCCTCGCCACTACAGATGTGCTGGGGGATCACTGGACTGTGTCTGACCCTAACCACTGTCTCTGGCCCTGATCCTGACCTAGGCTTGCCACTCTGCATCCTGGCTCTGTGTTGGAGAGGTCACCGCTCGCACCTGCATTGTGATCATACCCTGCTCCTGGCTCACCTTCCCTTGCGGAGCAGCCGGCCCTCACCGCTCCCTGACAATCGCAGTGTGCCTGTAATAGGACAGAGGATGTGGCCAGCAGTCAGACTCACCATCAACAAAGGGAGAATGCAATAATTGGTAGGTGCCAGCCATATACATTATTAAAAGATAAAAATCATGTAAAGCTTAGAGACAGGAAGCTCACAGTAGATGTGGTTTGCGTGGAGCACAGGAACAGGCGTGTCAAGCACATGGGAAAATATGTATGAAGTGCAACATTGTTTTCACTGTTTCACAAATACACCTCAGAAGTATGCAGAAAAACATAAGTTATAAAGCATGTATAACTGGAGAACAGTTCAAGCGGTAGAATCTCGGCAACAGTGATACTGTCATATTTTTGTCATAATATACAATAAGGAAAATAACATTAACAAAGTATATGGAATTATTTCAAGGGATGCAGAAGAAGTGCTGCAGGAAGGCACAAGTACATGGAGATAATATATAAGGAAGCATAGCTCATTCTAAAACATTAATGTGACCTGTATCAGCAAGACTTACAGGATATAGAAAGTATCTATTTCATATAGCTGGGGTACGCAATGATAAATTGAAGTACAAGGAAAACCATCAAAACTTACATTTCTATGTAACAAACGTGTGCCAGCAGAAGGCATGGATCTGAAAGGCCTTAATCTGTAAAGCTGATGACATCCCAATGCAATGGAATCCTTTAAAAGATCATACATCAGAAGACGTTGGAGGAACATTCCCCTAATGTATCTGTGACGCTGCATCATGAAATCCCTGTAAAAGTGGAGCCTACCATGCATGCAGTGAAGTAATCACTGTTGAGGAAGAAATGCAAGTAAGATGGAATTACAGTATCCAGCATATTCTAAAATTGAGAAAAAAGGAGGAGGAACCAGTGTGATAATTTGCTGGGGGAAAACAGGCCAACCCTTTTATCCATAGGTGAAAGCTGTAGGCCAAAAAACATGGAATCAAATGAAAATGAAAATTAGAAATCATATATTCTGTCAGTCTAAGAAACAGGTACTAGAAAAGCCTGTGCATGGGAGATGTCCAGAGAGCTAGTAGAAACAATCACGTGGGATTGCTGCTACCCACTGAGTTTGGATGGCATTGGTTTGTATGCTGTATGCAGCTACCGCTAGATGCTCAGTCTAGATGACTGCTGCCCCAAACTGTACAAAGGGTGAGTAAGTCACCTACTTTCAGCATACTGCTTGGAAAACCGTATTTCCAGATAATGTCCTATTGATCTATCATCTACGTTAGAGCTATGCCAGAAAGAGTATATGAAAACTTGTCAGAACCGTTGACATCCTAGTAGACAACAGCACCCAAACAGCAGCTAAACTAGTCATATGCAATACAGAGAAAAAGAGGACAATTATTTAAGTTAATAAACTTCATCTCTGCCTCCATGTCTGCTCCTAGCAAAGATTTATTCCCTAATATACTGCCTTTGGTGGGAATCTTTCTGCTTACTTCAGGGGGCACTGCACCAGGCTTTGACCTGCTCATCCTTCTCTTCACATAGCGTGCCTCAGTCTTAGTGCTATACCTGGTCTAGAGCTATTTGAGTATCCAAACATATCCCTTTGTAATGTATGCAATACTTCAGACTCTGCTCTTACCCCATCTCAGAGTGCGTTGATTTATTTTCTCTCCATATGAGATGCAGAGGCACAATCCTGCTAAATTAAACCTTTCCTGAGCAGCTCGATTGTGGGGAAAGTATGTTTAAAAGATGCTGGAAAAACAACTCAGTGTTAAAAAAGAAAGGCAATATTTTAACAATTTTCCAGACATTTCACTAGTGGATTGAGTCCAGGCAAGGAAAATTTCAATTGAAAGAAGTAGTTTCTATTGACTTTTACAGACACACAAAGGAAAACAAGAACTGGAGATAACATCGCTCATTTTTAACTATGGCACTAAGAATTATTAATGTGAAAATGCCATGAGCAGTGATAAATGAAGGCCTGGATAAAGTCTTGGTCTGTATATATGAAAGTCCTGCCATACTGTATTCAAGCGAATGCCCAGTAACCTTCACTATCCCTGAAATACACTCGTTCATGTTTCAAAGCCGTTCCAGCTCCTCCAGGTTGTTTGGCAGAGACAGCTCCCAGAATCAGCTTTGGCAAATGTTCATTCAAGACATACTTTTCCATTCATTCTCCTATGGCTTACCTACAGGTAAATCCAATGACCTGGCAATGATCTATACAGATAAGAACTGAAAGGCTTGTGACACTGTTCATAGCAACAAGCTTGTCTGCTAAGATTTGTCCTTGGAGGTGAATGTTTTTCTATCTCAAACCTTGAACTCAGCCTTTCATCGCTTGATAAATTGCCTGATAAATTGCCTAATGAGCTGAGACAGAACCCATCCATTATTCAAGGCTGGCATAGGTTCCTTTGTCTTCAGTAAGTGTTTTCTTCTGAGCATCGCCTCTTTCCTATTTCAACTTCCTTCAGATACTGGGTGTGAAACATCTGTGACTCTGTTTCAAAATCTTTTCCATTCTATTTTCCTTTTGTTTCCTATTATAGCTGTAAGCATAGCACCTGTTGGTCATATACTAGTAGATATTATATCTCTTTGTTCTGGTGTGTATTGATTTGAGTGCTCTAGCTTCATCTTTAGTTTTTGAAGACTTAAGCATAATACTTACACATCATATGTTTATGTTTTGTACTGGCATTTATCACCAAAGTGGCACTGAAATCAAGAGCCATTTCTGGTGGAAAAGATTTGTTCTCATTCCCAGTTAGTTGATTTCTGGGGAATATAATGATTTATATAAAAGAGTGTGCATATTATTGATGGTCGCAGTGCTATTGATAAAGACATTTTTCTAGTGTTTACAAAATAGTCTTTGGATTCTCCAGTTCTCACAGTAACACAAATGTTCTTCCCCTTTCCTTTCTTCTTCCCCTTCTTGCACAGTAGCTGATGGAGAAACATGGAATTTTCAGATTTGACTTGTAAGACACTGAGTTCCTGAGTGTATTTGACTCCTTCTGTGAGAGGAAAGGCATATTCACAAGCAAAGACAGGCCTCTTCTACAGCCTCCTACTGTATGTCTTCACTCCTGCAAATTGGCATCTTCACTCCTGCAAATTGGCGTCTCCACTCTGTATATGCACCTGCACCACCCACAAATCTCTCACCTCTCTCTCCCTCTCGTTCACACATCAGCAACCAACACACTCCCACATCCTGAGCCAGAAGTGCAGCTTCTAGCGTGGCTGAGTTCCTACAGCAAGCGCTGCAAGTGATGCAGCCGGTCAGCGTGGGGGCCACTGCCAAACACACAAGCAAGTTGTTGCTGGTTAGTGGGTCCCTTGCCTCCTTGCCTGGAGGAGTTTTTTTCAGTACTGTCTACCGCAGCAAGCTTAGCTAAAATGTCTCCCTGCAAAAAGAACTGGAAATTACCGTTGCTACCTGAAAGTGATTTTGACCCCATTGTTCTCAAGGGATCTTCATCCTTTCTGGGTCCCTGCTCCACTGCCTGACCATTCTCACTGTGAAAAATTTTTGCTAGTATCTGATGAGAATTTCTCTGGCTGCTGCCTGCGCCCGCTGCCTCTCAGCCTTCAGTGTGAACCTCTGAGAGGAATCCGGCTCTATTTTTTCTATAACCACCTGTTAGGTAATTGAAAGCAGAAATTAGATCCCCTCATATCCTTTCCTTCTCTAGGCTGAAGAAACCCCGCTCTCTCATTCATGTATTCCAGTCCCCTAATTATCTTAGGGCCCCTCTGCTGGCCTTGCTTCGGTTTGTCAGTGTTTTTGTGTACTGGGGGAGCCCAAAAAGGACACAATACTCCGGATGTGTGCTCTCTAGCACTTGTGTGTGCTAAGTAGATTGGAATCATCACTTCCCCTGACCTGCTGGCTGCACTTTTACTGCTACAGCCTAGTGTGCACTTGACCCTTATGCCATAAAGGCACATTGCTGACTCCACAAACACACAATATCCTATTCACCTGATGGGATGGAGGCAGCAGATGCTGTCTCACTAGACCAAATTTTTCTGTTTTTCCATTTTCTTGTTATGCTCTTGATGAATAGTGGTTTCTGCATCAATGGAGACCCCATCTATTTCTCTTGCTAAATTGTGTGTAACAGTAAGTTTATGAACTTCCCACATCTTGTGAATGAAGTCATGTTGCTGTTGCCTGGTTCTGCATACTGATAACACATTATGTAATAATCTAGAAAATATAATTCCACACACATACCCCATACACCCTTTTGAATGTAGACCACTTTTCCAGAAAGCTCAATAATGGAGAAAAGCCTCCTGTAGGCTGTTCCTGTCCAGTTGCATAATCATCCCGTAGCAGTCTAATTGCTATTTGACTGGAGACACAACACATGAGACTATTCAGTATTGTGTTTTCTCCATCTCTCAAATATTTGTGACTTTATCATTGATCAACACTTTCTTAAAGGTTGTTATGTTTTTGTCTGTATAGCTCAATAATTTGCCTATCTTCCCTTCATGATATTGCATCTGTAGCTGTTAAGTCCATTCACCATTCCTGAGCTCACTCTTGAATGGCTTGCCAACCCATAGGTTGGGATGATATGCTTTCTTTGCTGTTATTATGTTGCCATGATAGTTTATCTTGCAGCAGGAACGTCAGCTCTAGCAGATCATTTTAAAGTGATACTTTTCTTCTTTCTTCTATGAGACTGTCATTCCTCATACTATCGTCTTTAAAATTTGAGGTAAGGGAGATTTGACTGTTAATGACGATCAGCATCGTTCCTGAGTTGTGCTGTATAGGCACAAGACCATGTGCTGTATAAACATAATCTTCCTCTCTTCCCCTTCCTGCTATTGCATGATGTGGCCATTTAAGGAAATCACTAGAGAAGCAGCAGATAAGCTGAAGAATGGGGCCAAGTGCTTACCAGCTACAGACCTCCCAGTTAAGATCAGAAGAACAGCTGTTAGCTGCTTTAGAGAAATGTGGAAAGGGAAGCTCTGGTAGTTGTTCCTTGAAATAAGGTGTCCTTAGGTAGTCCTCCATAGAGATTTTAGCTGACATACATAGACAGAGAACCTGCAAGTGTTTCCTTTCAGGGAACAGGAGTCAGACAGCCTAGATGATAAAGATGAGCCTTGCTGGTAGAAAACCTCAGGAGGAAGGAATAAGGTTAAGGACTGAGCATGAAGATCCTGGGCCAACAGGGAAGGCTGGATGGATGGTCCTGCGTCACTTGTTATGTTTTTAAGTAAGTGCAAATCCCCCAAAAGGAAAGGTTCTCTGAGTCTTGTCTAACTTTCTGGGAGAATGTGAAGGGAGCTGAGAAGCACAGTGTTTGCAGGGTTGCCCTCTGCCAAGAGGATGCGTGCTCTGGGATGGTGCTATGTTGGCATCCTCCCCATGCAATGCACATAAATGCAGACTGAAGACAGAGACTGCCTTTGACATCAAGAGTGTCTATGTTCAGTTAATATTTCTTTGCTCTTTGGCTCCTCTCTGAGTCATCTATTGTCTTTTGTTCCTAGAGCTTCTCCATGAGGGAGTTCAGTCTTGCTTTGTTTTTCAGGAGCAGTTGCCATTTAAAGCTATTTGTTAGCTTCCTTTCTCTATTGAGCCCATGCATTCCACTTGTTTCTTCTTTTCTGTCTTTGTCCTATGAGGATTTTCATGCCTTCTTTTTTGCCTTACTTCTCTAAAACACCAAGCATCATCTCCTAGATTGCTCTTATGTGTATATCCTCAATTATCAACTGTCACCCACCAGACTAAGAAAAGCTATTTTGCTCCCATTGACTCTTACTATACTACTAGTGCCTTCTCAAGAAGAAAAAAGTCAGCTAGTGTAAATGAGTAGTATGCTCAGTTTATAGAAGTAGAGCCGTGCCAGGAACAGCGTGGGTTTATAATTGAATCATCTGACCTTGGTGTGTGTTGTAAGATCCTGAAGTAGGAACTCATCTACGTATTTATATCAAGAAAGAAATATTATTGGTGTTCAGTAAAGTTAGTCATAAAAAGGAAAGCACCATCCCCAAAAGTTTATAGGAATGACAGATGTGTATTTTTTAAGAAACTGGGAAAAATGTTGGCTTGATGGTTTGATAACTGAATTTTTCTCTTCGCAATAATATCTTTTCTGGAAGGGGGCGGCTGATAACTGAGAAGCATATTTCAGATGCTAATGTTTTACTAAAACAGTTCCGACCATATCAGGTCAGGCTGAGTAACTCAGCTGATATTTAGTATGACTGTGTTAGTGTGGGGATACTTCTAAATACAGCTGTCATCCTGATCCAGTTCCCAGGGTAGGAGTATAAGAGCAGCTATCCAAAAAAGTCATGGTGTCAGCTTTATGATGGCATTCCAGGCTTGAGCATTGGTCCAGTTGCTAACAGTGTGTGTGGTACCTGTCTGTTTTCAGAACACAGGAAGAGGCTTCCCACATAACGATAATTCCACCTCCTTCCTTTCTCAGGATACATCCTAGCTTTTTTGAGCAGAGATACGGCCCACTAATTTTAGTGCATCATCTCATACATAGATACCTAGATACAAAGAACACAGATACATAGATATATAGAACATAGATATCCTGAATCTTTCGAGATTTGCTAGATATTGAGAGTACTCCTACATTTTCAACCAATACAGTCAACTGCTGCTATAAAACTGAGGCAAAATAGAACTACCTCAAACATGAAACACCACCCAACATGCCCATAATAAAAAATGACATTTTGTCAGCTGATTGTCATTCTCTGAAAGGAAATGGCCCTATATTCCAACAGATCTCTAGGCACTTGTGAAACTCTCGGGTAGACATAAGCAACGGGAGAAATCATCTTCTGTACTGATAGCCCAAAGCCAACAGAAGAACGAGTGCACAACCTCCTATTCTCATCTTTCAACTGTGTAAAGTGGACTGCTCTTAGACACGGTGACCGAGCTGTTCTAATACCTGCCCTAGGAGAAGCCAGGCTGCATTTTTTTACCTAAGGGAATGAGGTTAAACCCAGGCTTCATGAAATTACTTTTGTCGGGTTATAGTTAGAATTCCACCAGTATGAGGTAAAGCCTGAAATTAGGGAACCTTCACAATTTAGGCCCAGTAGATTATTCAAACAGGTCTGTAAATATTCCATGAAATGATGTAAGAAGCCATCTGGATTTGGGGCTATCAGTATTATTTACTGATTTACTGACTGTGTGAAAGAACACAACTTCATTTTTAGGGCCTCTGAACTGTTATGAAATACACTAGACCAAATCCTTGGGTGATGAAAACTAGCAGAATTTCATGGAAGAAAATGAAGCTAACCTATAGCTGGTAATCTGATGCCTGGAGGGTCTTCGTATCTTCATAAATTAATATAACACCCCAACCAAACCATTACTCCAACCAAACCATTACTCAGAAAACTAATTTGCCCTAAGGAGTGACAGAAATATTCATATTTCCTATTACGTCCTTTGTGACATGTAAATATCTTAAAGTAATCATATATGTGTGTGTATATGTGGTAATTAAGTCTAATAGGTTAATAGATTTGCACAGTTTTAACAAATGAGATGAGCTGTTTTCTTAATGCACAAAGAAAAGAAACCGTGATAACCTATGAAAAGGAAGTACCCCAAAGCTTGACACAGGGACGCAATGTAGGAAAAAAAAATAATGAATTTCAAGTGAAAATTAGACTACTTTCTCTCAGTACACCTTAAGTATTTTTGTCGTCATCATCCAGTATGTAAAACACGTATGTTTTGTGCTTCTCTTCAGGAAATTCAAACAAATATTCAGAATTCACTGAAAAGGACAATGATGCACAATTAGCCAGAATAATTTAAAATGGTTCACTTGAGTCCAATGAAAAAAATAAATAAAGGAAGCAACTTAACCTTTAAAGAGGTTAGGGATATCAATTATCCTTATGTTTTGGCCACTGGACTTGACTAGGGCTACATATACTTTAATTTCCTTGAAATATACTCGTTGCTTGCATGTAAGTTTTGTGCAAGCATAAAAAGAGGAACCTGACCATTTTTCCAGCATTTCTAGATGTTCAGTGTTTCGGAAATCCTAGTGAACTTGCCACTGTACATAAGATTGACTGCCAATGCATGCACAAGACTTCCAGTGTGTTCAGAATGTGTTTGAATGATTGTGCACATATTAGTTATTGTATCTGTATATCTGCTTAGGACTTTCCTATGCATGCTGCTCTTTCTGGTATGTGTGCCTCTGTACATCAGTGATAGTATAACAATATATATTTTAGAAATGCAGTGTAGCTAGGAGAAATATGATACTCGTTTCTTTAAGAAGAATTTTATCTCGAATTCTGCTGCTCTATTCAGAAGGGGAAAATATGAATAAAAGAAGGATGACTGAGCAAATAAGGCATCAGACTAAAACTCAAGTGTGGGATGTCATTTATTTTAATCAGTGACTCAATTCCCCATATGTAAAGAGAGGATAATGCCTCTTACCGTACCATTAATTCACTAATGAATTCAAGTACCTAAAAATCTGTGGCAATTATGTGTGCTGCAAAGCAAGTACTCAGGTTTTTCCTAAGAGGAGTCTAAGAAAGATTATCAGAATACTTTGACAACCTCAAAGTTGCAGCCCTAAGGAAATACGTAGCCAGCCCTCTTCCCATTTTTCTAAACAGCAGGAGTGTGATCCTGTGTATTGGAAGATCATTCAACCGTCTCTCATAGAGAACTAAAGCAGCTGATAAGTACCTGCCTGTATACACAACTCCATTTGCTGACCTTCAAGTTTATAAACTATTATGTGGGGACTTGCAGGACCTAAGTACCAAAAAAACGTATAAAGGAGAAACAAAGAGCGACAGACTCAGGCATGGAGCCAAGAAAAGAGACCGAGTTCCTTTTCTACTGCTCTAAAGGATGAAATCATAGTCCTGCAAAATAATTTATTGTTGCCAAAATACATATTTTGCCAGTGCTGCTTGGCAGGCTTCTTTTGGCCCAATATTATCTAGGTTGTTTTAAGATCCTCTTGTTATTTCCATCTCACCATGCTGTTTCCATCTCTCCTTACTGCAAAGAGGTCTGGTAATACCTAGCTACACTGTTGAAAACACCAAGGGTGTAACAATAATTGAAGGGTATCCTAAAATTTGTGGTATCCTTTTAATTGCTATTAGAAATTTAGCTGATGTTTCTCTGTATTTGCTAAGTCTTTCTACCCTCTGAGATGCAGATTGCCAAAATGACAAAGCATTATGTTTAAGACGCTGCAATCTGATTCACTCACTTTGAATGTTCCCAGTCTGGAACATCCGCTTGCTGTATAATAATAAGGAAGGTGCTTTCACCATTGCTTTTGAAAACAGTACTGGTCTCCGCTTACATTATAAACTCTTCTACCAGCGCAGCTGTCAGCATAGCTGAGAACTGTGATCTATCACTAGATTTACATTTGTCTCCTTAGTTTTTCCTTTCCTTAAGAAATGTGTATGTTCCTGTAACAGTGTTGTCAGACCATGCTACTGACAGCTTCTGAACTTGCTTATGAGAGCTGCACAGCCTAATATTATTCTTGTTGCCAGTTACTGTTAGTGACTACTCTCTTCAGGTAGGTCCTTTTTGCATTTACATGCTGTATTTGCGTCCTTCCTATAGAGCTACAAAATATTCAAGCCATCAGGCCATGGATCTGGAGCAATTTTTCTGACAAAATTTTTTTTGGATCAAGAGTTCTTAAGTCTCTTAGGTTTTGGGCTAAAGTCCAAAGCATCAGTGATACTTTTGTGCACACTTCTACGGATTGTTCATCCTCAGAAAAATATTATTTGTTGCTTTTCAGTCACAGGCAAGGTATCTGATTTTGCTTTCAAATGGAAATTTGCACTTCCATTTCTGCCCAAAGTTGTGCTTCCCACATTGTTACATTTGGAGCTAGCTTGTTACTCCTGTTCCTGTACTGTTACCTGTCCTGTGTTTATCTACAAGCTGTTCCTTCTCTCAGCTCTTGTTTCTTTTGTGCCTACCAGTCATGGCTGTGTTTGGGAGAGCCAACTGTTAAAGACAAAACAACCCCAGCAAATCCTGTTCTTGTTGCTTTAGGAAGCTACAGTGGGTTTTGGGGTTTTTTTTTCTTTTGATTGGTTGGTTGGTTGGTGTCATTAGTAGCTTTTCCACTCCTCTTGAACCTGCTTAGGTTCAAATCCAGGAAACCTGGCTTCTTGTGAGAGAAGTCTGGCCTCTGCCAGTTCCCAGTCGCCCACCGGGCCCCCACATGCCATGGCCCAATCCCCACATTGATATTTCTGTGGCATATTCTTGATTAGACTTTGATAACTATGTGTGTTCAGTCATCGGAGCTACTTCCCTTATCAAATGTAAAATTTGGTCTCAAAGAATAGCCTCCCTCTGCTCAGCTCTTTTGACCTGCTATGTTGTGGAAAACTGTATCCTCTCTAGCCTTGTAGTTAACTATTTGTGAGCATAAATCAGTCATTTTTTTCACATCTTAGCTTACTTCTCGGAACATTGCCTGCTGACATATCTGCTCCATCTTTTCCTCGTGTTGTCTTTGTTTTTAATTCCCTTTATGCTCAAACATCATCCAGGTAGGTTCAAACTCCATCTCATTTCTTTTCTAGGTCTGGTCCAATAGCAAAATGTCGTTTACTATTACTGTGTGGCACTTTCATTCTCATCATTTTCTCATGCTGCTCTGTTTTCATTTTCCTGATTTTGCTCATATGTCTGCTTCAGCTTTTTTATATCCTTTTGCTTTTTCTCAGGCTGTAGCTTCTTTTTGTTCTTTTCCTTCAGGTCTATCAGCAGTCAGTTGAAGCACTATTTTTATATTTCCCAGTTGCATTTGAGCAGACATTTCTGCTTTGCTGCATGGGATATTCTGCCTTGCCCATTGGGTGCTGCCAGTCGATGCATCTCTTCCATCTTCTCTTCATGTTGCCACTGCTTTTCTTTCTCCATTTGCATTATCTGCTTGTGCTACCTCTGTCTGTCTCTCTCCTCATGGTGTATTTCAGCTTAGTCAGCTCAAATTCCATGCATATCTTTTCTAGCTCAATTCCAATTGTTGGATCTAATTTGCTGGTAGGGTGCTCTATTTTCCTCCAATCTTTTGCTCTGGATGATGCCTGTTGACACATCTGTTCCATCCTTTCCTCATGTTGCTGTTGCCTTTCATTCTTCAAGTGTTGGTATTTCAGGATGGTCAGCTCTAAGTCTCTTGGCATCTTCTCCAGTTCAGTTTCAGAACCTTTGGCCTGTTAGATGTTTGTTGGTTCCTGTTCTTTAGAACAGCTGATCTTGCCATCCTCGGGAACAACTTCTGGTTGTGAAAGGCCATTCACCACGACTGTCTTTGGTGTGGTTTCCAGTTCTGTCTCCTGATCCTTACTGGTCCAAGCTTTTAACATGATGGAGAGAACATGTGGTGATGGAGTATCTTCACCTGTCACCTGACAGAGAGGAGGACAAAAACAAAATTATTTCTCAAGTGTATGCAACACACTCATTTCAAATTTAAGAAAAGTGATTCTTCAAATGTCTTAAATATATTGAATCCCATTGGCACTACTGTGCAGACAGAGTCACTGTTCAGTAATTTTAATAGCCAATATCAAATTTTTTTAAAGCTATCTATCTGAACTGTATGGTATGAATTCATAGAAACTGGAGCTAAAAAAGAAGTAATAAAACATTTAGTCTATCAATACTGCTAATATCTGCCTCTGCAGGATAATGTCTGTTGTTTTGTTAATGGATCTTCATAAAACTTCATGCTGTCTTTCATCATTTTAGTGGAGATACTATTCGTGACATCACAAGTACATGTACTTTTCATACTTGAATAGTTCATCACTCTCTAGGTATTCATTCACTGTGATATAATTCACTAATTTATTTCCAACAGAAACGTTCTGGCATTGATATGACTAATAAAAAACCCTGCTATGATTTCCAATCATCTTTAAAATAATCTTTTTTTTATAAATAAGTGAAATCTTGAACCTTACTGAAGTAAGTGGAAAAGCATCTAGCGACACATTGACTTTTTTATCTACAAATTATATGCTAGAAACCACCTCTTAAACATATTAAGTTATGTGAAGAGTTTCAAATGCAAAATCCTCATCCTTCTTATGCAGTAATTTACGATGTAAAGGCTGATCAATAAAGGAAATAAAGAACAGAATAGTCTTTCCTATCAAAAAGGAAGACATGAGACCACAGAAAGAAATGAAGCTAGGACAAGAGGAGAGTCACAGACAGCAGTCACACTCCTGTGGAGAAAATGCAAATACCAGTTAGAAACTGGAGGCAAAGGAGTCAGCCTCAAACCCCTCCAATATCGGGTAGGCCCCTATATGCTATGAGCACACTATCTCTGTCCTCTCATCAGCAATACTCTATGTTGCTAATGTCCTCTGTAAGGGCCTCGTGCTGTCCTGTTGCGTGGAGCTTGTGTGTTCTGTGTGTCAACACAGTAGACAATCAGCAAATACCAAAAAGTAGAATATGGGCAGCAGGAGCTAAGCATGGTTCTGCCATTCTGTGATTTGTGTGGGCACTAAAAGTACCAAATCCATGTTGCCACTTGTGTGATCAGGCAGAGTTCTCGTGCATGCAAGGGTAGATCCCATAGCTGCTATTACACCCCTGAGAAATCCTGGTAAATATGTGATCACCAAAACACAAAAGCATTACCCCTGTGTAAAATGTACAGTCTTGCTTGTAAATGTATAGTCTTGCCTTTAAGCACATGCAGAAAACAGATGAAGCTAGCAAGTGGAAAAGAGTCTTCCCTTTACATCAGCAGCGCACAAATCCAGGAATTCTCCTTCCTCCCTAGGCCCAGTGAGAGCTGATTCTTGTTCCCAAAGTTAGCACCCCTCTGCTATCCCTGCCTGTCAGCGTGTGTTCCTGCACCACATTTTGCAGTGACAGTCCCAGACTTCAGTCGTTCCCCTCATCACTGCTATTTAGCAGTGCATCTCCTCCTGCTGTGAGCTCTGCTAACAAAGAAATAGATGGGTGCTGTAAATGCTCACATCTTTGCAGGATGATGTTGATGAGCTGATTGACAAAAAGTGTGTGCATTTCCCAAATGAGTCGACTCCTGTATTTACTTTTTTGTTTATTCTGTATGTTGCTGAGTTTTAAAACATAGCCTAGAGTCTGCCGGTCTAGAGACTGCTACGCTTATTAGGCAGCAAATTTTACTTGATTATTTTTTGGTTTCCTTGTATTGGATAAGAGTTTTATTCAGTTTCTCCCTACCTGCTGCAGTACTAGGTATCAATTTCAGCCTCAGTTGTACCCTCCAGGGAATTTTTAGTCTGTGATATTTTTAAAAAATGGATTTTTTTTTCTCATGTGTTAGTTATTCCTTGGTAAGCATGTAGAGAACCCACAAAAAAACCTCTTATTAAATAGATAAGAGTATCAAAGGATAATCACAATAGTAGTCAGCTGCCTGTTAATGTTTCTGAAATATGCTTCAGTATATACAGTGTACTTCTAATTTGATCTAATTTTAGTGAGCCTAAACTAGGTGGAAGTGAACATGAAACAGCCTCAAAATCTCCTTGAAATCCAGTGATCTGTGCAGTCATTCTCAGTTTCCTTCACCTCCTGTGATTTCTGGCCTGACTGGTGCACGGATCTTGTTTCCAAATAGTTTTTGGAATTGTCCATTGCCTGTTGCGCTCCACAGATCTCCAAACCCTGCAGTTTGTAAGCTGATGAGGTTGGGTGAATAGGTTTTTGTGCTGGCACAGTAATTTTGTCATCCTATGCAGATGCGAAGGGAGTGAGGGAAGGGAGATGCAATCATGCAAGTGGCCAGTCAGTGCTGATGCGATCAGGCCTACGGTTCTCCACTGTGCAAAAGAAATCTGCGTAGAATGTATACTATATTTACTCACCATGAGCACAAAGACAACTTCCTAGAGCAAAAATCCTTTCTCAAAAAGAAGGGGACTAAGCCATTGCTTCACCTCCACTGATCTCTCTAGCAAATAAAAATTGATTTTGAACAGAGGGAAGCACATGGTACACGTTCAGTGGCATACGCCTGCTGAAGTGGCACAATTGCACACAGCTCCGTCCTTGAAGTTATCCTTATGCAGCTGAGCATGGCCCCAGTTCCACTCTGGGCACATTACAGAAGCTGGTTCCAGTTCACTTGCGTCAGATCTCTTCCTTTGGAATTCTTTACAGCTGCTCACCATCTCTGTTACTAACAACCTGCTCTAAATTTGCCCTCCAACATAGATGCCCATATGACATACGCTAGACTTTCTACAGAAGTGATCTTCAAAAATAAAGGCAGACCTTTTAAATCAAACATGACCAGCTTTCACCATCTAAATATATGCACTTCTCCTAAATGTTATATACCCTACCATGTCCTTGTGACGGTGGAAAAGTCCTATCACGAAGGAAGTGAAAGATAGCATAATTTTGGAATGCGTGGCAATAACTGCAGCACAAATGACAGCAACAGTGTACCTTCCTGCTATGTGTTGACGTCAGCTCTGCTGCCAAAGTGACGGCAAGTTTGGAAAGATAAGAGGAAAGCAAAGCAGAGCAAAGCAGATCAATAGTTGAAGATGGAAGTAGCAGCCTCCACTTCTGGGGAGTGACAGGAAATGACATTAGCTTCCTCCTTGGTGAATGTGAAGGCAAATATTACAAAACAATAAATCAACAGCAACATCCTGTGAGATGCTGAGAACTTCACAGCTCTTTGAAGTAGCATCTAATGGATCTGGTTGTGAAAGATTGAAAGGTGGTGGGTACATGGAGAACGAATAGCTTTGCAAGTAGCTGTTTACTGTAGGAGGTTTACTGTGTATTTCAGGGTAATACATGCCTAACAATCAGTTTCTCATGCCTCCCACTTGCCAGTTAAGTCATTCAGCAAAAAAAGATTGATTTCCTAACTGCACTGCAATATTTGATTCCTGGACAGAGATGAAAATCCTTTTTATAGTTCTTCCATTAGATTTATGGGGAAATACTCTCTTGAGAATGTCTTGAGACTGTCTGAATAAATATATTATTAGAAAGCATATTTAAGCCATTATGATATCTGCATTGTGCTGCAGGGATTCAGGAAACTTAACTGCCATAAAAGCGAAAGCAGAAAGACTGCCGCAGTTCCATTTCAATGTCTACTTAAGGCACGTTACCTTTAGGAAGTGTAAGGTAAATACACGAACACACATGTACACGTACGTATCTCCTACATCCTTCTTGCTCATTTTCTGCTTATATGATACTTTGGGCCTATGTTTAACTCGGCCCGAAGGATCATCAGCACAAAAAGCAATTAAGAACTGTATTATATTCTTAGTCAAAGGTAATGACTATTCACGCCTCGGTCCAGGCCTCCACATGTCACACTACGTTCAGTGCGCCTTGGGATTTGAAAATCCAGCTGTAAACTGACAGATCACTTGATAGATGACCTAACAGTCTCAATAACTTAATTAGTCCATCTTATCTTCAGTGGATCTGTCATCCAGCTCTCCACTCATCACCTATTAAGTAAATACCCTGATTTTGCACTGATATGTATGATATATGGAACAGGACAAAGAGGAATTGATATGGTTGTGTTTATTTACATGATGTAATCTCTAATTGATAGATACTCCTCTGAGAGGTGCTGTATACAAACTACTAACAGTAGAAGAATTTGTCCCCTTACTCCTGAATAACAGTAAATACAAAAGTTTTCTCTAAGAACCTGAAAGGGCCCACATAATCGTACTACAAACACATCCTTTACTGTATTCACCTCCACAAGATCACGGTAAGCTTACAATCGCTCCCTGCAAGGGATTCTGGTTTATAGATTGGAAACTGAAATGCTGGCATATCTACAGTAAGGAATAGAGGATGGGACAGAGGTCCCTGGGCTAGCTACATCCACGGGGTTCAGTGTGATGCCTTGCAGAGAAACTGTCCCTGAAAATGGGATAGGTATGTTATCATGGTGCTTCACCCGATTCAATAAACCTGCCTCCCAGAAAAGCTTATTGACTTTGGCAGAGAGATGTGCTGGGGGGCCACAGATTCTGGCAGAAAGCTTCACTGCATAGCGTAGGTGTATTTATAAGGGAGACAGCAGTGGCCACACAGGATGGTCTGTAACAGAGGAGGAGTTAAACCCAGTCCCCTTGAAGAGCCTCGATTCTGCCCCAGCCATCTCACAAGGAAGACGACAGAATGTGACCTTGCCAACAAAAAGCATGAGGTTTGTTGTGGCAACAGGGCAGTTATGAAGTCAGACAAGGGCAGAATCTCCTGCTGTTAAAGCAGCCTGGCATTCAGCTCTTGACTTTGAACTGGGACAGCTGGTTTCAAGTTTTCTGTATGGGAGGCCTGTGAAGAAAAGGTTGTTGCCTTATATCTAGCCTATTACCTGCTTCTGGCTTTGGGCATCTGCTGCCCATGGTATTCAGCTTGCTTTACTTTCTTTCTCTTCTGCTCTCGCCCTTTGAACTCAATAACAAATGAATGAATTGTCTTACTTGCCTAAATCTTTTTTCAAATGTGAAATCTATGCCTTATATCACTTTTATAAAGTAAAGCAAATACTGTGGGCCTGGAAATAAGAGTTTGAACTCTAAGTTCATGTGCTGAAATGCGTACCTAGCTCCAGTCTGTTAAAAGGATAGTATTAACTCTAGCTAGTGATTGACTCTAACCTGCAAGTTGTGATCTGCTTATACTGGAGGCAGTAAGAAGCTCCTCTGTCTAGGGCAGATTTTCAGTGAAGTTTTATTCCCACAAAAGAAAAGCTGTCCTTCTTTGAACTTCAGAGGGGTATTGATTATATTACATTTTAAGTGTGATATGCCATTCTTACCTCCCTGGGGGCTTCTAGGCAGTTCCACTGGTTACTGTAAAGGGAAGCACTGTCACATTCTCACCTTAAAAAGTCTACAAGCAAGATTTTCTCAAGATCTACCTGCAGATCTACATCCAGTGGGACTTTTCATTCATACTTAGGCAAGGAATGTGATGGGAATTCAGTATGAGTTAAGTCCCTAAATACTTTTGAATGTGCACCAGTATGCCCTATGTGTGTTTGCCTACTTCCATCTCGGAATCACTCCTTTTGTTACGTATGAGTCACCTATTTCATTGCCAACATGTACTTTTCCCTGTTCTGTTCCAGGACATCCCTGGAGATGCTTTGACATCATTGGAGGTATCCCATGTCATGATGGAGCCTCTTTGCTAAAGGCCAGGAAATACAAGTGGATTTGGAAGAATTCAGCAGTCTAGAGGGATTAGAATATTCATTCCAAGTGACTATGGAAGAGCTAAAGGAAAATCAGACAGATATTCAGCTTGATGTACAGAGAACCCAGAATAACCATAACAAGAAGCAGCAGCATGAACAGATGGTAAGTGGAAATTGTAGTTCTGCCAGATGTAAAACTACAATGCATCATGGAAGATGTAAGTTAGCTAGGGAGTTGAGACTGTAAAGGAGAGTGAGGATCATGAGATACTGAGTTACACCTCAGGGGTAAAGAACATCAGTGCCTCGTATTTTCTGGGGGTAAAATAAAATTCACAAGATACAAAATCACAGAATCACAGGATCACAGAATCACAGAATCGTTTAGGTTGGATGGGACCTCTGGAGATCATCTCGTCCAACCTCCCTGTTCAAGCAGGGT
The DNA here is from genome assembly GCF_040807025.1 of Struthio camelus. Taxonomy (NCBI): domain Eukaryota; kingdom Metazoa; phylum Chordata; class Aves; order Struthioniformes; family Struthionidae; genus Struthio; species Struthio camelus. The sequence goes on from NC_090944.1 coordinate 108,760,414, forward strand.
CACCTAGAGCATATTGCCCAGGATCACATCCAGACGGGTTTTGAATATCTCCAGCGAAGGAGACTCCACCACCTCTCTGGGCAACCTGGTCCAATGCTCTGTCACCCTCACAGTGAAGAAGTTTTTTCTCAGGTTCAGATGGAACTTCCTGTGGTTCAGTTTCTGCCCATTGCCTCTTGTCCTGTTGCTGGGCACCACGGAGAAGAGGCTGGCCTCATCCTCTTGACACTCCCCCTTCAGATACTTGTACACGTTGATGAGATCGCCTCTCAATCTTCTCTTCTCCAGGCTGAACAGGCCCAGCTCTTGCAGTCTTTCTTCCTAGGAGAGATGCTCCAGCCCTCTAATCATCTTGGTAGCCCTCCGCTGGACTCTCTCCAGGAGTGCCATGTCTCTCTTGTACTGGGGAGCCCAGAACTGGACACAGTACTCCAGGGGAGGCCTCAGCAGGGCTGAGGAGAGGGGCAGGATCACCTCCCTCCACCTGCTGCCAACACTCTGCCTAATGCACCCCAGGAGACCATTGGCCTTCTTGGCCACAAGGGCACACTGCTGGCTCATGTTTAACTTGTTATCCACCAGCACTCCCAGGTCCTTCTCTGCAGAGCTACTTTCCAACAGGTCAACCCCCGCCTGTACTGGTGCAGGGGATTATTCCTGCCTAGGTGCAGGACCTTGCACTTGCCTTTGTTGAACTTCAGGAGGTTCCTCTCCGCCCACCTCTCCAGCCTATCCAGGTCCCTCTGAATGGCAGCACAGTCTTCTGGTGTGTTAGCCTCTCCTCCCAGTTTAGTATCATCAGCAAACTTGCTGAGGGTGCACTCTGTCCCTTCCTCCAGGTCATTGATGAATATATTGAACAAGACTGGACCCAGGACTGAGCCCTGGGGGACACCACTAGCCACAGGCCTCCAACTTGACTCTGCGCCATTCACCACAACCCTCTGAGCTCGGCCATCTAGCCAGTTCTCAATCCACCTCACTGTCCACTCGTCTAGCCCACACTTCCTGAGCTTACCTAGGAGGATGTGATGGGAGACAGTGTCAAAAGCCTTGCTGAAGTCCAGAAAGACAACATCCACTGCTCTGCCCTCATCTACCCAGCCAGTCATTCCGTCATAGAAGGCTATCAGATTGGTCAAGCATGATTTCCCTTTGGTGAATCCATGCTGACTACTCCTGATCACCTTCTTGTCCTCCAGATGCTTAGTGATGACCTTCAGGAGGAGCTGTTCCATCACCTTTCCAGGGATGGAGGGGAGGCTGGCAGGCCTGTAGTTTCCTGGCTCCTCCTTCTTGCCCTGTCTGAAGACTGGCGTGACATTGGCTTTCTTCCAGTCCTCAGGCACCTCTCCTGATCTCCAGGACCTTTCAAAGATGATGGAGAGTGGCCTAGCGATAACATCCGCCAGCTCCCTCAGCACTCGTGGGTGCATCCCATCGGGGCCCATGGATTTATGGATGTCAAGTTTGGGCAAAAGATCTCTAACCCGATCCTCCTCAACCAAGGGAGAGTCTTCCTTTCTCCAGCCTTCCTCTCTTGCCTCCAAGGTCTGGAATTCCTCAGGACTGGCCTTAGCATTGAAGACGGAAGCAAAGGCATCATTCAATAACTCTGCCTTCTCTGTATCCTTTGTCACCAGGGCACCCGCCCCATTCAGCAGCGGGCCCACGTTTTCCCTAGTCTTCCTTTTGCTATTGATGTATTTGAAGAAGGCCTTCTTGTTGTCCTTGACATCCCTCGCCAGATTTAATTCCAACTGGGCCTTAGCCTTCCTTGTCGCATCCCTGCACGCTCTGACAACGTCCCTGTATTCCTCCCAAGTGGCCTGTCCCCTTTTCCACATTCTGTAGACTTCCTTCTTCTGTTGGAGTATTGCCAGGAGTTCCTTGCTCATCCATGCAGGTCTCCTGCCCACTTTGCTTGACTTCTTACTCAGAAGGATACACCCGTCTTGAGCCTGGAGGAGGTGATGCTTGAATATTAACCAGCTTTCTTGGATCCCTCTTTCTTCTACGGCCCTACCCAATGACATTCCTCCAAGTAGGTCCCTGAAGAGGCCAAAGTTAGCTCTCCTGAAGTCCAGGGTTGCAATCCTACTTATTGCCCTGCTCCCTCCTCGTAGGATCCTGAACTCCACCATCTCATGGTCACTGCAGCCAAGGCTGCCCCCAACCTTCACCTCTGCAACTAGACCTTCTTTGTTCGTTAGTACAAGGTCTAGCATTGCACCTCTCCTCGTTGGCGTCTCCACCACCTGAGTCAAGAAATTATCATCAATGCTTTGCAGGAACCTCTTTGACTGTTTGTGCCTAGCTGTGCTGTCTTCCCAGCAGATGTCAGGGTGGTTGAAGTCTCCCATGAGAACCAGGGCCTGTGATCGTGAGGCTACTTCCAGCTGTCTGTAGAAGGCCTCATCGATGACTTCCTCCTGGGAATGTTAACCTCCTCAAAATGTTGAGGTGGTGGATGTAATATTCTTTGTAATATACAAGACAACATTCGTTTCTTACCTAACTCTAGAATGGGCTTTTCAAAGGGAAACGACGGGTATTGGAGAACTGATGCGTCACAAATGTCTGAATAATCGCTTGAGTAAATATTCAGATAGAGTCAGATGAACCTATTCCGTTTACATCTGTCAGCTTGAATATGAATTTATTCTCCTTCTCTCCAATTTGTAGCAGGAAGGCATCAGAGACATGCCAAAATCATCTTACATCTCAGATGATGCAATGGAAAACTGGAATGATAAATGCCCTATGGATCCTTGGGTGAAGGGAGAAACCAGTGCTTTGCAGCCAGAAGTATCCACCAAAGCAGAGGAGCTGGAACAGCTCTGCAGCAAGCAGGTCACAGCAGCTGATATTCAGTTGGAGAGAATGAGGTGGGATTCTGCACTGGCTAGACTGAAATATAAACATGAGGATAATGAAAAGCAAAGGCTTCATGAAGAGAAAATGGAGCAGATTCATCAACAGGCTGCAAAAAGATCAGTAAGCAGGGAAGGGAGAAAGGGTTGAACATGGTAGAGAGTGAAACAGATTCACGTTCCATGTTGAACAATGCTGCAAAGTTTTATCCTTTTGTGTTGAGTAGTACTGTCACCTCTTTTAAAATTAGACTTGAGTAGGTGATCCTTACCGCTCATACATGTGCTCATGGACAACAGAGTTATTCTTCTCCCTAAAATAAGCGCAATGATAACATTCATTGCTACAAAATCCGTTAAAGAACGGTTAACTCACAAGTGACTGACGTGCATCTGGACTAACCAAATTCACTGCTGATTCCTTTTATTAAGTTAAGACCTGAAAGTTCCCCCATAAGCATGTGTAAAGGTATGGAAATGACCATGCAGTAAAAAACACAGGCCACAGTTGTGCCACAGACGGAGGATGGATACACAAAAGCTTAACTACAGGTGTGCACTTACATCACATCAACTACTCTGTGTACCTTCACACTATTTCCTGCAGTAAGTATGAGGTCACAGAACCTTCATTTGAGAGAGAGAAAACCTAGCTTGTGTTATGGCTGTCAGTGGGAATGTACCACCTGCTATCTAACACACAGGAGCTGATTTACTGTAAATTCATATGCTGGCCTATACCACAGTAACTTTTTAGGAACTCATATCCTGAGAGGGCCAAGTATGCTCAGAGAAGTGTATGAAATGGGCGTGGGTGGAACACAGTCATGCAACATGATGCATCTCTTTTTCTTTTTTCACAGTTTAGCCAAGGACTCCATGACCTCTTGCGGCCTTCAAACCAGTATGCCTTGTTCCTATGCTGCTTCATCTTTATTCATGTTATTTATACAGTAAGGGAGCTGGCCTTCTTTTTTGTTACAAAGCATTATGTTTTCTGTTTTGCTCTTGTACTGTGTTTCATTCTCAAAAAGATCTTCCATGATTACAATAATAAGAAAAAATGTTCTTAAAGAAGGCAGCTTATTTTACACTTGTTCTGCCCCTGTTTTCATTGTCTTTTTGTTACTCTTTCTTCAGTACACCAATCATATACATAGAATGTTAGCTGTCATTACATGAAGAGCGGCCTAATTTCACAATGTTAACTTACTTCCTCAAGAAAATTGTGAATGAATGACATTATCGGAGGTCATGCTGTGTCACTAACATGTTCAGCATCGTTTGGGGCATTCATCTATATCAATAAAGTGATGATATGCAATAAGAAATCATTTTTGGAATGCGTTTTATTTATTCTCTTTGGGATAATGCAGTGACTTGGCCTTACCTATAATGATTTTTCACTGAGAGGTTTCGGAGGTGGATTTGTTAGAATGGAAGGAGGTGCTCAGGATATTTTAATATTCTATGATGCGTTCACTATCATGAGCTTGGTGGACGCCTCACTTTATATTGGAGGTTTCTCTACCTTTGGGATAGAAACATTCCCCTCTGTGCTGTGTCAGCCTCTGTAGTTACACACAGTTTCTGTCAGCAATAGAGCGGCAAGCATTGGCAAGCACATGAATTCTTTCTAATAAAGTTACCAAAATTTCTGAAGTTTCCACACTGATAAGAAGAAGATATTGAATATAGCTCCAATAAAAAGGCATTTTGTCTAGTAAGAATATGACTCGATCCTTTCTTCACTACTTTAATCATGCGGTAGAGGACATTTCCAACTGAGAAAAGGTGAAGAGGCATCTATCATAGGGTATGTCAAGTTAGAGGAAGTACAATCTCATCAACCTTCTAATGATGTTAGAATCAGAACATAATTCACCCATACAGCCTCATGAACGTGCCCTACTGTATTTATGTCAATAATACTTGTCTGAGTCTGCATTTTCTTTGCATTGTGCTCCAAACATGGAAACAACCTAAACAGTGTTTGATAATCAAACCGAATAACCAAAAAACTGTTCAAATCAGGGTGTAGTGTAACCTTACTCAGCATTGGATCCCTTAGTTTGACCTCAGTCAAGATGATATTCTTTGGGAATGCCTGTGTTAGTATGTTTACAAAACCAATGCTACGTACAAGAGTCTCTGAATCAAGGTAGTAGAGGGAAGGGTATCTCAGATCCAGATGTAGTGACTGGGTAGTTTTCTGATGATGCAGAATAATCACAAAGTCCAGGGTCTTCTTGCATTTCCAGAGTCTCTATATTTCTGAAATAGCAGAAGATTGCAAGGAGGGTCCAACAGACTAATATGCAGAGAAATCTGCAGAAGCTTTAAATGAACTATGGCACAATCTTCCTGAAAGAAATGTTGACCGAGTAAGGTGACGTAGCTTGCTATGAGTGTGACCTGTACGCGCAGATTTGGAGAATTAGCCCAATCAAAAATGAATAAATGAATAAAAGCTTTCTCCCAGCTACAGTTCCTCTTTTTCCATCCGAAGTGGTCATTCGTTCTCCCTAAAATCCCAGACAGCTCACCCGCTTTGGGTTTGTTGTGGAAGGCAGCATTTACACTTTGTTTTTGTAAAAGACCTGAGAGTAAAACCTGTAAATAAGCTGCTTTGAAATCTTTGGGCTGTTTGTTTTCTCTTAGAGAAATCATAAGAGTGTCACCTAGATAGCTAAGAGGAGAGCCTGTCTTTTGTTTTCAGCTGAATCTGAAAATGTTTTCTGTAGATAACCTGTGTATGAGCAGGGTTTACAGTAGGACAAGTGACTTAGGATTCTTCTTGTCATTTTTGGTAACTCCTGGGTTTTAATCAACAGGGGAGATGCTATCAATCTGCATTTAATATTGTTAATCCAAAGACAACTGGAATTAGTCACAAATGTGAGGCGACTGGAAGTTCCAAAACACAGAGGTTGCACAGTAGCATTATTTTAAATACTTGTTTGGTGCCAGCTTTTGGAGTGGGGCAGAAAGGGTCTTTCATCATTTGTACTGAGCTCTGGAGTATACACCTGCAAGTAATATTAAGTAGTCTTGAAAGTGCTGCTCCACCACACACACATACCCGGTCCAAACACACGTTCTGAAATTGTAAAATCAAGGGGAAAAATAGGTTAGCTTTTTCCTGATACGTGCTCTCTTATTTGGGTGCCCATGCTGTACTTTTAAACTTACTTCAACATGGGTGAGAGCTGCATTTTTTAAAGTGGCAATTTCTATGTAGTTGCACAGCTTCTGGGAGTTATAGCTCAAAAAAACTTGAAACACCGTGAGTCCAATGATAAAGTCATGAAAAGTAGCAACACAGCAAAGAACAAAAAAATCCAAGCTCCTCCCTAACTGGTGTAGGTCGAGCTCTGATCAGCTTTTGCCCTTCGCTGAGGTGAAAAATACACCCTTTGAGCTGTCTGTCTATGCCCTGTACCCTTACTTTACAACAGTAGGCACTCATCACAAAGACGAGAGCATATGGTTTCATGTGAAACCACAGGAATCTTGGTGGTTTCAGCTATTTTAAACATAAAAGTGGGCAGTGTTTTACAGCTGGTTTGATTTCATGAGAATCACAGCAAGTAAAAAGAAATTTTTAACCCTCAGGCTGGTAGCATAAAGCTATTCTAAAGTTTCAGAGGCCACTACAAAGAGCCCTGTATTAACGGTTAAAAATAATATTGTCATAATTTCCATGTTTTCTGGCAGCTAACTAACGATTTATGAGTACCTGAGTTGGGCATGACCGAACTGTAAAAAACCAAGTGTTTGCTAATTCACCTACTAGCCAAGACTACATTTCGCAGAGTTTAATTGCCCTGTTCTCCCATACTGAGGTTGGCAGCACCAAATTGAAGGGCAAACTTGAAGCGGAAGGAAGACACCAACCTGCTGAATACCCAGAGCATTTTCACATTTAGCAGCTTCACTTTGGGGCTGGTTAGCCTGAAATTTTTCTGAAATTGAAGGTAAGGTTGTTTGGTTTTTTTTTTAAAGAATTAGCAAACCTAATCAAAATCTCTCTCTCTTTTTTTTTTTTTTTCATCTTCCACCTCCCCCCTCTCGCCCCCCAGCGGAAGGCTGAGGAGAGGGGAAGAGGAGAAAGGCAACGCAGCGGGGCAGCAGAAGGGAGGTCTTGCCTGCAGGTCGTCCCCGGAGCGGCAGCGGCAGCGGCAGCGGGCGCAGCCCCGCCGGGACCCGCCCCGGGGGCGGTGCGGCCCGGCCCGACCGGGCAGCGACCGGGACCGCCTGGCCCCGGGGCGCGGGACGGAGCCTCCCCCGAGAGCTGCAGTAAGCGCCAAGGTGAGCGACGCGATGATGTTTGTGTGTGCGGCAGGGGGGTCCATGCTCTTAGCAGGATGCAAGGTTAATTTTACCGACTTAGGGCTGTACGGACCCAGACGGGATGCTCATCGCATGAGAAACTTGTACTGATTTACGGGGAATGACCGGCGAATCGCTGTCCGGAGCGGGGATGCGGAGAAGTAGGAGCCGTGGCGGTTTCCGGGCTGCAGGACTCCTGCTCCCCTGGTTCTAAGGAGCAAACTGCAGCGAGGAGCCAGGTGCTGTTCTGCTTGTAGCACAGGGGGCTGCCGGTGCCCTGGATCGGGTGCTTTTCCCCGAGGTGTTTTGGGGAGCAGGTTAAAGGCAAGTACAATATTTACGAGAAGCGATGGGCTGCCAATTTCCACGTGCGCTTGCTGTGTGCACACTAGGTTTGGGGCAGGGGAGAAAAGACACTTTCAGGTCTTCTGGGAGCCTTTTTAAATGAACACAGGCATGCTAGAGAAAGATGTTTTCAGGTCTTGTCTGCTAGCCTCAGCTTAAAGATGGTTTTGTAGAATTTGCAGAGTGAGGTTGGTTTCTAGCTGCATTACAGTTACGGGAATAACTCTCCTATGTGCAAAACTGGAGTTTAGAAGTGTGTGTTTGTGAAATCAAGTGGCCTGTCCTTCCCCTCAGTGAGGTGAGGTGAGGCCTGACTCGCTAAGTGCTTGCACCTGGGATGCCACCATCACAGCCAGCTGTGCCTCAGGCTCTTCGAGGGGCACCACATGCCATAAATCACCATGCATTTAATCATCTTCTATGCATTTAATCATCTTCTGTTGTATTTCCAAAGCACCCAAACCAGTTGGCCCAAATTTCAGTAATGTTATTGAAATTCCCTTTTCCCTGTGCTTTGGTTGTATGAGGGCTAACTTTGACATGTGCTGCATGTTTAAGAAGAGACACTTCATCCCTCTGCAGAGATGCGCTGTGTCTGCATAGACAATTGTTTTGCTCTAGGCTTTTCTTTAAGAACAAATGTTTGCAATGCTGTGGCTGGGCTAATTAACTCTGCACTTTTGGGATTCCTTTCTTCCTGCTTGGAACTCGGGAACTTCAGCTTCTTAGTACTTTGTGGAGTCAAGTCCTTTTAAGCTACCTGAGACGCACAACATTGGATGGCTGCTACTGAAATGGTCGTTTGGCTTCTCAAAAGTTACAGTCTCTTGGGATGTTTTGATACCTTGTTGTCATGGTGAAAAGATTGCTCTGGTGATTTCTTCGAAGAAGGAGTGGAATTCACTGGATTCCGGTTTCACTGACTGAGGTGAACAAATATGCAGATTTTGCCACCTGTGAGACAACAGCAGATGAGTTTTGCGAGGTCTAAGTGTGATTGTGCGCAGCTGCATTAAAGGCCATAGCAGGACACTTGTGTATAAATCAGGATCATATTGCATAGATGTTTTGAAGGAATAGCGTGCTCACAGCTATTCTCCCATCCCTAACTTCCTACATATTTCTCCAGTGCAGTCTGCAGCTGCCCCAGTGCATTGTTGCTCTGTTTGACTTGGATACAAGTGCTGCTGCCCCGCTCTCTGGTGCTCTGGGTATTGTTTCCTGCGTGCCAGCTGGTAGCTCTGCCCTCAGCATTGGTGTGGAGATAGTGGCTTATAGGAGTCAGGTCATTTCCAGCCACGTTTTCTTCTGAGTGCTGAGAATCATCACCCGAATAGTGGTGTCTTCACGGTCTGGGGACTGCTGCCAGCTGGTGCTTAGGCTGGAAGTATCAGCATCAAAATGATGACTCTAAAGCATAGGGGGTTTGGAAGCAGTGAGAGTCAGGGATTTGCCTCTTTCTAGAAGCCAGTCCACTCACTAGCAAGAAAGAAGGCTCTGGATGATTTTTGACCTGACGTTCCAGACAGTCTGCACTAAGGATTTGTAGAAAGGTAAGGATAACTCTGTTCGAGTGTACTTTTCTTTCTCCAGTGTTTTAGGTAGTAAAGCCTCTGCTCTGAAGAAAAAACGGACAGTGGGGTTGGGATAGTCTAGATGGTGGATAGTAACTAAATGAAAAACCTAGAAGAACCTTTGTCTTTGGGAGAAAATGCTGTATAAATTGCACTTTTTGTTATTCTTATTTTTGACTGTGCTAGTATTTGGTCTTGCAGAACCTGTGTGATTGCCTCTGACCCTGATCTTACTGTTGATGAACTCAGAAGCAAGGAAAAGTGCTGCTGACTGCCGTACAATGAATGGCGTGTTTAAAGGGGAGCATGTGCTTAATATATACTTTTATGCTGGACTGAGATACATGTGGTTTAATGTGCAGAATGGTGTCCCTGTTTTTCACTTTCCATGCAATGGGAATAATTTTTCTCTCCTGTTCCAAAGCTTGCAGGAGGCTAACTTATTTTGACCTATACTGTGGCATCTAATGGACAGTGCTATCTAAATACCAAGGTTCTCAGGTGCAGTTTCAGCAAGGAGGAAAGTGAAGTGGAGAGGGAAACAGGTGTAGCAATGAATCCCTCTGCGACTCATCTAGTCGAAGACTGCCCTCTTTTGGAGTTTATCAATTGCTGCGTTAGGTTTGGAGGTGTTTCTCATAATACTCCTTACAAACATCTACGCTTTGTAACTGACCCTGCTTTTATAGGTGTTTAAAAACATTGGTTGCCTCCTTAGAGGAAATGTTAGGAAGTTTCAGAATGATTCTCGGCACTTACTGCTGCCATTTTACTCCAGGGCAGACAACTGTTTCAGGTGCTTTCCCCCTTGAACAAGGGGGGCTGATGGGCAACCAAGGCTAGGGAAAAGATGCAGTAACCTTGCAGAACATCTGCTTACATGCAGCTCTAGAGTTCCAGAGAGCCAAAGGCAGATAGCTGACCAAGACTCACTGGGTTTTGGAGGTATTTTAACATCTAGTTACCTAAAAGCCATCAGAAACCTGACCCTGCATTACCGTGCGGTGGCCTAAGTCCCCTAACTGATCATATACAATTTAAAATCCAATTCTATTCAAATGCTTTAAATAACATATTTTTATTAATCTAATGAAGGGGAACAGGAAGATATTTGGGAGACGAGTTGCCTCTGGCTAAAGCAACACTGAAACATTTGTGAATGTTTAGCCGGATTGGCAAGTTAGGGCAGTAGATCTATTTACCCTGCCTGATTATGGTGCCTGGGACAGAAACTGTTATTTTATTCATCTGTCGTGGTAAAAGGGTTCTGCCAGGTGATCTAGGGTGACACAAGCTTGGTGTGGTAGTAGTCTTTTTCTCCCATCTTGCTGTTAAAGCATGTTTTGAGCGGTTTTAGTCAGTAGCTTATTGCTTGTTTTCATGAGAAAATATATTTGAATATTTCTGTTTGCCTAGGAGCTGATCCATCTTGTTTTACTGGTGTGTTCACATGGAGCCTAATTTTGCTCTCTTCCATAGGCTATCCTGAGGTCAAAGGGAGGGATTCTTGCATTGATCTGTGTTCCCAGGCTAGCCAAATATACCCTTGGTGTTCAGGGTAAACCAACAGAGAGAGGATACCAAGCCTTGCAGAAGGGAGGCAGTCCAGTGCAATGCTGTAAGCGGCTCAATAAGACTACAGCAGCCTGACTTGTTTTCAGGGAGGCCTTGTCCAGGCTCAGCCTGCCTAACGTCAGGCTGAGAATCGGCAGGGGCTAAATTACCTTTTGGCTTGTCTGGGTTCCTATCGTTTGCAACTTCTTAAAGGAATGTTGGAAAATTGGGATCACCTCAGTTTGATCTGGCTTGAGTGTCCAGGTCAGACAAGGATTTAAGAAAGCCTTTAGCTCTCACTTATTCCAAACAGCGTTCTTCAGCTCACTGAATTAGTATCTGTTTTCAGTCTGCTGCAGTAATTCCAAAGGAGAAAATGGTTGTTTTGGTTTTGGGGTTTTTTGGTTTTCTTTTTTTCTTTTTCCAGGGAAGCAAGGAAATTAATTAACTGTAGTCAGCTCACCAAACCTTCAAACATGGCCAACTTCTTGGGGCCATTCTTAATTTCTGTGTTTGACAGGACTAACTTTTCAAGGGTGCAATACGTTGCCTTCTGTGTTCTTTCTGTACAGTGAACAATCCTGTTAGTGCTTGAAACTGCCAAGCTTTTGTCCTCTTTTATTACTCCACCAGTGTTGGACAATATTCCGGTAGGAGCGGTAGGACCATATTCTTCAGAAGCCTCTAGAGGGGGTAGAAAGTAATTAAGGCTCAATCCTTAATTCAGAGGTACTGCATCTGTAGCTAATATAATAGAAACAGTTTTAGGAGTATCCTTTACTAAGGTGCTTCAGATTAGCTAAGATAGAATAAATCTTTTAAGACTGGTTATTCTTCTGATGCTTTGCTACCATCAGAACTCTAGCAAGTGCTCTTCTGATTGGATCCACCCTAGAATTAATGCTGCAAGGTTTAGCCTAGATTTTGAATTTGTATATAAGCTTCAGTTTCTGAAATCCTGTGGTAGACTGTGGTTCACTTAGCTCTTCTGCACCGAAAATGGAAATAACTAGCTAGTCAGTCATTGGGAATTTTTTTTTTATTGTATTTCATTACATTTTAAAGACCAGGGCAGTCTGGTGCTGGGCTGGGCTTACTCTCTTGTCTCTACTTTTGCTGGAGAGGAAAAGCAGTTGCAGGACAGGCAGATCAGCCTGTCTTTTAGACTCTGCTCCGCTAAGATGTTTGGTCTGATGTGACTGTGTCAGAGTCCTACTTTCTCTGCTGCCTGACATCTTCCTGTTCCGTCTTTTCAAATGAGTCAAGAAGGAAGGTAGGAGAAGGCGTGGTTTCTACCAGAAAATTTCTCATACTGTCCAAATAGCTTTCTGCTCTCACCCTTTCTGCACTGAACCTCTTGCTCATTCATTGCTGCCCCCTTGGTGTCATTTTTCATTCAGAGCTCCGGTTACTCTCTTCAGACTTATTAGCGTCTGGATCACCACTGGTCCTCCACTATCTCCAGTTTTGGGCAAAGGCAAGTGCAAATAAGGAGCAAGACGGAGAGGACAAGGAGGCAGCAGCCTGGTGGAGTGGAAAACTTCTTCCAAAAAGGCTGGGAATGGTTGCTCCAGGAGACACATTGAACGTCAGAATTTTGCCTTATTCTCTCTTGTAGTATAAAGGTAACATCTAAGGCTTTTGACCTTCTGAAGGACAGCGTCCTTAGGGTCTCCTTCTATGGTGATGGAAGAGAGCCTGAAACTTCAACTCTTCTAGGTGCTGATTCAGGGAGGCCTTCTTCATCAGGTTTGTAAGATAGTTTAGTTGGCCAGTGACAGTAGGGTTATGTGAAATGTACCCCTTGAAGTAATTGCCCCAGGTGGTTGCACAGAAGGCTTCTGCAGTAGGTTGAAGCTACAGAGCTCTCTTTCTGAGAGAGAGCAAGTGAGAGAGACCCAGCGTCTGTGTGAAGCCTGGTTTTGTAAGAAGAAAAATGGAGGGGAAAAAGGTAGATCAAGACTAAGTTCTCACAGTGGGGTGCAGCTAAGGATTGCTTCATGAGATCAAATATTTACTAGTCAAAACCAGCAGCAGGCATGTAACTTGCTAAGCCCCTGGAACTGCTTACTAACATCTAGTTTCCTGTGTAGTCCCTGGTGTCTAATAATGTGGTTGGGCTCTGGCTGCAGTCTGCCCCTTCCTACGGGTATTAAGATCTTTCCTTTCCCTACCTATTGTCATGACTCTTGTAAGATCTTAATATCCCTGAGGCCTCTCCCTCTCTCCAAATGTGATTGAAATCATGCAGCTAGATTAAAAAGAAAGAAAAAACCCACCATAACCCCCACTCTCGTGAGAGGAACAAGGAGGATAGCAGAAATGACCGACTTAGCTTCCACTTCAACAGAAGCGGTAAGATTTTTACAACAGCTCAGCTTTTGCATTACTGAGCTCTTTTGAAATCTGATGACCTATTTTGACGTCAGACTGAAGGTAGAGCTCATCTAAAAATCCTAAGCCAGTATCTTTAAAAATCGTGTTTCATGCATGATATAAAAATATCCTCAAATGAGGCATGAATTTGAACATAGCTCGTCTTCTCATCTTCTGGTTTTCGGGAAGCTTGTTGGGATTTTGTTATCTGAGATATTTCCCCTGTGTCAGGTCTGACCAAAAGTGGCTAACGGATTGAAAAACTAGTAGCAGCAGATGGGATGGACAGGCTCTAAAAATATGCCTTGCTTCTTCAGAAAAGGAGTAAAAATCTAGCCGAGTTCAGGGATTTTCTTGTAAATGCTCTTCTTTCCCCTGCTGGAAATAAGCTGACCGCTTAAAGTTGCTTGACTTTGCTGACATACAGGCAAATACAGAAGCAAGACTGGAAATTTACAGGAAAAGGTGAAGCGTCCCCTTTCTGCTCGGCCTCTCAAGCTGTTCTCCAAAAGGTGGCAGTCTCTGCTAGCAGGAGTGTGCTGCTCTCTGGCAGATGGGTGGTTTTCCTTAAGGTTCATTCAGTTGTGAGTTGTGTGTTGGTTTTCTTCCTCCCCTCCTTCCCCATAACCTTTATCTTTCCAGCGAGACCAGCAGCCTGTATATGTGACAAATGTTTGTCTAGTACTGTAAATGCATACAGATTTTAAAACGACCTTTGAGTTAAACCAGAGCAGATTCCCACACAAAAAGGAATTAGTTTTAGTTACTTAAAAAAAAAAAAAAAAAAAAAAGGCTGTGTGAAGAGAAGTTATTAGAACGCATGCTATGAGCGCTTCATCCCGGCCTCTGCGGCTGCAGCTCCACAGCCTTTTTAAAAATGTCGTCACAACCGGTCCCTAAACGCCGTGCCAAAGGCCTGCTCCCTTGCTCTCCAGTGAAGCAAAACTTCTTGACTTCTGACGCCAAGCTGGAGACCTGGAGGGCTGTGTCGTCGTTCAGCCGCCGTGGAGCTGGCAGTCTTTCCTAAACCCTGACGGTGCTGTGTTTTACTTCCCGGGCCGGCTACTCGGGTCGGGCCGTTCCTGGCACGTGGCAGCCCTGACGAGCCTGGCGACGACCCCCCCCCCCCCCCCCCCCCCCCGTCGCAGCGGGACCGGGGGGGGGGAAAGAGTTCATACCCTGATGTCTCCATCCTCCCTGCCCCCCCCGCATCCTGATACACATGATTTCCTCATCTAGTTCTGCAGTCCTCTCCCTGGAGAGCTCACGATGAATCTAAGGAAAGGAGTGGAAAATGCCTGAAGAGGCAGCTAATTCTGTCCTTCCATTTGGGGACAAGAAACCCAAGTTTACCTCTTGGGACATTCTCAAAGGCATGCACTGGTTGTGGCTTAAAAACAAATGGAAAACAGACTTTACAGAACGGACCTCTTTGCAGTCTGGAGCCTGGCAATTGCATTTCAGCCCCCTTTTGAGATAGGGTTAAATTAGCAAGGGTATTCTAGAAATGTGCATTCCCTGGGCCTGGTCTCTTTTCTACTGTTCAGGTACTCTAAAGGAGCTCTATATTTACAGCACAATAATATCCATGTCCGTCTGGATGGAATAAAAGTATCTTCATATGAATAAGAATTCAAACTAGCATGGTTCTGTTAGAAATGACACTTAACTAAGCAGAAGTGTTTGTGTTTATATCAGAGACTCTGTTCCAGGACTGCTTTCTCTCTCTCTTTTTTTTTTTTTTTTTTTATTTTCCAAAATATTCATTGCTGAACAAATTTGATTTGCCTTCACATCAAAAACTAGATGACTTAGCGTGAAAAATTGTTGCATTTTGTTTGTTTGTTTAGATGCGCTTGACTGCCAGACCATGAGGAATCGAGGAGAGTATCTAAATTTTGCACTCATCGCTACCGATTTTTGGAGTCGCTTTGGTTCTGCTGTTGTCTGAACTGAGGCTTCCCGGGATGGGATAAATAGCCAGTGGCCAAAAGCCAACAGCACAGAAAACGGCTAAAGGTTGTTTCAGAAAAGGCAGAGTAGAACTAGAGAGGACTCAGAACAGAACAGCAGTGATTACTGAAGGTGGGGAACAGCCGCTACTCTGTGGTGCATGAGCTTGGGACTGCTTTTTGGAGAAAGAAGCCACTGAAAAAGGATGCGGACAAAAGTCTGTTAGCGCCACAAACAAGGAGATGATGAATTGATTGTTTACTGCTTCTTACAATATGAGACCCAGAAGGCATTAACAATTTTAGATTTAGGTTCAAAGCAACAAATAGTGGTTTGTAACAATACCTAAGCTGTTGAGCAGAGGCTGGGGATGCTACAAGTTCACCTGGCTTCAACAGTTCTGGATTTAAAGGGTCTCACAGCTGCCAATTGTGTTGACAGTGGAAGAATAATCTGGTAAAATCTTACCATATGCTTGCTCTAGTCTTACGTTTTTCCCTAAGCAGCTGTATATGCCTGTCTCAGATAGGCTACCCAGGCTGCAGAGACTGAGGTGACCAAAAGATGGTTGCATTCAGTGTGGGTGTTGTGATTGTGTTGGTGTGATTTTTAAATAGTGTAATAACAAATTTTCACATGGATAAAAAACAGTTTGAAAGTCAAAATAGTATAATTTTTAAAGCCTTTTTTTAAAAGCAATCGTGACTTCTAATCATGACTTTCCTCCTTTAAAAAAAAATATTTCAAATGAGTAATAGGAAATTAGATGATACGGATTATTTCACAATCGGTTAAAGATTTTATTTTTTATTTTTTTTAAACCTTTTAACTCTCCCCATCTTCTTGGCTTGGCATGTTGTAATTCCTCACTAAGGGCTAGATTCTGGGAGATGAGTATCCCAACTCCCACAGAAAGTTTTCTGGAGGTGTTTGGCACGGGGAAAAACCCCCAACTTTTTCTGTTACAGAACTTGAGGTTTTTCTTTTTGTTCTGTTTCAACTGATCCCATTCTGTAGCATTTGTTTTGCTCATGTCTTGATTAAACCAAAAAAGGAAAGAAAAAAAACAGCTATACTAGTTCCTCCCTTGTGGATAGGAGCTGGATGTCTGTGTTGGCCATGCGCACACTGTAGAGTGTTATTTAAATGCAGACAAGCTGCTATTGGCATTTAAGTCATTCATGAAAGTGTTCCCATTAAAGTTTAAAAAAAAAAACCCTCCTTTTCTTTCTTTCACAGTTAAGTTCTTTATTTATATTTGTCAGTTGTTTTCTGGACCTAGTGAAGCGCTAGAGACCTACTTGGCCAGATGCTATTTAAGATTCCTAGGCTGGTGGAGCGGTCAGTAATCTTTGTCCTAAAGATTTTGTGCTTAAATTAATTGAGGATGTTCCTTCTTAAAAGTAATAACAAAAAAACCTAGCCCAGCTAGAACTTACAAGGCATTAATAAAGTTATATAACAATTCTTTTCTCCTTCGTGATGTTTATATAATCCACTAGGAAATCTATTTCCTAATAAGATAAGGAAAGGAATGAATGTTAAATACACATTGCTTTAAAATAGATCTGGAGTTTTGGTTTGTTTGGATCTCTGTTGCAAAGATGTTTGGATCAAAGCTTCTTTCTTTAATGACAAATAAATTGCATTAAATACAATTATATGCCTTTCATGAAGATTCAAAGACAGAGCTTGTCAGCCATGCAAATATTTTGGTACATGCATTACAGGTTTCTTCTGGGCTAGGCAACTTCTAATTCAATTTAAGAAATGAGTGGGGAAGAATCATATTTATAATAATACAATCACTATTTCAGAAAAAAAGGGTAGGAGCCTATTTACTGACTTCAGTGGGCTTTAGATCAGAAGCAAAATTATCACAGTTATCTCTAATGCCTCTAAAATTATTATCATAATCTTCTTTTTCTTCTCTTCAGTATCCACATGGAAAATCTTGTAATCTCTGCTAATTTTGAGGCAACAGTTTCCCTGACTTTATCAGAGGCTTTCCAGAGCCGTGTTAATGAAACAATGAGACATGATAGGTGGGGTGTTATGGTCTAATAACGATATGCCTTGGAGGTTAATGGCACTTGGCTCTCAGCCTCATGTTAATAGTCAGTGTGTGCAGCTAACTGCCCAGGTGTAGCATTATTAATCTATTTTGGCTTACTACAGGCTGTATGTATATCATTAAAACGTGCAGTGCTTCATTCTTCAGCCCAAGTATAGCCTGCATTTGAGAAGAATCATAAGAGTTAGCCAAATAAAAGGAACGTCTCAAAATAGTGATTTTCTTTTTTTTAATGTGTTTCCGGGGCGGGAGGGCTGCCTCCTGCAGGAAGCTCAGGAGCAGAGATGGGACGAGAGGCGCGGTGGTGGCTAGGGCAGAGGGTTGTCCTTTTCCTCCCCTCTCCCCCATCTCCTTAGGAGACGTAAACTGGCCTGTGCTCCTTTTGACACCTGCGTTGCGAAAGCTTCAGCTTTCGCGATTAAACCTTCAGTAAGAAGGGGCAGGAGAGCTGAAAGGCTAGGAAGGGAGCCCCGTCTGCTGCCAGTCCTCTCTTCTCCGCTGCTTGCAGGCTGTACAGCTGGGGCCGCTTCAGCCCTGCTGTAGGAGCGAGGAAGAGAGAGGCAGGGGCAGCAGCAGAGCTGCACGGGATCGCATGAGGCCGGACACAGCACTAGCATCAGGGATGTGGTATTAGTGCATGTCCCTGTGTACCAATGGGGTGTGCGTTTAAAAACGTTATGGTTTTTAGCATTTGTATTATTGCCTGCTCTTGCTGCCAGGAAAAGTATAAATGTGTGATGACTGAATAACAGGCATGTAATCAGCACAAAGCTGGTGGTGTGTGAGGCGGGTATTGTGTTTAGCTCGGGTGTACTAGCTTTGGAAGAGGAAGAAGCTCAGAGGCATGAGGGCAAACTGTATTTGTGCTTTAGGCTACGTTTCGACCCCGCCTCCAAAACCTTGTACTATAGTAAACGTAAGAAAACTGAACTACTTCTTACGGCATTAACAACGCCGAATAGGCCTGGGGATGTGAAGTAGAGCTCTGACTGTATGCTGCTGGGAATGGCGCAGATGCTGCTCCTGGATGAGAAACCACTCGCAATTCTGATTTTGTGAGTTACTTAACAAGCCCAAGTGATGTCCTGCATCTTGCAGAAAAGGGCCCAGAGGAGCAAATTTAGACCTCCTGATTCTTACTCTTCCTGCTGAATTTTGCCTGTGGGGAGATAGGCTTGGGAACCCAACATTCACAGTGTGTCTGCCTTTCAGAGGCTGCTGTTGCTACCACATGAAATGTGTGGAGAACACCTTTCTGACTTCAGATCAGTTGCTTAACTAAGAATAGCTTCCAGGATGAAATGTCCCCATTGTTTGCAGGCAAGGGGATATAATAGTGGTGTATATTTGGTTTGGTGTTTGTCTAGTAGAGTGATTTCTTGTGCTATATTTTTTCTTTTATTAGTGTTGAAAATTGAAGTTTTTCCTAGCAGTCATGTAACTAGACAGTGTGGTAATGTTGTCTGGTGGCAAAAATAGTTTCTTACGTGGGAGGAGTAGTTATGAATTGATAGTGCAAAACAAATCTCTTAAATTCCACCCCAAAAGGGATAAACAACTGTTTTGGAGCAAAGAACGTTAAAATACTGCGATCGCTGTAAATGTCCTAGCCTACTGCTGTCTGCTGAAGCTTTGGTACCTGAAGAGAATAAAGATGCAGCTCCTGTGAGATTGCTGCCATCTCTTCACTTGCAGCTGAAAAGCACTGATGTCGGAGCAGTATCTCCACGTACGAGCCAATGTCGGCAACCGACCCACATGGGAGCCCAGGTGGGCCTCGGGACAGAGCGCTGGAAGGGGCTCAGGAAATCGCTGCTCTATTTCTGGCCCTGCCGAGGACCTGGTGTATGACCTGGGGCAGAGCGCTCTGCCTCTGTCCGCTTGTGTTTCCTTTCCTGTTTATATAGGCTGCACACTCTTCAGGCAGCCTTTGCTCTGAGTGTGCTTAGAGTTGAATGTCCTCATCTCTTAAGGGCTGTGGCCCTTAGGTCTGATGGTGAATGAGGGAGGAGGCAGGCAGGTCCCTCTTGATCCTTGCTGGGGGAGTTGCCTGTAAACGGCAAACACATCTACTCTTTCCTATGAAAAATAGATGTTTCCTTCTGTTTTGATTGTTAAGTTACTTTTTCCCAGTTGTCTTGATTTAAGTTCCAGAGACTTATTAGTATGCTAGCCACTGTGTAAATGTATCTGATTGTGAAAGGACAGGTCAAGCTCAGGATTTTGTTTGTTTGAAGTTGAGAATGGACTTGAGAAGATGGGGTGCTGAAATAGCCATTTGTTGTGTATGTAAGTATATTCTAAAGCATAGTTGTGGTATGGAGCATTTCCAACAATTTCTATGAAAGTAATAGTAATTCAGAAAAGAGCACCTGAATTTCTGAACTTCATAAATGGCTAGGGAAAATGTGAGTAAGCAGGAAAACCCAAGTCTGTAGATAGCTAATTCCAGGCCACCCAATATGCTTAGCGTCTGAGAAATAAACACATCACCCTTGTCAAAATGATGCAGTGAAACCAAAGCCAAAACAATTTAGCTACCTTTCCATATTGGCATTTCGTCTCTCCCTCTCTTATTTTTCTTACCATCATTCTTCAAACGCTAGGCCCAAAACCATAATTAGTATGCAGAGCACATACAGTAACTTCAAAAACAGAAATCAAACAATAAGCGCCAAGATAACATAATCACATCTTGATTGTCACCAGCAGGTTACACAGGCAATAATGATACATTGAAGTGAATGATTTCAGGTAAAGATGAGACAGAAGATGTTTATGAAGGTTAACACAGTTTCTGCATGTAAACTGGAGAGCCTTATCGGCTGATGATGATTTGGTAACAAACTCCCAGTCTGGTCCTTTTGGCAGGTTAAGTTGCTTATTCTACTGGTTAGTAAGGCAAAAGCAAATAGATTCTCTCCTCTACTTCTGTATCGTCGAGTGATCAAATTCTTCTGCAAGCTACTAAGCTTCTTGGCAACCTGGGCAAATGTCAGACCTGAAAACAAGTCTGCTTTCCACCCTCACGTATGCAGAAGTGGCTTCTTTTTCAAATAAATAAGCTGGAAGAAAGGAAAGGCACAAAACATGAATCTTTCTCTTTCGTGCAGTGCTGGGTGGTGTTTGCGTGTTTAGCACAGAGCAGCCCTTTATGAAGAAACGCTCACTCTCAGTTTGAGCAGGCTGAGTGCAGGGCTGTGGCTGTTTAGAGCTCATGCGAAAGCTCGCTGTGGAAATACAAAAGGATTAGTTTGCTGCAGCACAGAATCAGATAATCTGATAGCATCTCAGGTCTTGTCCACACTAAAAAAAAAAATTGTACTGCCTTAACTATTCCAGTGGACTGTTCTTTACGTAACCTACAAACACAGTTAAACTGCTGCTGTCAATTTTCTGGTATTTTATATTAGAGCATCTTTCTCCTTTACTCCCATACATGAGACTATGAACTATGCTGGTAGAAGGCAGTTAAGTATAGCTGCTTCCAAGTCTTTGTACCAATGGCCACAAACAAAAACATTTTCTCAGCATCGGAGTGACTGTCTGGTAATGGGGGAGAACGCTGCATGATCATACACCGTGTGCGTGGGTATCAGTGTATAGATAAAGTCTAACTGAAGTCGATAGACCTGTGCATGACTAATAGTAGAAGGAGTCTTCTCAGTGAGAACCATCTCAAGCGCAGTTGTCTGCCTGCACCAGAGGCCGGTGGCCGGGAAAGGTAGGCAGCGAGCCCCTCACCCGCCCTGCTCCTCAGGCTGCCAGAGCTGTCAAAGCTGATGCTCCAGGTCTTCCTGCAGGAAAGGAGCTGCATGTCCTCCAGTGGCGGGGGATTTGCTAGGTGAAATGCAACTTAGCCTCTTCAGGGTGCCTTTTTCTCCTTGCCAAAGCTCCATAAAAGGAATGAATATAGATGAGAACTGGGTCAAAATGGATTACTTGGGAAGAAGCGTAAGTTAGGTTCACAAAACTTGGCTCTGAAATGTAACCTGGAAGAAGAAAAGGGCATGAATGATAATGCTTTATGAGGAACAAGGAGAAGGAGGAAGAGAGTACTGAGATTGTTTTCCAGGTACAAACATATATGTTAGATCTCCGTTGTGAGATGCTCTGCCCCAGAAGAGCTCTGCTCGCTCCCTAAACAGGGATTAGTTATATTGTTCTGAGCATTTTTAGAACAATATTACTGTGTTTACCCTGGTAGAATTTGTTGTTATCTATGATTATGTGGTTAAAGCGACAGCACTTCAAAGTAAAGGTGAAACACAGATAAAGATGTTTATCTAACTACTACCGCCCTCCATATTGGTTATTTTGTGTTTTGGTCAGGTAGTTTCTGATGCTCTTCCCTTCCTCTGATAAAACAGTTTGTAGATTTCATTCAGATTTTCTAAACTGAAAACTGATGCCTGGCACTTTTCTCATTTTTTTGTTTTTTCCTTTTTTTTTCTTTCTTTTTTTTTTTCCCATGAGAACCTCTCACTTTGTGGTTGCTTGAGGAAGTTGACTTAAGCAACTTAAGATGTAGTCGTGGCTTATTTAGAAAGAGACACTGGCCGTTAACACAAAAATATATGTCTAAATATGCTAGCAGGTGCAAGAGCTGTCTGATCACATGATGGTTGCAGGAAACCTATTAACCATAGTGTTTGGGTTAAAGATGGGTCGTGCTGATAATTAAATACAGAAAGTTGAATTTTTACTAGATTTTTTTTTCCCTTTTTTCTTTTCCTTTTTCCTGCTGCTGCCTCTGCCTACAGCTGGAAGTCGATGTTTTCTGTGTTGCAGCTTTAGTATGAGAAGTTGTGACACTGGTTAAAATCGGCGACAGTCCTAGCTGTAGTAGGAACAGAAACAGAGGTGTGAGGTTAAGCAGATGTCAGCATTCATTCTGAACTTCTGTGCCCTTTCAGGTTTCAGGTCACAGCTCCCAAATCACTTTTACATCTAGCTTAGGGTCCATCAAATAAAGCTTTTGAAAGCATATTGTAAAAAATAAGGCCTGTTGTCCGGCTGCTTAGATTGTCTTTGCCTTCAGAACACTTACGTAAATCAACATTTTGGGTGGGGCTTTTTTTTGTGAGGAAGGGGTCCTAGGACTTTTTTCCTCATTGTAAAGAGTCAGCAAAAAAAAAAAAAACCCAATCTTTGGACTGGAATTCAACTTTACTGAGTGGGCTTTATATAGCCCACTGCTATATATTTATTCTATCAGATTTGTAGTTTGGTCATACAAGCATGTTATATCCAATCCCACAGCTGAGTAATGATCTGCTAGCTTTCTGCACCACACATTTCTGTAGGTAGGGATTCCTTGCTAATTCATCCTTTGCTGTGATCCAAAGCATTTTGCACACTTGCTATCAATGTGCTTTCTGGTTGAAGGTTCAATGAGCAGGGTATCATTTCACTCTGTCTGTCCGTCTGTCTGTCTGTCTTTCCCCCCCCCCCCCCCCCCCCGTCAGGACTTTAAATTGACATAAATTACCTGAAAGTTGGATGTTTGAAATCTACTTCCTAAACACATTTAGGGACAAATCCAAGACAGCCTGCTTCCAGCTTTTGTCCTTTCCAGGGCAGGAAGCACATCTCCCTGTTAATCTGCCTGCCTGCACCAAAGCCGGCGCTTCTCAGAAGTTATATCATCTGTGTTGTGTCTGTGTAGTAGGTCCAGTCGTGTGGCAGCAAACAGAGCTATATGATACCTTTTTCCATTGGCAGGACAGCGTGCAGCTTATCTGATCAGAAGTTTTTTGGCTCTGTGGCTGAGAAGAGACTAGACTCAGGAGCTTCTGAGGTAGATACAGTCCTGGCTTCTACCAAAGGCTTTTTGGCTCTCCCCTCATGCCACTTTTTTTTTTCCTTCTCTCCTCCTCCTTCTTGCACTGGAACATCAAATGCTCTCTTATTCCTGTCCCGTTCCTATCTTAGCTATTTAGGGTGTTCATGGCAGAGATTTAACCCTTTGAATAACTAGTTCCCAATGGCAGTGTTCCCCAGCAAATCCCTTTTTGCTCTCTAAAGGCAGCAGCTGGTCTAGTCTCTCATGAGAGAGTAGGATTTACACCAAGTAGGCAGAGGCAAAATAGGCAGAAGCAGTTGCCTGGTGCAGCAAATTGTTGGGGATCAGTAAAACAGCCATATCCAAGTAGTGCAGGGTTGCTACCGTTGAGGGGCAGCCCTTTCCATTAGCCATCCCCATCCCTCCCAGAGCAGCTCAGCTCTCCAACGCCAGTGCTGTCCCCAGTGGCAGAAGGAGCCCAGCCTTTACCCTCTAAGTTAGAGAGAAAAAAAGACAGTTACCGCAGAGGGACGGTTAAACGCCTTGGGATGAGAAACGGAGATGGAGTAACTTAGGCATTTTGAAAACGCCACACTGTAGTTTGAGGAGGGCACCTGACACCCTTGGCAAGTGCCCCAAGACAGTGCAAGTGTTTCCTCTTCCCCTCACCTTCCCAGCACTAAAAAGTGGGAGCGCAGTTGGAGCCAGCTGTGGGCTGGGGCCGGTGCTTGTCTGGCTGTGTTTCATCTAACCTGCCTGTTTTAGTGAGCCTGGAAATGGCATCATCTGAATGTGCCTACGAATGGCATCTGAATGAATCATCTGAATGGTCCTGAGCAGTATCTCTGCATGGGGCTGCACTATATAGTATCATAGTAGCTAGCTTTGGGTTTGCTCATAGCCCTGATGTTGTTTCCTCTTATCTGTTATCTGGCAGAGCAGAGGGCATGCCTCCTCTTTCTGTTCTTCTCTTCCTTAGTTCCCAGCAGGGCAAGGTGACGTGAAGAGTAAGTTTTTTATTTTCCAAGGTAGCTTCCCACATACAAGGTGACTTCATCCATTGTTTGTCCTCTTCCTGGCCATGGCAGCACTTACCCACAGTGCACCTAGGATCTCGGGGTGTAACACTGCGTCTGCCATTTGAACATCTTGATTAGCTAGTTAGCCTGTGCTGTTAGCTGCACCTTTGAGTTTGTATTGCAGATAGAAGCTGCTTCACCCCCCCCACAACCCCCCTGGATTGTAATTTTCCTATGCCTTTCAGTTTTGTTCTGGAAAGTTGATGGTGAAGTAAAATTAGTTAGAAAAGATGAAAGCTCGAATTCAGTGCCAAATCTGTAGATTTCGATGCTTTTACCTGATGCTACTTACTTAAAGGTAGGAATGTGTGAACAGTACTTTTGTGGTATTCTGGAGACATGCAGTAAAGCTTTTATCCATCTTGTGTTACAAACTATTTCTCTTGGTATAAAAACCCAAGCACAGTAATGGTGCAGTAGACACCTAACCTCTGCTCATACACTAACTGGTTTACTTCTTTAAACTGTCATTTTAGGGTTTTTAAATCACAAGAGTCTAACTTTGATGCTGGTGAGGAATGACGATCCAGTGATTAAGTAATTGAGTCGAGTTGCTTGTTCTGCCACAGATATCTTCTTAGCCTTGGGCGTGTTGCTTAGACTCTTTGGCCTTAGAGAACATTATCCTCAGCTGGCAAGCTATCTTAAAAGATAACCATAATGATAGTGAGAATGATATGGGAAACTCCTACCTGATAGTAGAGTAGTCTGTGCTTCTTCCTCTCTCATATGTCACTCATTGCTTCCCCAGCAACTAATCTGACTGCAGAATAACCCTTTATTAGAATTGCCATCTCTTAAATCTCAAGGATAAAGTCTGTTTATTATTGTTTTAGTAAGGAATTATTGTCATTCTCTTGGCTCCACTATTCCACCCTTACATTATTTAAGTGTTCTCAGTTGCATAAATTTGGTCTGCTTACCTGATTTCTTTAACGTTTCAGTATTTTTGAGCACTTTTTCAATATGGGACTTACGTTATCTACCTAAGGGGGGAAAAGACCCAAGGTAGGTATCTTCTGAATATTTCCTGGTGACTAGAGTGACATGTTTGCTTCTGTGAGGTCTCCATACCCTACTTTTTGCCACAGATTTCTTACCGCATTTGACTAGAGAAAGTATTCTGGAAGATGTGGGCTCTACGCGCTAGTAAAGGCAGAAAGAAGCTGCGTTTTGTGGCATATTCACACTAACAGTGGCAGATTTGTGTGTGTGTGTGTATGTATATATATATATGTATTTAGTCAGCAGAAAGTGAGGGTGAAAACAGAGCTATCAGGAGGTTCTGGTAAGGTCCACGAGCTGGAAATAGGGCAAATCCAGGCAAATGAGATGTGGAAAAAGGGCATTTGCATTGCAAAAGGATGTACAGCTCTTTGTTATTCAACGCAATATTGAATAAAGCCACAACAGATGTAGCAATATCAAATCTGTTCCCCAGAGAGGAGGAAGCCATCTTCTCTAGTTAGTGATGGGTCTTGGAGGGAACTAAAAGGTTTCATCTGTGCGCACTTCAACTGTTCTTATAACAGCTTTAAGAGCAGTTTCCTTCATGAGAGAATTTGAACGTAGCATGTACATTAGAGTTGCTCATCTTACATAGGCTTACGCTATTCCTTGTGTAAGTGAGGAAAGAGGCAGCCTTCTCAAAAGTTGTATCAATGTTATCTTGCCACCTCCGCCTGCAGATAGATGGGAGACCGAAAACCAGCACAGCGTTCAGGCTCTGCATGCCTGACTCCAGCGCAGGACATCTGAATTGCCCTGTGTTGTGGCCCCTGTTGCTTTTTCTGGTAGAGGCACGGTGCTAACGTAGAAAAGTCGACGTAAATGTAGAGGGGCTGAAGTGGGCTGGTAACGTACTTGGCTTCATGGAAAAAGGACTGCGCAATACAGTTTGGTTAAGCAGTGTATGTGAGCCAGAAGGCCTGAGATGAATGATCTTGTAGGTATGTGAGATACCTGGGGAGCCTGAATGTGGCCATCTGTGTGGGTATGAACCAAGTTCACCTGGTTCACTGAACATGAATCAGGACTGAAGCAAGACTACTAAAAGCAACAGATGTATCAAAAGATACTAAAGCAAAAATAAAAGAAGTGTTTGAATATTGCCATGGTTGTGTTGGCAAAAGAACGCCTTTGTGTTCTACTGAATCCATCCAATTTTATAACTAGAGGCAAAATTGAGTGCCATGCACTTCAGAGAACACTACCTGTTGTCCTTGCTTATAACAACTGTTGAGTTGCTATTTTTGTTGCCATTGCCCAATAAAATATTTATTCTTTGGGAGGAAAAAAACATTTTTTTCACTTCATTCTTTTTCTAAAATACCAAACTTCCATGAGCTGGGCTATATGTTGGCAGGAAAAAAAAAAAACACATGGACACACCAAATGGGTAAACAGGAGGAAGTCTTAAGAGACAGAAATACCTTACATGGAAAGGGGTTACAAGAATTCCTTTGTAAATTGGAACCTGGGTGTGGTTCTTACATCCACATTTCTTTTGTGTCTAAAGCAATAGCAGATCACATAGGTATTCATTTATATATTGTAGATATGTGTGATAAAAACAGGTTGAGAAATATTTTTCTTATTCCACCGTGACAGCTGCATCGGGGAGCAGAGTTTAACAATGTGCTCTTCAAGTTTATTGCCTTTAGAAACTCCCTGTGGGTACTGAAGATGGAAGGAAATTTGTACACGTTATCATGAGAAATACTACAAAGAGCATTTCAGTCTCTAAACACTTTGTTCATATTCAGTAATGACCTATGCTTATTTTTACTTTACTCCTGGAAAAACTAAGACAAAAGAGGCTGTGTTATTTCCTCTCTGAGCTACCTTGGAACTTCATGCCAGAGCAAGAGATAAATTTAATTGTAGTCTACAAGCAGAAGTCTGGATTACTGCATTTTATACTGAAGCTTATGTTTTAGCCTTAGATTAAAAAAATGGCTGTATGCTTTTCTGACCAGATCTGAATAATTCTTTGCTATAACTTTCCGTGCTTATAGCAAAACAGATATGATTACAAAGTCTCCATAATGTTGAGGCACAGTTTATACCTGGGAAAAGACATTACCTACCCAGCTTTCTAGGATTGGTAAGCAGAAGGAGACTATCTAGAGTAATTCAAGTGGTTTATAGAGGTGAAATACCTTGCAGTATTTGCGAATCCACAGTGGACATGGCATGGGGGTGAATGAGATGACTCATGTGCCTGCTCCCACTCTCCCCTCCCCTCTCCATCACCAGCAAACACTGGTTACAATTTCAAATTCAAGCCTGAAAATCTTGAACAGAATCAAAGAAGCAGGAGGTGAATACTTCGGAGCTTCCAAGAACCCCTAAATGAAGTATGAAGAGGAGGATCACGTTCACATCTCATAGGGAACAAGATAGTTATAAATTTAGGCTAGTGGCTCTCAACTCTGCATTAGACTTTGGAGAGCTTTTTTTCCACAGGGTATCTAGCACAGAGGTGTTGTGGGGAGAGGACGTAAAGAAGAGTTCAAGCAGTGCTTTTATATCCCGTTGTCCTCCCAGAACAAGGCTATGTAGATGACCTAATGAATAAAAAGAATAATTTCAGGAGACAAAGTACCCATCATTTCTATATGAGATAGGCATGCCTTTGGCTATGAATAGTGATTGATGTTTGAGAATGAGCAATATGATCACATTTGACAATGAAAAGCTCACACCAGCAAAGATATAAAGAACTTGGATGGAAACCTGCTTGCTGGGCAGCAAGCTATGTGAAGAGGGGAATAAACTTCAGCTTGCTTATTTACCAGTAACTGTTAAATGATACAGCACAAGGTTATGGCCTGTCCAGCAGCACTTGAGCACTGTTAGCAGTTCACTTACCCTCTCCCTTTTGGGTATTTTTCTCTCCTATAAACTTACTTTCAGCTGAGGAGATGATCTAAACTGTATATCAAATATTACAATGAGAACAGTTTATCCTCTCATACTCCAGCCATAAGAAACTGTGATTCAGATTTCAGCAGAAATAATCAGTCCTAGTACACTGTTAAAAGTCATGGGGCCACCAAAATCAAGCCTGCCACAGAGAAGCTGCTGTGGTGCACACAAAATTGGAGGTTTCAGCTAGGTCTGCTCTGGGTTTTGTCTGGTATGCAAAAGATAAGAACATGAAACCAAATAAGCAAATTTAAGAATAAATTAACTAGTCCAATGGTTTCGTTCATCTCCTTTCATTATGACCTTGTGCTTTTTATCAGGCCTTTGAACATACCACTAAGATCAAAGGCAGATTCTTCAGGGCAGTTCAGTGGTGGCTCTGAGTAGACCTGTAGAACAATTTACTTCTCATCATTGCCTATAGAGTGAGCCTGAAAAGAGATTTGCCTTCAAGGCTATAGTTTTATCTTTGTGATATCCGTTTCTAAAATGCATATGAAGTCATACCTTGAGAAGATCACTCTTAAAACTTAGGTCTAGAAGAGTGGAATTTTTCTAGTCCTATTTCATATCTAATAATGGGTGTCCAATATTTGGATAAAAAAAGGAGCATACCAGAAATTGAGGCGCTTGCCAACATCTCAGGCAGTTGAGTGTTACAAGTGATAATTATGTTCCTGGCAACAGGTTAAGCCAGATGTTCAGGAGCAGCTGCTATCGACCTGTTGGCAAAGTTAGCTGTTTCATGGTATTATGAAGTGATTCTTGGCATCTTTCTGAGGAAAGAGGGCATGCAAATGGGGGAAAGTTGCATTCAATATAAGGTGCAACAACATGCCATGATGACAGAAATGTGTATCAGCAGTGGAGAATGGAGAATCTGGAAAATGATGGCAGCTCTGCAGAGGGTAGAAAAGTGCCTCCTGGGCATCTCTAGTCAGTGATTTATGCTCATCAAAAAGGACCATTAGGAGCGGCAGCTGGATCTGTTTCAAATAGTCTAGCTCTGGATTGTGGGAATGCGACCCAGAGGCTTCTCTGCATCGCAGGTACTCAAAATTCAGGCAGTTGGGATCCCTTTGCTAGCAAATTTTGTGAGGAAGGGAAGCAGAAGGTAAGTGTAAGGTCGCAGATACTTTACCACTGAGGCAGTGGAGGGGAAATGCCTGATAATGTTGGGGTCTAAGATTTCTGGAACCACCATAGGCTTATGTAATTCCTCTGACTGTCCTTAGTAAACAGACCACAGGGATACAAGGTATCTTGGCAATTTCACAATGGAGATCAGTTGCTATGGCAGTTAAGATTTTATGAGTTTCCCATAGATATGTGGACCATGCAGGAAAACTTTCTGAAGGAGCCTTAGTCCTGTGTTCTCTATATATTTTGAATTTAGAAGCCAGTTTGCAAAACTTGGCTTTATGGGCAAGAGAATGTGATGAGTTTTCTTTGCATTTTATGCCATCCTTGAAAAAGTTTGGAATGGCGTGGGTTAGTCCCTACACATACGCCCACGCAGTCCGTACTGTATTAGTTGTATGTTAGCATGGGTCATTCAGTCTCCAGACCAGAGTCTGCTTGTGTTTTGTCATCCCTGTGAAGGGCTAACAGTTCACTCTGGCCGTAAGACGTACCTTTTCTGTGGCGTGCATAGGGAAACTGAGTAGCACAGAGAAGAGGAAAATGTTTATTTGTGTTACTTTTTCCAAATATAAAAATTAAAGTGGTCATGCTTTACATGCTGTGTGTGGTGTATCTGTAACTAAATGTGATATAATCCAACTCTTTATAGGTCTGAGACCGAGGGTGCATTTACATAGCTGAATTGTCAGTCGGCATGTTTATGTGTGAAACACTAGACACCAGCCATCTATCTGCCTTCAGAAGCCCAATATTGACTGTAACCGGAGTGTAATCCCGACCAAGACCAATTTCTCACCATGAAAGTTTTAAATTCCAGCACCCAGAGCCTCTCATTTTAAGAGTCTCTTTGCACTAATGACAACTTTTTTCCTCAAAGTACCTTCAAATGAGATGCAAAGTCTCAGCCTTTGGTATTCATGCACATGTTTGCACACGAATGTGCTTACATAAATAGGCCTTTGTGCGCTTCATTACTTCACTTTTCTTAGGTAAATGCTTGTGAGAACATATGCATACATCCAAGAAGAATCCATTAAAAACTTGTTTCTGAGGCTAAACTGTTTAAGCCATCCTAGAGGGGTGATTGCGTGGTCATTCTTGCGTGGTTTGTTGTCCCTCAATAGAATATTGCTAAGGGGAGGTTGTATAGAAAATTAAGGTAATTTTACCTATTACTATGTGGAGGACCATTTAAAAAAAAAAATCAGCCTTTTAGTTGTGTTGAATAATTGTTTTGATAAAGAAACATATGGTACAACACTTGCATTGGTTTAGATATTCCTTTTCGCTTAATTATCCCAGAAGGCTTAGATATTACACTTTAATGTAAGTATAAACATTGTCTAGCCGTTGAGGAGACTTTGTGATCAGATCCACTGATGTTAATGTTCCATTTAGGAACTAAGCACAACTTAAGACAAAATGTGTCTTGTATTGGTGAAAGGTTATAAATAGACTGAAGCAAAGTTGTATGTTCCCCTAGCATGCATAGGAAGGGTGGATGGGTAAGAACATGTAACAAAAAGCTCCAAGAATAAGTTTGAAAATGTTATGACATTACTTTCTTACTGTTGTTAAACTATATTGTTCTCTTTCATAATGCTTCTGGGTTAAGCTCTGCTTCCCAGGAACTAACGAACTTTGGGATGTGAAAGCCCTTCTTTAGGTTACCATGTGCTGGAGCATCTCAAATCTTGCCTGTAGTATGTGTGTGTACACAGGGGAGGGGGAGGAGGGCTGTTTTTTTCCTCCTCAGTTGTGTCTAACAAACTGGATATGCCTGCATAGTTCCTGCTTCATAAATAGTTTGCCTTTAAACCCATGCTTTTAAATGGCTCGCAATAACGTGACCTTCTTGCTGGTGGACCGCTGATTATCATTTTTTCTGTAAATGGTTTTGCTTGTCAAAGCAGCGTACGATTGTTAGTTTTGAAATGAAATTGAGACACATTAATTAGTTTTGTTTGTCTTTGCTCATTTTGTGCGTCTGAACTTCCTTCAAAATGTAGTGCTTCCTAGAGAGCATTTAAAAACTAAAAGAAAAATAACGGTGCTGGGAGACGGTGAAAGAAAAACAGAAAAGGCTCGAGCTCGTGCTGAGATTCAGATTTTAACTTTGCATGAACAGGCCTATTAGCTTGCTACAAGCTGAATCTCGTGTCTGGGGTGGCCAGGGCACCAGTCCGTGGTTTGTGTGGTTTAAATGAATGTATATTAACTAATGCTGGTGGAGTTACTCCTGCCGCTATTTAGGATTCCAATTTGGGCACTTAGCTGTTAAGAACTGCTTGGCTACAGTGATGCAAATGCCAAAGACGTAAAATGTTTCTTCACCAAACAGGGAGAGAGCCAGGCCCCTGGGAATGCAGGGGGAAAGTCAGGGGAAAGGATTGGTATGAACCTGTGATACTCTTGTCTGTACTTAGGGTGTGCTCCTGTCACCGTGTGCATTGATTGCATTGCATGAAATGCTGTTTTGTTTGTTGTTTTTTGATGTAAGGGAGATGGGACGGGCGCAAAAAGATGAAAACAAAGTACCCAGAGGATTCTTACAATGCTGATGCAGTGCATTGCTAATCCCCCCAAAAGGGTGCAGTGTTAGAGCAAAAGCACTGCTGATGAGAGGCAGGCGCTTAGAGGTACAAGCTGATTTAAACGCTTCTTCCGTATTGTCATCCCGTGCATAAAATTCTTCTTTCTTGCTTTGTATTATTTATATTTATGGAAATTTCAGTAGAGCCACAGGTGACATCAAGGCTGCATCATGGGAAGCACCTTGAAAACCAGTAGACAGAGAAAATCCCTGAACCAAAGAGCTTGAAATCTAAATGGACTAATGAAGCAGAAAAGAAAGGGGTATTACCTTACCCCATACGCTGTGTTGGCAGCTCTTCCTGGGCCTTTAGTTCCTCCCTCCCCATGCAGCTCCAGAGCCTCCTTTCTCCTGTGCTCGCTGCTCAGGAGCCCTACCGTCCCCCTCCTAAGCACTGCCTCTCCATTAGAAAATGTAGCCTCAGCAATGATCTTTGGGACCCTCCTGACCGCCCTCAGAAGGTCTACAGAGCTCTAGTGCTAAAATGAGGGAAAAGCTGCCTTCTGAGGATGGCCGGTGTCGTCTCCGCTTCTCGATCCCGCTGCGGAGACGCCAGTGCTTCCGACTGTCACCAGGATATCCCTGGCGCGGGGACCCGGAGCGAGGGCGCTGCGCCCCACAGGTGCTGGTGGTGGGGAAGCGCGGGCCCTGGGGGCTTTCGGGGGCCCCCGCTCTGGGGGAAGAGCCGTCATGCTCCAGCGGGGGAGCTGCCATTCGCTTCTCTGCTCTTTGCGTGCTGCTTTTTGGCCTGTCTTCCATGGCCTCCCTCCTGTGCCAGCGCGTGCCAGTCCCCCCCGAGGAGCGTCCCGCCGCCCTTCCCAGCGCCGCCCGTGCAGCTGGGGCGCGCAGCTGGCGCGGCGCTGCCAGGAGGCGAGGGCAGCCTCCGTACCAGCTGGATCCTTCCCCAGGAAGGCCACTGGAGCCTGTTGGCACATCTGCTGGGGAGGTGACGTGTCTGCCGGTTCATGGGCCACGGGCGGCTTGCTGCTCTTACAGCTGGGCGCCAGCCGCGTGCCCCGGCCCCTCCCAACGTGGGAGGACGAGCGTGTCGTGCCGGGGAGATGTTTGCGAGGTGGCAAATCCTCTCCGTTCCCGCCGGCCTCCGGGTGCTGTAGGACAGAGGGGGCTTTCTTCAGGCCGGATCGCGCGCCCCTGCAGGGGCGGAAAATATATTGCACCGAAACAGAGAGAGAAATCGAGGTGCAGTAGGATGGCAAAGGCCGTGCTGCCTTGCTTTGAGGAACATGATCATCCTTCTCCACTGCTCCTGCCATGCCTGTGATAATCCCAAACAATGTTTTATTTTCACCCTTTAAGCTCGCTTTCTGTTTTGAATGTGCGTTGCCATGTCACTTGCTCTTCGCTGCGTGTTGTAGTTTGTGAGCTTCCCACCATGGTACCTCCAGCAGTCTGACTTACCTGTTTTTAAGCAGGAGATAGTTTGACTTAGGGGAGTATTTGTTAAATGAGACAGTCTTGAATTAACATCTTATGTAAGCGCTGCTGAAAGAAAATGGATTCCACCTATTGTGCAGCAGGTATAATGGGGCTTCTTAAACAGTACGGTTTGGGAATAACCCAGTTGCTTAACTAACTCTCTTTTTCTATGCCAAAAACAAGCTGCTCAGGCAGTTTTATTTTCGTCCCATGTCTGGGAGGCATTGCAGTGTTTGAAGATTTCAGTAACGCTACATGTTGATTTTAAATAACACCTGAGTCTTAGGGCCGATTGTGGGAGATCGCTGTCTGTCATTACACAATCATCTTGTTTAAGCTTATTAATCAGTTTGTTGGCTTCAGCATCTTTTGTCAAAAATACCTCTGCTAGGGAGAAACCTGGCACCTTTTTATTTCTTCAACAGATTAGTTTGCTTTTGCTCAGCTCCCGTGTGAAGGGAGCCTGCAACCCTGGAAGGAAGCTCCTGTTTAAAATAACTAGCGTATACCGATGAAGTATTCATGAAAAGGTTCAAGCTTCTTGTTTGCTCTTTAATTATTTCTAATTAAGCATTAAAGGATCACTCAAGATAGCTGGGAGCTAAGATGCTTTTTCTGTGCAGAACTGTTTAGATCCATCAGTTCTCAATTATTTACCTTGCATGTCACTACTACAGAGTCATTCAGGTTTGCCAGCTGTGAAGCAAAAAAACAAAAGGACTTTCCTGCTTGTTGCGGGTGGATGTAGTTGGCTGGCTAATAGTCGTCGTTCACACATCCAGAATACCCTGGCTGTGTGGGGTCCTGGTGTGTTGGATGGGTACCACAGAGCCTCTGCTTCTCTCCTGTGCCTCTGTGCAGCCTAAGGCATGTGAGAAGGGGCATATGTCATCCAGGATTTTGTAAGGCATTCACTGTTCAGCAACGTGCCCCCCCAGCACGATGTGGGCAAAAAGAAAAGAAAGAGGGGTTTGAAGTTATAGCTAATAGGAACCTCTCTTCTACTGTAAAACAGTGATGGAAGAGATACTGTATATCATAATGGCACAATTTTAAAAGGTGAGATTGCAGCTTTATTAGGTGTGTTTGCTCAGGTGGTAGCCATGAGACCACTCCTGTGACCCATGGTGTGTGGTGCCAGCAGGTCCTCCTATGTCCCCACAGACAGGCCAGGCTTCCCGTGATACAGTGGTGGTGCTACACCCGTGGCTCCTTTGCTCCAGGAGGGGGACAGGGCAGGAGGTGAACAACCTTTCTTTCTTCTCCCCAGTGACTTTCCTCCGTTCCCCCAGAAAAGTGCCAAAGTGTAACCAAGTAGAGCTGATGCACAGGTAGTGTTGGCCCCCACCGCAGCATAATAAATCTGCCCTCCATCTCCATGGACTGATGTGATTAGTGATTTCGTATCTCTGATCCTGCAAAGCCCCACTGGTTCTCAACTCAGGAAGCTGGAGGTGACATGTAAAGGACTAAGGCTTCTCTCATAGCCTGGAATGTATTGTAGCTTGAATGTATTACTAGTGTTTTGCTTCCAGGTTTAGGAAGAAATGTATTGCCTAGATTTTCTGTGTAGACTCATTATGATTTGAATGGGAGCCACCCTTTCCCCAGATTTAAGCCATGGCACTGTGCTTGTTCTGGTATCATTAGACTGAGAAAGATGACCTCAGCTGCCCACCCCGCTCTCCATCCCCTTTTAAGGGTATATCCAGCATCTCTCAGACAAGTCTGAACCACTGAGCTATTCTAGTATGTCCATAGTAACCTTGATGGAGAAGGTGGAGTGCCCTGTGGCCTCGCAACTCTGTGATGTGCTTGTCACTTGATCAGCAGATGCTCTGAGTTGCTAGTTGGGTATTTAGAGGGGCAGAAAAAGGCCTTTCTCTGATTGCTATTATATACTGACTACTACTTTGCTTTCCAAGATTTGGGGGGTGGGAGGAGGGTTGTATGTGTTGTATGAATGTGTGATGTTAAAAACACTACTTGAACGAGCACATTCAAGCTGAGAGCGTTCTAAGGTTAGGATTTCAAGTTTATTGGAGTTGCGTGACTGTTGACAATGTCGTCTTTTGTGGTACAGTCTCATTATTGTGTCTATCCCTTTGTAAGTCTTTTTGTACTTCTGTGACTCATGACAAAACTCAGCTCTAAGGAGCACTTGCATATTTGTATTACAGCTTGAAACAGCTCGGTAATGAATCCCTGAGCGGGAATTTCCGTCTGTGCTTCTAACTTCTGTCTCCTGTAGTGGATTAGCTGTATGCATACATGTGGCTCATACTTCAGATGGGTTTATTAACCAGGAAGGTTCTAGCTCATATCCAGGACCTGGACACATCATAGACTGCGTAGGGGGGAAATCCAGCTCCTTCATATGGGAGTTTGATCACTGCAGCATAAACTCCCTGCTGCCTGCAGATGGGCATTTGCTCACTGAACCATCTTATGCTACCAATTTGGAACATATGCAACATGATTGTAGCCCTACCGAAGCAGTTCATAAGATTTTGTTTTTATTTAAACATGATAATGAATGAGAAAGCACTGTGAGTCCCTTACATAAAAGTACAGTCCCAGGAGCTGTAAATTAAAGGGGATGGGTTGTAATGAAATTGCCTTCTTGCTTTAAAGTTTATAAGAAAAAAAACGTACGGCCTTTTTTGCTATTAGTTGCAAACAAGAATTGAATAAGCAAAGAGAGATCATTGTAAATGTGGTTTTAGAGGCGGTTCAGCTTGAAACAAAAGGATTTCTTCACATTCAACCTCATTAGTCTGATTAGTGGGCTTGCAAAATGAAGCACGAAAATGAAACATGACATTGACATGAATTGATTGTACTAAAATCTACACAAAGTGCTGCTTGGAAATGAAAGCGTAATCTTCTCTGAGCTTATGAAAAGTTAAGCTTTTAAAGTAGCTCATTCTTAGAGCCTGTGAATTACATTGCTGTTAGCTGTTAAGGGGAGACACTAAGAAGCTGAAAAATCTGAAGCAGATTAGTGGGTTTTTTTAACAGTGCAGAAAAATCTGAAGATGTGACAAAGTTATTAGTAGAAGGAAATGCTGGGCAGGATCATATTATGGTTAGGAGGAAATGCATGAAAGTTTGTACTGGTTTTCATTTTAAATATTGAGAGAATACTTGGAATTATTTTCAAAAAGCCCTCTCTATCCTGCTTACTTACGTCTTCAAATGCACTCTGTCATGTTTCCTTGGTTATTATAAAAAGACCTGGTTGATTAGATCTTGATTGGAGATCCTGAAAGTAGAGTGGGTTTAATATTTCAACTACGTCCTGTATGTATTTGGATATGGATTGATTTAGTTTTACATATATTTTACACTTTCAAAAATGCAGTTGCCAAACTTTATTTTGCACTGCATGTGCATGCATGATGTTCCACATTCTTGTTCTGCAGCCGACTTTAAAAAATGAAAAAACAATCTGAATGTATGTTTTGGTGCTGCTGCGATATTGCTTTCTGAGATGAGTGAGAACAGTACGAATACTATCCCACAACTCCTTTTGCAATTGTGTGGTCTGCATTTCCTGTAAGAGCATCTTGCAAAGGATTTCTAAATGCTTTTGGGCGTTGTGAAGACGCAAGCTGGCAATATTCAGTGAGGACAAGAGTTCAGCCTCTCGGTAAGCAGAGACCAAAGGGCCAGGCTGCAGGTTCTAGTAAAGCAGGTAAGTGTCTAATCACTGTCACATTACCTGTTGTAAGTGAGAACGCTAGCTTCCAGATTCGGGCTGGCGAGCAAAGCTCTACTTGAGGGACCCTGCTCTGTTATGGACACCCACAAAATAATTCTGTAAGCCATGGAAGTAACGTGTTGCCAGGCTTACTTACCCATCCCTGCTCCATGCAGAAGTGAATCGTGCATTATCTGTGCTAAACCTAAGTAAATGGGTTTCAGGGAGATGGCCAATATTGGGGAAGGCGCAGGAAAAGAGCAGCTTGCCCTGCAGCTCCAGGCCTGCTGGCATTTGCCGGGCGCAGGCACGGCGTGCTGCCACCGTGGGCCAGGAGCACCCTGCGACCGGCTGCATTTCAGGGGCTTGTAAACAATCACCCTGCAGCAACTGGTCGGTAGCTGAGGCTGTATAGACACGTGGGATTTATTTCCTTGGCATGAGTTAATTTTGCCTATTGGACTCAAAACACTGAGCAATTTCCACAGGAAGGGGGCGCTAGGTGGGAACAAGGAGGAAGAGGAAGGAGGATCCTGGCTTTGTTTTCTGGACGATCTGGGGAATGGCTCAGCAGGAGAAGGTGGGAGTGTTTCCTGCGGGTGGAGATGGCAGGTTTGGGTTTGTACGAAGCGAAGCGTAGCCAGCGGGGAAGGCGTTCGCCTGGGAGGCTGAGGCAGGTTTCAGGACCAATAGTCTAAATATGTCCAGGACGGCAGCCTGCCAGGCACAGAGGCACCTGCTCTCGTTCTCGAGCGCTGAACACAGGCACGTTTCACTCTATTTATTATTTTCAGCACCAGTTTGGGGAATTTATGTACTGAACAGGACAGAAGAAATCCTAGATGAACAAAGTCTTATTTAGGAGTGTGTGTGTGCGTGTTTCTAATACAAAACCTCAGTGCAAACAAACTCTGTCCGCCAGGGACTATGCTCTGAAAGAGAGAATGAAAGCACTGTTGGCTTCCCTCTTTCAGATGCACATAAATACGTTCCAGATATTTCATTGGTTCTCGATTCCTCTGCTGGTTACCCAAATGAGTAATCTGGTGACTTTCTGTTTTTCTGAAGATGCTTTCTTGATTTTTGCATGAGGGGAAGAAAGACCTGTAAGGGGTGAGGTTGGAGAAGTTGCTCTAAAAATGAAAGCACAGGTTAAAGTGTTTATAAAGATGTAATTGATGGTGTGCATGAAGCCCGGCTTTTGCTCACCTTTCAGGGCATGTGGGTGGCTTTGCACAGGCTAAGGCACTGCTCACTGAGGATTTGGGGAAGGCAGGATGTAGTACCAGATAAGAGCAAAACCCATATATAGTTTAACTATACCCGTATATAGTATAGGTCAAGATGCTGCCCACCATTAAGCAGAACCTTGTCTGCAGCAGAACTGGAGAGAGGTTTGAGAAGGGTTTTTTGGACCAAAAACTAAAGTACTCAGTGTTGTTGGTCTCCTTTATCTTCGAAATCTCTGCAGTGATCAGATTGGTCCTAAAAATGGTGAAACCATGTACTCCAAAAACTAACTAAAACTTAAACAGACTGAAGTTGCGTACAAGTTGTGTTGAAAGATGTAAATATGGTAATAAATAGGAGATGTATGTGTTTAAGGAAAGCAGAGGAGAGCTCATCTTCATGTTTGCAATTGCTGTCAAAATAATAGAGAGTAGCCTGTTTTCATAGTAAACTTGTTTTGGTTTCTGTTACCTTTAATATGTTTTGGAGGTTGCAGTTAATGACCATACTATGTTAGCAGCAAGGTGATAGATACAATTAGTATTGCATGTCCTTCCAGGAAAAAAGCCAATAGATGTCATATGACATATCTAAAAATGAACAGTGACTGCATCTATTTTATGCTTCATTTGATGCAGTGTAATAACGCTGTGGTGCTGCTTGGTGGAGGAGGGGCTGAATTAAAAATACATGTGTTTGAACTGATCACAAGGCTTATTGTATGATGCAGCTCTTATTGTTTGCCACTTAGAAGTTCATACAAATTCCAGCACCAAATAATGCCAGAGAGCTGCTGGCTTCAGTTTGGGGTTTGGCAGTTGTGATTATTTCAGATTTGCACTTTCTTTTCTTCCATCTTGAAGCTGCCCTTTATAAACATCTTAAGAAAAACAGCACAGGACTTGTAAGCAGCTGTTTTTTCACTGAAGAATCTTAAATAAAAGTCAGTTGCATAAATAGTTGTAACTGGGGAAAAATGTGGCCTGTCAATGTCCTTAGATGCAGCCTTATTCTGCAAAACTATGTTGAAGTGTCATTATGTTCATTTTACTGTTACTGTCTCTGGCTGATGTACAAGTGGGCTTTAGTCTGCATGTGAGAATTATATTTTTTGGTTTTGCTGATGTGCAAATTATAATAAGTTAGAGAGATTATAGTAAGTTATGGGTCACTTTCTTCCAAGGTACACTGGGGTTTTTTGTTTGTTTGGTATTGGTTTTTGTGTTGTTTTTTAGCTCTGCAACGGCTAATATTTGGCATAAGGATTCTCCAGAGCTATAAGTGGATACAGCTGGACTTAGTATTCACCCTCTAAGCCTATGGCAAGTTTGTCTGTGTCTATCAAGCGTGTTGTGGGATCGGGAAGCGCTCTGATGGGAGCACCCACCTCTGCTGATCAGAGGCTTGATTTTTGTCCTGAATGTGAAATTACTTGTGTGGGGAGCAGGTTTGGGGAAGCACAAATCAGGATTCTCTTCCAGCTAATGTTAGCTCTACAGTGCTAGCAGGACTAAAAGAAGCAAAAACATACTGCTTCTCTTACAGCTAAGAAACTGTTCTGATTTTGTAGATAAGAGTTTAGCCATCTGGAGAAATTGCTCAACTCTGCTCTCGTTTCCAAAACTGCAGTCTGTCACCAAAGTGAGAAGAGACTATATGTGCTTCTGAAATTTGTAGTGATTTTCCACGAAGGAAAGTGTCAAGGGGATGATGAAAGACAGACTCTGTGAGCCGTAGGAACCCTTCTCACCTATCCCAACACCACTGCTCGCTTGAGCAGCAAATGGAAATAGCCATATAATAGCTGAAGACAAGGTCTGAAACAAATTGGTGGTGTTGCCCTAGCATTCAGGGAGACGCGCTAGCCTCCTGTGACTTGGAGCATTAAATCCGCTCTTAGGTCAGGGCAAGGATTGCAGTCAGCCGTGCCCAACGGCTAGAGCAGAAAGGGGGTTTGGAAATTCTCAGCATGAGCTCAGGTGAGGAGCCACGAAAGCTGACGGTTTGGACAGAAAGGGCTGCACATCTGGCCAGTGGTTGCATCAGAGGGACAGCCAAGGCAGTATCGCCAGAGATCAGCCTGCAAGAGCCCATACGGCGAGCCCGAGGAGCGGTGCTACAAACTGCTGCCTGCAGCAGGAGGCTCGTAGAGACAGGGTGGGTTCAAGCAAGCCTGTGAGGAGGGGGGAGTAAGCGGGGCGAGGGGGAGGCAGCCCAACGCGGAGGTCAGAATGGTGAAATTACAGGCCAAAGGGTGAACTAGGAGCTAGGGGCAGGAACAGGATCTGGGTTAGAGAAAAGGTCAGGACTCAGCAGAGAAGATCGCTTGCTGCAGCCTAGAAGCACGTTGAACTAATGAGACTGGAGGAGTCTGGATGTACGATGGATGGGACAAACTGTCGAGCTGCTGGCCTTGCTGGGGGTTTGTGTAGGACCGTTCGGCCTTCTGCAATTGTTTGCTCCAGAGTGACACTGATGAGCCTGGAGGAGGCAACTTCAGAGGCAGGTTTCTGGACTGGGCCACAGCAGACTTCTCTGTCAGTTTGCCTTTGCCAGTCCTGTGGGGCAGCAACTTCCGTCACTCGAGCTGTCAGTGTAATACTTTTACAAAACACAGCCACTGCCAATCTTTCAAAGGCCAACAGTCACATTAAAAATAATGATATAGGAAAAAAAGTGTAGTTTGTGTGTGCGGGGGGGTCATTCTTGTTTTCTGGTGTTAATGACTTTGAGGATCTAGCTGGTCAGCTTTATGTATAATTCCAAGACCTAACAACAGACATTTTAAGTTTGTTGTTTGTTGTTGTCTTTGTAGATGAAGCTGAGTTGAAGTGGTTTGGATTTTTTTAAAGTGTGACCCAAGTCTAGGCAGTCCTTCCAGTCCCTGTGATTAAGACACAGCAATTTCCACAATGAGTAGCATACAAGGGAACGAAGCCACTTGCAGTGCGTCCTGCTGCCTGTTATTTTTCAGTGTCAAAGGCAGTAGCTGATGGCTTGCAAGTAGTCTTTGCAAGCTAGGTTCACCCTTGTGCTTCTGATCCATAACAAGATATCTTAGCAGCTCTTCCCTACGTTACTAATTGAGAGGCATGAGTGAAGAGAATTAACTAGCTATTTGGGACTTTGAGAAAAATGTTCCATGTGAGACCTGTGACAAATCACAAGCTGCCACAACTGCAGGTTGGCTTTCAGGCAAGAGAAACGTCAGTGATGCTTTTAAACAGAATAACTAAGGTTTTTCTGATTTTATTTATTTGATGCCATTTTTAAT
The DNA here is from genome assembly GCF_040807025.1 of Struthio camelus. Classification (NCBI taxonomy): domain Eukaryota; kingdom Metazoa; phylum Chordata; class Aves; order Struthioniformes; family Struthionidae; genus Struthio; species Struthio camelus. The sequence continues at coordinate 108,801,669 of NC_090944.1, forward strand.
GTGATCACACAGAAATGGGGTGCATACCAATTGCTAGAGCTTCCTGTGGTGCTTTTGTAGCTTCCACTGACTAAGAGAAAAAGACAGTGCACCGTTACAGAAAACAGGAACAATGAAGAGAGCCTGGGGGAGCAAGAATCCATACCTGGATGCCCTCGGAGGTGGCAGAAACCTACGGGCATGGATGAGCTTGGGCTCGCACACAGGCCCAGATAATCAAAAGGCAGCTGTTGTCCCATGTGTTGGCTTGCACAAAGAGAGCAAAAGCTCAGAAGAGTGACTGATTTTGCTCTCCTAAGAAAATATTGTTAAGACCTTCCCCCCCCCACCCCCCACCTTGGAAATCATTTCTTCCTCTCTTGGGAAGTCTACAATAGCGAGTTGGAAAAAAAAAAAGGAGAAAACAATGCTGTTTGTTTAAATGTGAGTATTTCTGCATCTCTACTGTTACTTAAAAAAAAAAAAACAAATCTGCTGTGTATGCGAAATGCTCTATAAAGATGCTCAAGGAGAAGTAACTGATGAAACCTTCACCAGCTAGAACAAGAAAAGCTGTGTGTTAGACTGAAGCGTTATCCTGAGCTGCCTACTACTGCAAGCAAATGTGATGAAGTACTTGCTGTCTACAGACGTCAGCGTTGCTTAGGAAATTGGGAGCTTGTCTGAAAAAATATACTTTGCTCCCAGTTTTCTGGACTTTGTTGCTGTTTTGTTAGTTAATCATGTTTTATGCCAGGATGTTGAGAATTATCTATAGTATTTTAACTACTTGCATGATGAGCAGCATGACTCTTACCTGCATGAAATACATGGTGCAGTCGAGGAAAGCGTGAGACAGACAAACATACAGAGAGACTCCCACTGCTGTTCAGGGCATGGGCCAAATCTGCTCTGGAGGGAGGGATGGATGCGTTAGTCCAGGCTTTGCCGGACAGATGCCGCACCCACTTGAAGACCATAGCCATCCAGTGGTGGAGCATCAACTCTTACTACCTCGAGAGATTCAGAGCATTTACATTTACTATTCCTTTACTATTCAAGTAGATATTACAGAGAAATAGTGCAAGAGCAAATGTTGTTAAGTTTCCTTGTGTTCCTCCCCAAAATGCTTCTTGGAAGTCCTAGTAGGGTATTGCTTCAAACAGTCACTATGGCAGCGATAGCTTGTTAAGTTTGTATCTTATATATACAGGGCAGGTTCTCCTTTGTCACCAGTTTATTGAATCTCAAATTCAAGAAAACTTTGGTAAAGCTATTCATTTAAAACTTAATCTGAGCTGGGACAAGGAGCGCTGACTTGCGGAGGTAGGTTTCTTGCTTTTTTTCTGATGTGCATGCCCACGCACGTGTGTTAAGGCTGCCAAGTTGAACAATGCCAACTTTTTTTTTTTTTCTTTTTTAAGAAAGAAGGATGGTACTGGGTTGGGGCAGGGGAAGCATTGGTTTGAATAGTTTAAAAAGATGAACTTGAAAATTAGCCTGACACCAGCCCAAATCATAAGATTCTGGTAAAACTGTACTACCTGGTTTTCAGCAGAGCAGAGTAAGTGTCCAACAACATCATTGTGACTCGTTCTGTCTATGATGTTAGAGACGCTAGATACAAGAATGAGATATGGTGCTTTAAGGCAGCAATAGATGCACATGGAAATAAGCACGTCTACTGGCCTACTGGGGGAAAAAAAAGCTCAAAAAGGTTTTGAGAAAATCTTAATAAAACACTGTTAAGCAGAACAAAGCTCAGCTATTGATGCCATCTGTATATTACGTTTCTGGCTAGGGTTTGGGTCTTTTTGGTACGGAAATTGGAATTAGAGGTTGGCTCACTACATCATTCACATGCAAACACAAAGCTCAATAACATGAGAAGGATTTTACTGTAGTAGAAAGAAGAAAAAGCAAGCTGCAGGCAACAGTAGCATGTTCTTTAAGAAGTTATTTGCAGGGGGAAGTAGAGAATGTTTGAAGCTCTTTGGAGAAAGCGTGCTAGCAATATGCTACATTTGAACAGCCAGAGACTAGCACCTGATGGGTAGTGAAGGTAGAGAGTAGTAGCAGCAAGTGATTAAACTACAGCCTTGTAAGACTGGGACTGACCTGTTCAGATCAATTCGCATTTAAGTGCTTGGCTTTTTGCCTGCAGTTAGCTAAGACCGTGACTTGCTGAGTTTGCCCGTCAAAGTGCCCTGAAGCTCAACGAGCGGCTTTAAATGGGTGATAATGTCCACAACAGCAGCCACACTGCACTGTCAGGTGTTTGCTGTAAACTGTGATTACTCTTAACTACACAGATTTAGAAGCAAGGGATTATGTTCTACTTCTGCCTCTGTCCAGTCTCTCATCTATATGAAACACGGTGATGATAGATGCGATGCTCCCCCCCCCCCAGCAGACTGTTCAGGAGCTTCACTGTTGAACTACATTTTTAAGGGAGTTAGCAGATGGGTTAAGCGCCAGCAGCTGCCACAGAGTCCAGCCCAAATTTAAGTGTGTGGCTGAAAATGAGAGTCTTAATGTGTTCATTCTCCTACAGCATGATCAGTATTACTACACAGGCCAAAAAAAAAAAAAAAAGGTAACTTCTGTAAGGAACAAGATTGGCATGTACACCAGCGTTGGGATTGAGAGCTGGGTGAAGCTGCAGCTTGGATTGTGGAAAGACATTATTCACGGACTTGTCAGGGTTGCCCGAATACGATAGCTTATGTTACTGGCACAAAAACTGAAATGTGGAACTGTGGCAACTCGGCCACTTAAAAAAAAAAAAAAATCAAAGAAAGAGCATGCCTCTGGGCAAGAACTCATTTTCTCAAATTGCTTTTCTTATTGTTTTTTTTTTTTGGTTGGTTGATTGGTTTTTTTTTTTTTTTTTTTTGGAGTAGGAGTAGCATTAAAAAAGACACTCTTAACTCTTAGCCAGAAATCCATTTTTGAAATTGAAGCAGATGTCTGAATCATAAGAAATGTTTCAGAAGGACAGTCTGCAGGGCCTTAACACGCTATTCGAGGAAAGCTGGATTAATCACCTGCAAAACTCTACAATTAGGTAGACAGTGTGTGCCTTTGTCAATTTACTTCCCAGCTTTCAAATATGGATAACTTTTTTTGTTCTTTCATTCTTTAAAGATCAATGCAAACCTTTATTTTTCTATAAATAATTTAATAAATACTTTTGTTTTACAATGATACAACAAATGACAAATTCATAGCAAATGAGTCGCAAAGAATTTAGGATCAGTATACTTTAATAAGGTATCAGTGTCAAAATACATTTCCTTATCAAGTTAAAGTTCCCATACAGTTATAATATTGTCAATAAGAATTCAGCAATATAGATTATGAAATAATTATGATGAAAAGTATGATTAATATTAAGACATGGAATATTCTTTCAGAGTGTTTTAGTAAACTGTTAGGGTTTAACATTTTTAATGCTGAAACTACACAAATAAGAAACAGAAGAGCAGTATTCAAGTGTCATTAATCCTTGAAGCCTTTAAGTCCTTGCCACTGCAAATAATTTGTCAAAGCTGGCTTGCCAATTTTCATCAGATTTTGACGCTTACAATATAATTATATGTTCACTTTAAGAGTAGCTTATTTTTGCTAATAAACTCTAAAAATCTGCCTGCAGTGAGGGACTATCATAATTTTTTTTATATTATGTACGAATATCAACGAAGACCTTCACCTTTTTCCTTTTTTTTTTTTTTCCTTTTTAAGAGCGCATAGTATATATGGTTAAGATTCACTTAACGCGATGATCTCTGAAGTGCTTAATGAACTCAAGGCTCCTTTTCTGCAAGTGTCAGTGCATGATAAAAGCAATTTTAGAAAACAGGCTTCAGTGGAATGGGAAGTCTGAAAAGATAGCTTTGCTCTAAGGACTACTTTCTGGACCAGATTTTTACCTTGTGTAAATTGCCACTGTTCCATTTTCTCCAATGAAGCTACAATGATTTATACCAGTGGAGGAAGGAAGATGACATATTCCAACAAATATCTAGGTTTGTAAGTAAGTATTTCAAAGTCAGAACTGCTCACCTGCCTTTTATAACTTTAGTATTTTTGCTGTTCGTTTAAGTATTCTATAGTCAATTTACTCCTTCACATGCTTTGAGAATATTCAAAGCCTTATTTTTTTAAAATATGTGCATGACAACGGATGATAGTTGAAAGGGAGCTCTCAAAATGTCTGGCTGCCTTTTAATGACGTTTGAGCTATTGACTAATACAAGGCAAGTTAAAGTGAACTGTCTGCCAGCTACTGATCTCACTACACAATCCTCAGTTCTTTTTTTGTCTACTTATAACTGAGTAGCCTAATACACTGGGAAATACTACTTTAACTTTAGTTTTAATGATTCAGTATTGTAGATTATATTGCTAGCTATCATATAAAACTTACAAAAGCTAACATTAATCAGAAGTGTTAGTACTGGCCGCTGGTCAGATTCCTGAAGTATCAGCAACACCATAACAAATACTACTAGTTCTAGCAGAAACAGCTCTTAAGAAGTTGTGTCCTAGATATAGCAAAAGTACCAAGAGGTGATTAACAATTGACCCAGAGAGAATTAAAAAAAAAAATCTGTTTTGTGTAAAAATAAAAGGAACAAAAAAGAATGAAACAAAAAAGCCCCCTCACAAACAAAAACACAGGTCTAAATCCTCCACTGGGGTAAATCTGTAGGACCCCCCCACCTTGTCCATAGAGCTAAGCCAGGTTAAGTCAGCTGAGAATCTGGCTTGCTTCTGAGGAAAAACGCTTACAACGTGCAACTTTCACAGATACCCACAAAACATTGCAGTTCACCATTCACATTTCTTTCAACAAAGTGTATTAAAATAAGGGAAAAGGGGAATCAGAAGTCTGGGTTTTTTTTTTTTCAGTATGCTTTTCCAAAAGTTATTAGAGTTACAATATGATAAATGCTGGTAAACAGAAAGACTCAAAGGATTTTAATTTGGCGGATCAACAAAAAACTGTGGTTGGAGATCAAATTTGTTTCATTCATCTTTGGCAATAAAAAGAAATCTTTGCAGTACTGCAGCCAAAGTATAACATGATGAGGCATTTATACCACAGCTTTTTATAGCATAAAAATTGAAGAAAGTTTTAGAGTATAAATTACAGGCAACGAGATAAGGGGAGGGCAATCAAACTCTCTAAACAACACTTTAATTGCAATAGAGAAAATACAGTAGATGTATTTCTTTATATGAAGAATAAAGTGAGTAACTTCAAAAGGCCACTATTTGGTAATGTGGACAGGTTCAATATCTAAGTAAAATCCTGTAAAAGTGTATTGGTATTAGAAATTGTCTACTTGCAAAAATATATTTAAAAACTGAAGCCGTTTGAACAGTATAGGCCGAGGGATATTGCAGGGTTGCTCAGGTTGCCTGGTCCAGAGCTCTGAGCAGTTCACTTCCCTGCAGGAGCGTAGAACTGCCCAAAACGGGGACATTAACCTCACAGTCATATCTCGTCAGTTCAGGCAACAAATATGGTTCAAAGGAGGGCCCCAGCAGACGACTTGTCATACCTGAAATAAATAGATTATTATTGAAGTAAGTCACAGTGTCAAATAAGACCAGAGACAGAGAGATGCCTTGTTTCCTTGCCTTCCTCGTCTGTTTACACCAGTTAATGTCATTCTGGTTTTATGTCAATACACCTCAAAGCAATAGTTACAGTTTTCAGAGCAAATTGATGCATCACGGTGCCTTCAACTGTTATAAATGTGTCACACTGACATTTCGTGAAGTTTTCCACCTCCACCCCCCCCCCCCCCCCAATTCAGACTGTTTAAGGAAAATGATACTGGCTCAAATCAAGAAAGCTGGAGTAAGCAACACAGTTTTCTAAATTGACATCTACTCCATCTATATGTGTCCCCTTTCTTTTCCTTTTTTTTTATTTTTTAGAATGTGCATATTAAGACTCCAACCCACAAACCTCTGGTAGCAATGCTGCACTTTCTTAAGTTTAGTACAATTTAGTCAATTGCATCATAAGGCAAGAATATGTTAGAGGATGACTGGACCTCTAAAGTAAAAAGGTATTAAGTTTAGTTCAACCAAAATGAAGGGCAAAAATCATTTTTCCCCATATATAGCAAATGTAAACATTCAAGTTTCAAATTAAACAATAGAGCTTATTTTTCATTTTAGGAAGCAGTTCGTATCTGCTTCTAAGTTTGTCATCTTCCCCACCCTCACCCCCTTTTTTTCTTTCCTTCCTTCCTTTTTTTTTTCTTTCCTTCCTTCCTTTTTTTTTCTTTCCTTCCTTCCTTTTTTTTTTCTTTCCTTCCTTCCTTTTTTTTTCTTTCCTTCCTTCCTTTTTTTTTTCTTTCCTTCCTTCCTTTTTTTTTTCTTTCCTTCCTTCCTTTTTTTTTTCTTTCCTTCCTTCCTTCCAAGTTTTCTCTCATGGCATCAGTACTGGAACTAAATTCCAATACCTTCCAAATTCTGTATTTGACAGTTCTTACCTGATACTTTATGAGTTGGCTGGACAGTAAAGTCCTGATAATGGGAACTGTAAAACTGAGGGGGGAAAGTTCCTGCTTTCAGACTCTCACCAGGACTGCCGCAGGGGGGTGGTTGCTGCTGCTGTTGCTGCTGCTGCAGTTGGTTCATTGGTTGGCTCAGACCTCTTGAGTTACAAACAAACTCATCTTATTGAAAGAGGGGGGAAAAAAAGTTAACAAAGACTTAATTTATGTTACAGTAGCTAATAGTAAAGCAAGGCAAAGCGATCATCTTCCTGGTGATCACAAGATGTAGGTATACCTACCATCTACCTAAATCTTGTAACAAAGGTAGTCCAGAAGCAGTGCTAGCTCTGGAAGTAGCACTGCACCCAAGATAAGTTTGCATAATGAAATACAGTGTTGTAGAGAGAAGGCATCGGTACAGCTTTTCTAGCTCTGAGATGTCTGTACCTTGGTTCAGCGTGAGGGAACCATGTCTCCATCGAGCTGATCTCTGTTACCTCCAAAGCAATGGAGTGAACACATATGAAACAATCTACTTGGCCATTATTAAATGTACCTTGAACCGGTCAGCTCTTAGTCATATAACCTGATCTTTAATTTTAGCTTATTGTAGTTTTTACAGGGCTTGTTGACATTACTTTCCTGTTGAAGGAGTTTTTGTTTGAATACAAACTGACTTAAAATTTTGTTTCAAAATTTTACATTGCAAAAACAATTTCTTCTGTCTTACCAGTAAGAACACTTGTGCTGAGAGACTTCTTTTCTGTAACCAAGGAACAATTTTCGCCTTTCAGAAATTTCATTCGCTTCCACATCAAATGAGATGGGTTAATGACAGATGGGTCTCCCTAGAATTTGAAGAACAGCAAAGTGAATAATTACATGGATGATCTTGGTGTGCCTGATATTTTGAAGGGGATTCATTTCTTATGATTACCCCACTCAGCTGTTGCAATGCTTGTTCTTCATAATCCAGTTGTCGCTTCAGTTTCAAACTGTTAGACAGAGCAATTCTCGCTGGATTTATATCTATGCGTCGCTGCCCAAAAACATCCAGTGGCCTGTTAAGAAAAGATCTCTGGGTGAGTGAGCAGGCAGGCAGATCTAAAACCATCTTGTTCAGTTACAAATTCTTCTTTCATTTAAGGTGTCTTTCTTTAACATGTGACAGTAGATAGACCTCAAATATCAAATATTTTTATTTCTTTTTTGTCAGTTATTTCACAAGCCTTGGAGACATTTGACTTTTCCGGTCAAAGATCAATGAAAAGTCTGGGATAAACTGCCTCTAGATATCTCCAGATAGACATAAAAATGCTGTGGAAAAGAGTCGTTAAATTTTTAAGTATAGGAATTTGAGAGCTATGTCTGTCCCCTTGTTTTGCATACTAAATATGGACACACATGTTGCTGTTCGAGGACAAACCTTCTCTTTCCAAATGCAAATTCAGACACTGGTATTTCTGCCAACAACTAAAAAACCCCAAAAGTAAACTGCAGGTAAACTGCAGAGCTTCATGTTTTAAAATGACCTGTGCTATTTTGTGCACTTCCTGAATGTTTTAGTATGACCAACACTTAAGACACACACTCTGCATGCAACCCAAGAGCTCAAAGGGTAAGAAACTTCTAGGGCTGTGGCCTTTGATCTACAATTTCATCCAGTGCTATTAATTTGTGTAAGAACAATCAAGGTAAGGAAGGCTGTAGGGAAAAAAAAAAGGCAATTTTAAATCTTAGCTGTAGTACTTGCATGTAGCAACAATAAATGCACTTGCGCTATTCCCTGTTCATCCCTCCTTCTCTCCTAGTTGCTGTAGTGCAAAAAATATGTGCAAGGTAAGTAAGCATGGGTCCCAGCTTACTAGTAGACCATGTTCCCGTCTGCAGGTTTTTCAGAACTTTTCTAAACTGCATAAAGTAAAGCAGATTTTGCAAAACCTGTGTAATTTTTACCTGGCCACCAGGAAACCCACTCAAGCCTCCTTACAGGTAATAAAAAGTTAACAGTCTGCCTCTGCTGCCATTAGACTGACTGCCACCGCACTGTCATTGGGAAAGCACCACACCAGTTTCCCCAGAAACACAGCCTGAGCTCCCAGTACTCCTTATGCCTATCAAAGCAACTTATTCCATCTGAACTGACAAGAAGAATTTTTCAAGATTATGACACTTCCCCTCCCCCCCCCCAAAAAAAAAACCTGAGTAAAACACACGGTTACAACACAGAAACTCTTACCTTTTTTTATATATGGGCACGCTGGGAGAATGTACTGGTGGCCCTGAGGGGGAACTTGATAAGGATCCTGAGTATTTTTCCATAAGTCTCCATTTAGTAGGAACATATCCTAACGGGGGATCAGGAGGCCACTGAGTATTTGGTCTTCCTCCCATTGAAGACAGGGGAGTGCTGGCTTGGTCGTGGTATGGTGGCAGCGATGACCTACGCACGTTGTTGAAGAACACGGATGACAGAGACCCACGACCAGGGTTAACGTTTTTATTTGATAGCTGTGGGCAATACTTCTCTGGGAGGAACTGATTCTGTGAAGCAGAAGCAAGGGGTTGGAAGATGGTACTCATGCTACTTAGACTCTGCTGGGTATTTTGTGCACTGTCAGAGAGTGGACGTTCTTCCTGGCAGATTGGGCTGAGCTGGAAATCTTCTCCATCCATAGGAATGTAAGGAGCCAAGGTTTCAAGGTCCAGTTCATTGAAATCAGTCTGCACAAAAATAAAGTAAGTAAGTCCATAAAGAACCTCCGTAAAGTCCATAAGGAAAGATTAATAATCATTGTGGCAGTTAGTGTCATGTGAAATACTAGTAGAGGTGAGGCTGAAGAATCATCATATGCTAAATTTACTTAAATGAAACCAGTCAGCTTCTATTTAAAGACATGCCTTATTTCTGTGAATGGCATATATGTTCATCATATCATAATCCGTAAAGTAACAGGACAAACTGAGGGAAAAAACCCTGCTAGACTCCCAGATAAGCAGTACTTGCTAAAAGCAGCTTGCACGCAGCCTGGAACATCAGTGTGATGTGAACTAGATCTTGTATTTCCTTGAACTTCGAGTAGCTTGTCTGCCAAAGCTCTACAATGTGTGGCAGGTAGTTTACCCTCAAGCTTTTTCTTGCTAATAGAAAACAAAGCTTTCTCACTATCCAGCTACATGAAAACACGCCTCTAACATGCCAAAGGTTTTAACATGGTAGTGGGGAAAGCTACTACTACACTCGCATCTGCATTCTTATTAATTATTTCTCTGAGCTGAGCAGGCAGGGAATCGAGTGTGTGTTGGCCCACCAGTCAGCTCATGACAGGGACATTACTCTAACACTCATTTTTCAAAGCAAAGCACCTGTTAATTTGATGGGACACACCTAAGCAAGCAGATGCTGAATTTGACAGAATTCAATTTTGCAGCTGTCAGGGCTTGCACTGATTGATTTTGATCCTAATCCACATTCCCCCCCCTCCTCGTTATGCGTCCTTTCTACTGTTTTCGTTGCTGAGCCTATGTCCAAACTTAAACTGAAATTCCTTCAGGATATGGACTACAGCTTACCTCTATCTTACTAAGTTTGCAAGTTACTCTGGCAAACTGAGGCATCTCATTTGGGCTCCAGACTTCCCCTCCAAGATTTTCCATATGACTAATAGAAGGAGATGGGTGTCTAAGGTCTGAGCTGCCATCCAGCAATGCCTGTTCCTTTCTTTTGATTGCTGCAGAAGCATAAATGCTTAACGAAGGCATTTCAGTTGAGTACCTAAAGTTAGGTGTGCTGAATCAGGCCTACATCTTTTATCCACTAGCTCACTTGATGTAATGTTGTAACAGTGGAGGATTAAGAGAGTTAGTAATAGAGGAAATGTTTATACTTATACCCCGATTAAAGTGCAAGGAGATGGAGACTGCAGGACTTTACGTACAAGACATTTTCACATCTGACCCATCTAGGAACAAATCCTTAAGGATATGAGTCGAGAAGAATATGTCCAAAGTGGCAGATTTAATTTTGCAGTTACAGACCTGTGTGCACAAGGGGCATTTCTTTCTCATGTTGAGGTTTTGCAGGACTTCTTAGTTTATTTATATTTTGTTCTAGAAAGGATGTTTACTGGCTAGTCATCAGATGAGATTAAAAAAATCGCTGCTGCTTGTATTCCTTATCTAACCCACAGAGCTTTCACAGTCTGAAGGCTGTCGGCGTGTTCTGTCTTAATGGTTTCACCAGTGACACCAAGGGCCAGAAATTTAGACCTAAGCCTCTAAAAGCATCTGTTTTTGTTACTGTTGCGTGCTGAAGTCCTAGTGTATATGTGCAAATGCAGCTTGCCTGTTATGTCAGTAAGCCTGGAGATACAGCATGCATTGCTACTACCTGCTAGTTAGCATGGAACTGATTTATTAGTTCCTTACCTGGGAGGTGCACTGACTCTTTGATTCTGTGTCCATGGCAAAGAGTTTTTCAATCACCTCAATCTTAAGATCGTCATCCACAGAACTGTAGTAATCCCCTGGGCTGCTTGGCTGCACAGAAATAAAAATCTGTTATAAGCAGCAAGATAACCACAGTACTGACTTAATATCATCGTGTAATTTATACTGTGCTCTTCAGTAACAGATCTTTACTATGAAAAGCAAATGGCAAGACTGCAGATACAGGGTCCTCAGAACCCAAAAGCATGCCGTCCTATCTATCACATCTAATACAGGAACCTAGCTGTCTTGATAGGTTGAACGGTTTTGGCAGCTCGGACCAGCAGCATGACATGTACACTATTAAATATTTTTGTCAAGAGGGAGACACACTTAGCACTGCCGCAATTTCCTCAGTAAAACTGGACATCATCTAGTAAAGGTCCGCTAAGAGTGCCTTCCAGCTCTTGGGGGCGATGCCCTGAAAGCCTATTAATTCTCGCAGTGGGGAACTCCATGGAACCGCTCTCAAAAGCTGGAGCTGGGAAACTTCCTGGACTAAAACTATAGCTTCTAGTTAACAAGCAGAAGGAGGACAGGTCTGGAGGGAATTTTGTTTGTGACCACACCATTTGACATCAGCGTTTTATTTAAGGCTAACTCAGGTGGTACTGGCTTTTGCTACTTCTTGTAATAATTACTGAGGGACAGCTGAGAGAAAAAAAGGATTACAGTGTAAAGGTAGGATACAGTTCCCATGTGATAATTTTGCTATTGATGTTTAAGATTATGCAGTGCAGTAGGGATATAGATGCACTGGCCGTTTTCATAAGCACTGAGACAAGACTGCGAACCTGGAAATATCATCTGCACATGCTGAGGAGAGCTACATGCAAAATACAACTTGAAGTGTTTTAAAAGCTCTTCTTACCGTGGAACAGCTACTGTTGCTGCTCGCACTTGGAGTACTGCTGCCAGGTGCAATTTGAGGCATTGTAAAGGACGGTATCGTCAGCGTTTCACCTTGCGCAGCGTGACTCTTCGCTTCCACTGGCCACGGCTTGTTTGGTGCCAAAACAGCACTGGTGAAGGCAGGGGCGTCTTCAAAAGTCTGTGTCCCTGGATGGAGGTTTAACAATATTAATAGAAGCTTTCAGCTTGATGATCTAGTGCTGTGTTATGATATAATTGCAGCTATTCATTGCAAATAAACCCTGCTCCTAGTTGCCATGACAATAAGTTGGCATAGACTTAACGTATGTTGTTTAGTCAGCAAGAAAGCCAGATTCTGCTCTCATTCACAGAAATTTTCCACTGGTGCAAGTATGTGGGCTTCTAGGGCCACTACTGCTGATTTATACACACAGCAAACAGACCTGGTCTATTAGGTTTCTAAATTTAGGCTCACCTGTGGTTCTTTGTTTCACAAAACTTCTTTATATAAATACTAACCAAAATCCAGGGAAATAATGGCATCGCCTGGTGTTGGTGCCAGCTGAGCAAGTTCTTCTGGTTCTTCCTTTAATTTAGTAAACAAGAAGTCACTCTTCTCAGCCACGGGGATCCCATTCTCGAAGGTGGTGTTCATCGTCATCAGGTGAGGTTTAAAGAGAGATTCCGTTTGGTCCATAGAGAACACAACATCATTCTTCTCAATTTCACTAACAAGAAAATAGGTTTTAGGCATTTTGCACTCTAAAAAAAAGAGATGTGGATAACATAGGTAATAAACTCTTTAAAGATCAGGCCTTTAAAAATGTTTTGGCCTCTCTCACTTGAATGCCAGACTCTTGTCAGGCCAGGCATGGTTCCAGCGTTGCTGAGCACCACAATCTCAAATGACGCAGAGAATGTGGTCAGGATATCTGTGGGAATACTCGATGCTTTGTTGTTCTGGTTTTTAAAAGGGATGTAGCTGAGGCTATAACGACCCAGACTATCGCTCAATTAAGTATTTCCTATTTTGGCCTCATCTGTGACCAAAAAAAAAAAAATAATAATAATAGAGCTTTGCTAAACTGACTATCCTGGCATCCTGATTTTTGAGGAAGGTGGTAGCTTTTCCTAGTAACACAAGATACAACTACTACTTGTTTTTATCTCTCTGTCACAGTACTGGAAAAATCAAAGCATCTTATATTAAACAACAAAATCTTTAGTGCAGGTTTTATACTTAGTTCTACTAGCAGAGCAGCTACTATAGAAAGAGAGGCCGTGGTGTGTTTCAACAGCTTGTACAGGAATGGGCATGCCACATTTTTAATCAGTGTCTAGCATTGGTAAACAAGACGCAACAAACATGACTAAAACGATTTCAGAATAACAACATTGAGTAAATAAACCCTGCCAAAATTCCTCCCGATGATTATTGCACTTCTTCCAGCCCATGAATTCCTAAGTGGTGTCTATGCTCTGCACAACTTACCTCAGCACATAGTTGACACAGACGATACACTGAGGCTGCAGGTTGCGCGTATTGTAAATCACTGTCCCTTGAGTCTCCAGCCACACATATCCACCGTGCTTGGCAAGCATCCGGTACTGGCCAGTCACCACTTGACCTTTTGTGCACACTGAGAAACAGGGGCAGGCACATATTGATAATGGAGCAGCACAAGCAAGAAAGTAAAATAAGTAACACTTGTTTTAAATAGAACTGCCTTTGAGTTTTCATTATGCAGAATGGCAGAAATTGCACTGAAAACGTTTGTTAGCACAGCTGCTTAACAGCTGGAAAAATCAGTCACTGAAGATGCCTGGCATGTGAGGGGTTTTTTTTGTTGTTTTTTTTTTTTTTAAATAGCATTTAACTTAATAGAAGATCCTAACTGTCCCCCTCAAAAAACAATGGCTGCTGACTGCATGCTTCTCCAAAGCCCCTATTCTAGACGTGCCTCAATTTAGGCTCCCAAGATGATCTGCAGGAAAGAGAATTTATTTGTGCAAAACAGTTAGGAGTTTCCATGTTTAGGTGATGCATAATCCTAAGAGTGAGAGGATTTAAAGGCAAAGCATAGCAAGTCTCATAGCTTAAATCCTTATCTATCCTCTATCTATCAATGTTGCAAGTAAAGTGAAGGTATTGCTAGCACAACATGGGTCTGTCTTACGAGGCTAAAGAAATAATATCAATCTTAAAAAGGTATCAAAGATAAGGACAGTAAATGGGACTGTTTTGCCTAGTAAAGAAAAAAAAGGCTGCACTTTTTCATTTCTCTGGCTGTTTGAACTGTGTTGTTACTGTTGCTCTGTAATTACTCAAAGTTAGCAGGCTAGAAGGAACCAAGACCCATAGAAAAACAAATAAATATTGTTAATTTAACTCCAAGTATTTTTTGAACTGGCCTGTGTTTCTCAAGCAATAAATTGATGATAGCACAACCCGGCTTTAGCATTTCATCCAGATGTCTGAAAGGCGAAACTCCTCCAAAGAAGTGTTTTACAATATTTGAAGAGAAAGAGATTTCAGTATGGAGTTTTGGACATCTGAGATGTAAGGTTTTATGATGTTGTGCCTCTTGCCAACCCTTTCTTAAAGGCAATTAATATTGTCATGCAATTTACAGTTGTCAGTTGGGGAAAAATATTATTGATCAGCAGTGACAGGATTAGGGCTGGAGCATGCAGCCGGTATTAACTAACGAGCAACTAATAAGAATTGCGTTTGTAAGCGGAAGCAGTCACACCGAGTGGGAACCGGCACGACCGAACCCCGAAACACTCGGGCAAACTTTCCTTTGAAGAAGCTTTTGTTCGTGAAAACAGTATGCCACCAAACTAACGCACTACAATAACGTCGTTTGACTCAGCAAGGCTGGAGCTTGTTTCTTTGTACAGAAAAATTCCTTATGAATGTGGCCAGTAAGAGTAGCTGTTTTATTTACCAAGAGTTTCTCCTACATAGCCACCATACAAACGTACAGTCCTGGCCTATGAAACGCAGCACCTGTTTTGCAAATAATTGTTACTGTGTTTATCTTCCTATGGCTGAAGTTTGTTTGTTTGTTTGTTTGTTTTCTTCCTGAGTATTTTATCATCCTACATTTAATGTATTTAGACAAAGTAGAACATTACCTTTATTGATTAAATACTTCTGGTGGAACAGAATCAAAAGGCTTTCATTTCAAAGTGTTTCAGTTTCTGGACTGTTCTGCTCTGCTTGGGAAACATAATTACACTGCTTCCTAATCATCAGCTCATCAATAAGAGTCATAGTGTAGGCGCCTGTTACATTACAGAGAAGCTTTTTACTGCTTTAATCTTTTGTATTATTATTATTATTCAAAGCATGTCATGTTTCTGATATAATAAAGTACAGCAGAATCCCTCCTTGGAGTAATCTCACAAATTACTAATATGCTCGTAAATGCTGACTTTGTTACCAACTCTGTGTGCAAGTCTCCAGCTTTAGAGTGAACTTCTCGCTTTCTTTTTTAATATACATTACCTGTATCTTGGTAGAATTACAAGCAGCCCAGTGACATATGCTCAAGCTATATTCCTTATCTTTGGCTGAGGGAAAGGGGAGGCAGGGGTGTACATTTAATTGGGTACAAATTTTGTTTTTAAATTGCTTAGAAACATCAAAAAATATGAATAATTTGGAAGGCTTGTCAAACTTCTGCTATGCACTTCCAAATGACATGTCCCAGATGGTCACAGTCAGCTCCCCACTCAAGTCAAAAGCAAAATTCCCAATAGCTTTAATGGCAACAAGACCAGATCCTAAATGGAAGTAGTTATAGACTATTAATTGCTGGATTGGAAAATGTAGCTTTACAGTCAATCTTTTGTGTAGTTTTATGCAATAAGACAAAGATTTTCATCTGCTTGCATAACTTGTGAAAAACTGGGTATGCTAAAATAGTGCCAAATAAATTCTAATCTTCCATTTGATGTAGACTAATTAAGTCTTTCATGCTGTATATGCAGCTATGCTTCCAGCCAAGAACACAAACACTATTATGGCTTTTTTGAATGCCACGTTGTTATTTCATCTCAAGAAACAAAAATCGCAGTATAGTAAAACTGCAATAAGCATGACTTGCCAGTAAATTGGAGGGAAGGAGAAGGAGTGAATTCTGCTCCTAAAAGACTCATTTGCAGTTTCTCTCCCTCTCTTTCTTCAAAATTCTGCCTCCTCCTTCTATTTCCTATGCATCTTTACAGCACGAAGTGGTTAGCGTTGTCAGAATTGATGGCTATGTTGCTGTATGAACATATGTTCTATGCATAGAATACGTTTAATAAAAATGATTGTTAAAAAAAATGCAAGTGTGGTGAATTCCATGTTTGGTTTCGTATTCTGACTTGTGTCTCTTTCTTTATATAAGCTATGAGATGGATGTTTCTATGTATAAACGAGCACAGCCAGAGACAACTCGTAAGTTCTGTATAGCTATATACCTGCTTGGTTACTCTGTGTGCTAGACAACATCTCATTAATATTGGCACTCATTAAGAAAACAGAGGAGTTTTCTATTCAGAGGGCTTACGGATGCTTGCGCAATTGCAGTTTGCTGCCTCTTTGCCCTTGTGGTCACTCAATGAGTTCGTAGGAAGCCTGACTGTCCTAGAAGACACAGGATGTATTTACCTCATTATGACAAAAAGGGTCAGATTTGCTGATGACGTAAACTGACAGTCCTGTTATGGGCAACAGCATTTATCAGTTCAGCACAGCACAGAGTTTGCTCCACTGCTTCCAACAGCAGAGATCATCCATGCTGATCCTGTGGTACTATACGCACTATGGAATCACTCATTATAGTTTGACCCTAAATATTTATTATCCACATAGTGCACAGTACTTTGAGCAGCCACATGCAATTTTGCTGGTATAACCGACCCCCCCTAGATCTTCCTTTAACCACGTCATGATCAGGCCTCCTGCCCAACAGCACATGTTTGCAGGACATGGCCCTGTTCAGTAGTCACAAATGGCATCTAGATGCAACTCGTGCTCTACATGAGGTGAATCTAATTGTCAGAGTGAGAAGCAACCTCCATCAAAGCCTGGTCAAAACAGATACTAGAATCTACCCCAAAATCCTTACAGGGACAAGTCTTGACTCAGTGGTCCTATCTAATTCATTACCACCATGGAGTCTCCCCTCCTGTTACCCAAGAGGTTGCCAATGCTCATTTCAGTCCCCCTCTGGCACTGTCCCATTCTCATAAACATAACTCAGCAATCGGAAAACAACAACGCAGCAGCCCCACTCATTACTCACGATGCCTCTTGATAACCCAATGTAGGATATGCACACCCTGCCTATGAATATCTCTAAATACTTTTTGCTGTTAGAAGCATAAATAGATTTCCTAAGAAACAATTTTAACAAATAGGTTCCCAGACAACTTTCCATAAGTATGGTATGATTTTTTTTTTATTTAACGGCTCTGGAAACAGGATGATTCATACCAAAACTGTTCTACAGCATAAACTTTAATCACTGCCAAGTATTCTTTCAAATAACATTTCAACTCTAAGCTGTCCTGTATCCTTGCCACTACATTAATACATGCTCCCTTGTCCCTGTCAGACAGTTATTTTTTGCTGCTACTTTTCTCTGAAAAGTACAGGAATACTTTTTGTAAGTATGTTTTTGGGGGTAACTCCCTATAGACATGATGCAAGTCATGCTCTTTTCTGCTGAGGCACAGACCTAGATCATAACAACTGCAAGGTGCTTTTTTTTTTAAACTAGCAGCTCTTCTCTCTCTCTCTCTCTCTCTCTCTCTAATAATAGAAAAAGCAGAACCAGCAGTTGTAGTTGTTCTTTCTCAACAAATCTCCCATGCATTAGTTCAGTGGTTATAACAGAGGTGGGAAACATCACTCGTACATTAGTGGATCTATGCTGTCTCCAAGCAAAGCGCCACCTTTAAGGACAGAAGCTTAAGATGTGTCTTAAAATTATTTGATTCAAATCTTATGTGAGAGAGAGGAGGCATAATTGTGTGATCTTTTGAAGAGCGGGAACAGACAGACAAGCTAGTATTGACTAACTGAGGTCAGTTCAGATGATCTGTGTGTTATCCCTCAGAGAGATAGAGATTCTCTTAGGAGTAACTGCCACCCAAATTTAACTTAAAGTACGGCAAAATCAAACCCTGCGGAAATATCAGCAGCAGTTTTCAGCAGGACAAACCCAATAGCACGTAAGCTTCCTGCAAAGGGTAAATTCTGTCCTCAGAGAATATACGCACATAAAAAACAGCCTCACACACAAGGTTCATTTATATGTTCAATTACGTATCGAGGAACCTGGAAGCTGTGCTTTTTGTGCAAACTGTGAAATAAAATAAGAATATGACTTACAGTTCTGATGACTTTTGGTCATATTCTCTGAGTCCAAGGCATGGTAGAACTCATACGCTGAGCGGCCCAGTAGCTCCTCTGGATGGTAACCAACCAATTCTGTTATTCTTGGTTAAGAAAAAAACAAACATTTTAAATTCACGTCGCCCTAGCCTTACGTTTACATGTGAAGAGCAGCTATTAGTTCGAGTCCTTAGACTCACAGAACTAAAATCACACTGCGAAAAATTTGAAACTTCCTAACACATAAGAAGCTATCGAGGATGCCTAATCGTGTTCTAAAATGTTTCCATGTTCAGAATAAACTGCCTTTTACTACTACTGTAATTAAAATTCCAAGGGTAGTCATTACATGCGCTGCAAATTTTCCCAGGGCTATTGCACAGTAGCTCTTAGAGAAAAATCACAACTGGAAAAACCATCGCTTACAGAATGTCTGTCTACTGCATACTGAAACCCTCACGACCATCATTTAGAATAAAATGCATGCAAGGAATAGAGGGTGACACTATCAGATTTAAAAGAATATATACTTTAGAAAATACTCACTACTTTGTATATCGCATTTAATAAAAGTGCAAGGTGAGAAATTAATGGTGGTTAAAAAAAAGAAATCAGCTCTTCTACTTAGCATTTCTCAATTATACTAGAACTTTAGCCCATGGATTTGGTTACTTGGGTGAGTAATCCACAAACTAAGTAGGCTTTTACACAAAGAAAGCCAAAAGCTCCAAAACTAGACTATTTTCAGAGCCTTTATGAGTACTCAGGCAAGGCAGGATTTTTCACAAGTTTCTGAATAAACAGAAAGAGCTCATCAAAATGTGTAAACAATTGTCTCTCAGTGAGGGGGTAGGGGAAAAGGGTTTGTTTTTCCTAAATTAAATCTGCAATACTGTCATAGACAACTTTACAGGCAATATGGTTAGTAACAAAACAAAATCCTCTATATGCCTTCAAAAGCAAAGATACTATACCTGCTGGAAAAATCAGGAAATGTCATTGTTTTCCAAGTGAACCACAATGCTCTTGGCAGGCCTTTTCCTAGTTTTCCAACTGCAATAATAACTTGCAATTTTGCAGAGAGCAGCATCAAAAACAACTACAAACTGATTAACTGACTGTAAAGTTGTCATAAACCTTGAAAAGCTGAGACGCTTGGAAAGGAAGGGTCACGTGTCAGAGCAGGTAACCACCATTGCCATGCATGGTGGCATGCTCAGGTGCCCTGCCCTGTAACTAACTCCCTTGGGAAGAGTTTATTGGCCACCACAACTGTTGATTAGTGGCATTACTGCATTACTATTTTTAAGACACATCCTCAGCTCCCTTGAAGGATAGTATTGGCCCAGCACGCTAGACAAAAGCATGTCTTTACAAGACAGACACGTAAGTACTGTAAAACAAACAAAAGGAGAGCATGGCAGTCATCTCTTAGATTGCCCTCAAGCAAGGAAGACAAATAAGATGTAGCTATTTTGTATACGGTTTAAAAGCCATGGTGTTGAGTCAGCTTTTCCCTCGCCGCCACAGAACTATATAGCTCATACCCGCAGGACACCTTGGTTGTGTCATGCTGAAAAATACTCTCTGTCCCGATTTCCATGGAATGAGCCTGGGTCTATAATGGTTTAGTCAAGCATTCGGATAACTGATTTTATTGGCATTCGCCATTGCCAGTCATCATTTTTCTGGATAATGTGTCTGACACATGGGGAGGGAAGAACCGGCAACAATTCTTCCTTTCTGAAGGTCCAAGTATTTACAGCATTGGCTTTCCTAATTGTAAATAACCTTTTTCACATGTACAAATGTGTACATGTTATGAGTTAGACCAACAAAGGCCAAATTCTTGAATCAGATTTCAAGAAAGGGCAAAATTGCATTTGCGTTTTTGTCTCCTTTCTCTGAAAAGTTTCTGAGCTTTTAAATTGCCCCCCAGTCAAATACAGAACTTTCCTCTGAAACCACAAGTGCTTTTTCTTTTTAATCAAAGCATAACTTCTCACAGTGAGTTGGTCATAAGAACTGGAGCATCAGAAGAAAATGCCAAATACCAACAGAGTCCTAATAAAATTCAGGATCCAGAAACACAGTTGCCACTTCTCTTCATACAGTCACTGAGGTCACAGGCCGGTGTAAACATACAGTCTTTAAAAACAGAAACTGTGGCCCTCTGGTTAGATAATGGCATAGAATCATACAACTATCCAAATGAGTTTGGCGCTCATTGGGGAAGGCTTTTAAAATTCAGGAAGTTCAGGATTTAATGTTAATCCAGTCATTTGGAGGTCTCAGTCAAGTAGAGGTTGGGAGGGGGAAGAGAGGAAAAAGGAAATAAAAGTAATGAAAAAAAAGAAGCATCATGCTTTCAGCAGCCTCAATGTAAATCCAAAACTACACCATAGTCTTAATTGGGTGTCAGCAATGGAACTGAGATAGCGAGAAAAAAAAAAAACAAAACATATAACAGCAGGCCTAGGGCCTCTTAACACTTATCATATAGTAATTGCAGTCTCTGTGCCAGTTTTTACTTCCAGTCCGGTAATGCCCCTCTCACATTACTCCTCACTGCTCTGCTCGTAACTATAAAATTACCCTTCTTATCCCATAGCACAGAACTTGTGGTATGATCCTGCTGTGAGGATGTCTAATTTAATTAGATCTAATGTAACCTTGTATTAAAGTTAGCTAGAGATGGGTTGATGTCCTTACACTACAAACAATTAAAAAGTATACGAAACAAAGATAAAAATAAGGTATTGGAGAACTTCCCTCAGTCCAGACAATACTGAAAAATTCTAAACCTGTGCTGGGTAACAGTGATATACCAGTCACGACTGATTGTTTCAAAAGAAATCGTTAACAAATCTATTAATCTGCTACCACTACCAGGCTTCATTACATTTCCCGTTAAACACTCTTGGGAATTAAGAAGTAGGGGTTTTTTTTTTTTGGTATTTTAAGTTTGTTTTTTTTAAATTATGTCATATTTCTTTCTCCCACCCTAAAAAACTAAAATTAGCTGAAAATATTTCCTAGATATATTTTTTAATACTGCAATTTTGAGGACAGATATCCTCTCTCCAAGAATTGTTAATGGTATTGTTTTGTCCTACTTGAACTGGCAGATGACACACTCCTGTATTCCTCCTCCTCCTCGCTCTGGAGCTGCCAATATGCAGAGCTTCAAAGCTCCCAGGCTGCAGTCTTTGCAGCCCTGCAAATCAGATTAGCCAGCTCCGTGCTGCATTGCTCACCAGTGCTAGCGCCAGCTCCCTGGTCTCGCATCTGTCCTGTGGTTCTCCAAGAAGTAAGTACTGGCAGTTCATGAAAGAAGACCTAAGCAGCTAAGAGGCTAAACAACACCTGGGCCAAAAAGGCAGTAAAGGAGTTAAAGAGCCTCTGCGCTGAGTTCGCTTGAGAATCGCTTTGAGTTTTGCCGCCGAGACGCATCCTTCAAACCGCATGATTTCCACGACAGCCTCCAAGGGCTACGCATTGCCAAAGGAATAGGCAGAGGACTCAGCGCAATGGCAAAGGCAGCCTCTACAGAGCCAGGAGAAGGAGGACAAAACTGAAAGAGCCATAGAAATGTATATGACCCATGGGACCAAGCATTTACAAAACCTGAGTCCAGAACACAAGACACTTGCTTTTTCCCGGACACTGGATAGAAAATTGCTCTTTGTGCAGGCTGTGGAATGACAAAATCATAAACAAACTTTACAGTGGTTTGGATGGCATTCCTGCCATGCGAGGCTTTGTGTTTTCTTTGCATTTATAAAAACTAAATTGGTGCTAATTAGAATAACAGTAATTTTAGTTGAAGAATACAGGTGGCCTGAGAGGCTCTTTATTCTCCTGTTAACCACTCTCCTCTAAAAACACAAATACCTTTGGGAGAATCTTAATTTTGTCAAACTGGCACTTTGCTAAATTTGTCACCATGATGTAACCGTGGTCAAAATCTCAGAAAACACATTAAAGAGAAGGACAGTAGTCCTCAAGTGCCCATGTGTCCCAGCTACCACGATTTAAATACCTTTTGAGCACTACCTTTCAGTTTCTCTTAATATACCCATTTTTTAGAGTAATTGAAATGTCTTGGGATGTGGAATAAAGGCAAAGTTTGCGCCTGAGGTACGTGATGGAGAAACAAATGATCTGAATCCTATTTCTGGATTTGTATGACTTCTTTGGCTCATTTTATTTCTCTGAGACACGACAAAACACATACAAAGCTCACTGCTTCAAAGACTACATTTCTTAGAAATGAGCTTTTTTTTTTTTTTTTTTAAATTGGGCTTTAGTGCTTTTCTGTCCCTTTAGGGGAATACAAAGCTTTTCCAGTCCATACCACTTCTTGAGTTAAAATAGTGTCATAAGAAATAACAGGAATGAGAAGCCAGGCTCTTTGTGAAAGACGACTGCAATGTTTACTGTTCATAAAAAATAACTAAGTATATATTCTTAAGACCTTACGTGGACTGTGCATGTGAGGGTGTGGAACTCTAGACAAAGTCTTTATTCAAACTGTTACCAAGTTATTGAAGTTAAATTGGTCTTGGCAGGAACAAACAAACAAAAAAAATTATACTTTTAAAGCAGAATGAGTTAAAAAAAATAAACCCAACGCACATTCCCTCAGGGGTAAACGCTGGGTAAACACTCTGCCAGCTTGCTAGGGTGAGCAGCATGTTGTTGTGGCAATCCTGCTAAGTACCCAGATTTACTGTTGAGAGGGAGCCCCAGACAATCCCAAAAGGCAGCAAAAAGTGGAGAAATATTCATGGCTGCTTCCACTCTAACCCAGGCCAAAAACGTACAAAAACCCGAGAGCCATGTCCACTGCTCAGAGGGACAGCTGTCCCGATTTCAGGTGTATCCTCCTTTCTGGTCAAAAAAGAAACTAGATGGGTACATTAAAAACTTCACCAGGACTCAGTGTCTCTCCTACTCATTTGGTCTGTCTAGAAGAAAGTTTATCAACAAAAGAAGTTATTCCTGTTTCTTGTTAAGAGCTAGTGTTCCCAAATGAGGATCCTTAGCTTCAGATATCATCACTGTCATCTCATTATTGCATCTTTCCCCTGAGCAGGGAGGGAGGGGAGATAGGAAATCCGTTCATGTGCTGATTTGCAGTCTCACCTAATTTAAAAATATTCTCCAAATACAGGTCAAATGGTAAGCTGACTTTTAAACCCTTACGTAAGGCCCTATGCCTAAATTTTTCTGTTTTACATGGCCCGAATTAGAAACACAATACAACACAGTTTCCTTTCAATCGGACATAGACTGGATTCCACGTGTACATTCATATTAGAAGAAAACTAATCTCCTAACTTGGACTGACACTATCAGAATTGCATCTTTCTGTATAATCCTAAATGCAGCTCTTTTGAATCACCATACATCCTCCATCACTCTCTTTTCTTCCTCATCCCCTCCATTTAAAAAGTTCCAACGAAGAAAAAGCAAAAAAGAGTATAACTAATTAAGTTTCGTGTAACCGCAAACATACAGTTCTCCAAAGCAATCATGCCTCCACAGTAATGGACAACATATGCTTTTTCAGTACATCAGTACCAGGAAACTGGTACATGACACAACCTTTGGCACCAGCGCACGTACCTCTAATCTGCTCCCACTGTCCAGAATAGATTTATTTCCTTATCTCTCTCTCGTCTCATGCATTCTCTGTAGAGCAATTACAGGCAAAGAGTTTCCCCCCCGCCCCAACTTCCGCAGCACCCCAGAGAGAGCACGTGTGTCAAGGTGAAAAGCTGGTGTCACCTGCAATGCCACAGTATCCTTTGTGCTTGCAAAGCCCTCTTGTCCTCCAAATACAGCTCATGGTTTTCCCTTGCTAAGTGAACCACACAGGCTAAGATCGCATGTGCCGGGGGAACCTAAAGTAGTTGGGGGGTTTCGTGGATATTTTGTATCAAGTTCAGATTCAGTTTTCACTTTTGTTTTTTGGCTTTTCCACCTCTAACCGCCCATTGCCCTAGTGGCTCAACACGGGAAGACACCGCTGAGCATCAGTTATGCCTCCAAAGTAAGAGAATTCCTGTCATACACAGACTTGCCTTTTTTTGGCCTAAAACCATCCTCACTGGAGATCTTCCCCAACACAAAAGCATTGTACAGCTGAAGTAAGTCCTTGCTTGGATTATTGAATTGTACACCGATCAGCATTTCCGCATTACAGCTAAAATAATCCTTTCTTTAAACCACTTAGCCAAGATAAGCAGAGCAAGGGAATGTTTCTAAATCGCTCCCCATTAATGGCTGAAGCAGGCATTTAACAGAAAAGCAAGTTGAATCGTGCACCTTATTTTTAATAGTTGTATCTCAAAAAATTCTCTTTACAGCTCCATTGCCTTGCTAAAGCTATTTTAAGAATACCAGCACGGCCCACCTAGCCACAGGAGAGTCATAGGCCCACATATACAAATTATTTTTGGAGGGCAAGATATGTAGGCTAGTGCACTACACATCTGAGATGAGGGAAGAGGAATTCCTTTGCTGCAGAAAGGCAAGAGTACTTTGAAAAGGGTTTAGGCAGCTGACTGGCACGTGTTGCTTTTCCTCCCCCTTCTCCTCAGTTCTCCTTCAGACTGCATTCACATTCCTGGCATAAGCTGTTCCTTTCATACAATTTGTCTAGCAGCACTGAATTTGATAAGAGCAACTGAGTGTTTTGCACTTTTATGTGTCTACTGATGTGTCTTCTGTTGGAGAGGAATCAGCATCCTTCTAGATGGGAGCAGAGAGTCACAGGGCTCTGCTGAGGGGAACCTGGGGGGTGCCCGAGGTCTGCTTCCTTCTCCGGCCTGGCTCACCGCTTTATCATCATCTCAGCAAAACATGACTGAAACACCCAACTAAAACTGTCTAGCAAAATACGTGCTGTTTTGTTGCCTAGTTTTAAAGAGAAATTGCTGAAATTGCATACAGGTTAAATCACCCAGAGGAAGCTGCTGTATTACACGGCCGTATGAAGAGTTTTCCCTGTAAATCAGCTCCCACTGTTTAAGACAGGACTTTATTCTTTTCAAAGTAAGTATATCCATCTCTAATGGGGAAGTATCGGTCCCCCTAATTCTCATTAACAATTGCTTATTAAGTCTGACAGAGATACGCAAATGCTGTAACACAGTGAAACCCCCTCTTACTCTCCTCTAGCCTGTCACTGAGGGAGTTTATGGTAATTATGAGGCAGGCTGCTTTTTATAATGAGTCCCTACTACGTTGTTGGATTTTTTTTTTACTCCGGTAGCAAAATCCTATTGATATCTCAAAATTTTCGTCTTAAAGTATTTAAGAAGAAATGATGTGTTTTGTTGAAGTTGAATCAAAATACACCATGAGCCAAAATTTTTAGAGTTTATATCCAATAAATTTTTCTATGCATAACTGTGTGTGTGAATAAACACTGGTTTTGTGTTGTGGTGCAGAGTGGGGAAGGCTTTTGAAAATGAGTGCCTCTTTACCCTGAATGCATACACATAACAGAGTAGCCCCCTGTACCTTCCTGGAGACAATATCATAAGTCTCAGTCATTGTATTTATTCTCTGAGAATCCTAGCAGCTTTCTTTAAAGAACGGCTAACCTGCTTTCATATAATTACCTTCTACTTATCTGAGCAGAGCAGACTCCTGTTGCAATTCACAGTACATTTCTAGTTACAACATATTTGCTGCTAAATTCTCAGAGAGGTCAGAAGAAGGTCAGTCACAAGTTTCACACTTGTAATCTTGCTTTCATCCACAGCTGCTAAGCCTGCTAGTTTGTACCATTGCTTCATCACACTATTTAAAACAATGTTGCCTGGAAGAAGTTAAAATCCTCAAAAGACCACGAAAAAAACCAAGATCTCAGACCTGCCATTTTTCCTCATAAGGTTCAAGCATATGCATAATCCCATTGGCAAGCCCTTGGACGTCTGCGGTTACAAGCAGCTCTGAGTTCCCAGAGACTAGTGTCACTAGCCAGAACCATCCAAAACTTCATGTTTCTTTCAGGGAAGGTCTCATAAACTTCAAAAAAGGTATGACAGGCAAGACTTTCTAGAAAAAGACAGGGCAGGAGGAAGTTGCATGGGAAGAGGTCTCTGGTTCACTCTCAGATGCTGGGAAGAGGGCCCCCCCAACACTTAGGCGGAGAGAAGAGACGCATGGTGTGAAACACCATGGAGATCCCAGCAGGAATTATGCAGGGGGATCTCAATTATTTCACTCAAGAGTGGGGGAATAGAGGACACAGGTCCCTCCCCTGACCCAAAATCTTCCGTTCCCCTTCATGTCATCACTAAAAGAAGCAGAGGGATAACAAGAAAGGCTGTTTTTCACTGAGCAGGAGATCATAACCCTGTTGCAGAGCTGCAGACGCTCTGGACTCCTTAGCAATTCTTAGCCACTCTTCTAATAAAGTATTTTACAGCTAACTGATTATATCATCCTGGGTCAAACCAACCACAAAACTGTCCTTGAATAAGGTCTGCAAGGCACGTCCTTAGAGGCGTTCTCTAAAAAACGTAACAGAAATCCTCTTTACTCTTCAGTTCGTTAAAGCCTAAGATGCTTATCACTCTAAATTTTCTCATCTTCTGCCAATGAACTTGAGCTCACCACTAACAAGGAGGAGAAAATACAGCAGGGGTACCACCATTTTTCCTAAACTCAGATTTGAGATGGATTAAGTGAGCCATCGAGCATCTGTCTTGGTAACAGACTGCGTTCTCTTCCAGTCCTTTCTTACCAGGTCCACACAGGAAGAAAGTTTGGAAGGACTGACTGCTTGTGTTCGGAAAGGTAGAAACTTCAGTGGAGCTTACCTGTCATCGCAGTATGTAAATTTCATGTCCATGCTATGGCGACTCAGGAAGGTCTTGCTGTCCAGGGGGATATCGATGTTTGAAGGATGCTGAATAGGCTCACACATTATTATAAGGCAGGTGAGAAGAGGCTCTTTATACCCACACAGAGTGTGAGGAGGGCAAGTGTTATATACTTTAACTTGTCCAGTGCAGTGCAAAACCTGAAATAATGATTTTTGAATGAGAGACAAACTTAGAATGTACTTTTTCTACAAGCCAAAATGTCTTTTTTAATTAGTAACACGTATTATGGCTAAAATATGGTACCTTCCATGTGGCAGATTTGAGGTTAACAGTTCTGCCTCTGTTGGTAACGGTGCATTTCATCCTCATGAAGAAGTCACGCTCAGTTGACATCTCTTTGCTTTTCTTTCCAAAACCTGGACCTAGATAAGGAAAAGAACGAATGAGTCTTCTCACTTTTGCTTCTTAATTCATTCTATTTATAAGCCCAAAAGATTCGTACCTAATAATAGACTAATTATCAGATAATTTATCTGCAGAAACCATCACAGATGCACGGACCAATGAAGCGCAGTTTGTAGATCTAAAACCTAAAACTTTAGGGCCTGTGCATTTAAATCTGTGTTTTGCCTTGTAGCACATATATCTTTGCAAACAGTTACAAGTGAAAACATTATGCCTGTCTTAACTTGATGAAAGGAAAACACTAAAGAAGCCGTTCTTAACGTTACCATACTTAAGCATATTTGGCAAAACAAAACAAAACAAATTTGCAAAGCACTGAATAACAGTTAATGATTACTCCAGGAATGAAAATTCCCTTTACCATGACTAACTGATCTCTACTGTCAGCCAATTACTTCATTTGGTTATTTAAAAAGCAAACAGCAACTCTTTTGTATTTTCAAGATTACCATTTTTCAGACTCAGATTCTCTCGAATTTCTTCATGGTCACACGGGTGAGTGAAATCAAAAATGCTGTGTCCAGTTAATTCCACCTGTTCAGAAATAAAAACTGTATTTAGCCAAAAAAAGCAACTGCTAATAATATAATATAAATAAAATGGAATGTTGAGACACTTTCTTGTGAATCCTCTTTTCTCAATGATAATTTCAGTTGATCATTTATTTATTTCCAAATGCTATGTATTTAGAACAAACCAGTCAGCAGAACTAAGGGTACTGACAGTAGCTACAGGATCATTTCCAATGTTTTTGAGCAAGGAAGTAAGACAACATGCTAAGTTTGACCACTGCAGTGCGCAGTGCGTCACAATTAGGTTTAACTCAGTCGTCTTTATTAGTAATTTGTCCTGTGTCCTGTAATTAATCTGTTTACACTGACTCCACAACTATACCCAATTGGCAGCTCAATAGTGCACAGAACAGCATGTAACATCAAATCAAAATCCTCTGAAAACTTTGGCTATCTTTAACAATATAAAAATGCCCATTCTGTTCTCCACAGCAGGATCCAGGAAGCCTTTTTTTCCTCAGTGAGAGACAACTGCTTTTCTGCATTTAAGCATATGCCTAGTTTCTGGGAATTATATTACAAAGACAGGAAAGTGTTAGGGAACAAGTTACCTGGGTTAGACCCATGTATTTGTTGACATTCTCTGACAAGAAGATCATGTCTCCATCCTGTGTCACCACGGCAATAAATCCCTCCAAAGCTTTCAGGTACAAGTTGTCCATCTGCTGGTCTGCCTCTAGTTCATTCTCGTTGTCAGCGCATACTGAAAAAAGGACAAAAAGTATTTAAAATCTTCAGTTTTCCTAGCTATCCTTCTTCAGTACAATCACACCCAATAAAAAGACAGTAAACACTTTCCTGCTGTTAGAATTTCCTTTACATAATACTGTTCTGGTAGGAGCGTTCTTGCGAAGAAACCCACCTGCGCAGTATGTGAAAGGGAAATCCTTATTATTAGAGAGGCAGAACTAAACCTTTTGGTAAGTAAATGTGACATGCCCTTTACTCACCTTATGTTATATGTGTTTCTGCAAGACGTGTTTTCAGCATGTAAATCTGCGTTAACACAGGTGTAACCAGACACTGAGGCACGTAACCTCAGTGCGTATTCTTTTGGCCCTCAGCATCCTTTACATCACCCAACAAATGCAGAACACGCAGTAAATATTAGAGAAGGTAGGCAAAATCTGTGTATTCCCAGCAAATGGCTTAACAAAGGACATTTACATGAATTCAGGTTTCCTAAGAAGTTCAAATACTTTTCCTATTAAGAGTGCCTAAATCGACTGCTCCGCTCATCAGGCAGACCCCTGTTAACAGTGCCTTTAGTATAAAAAGTAGAAAAGTACTCCGTTGCAGTCTTCCTGAGGAACTTCCCTTTCATTTAACGCACCTCAGTAATTCCCAGGAAAAATACACATCCATTCCCCCGATACCGGCTTTGTCAATCGCAGACTTCTGAACTCCTTGCCTGCCGCTCCACTGAACTCTGACATGCTCTGTTATCTCCCTACCTCCTGTCCAGCCAGGAGAAAAGACTCTGTATCCTACTTGCATCCTATATATTTGCACATGTAGAGGAGGGTTCATGAATCCAGCACGTCTTATCTTTCCTGGGGAAGTCAGGCTACTGTTGTGACGAAATCTAAAGCCACATTGATATATTTATGAAAACATTTGTGTTTTTTGGTTAATCTTTTCCCTGTTGCATTTTTTTCGCCTTCCTGTGAAGGCAATTGTCTCTTGCCTTCTCTTCCAAAGGTTAAGATTGTTAAAAGTTTCAATTCTATGAATAAGAAATCTGCAGCAGGTGATTTGTAGGTGATTAGTATAGAGAAGTTTCTATGTAGGAATAGACCCAATAGTTTCTTGTCGTGTTTTACGTGCAACTTCCTAGCCTTCTAGGTTTTCTTAGAAAATGATTTACAGCTATCACAGCTGTTCTGTGCTCCTCAGCCAGCTAGGCCAAGCTTTATCTTTATGGTTTACCTGTAAGCCGGCTCATTTGCGCTCAGACATTGCAAATCTATGTTGTGGTAGAACAGGCTCTGAATAATTTAAAAAAAAAATCCTTCTTATTTCTGAATAAAGGATAACAAAGTCTAACTGTATACTGCCAAAGCCACTGACAAGCCACTGGGTAAGTCCTGTGTTGATCAAAGGCGCTCTGTGGCCAGAGGCAGCCAGGATGGCCCGAGAGGAAGCTGCGAGGGCTCTGCTTTCGGAGCCCTCCTCGGGCGCGCAGGAGCAGCCACATCACATCTGGCTGGCCCGAAGGCTCCAGGCTTAATTGCATCAGCCTTATTTGCAAAAACAATGAGAAATTTTTCAGTTTCTTGGAGAACTTGGTTTTCTTTATTGGCTTAACGTTGCAATTTCAGCATACCGGTTTTGTTCTCTAGTGCACATCCTATTAAAGAGAGAGAATATTTCAGTTTTGTTGTTTTCCTCCCTGAAACAATATGTTCAGCCTTTTTCTTCATGTTTCTTGTGGAAATCCTCATTTTCTCCTTTTGGAAGAAATCTAGAAGCATAAATTTGTTTGCCTCTGTCTCTACTGCTTTGTATTCGTTTGTATTGCTTTGTAAAACACGTATTAGGTTTTTTATTTTTTTTTAAAGGGAAGATGCTGGGCCAACTATATAGTTTTTACTTTAAAGTATTAATCAGTTACAATTAAAGGACGAGTCCAATTTATACCTTCTGCAACTGCATCAGCCGGTGCCTAAGGATGGACTGGGCGCAAATGTAGAGGGACAAGCATTTGCAATGCAGAGCTGCCCGAGACACTGTCGAGAGCGCACAACCCTTGGTGACAAAGACGACACCGGCTGCGTGCTGCTGCCTCTGCCTCCCGCTCCTCACCGTGCCCCTCAGCCAGCAGACCATCTCCCCCAGCACCAAGAGGGGAATCAACAGCCCCAGTCTCAGAGCTGCTGAGAGCACTTAGTTAATCATCCTCTGCTTCTCAACACAAGCTTTCACTAGCAGGGAGGAGAAGTCACCCGTCGGGGATCGCCAGCACAGGCTGGGCATTTATCATTTAGCATCTCTGCACTGCAAGTCAAACTAGACACGCAGGGGGGCCAGTTCCTCCTTAGTACAAAGCAACTGGCTTCAGGAAATTACATCAGGGCTAGAATTTAAAATAAAAAAATATACAATAATATATGTGAATAGTATGCACTTTGACCATAATGACATTAAAAAAAAAAAAAAAAAAGTAAGCGACCATCTGCTCCCAAGCTTGTTTCTGCTGTGTAAAGAATGTCAAGGGTTTTTTTTTTTTTTTTGACTTTTCCGGAAGCAAACAAATGGTTTATTCAGCAGGGATCATGGCTATAGCCCAAGACAATCAGCCAAGTGTGAGTTCAGAGAAAAAACTGACTTTTCAGCTCTAACCTCAGACCCTCCTTTCCATTTTTTTTTTCCAGCTCATTAAGTTTGCATTAACAAAACATCACCATTCAAAGGCAGGAAGGCTATTCAAAGCATTTGTATTCTTAAATGCCTCCAACAGTGAAAGACAAACACTTTACTTGTATTATCAGATGATTAAGTTTGCTTTTCCATGTATATAAATTATATTACTTATACAAACACACACAGAGGGCACAGGATCACTCACATTGGGGCTGCAGGTTCAAACCCTTAATGTCCTAGTTTAGCAAAGCACTTTTAATATAGAGTCAGCTTTAAAGCACGTGGCTATGGGGATTTGTTGGGTGGGAGTTTAACATTTTTATTAAAATTACCTTAGGCCAGCTGGAGGCATCTGCGATGTGGACTGGGAAGAGGGAGGGCAGAGGGTTTGTGCTGCTGTGCACCCCCCCGCCACACATCACCTGAAAGCACAGCCAGCGCGTTTTGCAGACACCCTTCAGCTTCCCTGATGATAAACCCCTTTGCAGCCCTTGCTTCCCTCAGCAGCCCCAGCTTTAGCAGGCGAGAGGAGCTTGCAGACACACTCAAGGGCAGATCATGGTTGTCTCCTGTGGTACTTAACAGGGCATGCTCCCGTTCTCAAAGACGGATCAACCCTATCAAGGAAACGGGGCAGGCACCCTCGGGCAGATCAAGACAGGCGACAAGCACATCCAGGGCCACGGAAGGAGAAATGCAGTCAGCGGGCGGTTGTACCTCTGCTGCCACCAGCGTTGTCCCCCTCGCTGCCCCCCCCCGTGGGGTTCTCCAGCAAACGCACGGTCCCTGGAGCTGCTGCCTGTGGTAAAACCCCAAATCACGCTCACGGCCCAAAGCCTACAGCAAAGAAATACAGGGCCTCTGCTGGGCCCTGTATCAGGTAACTTAGCAGTATAATTATACTAATGTATATCAATAACATCCCTCGTACAGCTGAAGTTACTCCTATGAAAATCGCTAGCTACTAATATCGTTGTACACAGAGAATAACACATAAGGAGCTTGGCACATCAGAAGCGATATAGTGGTTGCCACTGGCAAAAATCTCATTTTCTTTAGAATTAATCTATTTGGTAGAAGAAAAATATGTAAAGCCATTGCCCCTGCAAGCTGCTCCCAGAAATCCCTCTATTCTTTCATTTTGCTTTAAATATTCTTCATTTATTTATTTTGGGGCCGAACTGGAGCGTCAGTATAAGAAAATTCAACTTCAAATAAAAAACATTTGAGGAAGTTGGGACCAAATGAAAGTAAGAGGTTAGGATGAGGAAGTGGGGGTAGAATTTAACCTTCGGTTTCCCATAGGTTTTATGTCATTTTATCTAGGCAGCGGCACCTAACGTACGTAGGCCAGAACTTGCCAGGTCTTACAAAGAGGTAACTTTGGAATCAAATAGCACTGATTTTTAGGTAGGACTTCTGTTGTCATTGTCGATCTTAAAATAATTGCCAATTAAATTTTGAAAGAAAAATGAGTTTTTGTTTTTCCTGCAACTTCTTTCATTTCTCCTTCAATAACGGCAGGATTTGAGTTCCCTGACAATTAGGCACCATGACAGTATAGCAGGGAGACTGGACTGCAAATATTCCAATTTAACATAAATTAGCATAAATATATGATTATTTAACTATAATTCAGCAGAATGAAGTATCACAACACTATTGTTTGCATTATAGTTACATTTCTGGATCCCAGCCAAGATTGTTCTCACATAGCTCTAGGAAGCCAATAAATGAGAGGGAATCCCCATCCAGCTTACATCAGGAGATCAGATCAAGTCAGAGGGGCACAGAAAAGTGAAGTGACCTCCCCGGGGTGCCTGTCACAGCTACAGCAGAATCAGGAGCTGAGCAATAGCGTCCCAAGTGCCAGTGTGATGCCTCATCCACTGTTCATACTGCCCCAAGGCTGTATTGCTCAGTCTGTATCCAATTTTTATCTTAAGCTTTTTCTAATCAGTTCTATTATTTCGAAAAATTTTCCAATCACCAAAGCAGGAATTATTCATCAACACGAAACTTTGAACTGTTACGCCAAATGCTTATTGCAGTGTTTATGATAACCTTTTATGCTAAAAATAGCTCTTGTAAACAAGCTTTGATTAATTCCCACTGTCAGGATGTGCACTGTTCCCAAGTTTAAGAACACTTTTTCCGTAGATGCTTGCTCATTTCCTTCAGTCCAACCTCTTGGAACAAATCTGAAAGCTCAAAAATCAGGCTCTCCTTGCAAGAAATAACTGCTCAGGTATAAACAACCTCCCAGCAAACAGCCTATATTCATTTCAGCACCTCTGATCGGACTCAGAGGTGCCTTTTTGTAAGTTCAGAGAAACAGTAGTGATACCTGGGGCTCCTCCTAGAGCTCACATCATCACCTCCAAGTAACCTTCAAGGCTTTGTCTCTTATCCTGGATCCTACAGGCACCAAAAAAAGTTTCTTGGCTATTACGCATAATACAAAGCAAAGTTACAAAGCTATAACTGCCCTCTTGCTAGCTGCCATTCCTGACGAGGGCTGTCAAACTACACGACGATGGTGGCAGATGTTAGGGAAGATTTAGCAGCAGCTTTATCCTGCAACGGAGAGGAAGCAGCCTTGAGACAAACGTGTCTTTTTCTTGTTTTCTATCAAAGGAAAGCAACAGAGCTTTTTTCTGTCTTGACAGGAGAGTACATCCTGTTCAAGGGGATATTTTCAATGTGTTCAATAAAAACCTATCATTTTAGATATATCAAGAAATAGCTACTCCTAAACTAGAAGCTTCCTGAAGGGCTCTTATCTCTAAGTGCACAAGCAACTTTTACAAAGAAAACACTCATGTTACTGCTGCGTCGCAATTTTATTACAGAGTTTGCATCTAGCCAGATTACACAGGCACTGCTCCTATAAAGGTGCTTCGATTCCTGTTGCGATTAGTTTTGAACAGGGGCTCTTGGAGGCACACAGCATCCCAGCAGATCAGGCTTTTTTCACCAAACGCAACGCTGTGATGCACCTTTCCAGACAAGAGACTGTACTTTAAGCAGCTGAAGCACCGGGTACACAGCCCCACTCTCATTCCTAGCAGCGTGGCTGGCACAGGACTATTTTTCCAGTTTGATAAAAGCAAGCAAGCAGACAAGCTATTTTTAAAGCACTGTTTTATGCCACAATGGCCTGAGATTAGCTGTGGCTTGTCCAGACATTCAAAACAATGCCTGCACCACTTCTCCCTATAGTATGCTCTCCCTTAAAAGCAGAGAGTAAAGCTATTTTTTCCCTTCTGCTCCCTGCTGGCTTTCCGGCTCTGTTGTCTCCCTCCCTTGAAACAACTTCACACTGGCTTCCTTGCGGCCTCCCTTCTCCGAAGCAGCTTCCCGTCTGCTTCCCTGCTCCCTCCCCGTTTCTTCTGCTGTCTCCCAGCACAGGAGCAACTCCCAGCCAGCTTCCTTTACTGGACCTCTGCACAGAAAAGACACCCCGGCGACCGTACGATTAGCATGGGATTAAAGAAAGTTGGCAAAACTGTGTTTGCCTGATTAGCCTAACTAAAATGCCCACAGTCCTGACACACACAGGAACTCAAATACCAAAGAGTTCTGCTTCCAGTAACGCCTTTCTCTCGAGTGTGGTCAGAATAACCACATAAATTATTGGCACCACATACTAATAATAGAGGCTTCCTAGAGTGGACTCTACTCTTCCTATTATCCAGACAATAGCAGATTGTCTGAGGCAATTATCAAGCAACTCTCATGTTAATCAAGACAGCTACTCTTCAACAAAAAACTTTTTTTTTTTTTGGCCATCTGTTAACCCAAAAAAAGCATTAGGAAAATTTATTCAGTATTCTTTATTCAGTAGAGAATAAAAGGAGACATGCACGGATATCAAATTTTCTGACTATGCTGAAGAACACAAGACCCTATCTCCAGAAGCTCCAATACTGGCAAGTATCAGACAGTGATTTCCAGGAGTAACTTTACGTGGCATCATAATCTTCACTTGCAATGAACAAAGCTCTCTTCTAAATTTATCTCAACCTTTTTAATGCAATGATGGCAAAATGTATTATGCCAATAGAATTAGAAGACATCTTGAAAAATATTTAAGACGATCATAATTAAATGACATTTCGACTAACATTCCAATTATACTGTGTACTGTTCTGTGCACAACATGGAAACAGTATTATAAAGCTATTGTTTCAGTTTGCTTCCTGTGATACTAATCTTGAGATCAGGCCGTCGGACTAACAGCCTGCATTTCTAAATGTTAAAGGCTTCCTCTCCAACATTCCCACACAGAACTGCCTACTGTGAAAATCAAAGGGAAATGTGTTACTAAGTAAAGCAGCAACTTTTATAAAGCAAAACCTGGTATTTTTTACCCTTTTGAACTCTGAGATATACAACCAGCTATTTCCTTTTGTGATGGGACACAAGGGCCAAGCTCAGACCCTTCAGCGCCTGCAGGAGAGCTGCACTCTTTAGCCCAGAGGCCGGGATTTTCAGAGGCACGTAACAGGGGAGCACTCCATGAGGGCCCTGCTGGTCACCTGTGGGCAGAGCGTGGCCACACATTTCTCTAGACCCCAGCTTCCCAAGAGATAAAACATCATCCTATAGGCACAGCTAGTAAAAGAGCCCAAGTGACACAAATGGAAAGCCCTATTCCAAATCAGGGAATAAGACGACGGAGCCGTAGACACCCGATGCCAACTGGCTGAGGCTGGCAAGTCCCCTGAGGACGTCTCTAAAATAAGGAGCAGGAGGTTGCAGGAAGATGAGGATACAGCCCTGGAAAGCCCTTGCTCTCTCTGTTCCCAGCAAAACTGCTGTGAAATGAGGAGGTGTGTCCCCAGTTGAGAACCATGCCCACAAACACTAACATAACATAAAATCTGGTGTGCCAGTAGTTTTTGATAGAATAAATAATAAATACCAAAAATGCTAATCGAGCAGTGCTTTTTTTCTCAACTATCTTCTGAATTTTCCAAGCTGCACTGCAAGCTTATTTTATTGACATTGTGTATATAAATGCAGTAAATGTTATTTTAATGTTCGAAGAGATTACAGAAGAAATCCTGCCACTTAAGTCCAGTTTACACTAAGCATCTAGACCAAATAATCAACACTGTTTCCATGAGGACAGCGTACAGCCACCAGGGTCTGTGGGCTGAGGCGATCATTCGTCTCA
The DNA here is from genome assembly GCF_040807025.1 of Struthio camelus. Classification (NCBI taxonomy): domain Eukaryota; kingdom Metazoa; phylum Chordata; class Aves; order Struthioniformes; family Struthionidae; genus Struthio; species Struthio camelus. Next base: position 108,838,352 of record NC_090944.1, read on the forward strand.
CATCCACGCTGCGGTTCTTCACCTCCCCGTTTCCACGTTCACCTGCCAGAGACAACCGAACAGCCCCCGCGCTCCCGGGCAGCGCGGGTGGGCTCCTCACGCGCAATGGGAATTAATGGCCAAATTCCCGTCTTCGAAACACCAGCGTGAAATGAGCAGCTTCGCTTAGGACTGCCAGGGACGGAGCCCAGGCTGAGAGGGAGAACAGCACGTGGACAAGCACCACACGAACCCGGTTCCCGCTTTGCCCTCCGCTCTTCTCAAAAGGTTTGCGATGAGCAGCAATCCTCTTTCTGCGTGAGCCGAAGACTGTCGTGAAAACTAGCAGCTTTGAATTAAATTGGACAGTCTTCTAGTGAAAGTTGGTGTTCTTGTCAAGACTAACAATATTCAGGAGCTAGCGCAGCCCAGGAGCTAAGATTTAAAGTCTGTTCTTAGTCTGCTTTCACATGAATTGGTCAGAAAAACAACACCCTAGCTATACTACGTAACTACTGTACAACTATGTTATTCACCAGTTTTTCTGCTCAGAATGGTCATATTTTTTCAACACAGCTCACCTGCAAGAAGCCTGCTTAGAAATGCCTGTGTTCAACTTCACAACCTTACAGAGAGAGGGAGAAACAGTTTCCAAGCCAATACAAACTTACTTTGACTTGACTACAAGGATATGTATGTGAATCTTAGGAAGTGTAAACTGTAGCAATCACAATGAGGAATAATTAATACCCTGAAGGTGGTATTCTGATAATGACAATAAAAATTCTATCTCCAATAATGCCTCTTTACTTTAAACCTTAAAAATTATCTTTCAACTGTTCAGGGCTAAATTAACCTTTAGCCTTCTTGTTTAACTTGGCCAATTAAATGTTAGCTATACCCAGAAGAATATAATTAGTGGCCAAAGTCTTTTGGCCTGAGTTCAATCATTTCAGCCTATTCACAATTTCAGAAAGCAACACCCAACTTTTCCAGAAGAATTCTCTTTAAAGTTTCTTAAGATCAATCCCCCCAAATGGAAACATTAAAGATTATGAAACCCTGGTCTACATCTCAAGTGTCTAAAGATGCAGCTTTGGACAAATTTGCATCTGACTAGCAACACTAATTTTAATGAAAGGACTCAATCCTAATTAATATTTAAACTGGGGAAGGGGATCAGATTTGCTGCTAGACTTAAGGTTAAGCAAAGAGTTGTCATAGGTAAAGGCTGGAATATTAAAATACAGCTTGTCACAACTGCAATGTTTCATTTCTGGATTCCTTTTTACCTAGTGGGTTATGGTGGTACTTTAAGTATGTGGTACTTCAAGAAATGTAAATCAGCTGCATGAATCACATTCTTTTTCAAACATCATAACAGAAAAATCGTGTGTGTGTGTGTGTGTGTGTGTGTGTGTGTGTGTGTGTGTGTGTGTGTACATGCGCTCATGCGTGTATGTGTCTATACACATATATATGTGTGTGTGTGCGTGTGTTAAGACATTTCATTTCATCTTTCGCAGACACACACACACACACATTATCACATTAGCTGTTACAATCATTCAGAAGTTTTATTTTCCTATTCTTTGACAGCCTCTGGCTCACGTCATATAAATACAAAAACACAGCTTCAGCTTTTCAAATGAGAAAAATACTAACAAACTAGCTTGCTATACGGCATTTTTAAGAACATTTACCTATTTTATGTTAGCTTCCCCAACTATTAATTATATTAGGAAAAAAGAGATGACTTGGAAACACTGTTCAGTAACTAACCTTTTCTTTTTACAGAAGTAATTGTTAGAGAAATCGGATTCTGTAAGCTAAGATTAAAATGCTCATATTTTATGCAACAGTTTCAGCACAGCCCAAAAAAAGCTACAAAAACTACACCACACAGGAGCAGAAATTAATCTGTTACATTTTCAGACTAACCAACAAGTAACCAATAACATACTCCTCCATAAAATGAGGTACTTCCTAATAGCATTTACTAAAGCAGTTGTTACAGTATGACTCAACTTTTCTAAAGAAAGGAAATGAAATCGTGACTTTAACTGGGGGGGGCGGGGGGGGGGTTGCCATTAACATGGGAAAAGACAGTATCTCAGCTTTACCTTTCACAAATAATTCAGGCATTGTTTTGTTAACATATTCTTGACACTTAGAAGTTACCATGTGAAAGCTCTCCCATAATCACCAGTTATTTTCATTAATCCTGTAGGCTACTCAAACTATAGATTTCCCAAGTGATTGCTTAAACACAGTTGCAAAATAGGAATATTTTGTGATTTTATCAGTTTTCAGGGCTGTGAAATGATGCTGGTTCACATTTCATACTAGTCCAAAATGAGTAAGATTCTAATTAAACAGAATCCATTCATGTCCAGAATGTAAAAGCTGTTTGCTTTAGTTATCTGAGTCTACCATGCCTTAGACAACCTATCTGCTACTTATTACTGGCATATAGGACAATTAGTCCTTTCAAACAAAGTTTTGGACATTCAGAACTTCCGAGCTGCCTTTTAAAAGCACTTGAACAAACATGTTTCCCAGCCAAATCAAGATTTACTTGTTTCAGCATGGAAGCATAAGATGTGCATCTGAATTCTGATTAAACTCATAAAAGCTTAAAACCTTATAACTGAGCTTAATGAACCATATTCAAGAGTTTTCAGAACCTTCTGAGATGCCTAAGGAACGTGACTACGTTACGTGACTAGCAACACTCAAGATTTTCCTCTATCCTGACTAGAATATACATATGGCAATGAAAAAACCCTGCAGCTTAGCATCTAATTGTATTCCCACAATGCTGGCAGTTGCGTCCCGTTTTCACTTTAGGACCCCGGACCGAGAGAACACCACGCACAGCCTTTACCGTGCTGATGCCAACTAGCATCGACAACTTCTTCTGGCCAGACCTTACCTGAAGACAAGAGCTTGTGCGTGCGTAAGAAGCTGATGGCCAGGCGCATGATGGAGGCCTTGTCCAGGTGTGAGCTGATGTTGTGCGGCAGGGGCAGCTCGTGGGCCAGTTCATAAAACACTTCGGTTTCTTTGCTTCGTCGGCATCTTGCAGCATCTCTGGATTTCTCCTTCCTCCTCTCTGAACTGCTCCTGGGAGGCAAAGGGGGAGAGAAAGGAAAAGGCATTTCTTGAAAAGCAATTCACACCTTGAAAGAGGCATTTACAAGAAGAGTAAATCTTCTCAGTGATGAATCTTTCCGGTTAGCTGGGTTAAATCAGTTTGCTGGACATTTATATCTGTTTGCTCCTTTTAAAATGGGAATTTGGAAGGACTGCTACAACTGAAGAGGGCTCCGATTCTACTAAAGTTATCCTTTGGACCCCCCTACTCCCCATTTAATGCGACAGGAGCAAAATTTGCTTCAGGTCAGAGATTCAAAATGAAGTGGCCAACCATTGCTCCTGGACTCCAAGATATGTGAAAAGCATTGAGATATCGAAATCCATTCTGTCCAACCTAAATTAATTTACTCCAAAAACGCACTAGCCCAGGGTGCCACTGTTTCCAAGCTGCAACAATTGTTGTGGGTGTGGTTACATCACAGACAAATTGAGTTGCAATGGCTCTTCCCTGCACTAAAATATAAAATAATAGGGTATCAGACACTTTGCATATAAAACTGTCTCAACTCTTAACCCAACACTATTCTGGAAAAACAGTTTTCCTTGACCATGAAGGATATACAAGGGAAGGAAAATATCGCTGCATACAAGAAATCTCTCCTTAGTCAAAGTTATTCTAATTAAGTCCCCATCTCTTCATTGTCTATCAAAATAGATTATTTCTTGACTGAAATATCATGACCGACAGCCAGCCTCCTTCAGACTCCACAAAGAACAAAACAGCAGGAAGCAACAAAGGGGAAAACTTCACAGGAATCAAGTGTGCAAAACTGAGCCACCAAGGGACATAAAACAAAAGTGAACATGCAAGAAATGCAAGGACTATGTTTATTATGGACTTCGGATGGGATAGTTTGAGAGAAAACTTCACTGACTCTAATGTTGCTTTATAAAATATATTTTTATTTCAGAACACACAGAACCATTTCCATTAAAAGGTGCTTAAAAGTCTTCAGCTATTCCAAGCCCGCGTAGCTCTGCTGACAATACAAGAGTTACCTTCACCTGCATCGGTTGAGGTTTTGCACTTTAGCCATTTCAACACATAATATATTTATTTTCCTGGCAGACTCCTGTAAAACTCTACCCGTTCAAATAGCACGGCTTGGATGAGCATTGAACCTGATGTGGAAAAGATTAACCACACAATTTTTGTTTCCGTTATTGCACATCCATTTCTAGAATCACCAGCAGCAGCTCTCCATTTGCAAGGCCTTCTAAAAATGAAGCATCTTACAACCTTTTCCCAGTCTTAACATAAAACAGTGAGGCTATCAAACAAAGATTAAAAATGGATCAATGAAAAAAGTCAAGCAAAACAAAAAATCTGTAACAAAGTATTTCAATAAATACGTGCTCTCATGGGAAGAGGACGAGGAAAACAAACAATACAACAAATATTAATCACATCACTTAACACTAAAAGATGTTCCAATTACGGCTAGTGTGATGTAAAACTGTATAAAATAGAAAAAGGAGCATTAATACATAGTAATGTTTTTTAAAGAGGAAGAAGAGCATTTCTAGAAGAGCTAGACAGCCTGAAAAAGCTTCTAGCAGGGAAACCACAGATGGTTTTGTAAATTAGGAAGACAGAAAAAAGCCAGGATGCTGGCTAGCTGCTAACATGAAAGTTACTATAAGGGGTCTGCAGAGGCCCTCGCCAGCTTTGGCATTCAGCATCATCTTCCACAGGAGGAATGCGCTCACAACACGTCAGTAGGGCCTTCGTTCTGCAAAATGCACAATAAGCACGCAGGTATCCCCTGCTATTTGTTGGTACAGATATTCTTATTTAATTTACAGAACGACTCAGACACTGGAAGCTGAGCGTACGCTTCGGGATTCGACAGGTAAGAGGGCAGGTGTTCCTAATAGGTGTGCTACCAGAGCACGGGGCCTCATAAATGCTTATGGTATCTTCTCAAGATCCATGATCACCCCACAGCAAACTTCTTTCACAATTATTTTGCCAGAGGTGAACATATTCCAACACGGTATCTGCTACACAAGGTATGCACAGGATGGGACAAACACACACTGCAGTACGTAACAGCAGGATTGCACTTCGATAATGACTTCAGGGGGATTGCTACAGCGAATACCAACCTCGCACACAAGTGAGGATCTAAAGGATCAGATATTCACAAGGTAACACTAATTCCTTATTTTTACTATTTGGGCTTCTCTCTGATAACTAACAGTCAGATTACACATATATAAAAAAAGTCTCTTCATTCAGATGTCCATGAAGGCAGTTAACAGGAAACACCCTATGCCATCCTGGGGCAGACGCAGCAAACGGAGGAAGCCAGGTGAATTCCTTGCACTGATACTTCTTTCAGAAGTCCTTCTTTCTCTCGAAACAAAATGTTTCTATGCTGTGCGTATAAAGATTCCAGTCTGGGAACAATACTTCTTGGTTTCTAATCCTACCAATGAGATAAAAGATTACAAACAAGACCAAACCAAAAAGAACAAAAAGTATGCAGCAATATTTATGAGAATTTCCAATTGCAGTTTGGAAAATTTAACCTGAACCACAAATGTTCGAGCTCTGGTCTAAATCTAGAGCCCGCAATTTTCACATTAGAACTAACTCGGGCAAAACAAAATCCAAACCCTCCTCATTTAAATACTAAGCTTTGGGTACTAAGGCCAAAGCCATGTCACAATTCACACTGTAAAAATGGGTTGTATAAGAGAGGGGCTCTCATGACGCCACTCCAGCCACAAAGAAAAATATTTAGTTTTGCTAACCTCTGTAAGTATAATTGTCAAGTGTGGCTAATGAGACAAGCTGGTTTCATTAACCATGGGTTGCTCAAGATTTCTAATAACTAATGCTTCGAGCAGAAAGTGGTTGCTTCATCGTACCGCAGATGCTCGCTCCCAGCGCTGCTCCTCACTAGAGCTCCCGTTTTCCCTGCAAAGCGGCAGCGTTCACTACTCACTGCACAAAAGTTTGCTTGGATCTGAGAGTGAGCCTGCTTGGTTGCTTTTAAAAGACTGACTTAGTCGTGCATTATCATTTTAAATAAACAAACAATGTGCTTGTTAAGCATTTCCCCATGTGGTTTCCTGCACCTCAGTTTTCCTCTTTTCTTCCCTAACTCAGCACACACTACAGCTGCAGCGTTATTGTAGCCAGCCAAGCATACACACGCTCACACAACCTGCCCTCCCATCTCGGCACCGCTACCCACTGCTGTTTCCCCAAAACAGACAGACCTCTCTGCTCGCTTGCTTTCCAAGACTGTTGCTCTGCACTTTTTCATCTTGATTGCAAAAGCCACCAACAACTGCAGTCCAGTGACAGAGTGCTGCAGAGTGTAGTATTTTCACGGTTTTCATTTGCAGATGGCAGGCTGTTAAGTCTCTCTGCAGTTACCCCCATGTTATGCACTGCATTAGCACTTTAGCATGGATAAGGCTTGACAAGGCACAGCTAGAGAGTGAAAACGCTTAACAATTTGTTTGTTTGAAAGCCAGGGAAGAAAGGTTTACACTGAATCTTATTCACACACCATTAGGGTAACAGAGGAAAGGCACAGGCTCTAGCTACTTTCTGAATCATTCCCTCCCAGCCTATAAACCACCCACTTATGTGGCAAAAAAGAGCACATGTGTGCGTCATTGCTTGGAGAAAGTGACGCAAGCAAAAGCCTGAACCTCACTCACCCAAGCCTAAGTCACGGTTTTAAAAATGCAGAGGGCGAAGAATGGAGAAAACCACTACAAATGAATCCACCCATACACAAATGGAAGGCCTAGAGACACTGCATAGAAGACTCCTGCGAGTTCCTTAAAACCTGTCCCAGGATCTGGCAGGATGAGACCCTGCTCTGCCACACACCGGTACACACTGGTACTCTGGACTCAGCTATGCAGAGGGCGGTTTGCAGGTTCGAAGGGAAGAAAAAGGAAGTCACAGCATCCCAGCAAAGATTTTTGCAGGGTTGTTTGGCAGTGCTTTGGGGCCGTAGTACTTGTGCATGCACAAGCCAAAGGAAATGGAAGAGTTAAGGATGTCCAGGCAGTTCTCAGAGCAGAGAGTACAAGTACCTCACTATATCCCTAGAAAGATTGTTTACATGATTTCCCACTCACTCCTGACCATGTTTAGTTTGGATTCTGAAAATAGAATTTATGGGCTATTGCATGTGAGCAAAGATGACAAACAATTAGCGAGTATTTGCACTTTCAGGTGAAGCTCCCAACCTTTCAGGAGGGAAAGCTCTCCGTGTTTTGCCCGACAGCCCAAACAACAAGCCAGTCCAATGGTTTCACCCACGCGCTTGAGCAAAGCACGTAATTCCACCAGTCAAACGCACCCAAAAGGTTTTAGGAATGCCCTGAACAGAACTGCAGTCAGATTCTTATCCCCTTAACTCATCTCAAATAGCCCCTTGCAACACAACTTTACTGAAATTGATGGGAATGCCTGCAGACTAAGGTATTACTCACTCGCAGTTAAGATCCTAATCCAGCTTGAAGAAGCCTCTCTTACCCCATTACTGAAAACTCCACGCACGGCATTGCTATCGGCAGAACCTGAAGCCCCACATCATTATTTTTAAGTGGCCTGGCAAAACTATCCTGCAGGCTTGGAGTATGTCGAGCTGGCACTCGGTGCTGCAGCAACACGGAGCATGGGGGAGACCCCAGACTTGTGCAGACTGAAGCAATCCCCCGGCAGAGGGCTGTGCCTCTGCGACCACCCTGCCGGGGGCACCCCCAACAGAGATGCAGCTGGGGTCAGAGCCACAAACAGTGAGTTGTGGAGCAGACGGACGCCATGTCCTGGCACAGGAACTTGCCTGCACAGCAGCATGGTGTTCCTTCATCTGAAGCAGGGATAGACCTACTAGGCCCCCACCTCCTGCCTCAGTGCCATCCCCACAACCCTCCTCAGGTCAGCAGAGAGGGGAACTGACCCGAGGTTCGGTGCCGTCTCCATTGGCTGTGTCTGTACTTGCTCTCTTTAGTCCCATTCCTGCCAGTGCTTCATTTCAGCCAGTAACTCCTGCCCATCACCACCATCCATGGGTATGCTTAGCCTTTCCCATGTGCTAGTACCCTTCAAAGCTCTTGGTACCCTCATTTAGCAGCTGATAATCCTGAGACTAGCTAGAGGGATCCTCCCTTCGGCTGAGGACATCAGTGGCCTCCTTTAAACCCACGTGGCCGACTTGCGCTACTTCACAGCAGAACCAGCAGTCTTGGATTCATGCTGTTGTTGCTCTGAACAGATCTGTGTGAGCCGATGCTTAGTTTTGGTTGCGTTTATATACACTTGCTTGTTTAGGACTGCGCACTGAACTGCCAGCATAGCAATTGCACTGAATTACACTCCCACCTTGCAGGCTCCAGATCACTGAAGTTTTCAGAGAAACTATAATTTGCATCCTGCATGAAAATAGTTTTTATGTAATCTGGTAGCTTTCACTTATGTGTCATGTGTATGACACATACACAAAACATTTTGAATTACATAGTTCAGATTGACTTTCTTCAGCTTACTTCAGTATTTTAGTGACCCTTGGACCTTGTTTTAAACTGCCATGTATGCAAGCTAGTAAAACAACCAGCATATTATTGTATATCCAATGGCTGGTTATTAAATGTTCCTAGCTCCAGCACTTTAAAGGTCAAGAATCCACAGTTAATTAAGCTGTCACATGCAACTTCTGTAGTAAATGCTCATTTCGAGTGGTTTAGAGGTAAAGCTTCAAATGCCAACTTGCAGAACAAGCAAAATACATTCTAAGGATGAAAAGATAAGAAAGTTTTTACTGTACAGAGGAAACAAATGAAAAAAAGTAATTGGACACAAAATAGAAAAGATTGTCCAATTCAAACCAGTAAATACTCAATGAAAATAATTTTAACAGGTAATACTGTCTTGGGTAACAACAAAGTTTATTTCAACCTAGCAAATCCATTTTTTGCCACGTGTTTTGCTTTATCTTCTGCTTGGCAAATCCCTAGGTGATTTGAAACAGCATAAAACCTAAAAAGGAGCCACTTTCACTTTGAGACACTCTATAGCCATCTCAGATCGTACTGCTTGCGAGCCACAGAAGATGTGCTCAAACGTACACCAAGCAGCCAGCAGTCATGCTTACCTAGCCTTAAAATTCCTATAAGAAGTACTCACTCGCAGGGTTTTGTAACCGTTCTGCCTTACAAGCAGCTCATTCTGGACGGCATGCTGGGCTTTTAAAAGCCCCCCAGTTAAAGTCATAAAAGTGACCATCAGCAAATAAAATGTGCTACAAACAGCAATTTACTCACTCTCCAGGAACTCAGGCCAAAATATGAAAGCTGTGAATGAAGCCCATACACGGTACATACAGATCCTGCCTTATACCTGCACTCTCTCCAGTGAAAATAATGATTTCTAAAATCTGAGAACACATTAGATGACCAAGTTCAGCACAGCAGCAACAGCGATAGGAAGGGGGAGGACACAAGAGTTCTTCTTGAGCAGAGGGAAAAAATGATTTGAAAACATGTGTAGTGCTCCTAGCTGTTAAGTGCTAAAGCAAGCATTGCCGCACATTGGGATGTGGTACCCAGTACACACACAAAACACACTACACCAAAATGGGGATGTTGTTAATAGAGGAAATGAGAGTTTGAAAGCAATGTGAAAAACTACTAATACAGACAGCTATTACAAAAATAAGGAAATGAAATGCCTTACATCCTTCCTTTAAAGTTGCTCCTAAGCTTCATCAGGAGATCGCTTGTGCTTGCTGTACATACTCACTAAATAACAAATCACTGCTAGTTCAATTAGTATTTGCACCTACTGCCATCTCAGTATACATACCCTGAGAATAACCTAAAACAAGATTTTCAGGGTGATGCAATTCTTCCCTCTGATTTTAAAACAAACGCCTAAATGTAATGAGAGCTCCTGCTACATCAGGAAAGCGAGAAATATGAAAGTCTCCGGGACAGGTCAGGGATGAGCTCATGGCGAGGGCTAAGAAGTCCTTTTCATTTTCAACAGGCCATTTTAAAAGATGCCTAGCACAATGACATAGGACTTGGCTAGCAGAATTAGAATATCAAAAGGTGAAGTCTAAAAGCACACTAAAGCTTTGGTTTCTTTAAGCTCAGCTTATCTGTGATGTACTAAGTCCACATCACCCCTCTGACCACTACAGCTGGCAGTAACACAGCCATGTACGTGCTTTCTTGAAAGGGGAACACATTAATTATTCAGAGAGGATTAATCCCCTAAAAAGTTTAAAATCATGTACAAAATTGTAACTTCTCCAGTGTTTGAAGTTCTGACGGTATCTGTTGTCTTGATAATTGAGTGTTACTGGATTTGCATTTTATTTATTTTAATGAAAACTCCTGGCGTGCATTTCTGAAAGAAGTGTTTGCTGGGACAAAAAGCATTAGGCCTATAAATGCTTACACCACTAGCATCTTACATTTTGTGCAGCTATTTGTATAAAACCTCTCTGCATCTTCAATTTGAAGCATCATTGCAGATACTAAACCTGTCAAAGCAACTAATTGTATTTTAGGAGTTTGATGTTGAGAACCTTACTGATGCTGCTGGAGCACTGAATATATATCTTTTTAAAGCATTAAGGTTCATCCTATGTCACTAGAATCTGATAATTTTAATTATATTAAGCAAAACAACGTCTACAGGATTTACGTTCTACCATTTTCTCTCCAGTTTTATGAGTAATTTTAAGGAAAGATAAGTTTTAGGATTTTAGCAGCCATTAATCTGGCCTTGGATTATTTTACGACGCTGTAAGCGCAGCTTGACTTCAGCCACCGCAGCAGCACGACCCTGGTACTTTGGTGGATGTGCCAGATGCAGGGCTCCCAGGGCACTGCACAGCCCTGGGGAACCACGGGAGGCCCCTGGCCGCCAGAGAAGATGTTAGGCTGCAGGCTGATGAGCACTTGAAGCAGATTTGGGCATTTCTTTTTTGCCTTTTCGATCCCTTTCCATGCACTAGGGCTAAAGCTCAGGGAGTCATTCAGGGACCACTATGTCTGAGAAAATTTGCCCAACAAATTGGTCCAACGAGCATAGTGCCAGTCGGAGGAGGGGGTAGGAAGGGATGCTCTTCACCACCCTATATGACAGCAGCCAACGTCAACGGATGGAACCATATCTTTTGTCATCTCGGTTACAAAGGACGTTTGGAGAGAAACAGCACCCCAGCATATAGTGAAACCTCAGTCTGAGGAGCGCAAACTAATCTAACTTGGTCTTCCTTCCCGAGACTGGGTTTGCGACCCTCTGCTCAGCCAAGATACTGCAGCATGGATTCCTTCACTGGGGCAATCAATTGCTTGATATCAGCCAAAATGTGGCATATTTCACAGACAATTTGCTGACCAAAAAACACCACTGAACAATATGACAGAGAAGACTACTTCAGCTCCGGTTGCCCCCAAAAACTGAACACACAACACCTACCTCAAACATAGATGCCTTCAGTCAAAATTTTTTTGGGGTGATAAGTGTATAACTCTTTTCTCCATAAGCGTTCTCCACTTACACAGTCAAAAACATCTGCAGAAGAGCTCGAGGTGGGATCACCCTGCAAGGGCCAGGCCACAGTTACAACAACGCACAAGATCTGTATCAGGGCTGTGTTGCTCTGAGCTATTACAGATTGTTATCTGGCGGCATTACTTGTAGTAATCAGTCAGTTTTGACAGCTAATCTAAAGGTCCATACATACTGTTGCTCAGAAGCTCAGCAGGTATTGCTAAGATCTGTTTTCAGATAACCCAACTATTTACCTGCTCTACAAAACACATACCAAAAGCTCTGCTTTATCTCTTCAGCAGCGGGTGCAAGCTAAAGGTGAGCGAAGTGCAACTCGTGGGCCTGTGGGGCCCAAAAGTCAAACTCAAACTCAAAACCAGCCTCATTTTTCAGATGGGGCATTGACCACATCCCAGCCCATAATACTGAACCACAGCGAGCATTATTTAGATCGGGACGGAGCAATTGCAGGTAAATGAGGACAACTTTTAAGTTAAGCGCTATTTCAAGCCTAAGGGACAAATATTGCCCTCACATGACCACAGTATTGCCAATATGCATACCTACCCTGAGCATTTCAGCCGCAAACACCCTCAACTGTAAACAGTTGAGAGAGCAATGCTGTTGACAAACGGTGAATTTTACAATCCCGCGCTGCGTTACAACACGGGCAATACCCCCGGACTTTATTTGTGCAACCCGTCGTTAAAATCCCCAGCGCTTCATCAGGGTCAGACCTACAGGCCGCCAGGTTTTATCCCGCAGAAGCAGCGGCCCAGTCCCCGGCGGGTTGGCAGGAGGGCCTTTGTGGCTAGGAACAATGCGAGAGACGGGGGCAGAGCAGGAAAATGGGTGTTGACCACCAAGCGCTGGAAAAAAAAAAGCCGCTTTCAAAGGAAGGTCTTTGAAAACAGTCGTTACACCCCACCCAGCTATTTTCACTACAATATTTCAGTACATAAAAACAAGGCAGGGAAAATAAACAGCCAGCCCTCAAATATGTCACAGGTTCTCCAACCCCTGAAAAAAAAAATATCAGCGAGGCTTAACACCGCAGCAATCTTAACTGAACTCAGCTGTGTAATTCAGGTCTACAATCACCCACCTTAACCTGCCCCCTCCACACGCTCCGCCTGCGTGTCCCCTATCGCTCTGCTAATGGTTATTCCGAGCAAGTAAGCAGAGTCAGTTCGACATCTTTATTTCCAGATTAAAGTAATCAACATTTAAAACTGTAGCGACTCATAGAAGACAGAGAACATTTATATGGATCATAAAGTGAATATATTGCTACAATTTGAAAAATTATTATATAGGTGAATGGCCTTCCACAATGCATTTCAGTTGTGATTCTTTTTGCTAATTTCACCAATTAAAATGGTAGTTAGAACTAATAAAATATTTAAGAGAGGAAAAAAAAAATCAGCTGCAAGACAGAAAAGGAACAATAAAAATATTCCATAACGAAACAGATCTCTGGACTGAGTAAATATTCAAAGACTAACCTTGGTCTTATTTGTTTTATCTTACGTGTGTTTAAAAAAAAAAAAAAAAAAAAGTAATGTTGCAGGTGAATTCCTGGCCCTATTGAAGTCGGTGATGAAATTACTGCAAAATGTAATAGAGGTCAGGATTTCACACAGGCTTGTCTATATTGCAAGGTATTGTCTGTATTGTTAGGTTACTAACAGCAAAAATTGAGCAGAGGGTGCCTCTCAGCCCCGGGAACACAGAAAAGGGAAGGTCTCCTCCTAAGATCCCGAGCTGCTCTGTGACGCCTTCAACAGCATTCTTACCCCCAAACTCAGTATAGGAACAGGGCACTGCAAGGGTGATGTTCCAGCCCAGAGAAAGTAATGTTAGAAATATTCCCTGGGTCACTGCAAGACCATGACTCTAATGAGCATTATTATTTTCTGATTACATTACTTTCTGTGTGTGCATAAACATATATGCATATACACACATATATTTGTTTATATACATATATCTTTGAAAATTATAAAGACATACACAAACATATATATATTATGGCTTCAATTTCTTCTGCTTTCACAAACAGGTCTTTCAAACCAATAATCTCTGAATATTTGACGTTTGTTGAGCAATCCTGGGTGAACTCTAAGAAAAAAATATGCGTGCAGCCTGGGTGAGAAAAATTCCTTCTGAGTAGGTATGTTTGTTTACTAACACCTACAAAGGAAACTCAGCTAGTTTGCTGATTATGTTACTTTGTTGTAGGCCCAGTCTCTAAAGAGTGCAGTGATAGCATACAGCAGCTCAAACTGCTCAAGCAGACAAGTTTTGTCTGCTGAAGAGGATGCTCAAAACGATCACCACAATTACTTCGCACCATTGCCTGTTAATAAGCCGTGTTTTGTCCTTCTAAGTGTCAACACTTTCAGACACCACTGCTAACAAAGTTTGAGAAAACAGCTCTTAGGGTAGAATCCTTATGAAATGAAGCCAAAGCTTTACTTTTTGGGAACGTAACCATTTTAACGTGTATCCAGTTATATGGAAATTTATGGTTTCTCTCTCTATCTCTTGCAGCCATTCACAATAAGATGGAGGTCCAGAGACCCAGAAAGACAGAGCCACTTCTTCGGTGAGGGAGGGAATAATAATTCTTAAGAGTAACAATACGGCTTTTCTAAATTTTGATTATTCCACCTAATAGTTTCTTTGTCTACCTGAAACAACCATCAGATGTAAATCCTGTAAGTCAGACTACATTTTTTGCCTTTTGGGGTGCGAGTTTTGCCTGTATAAGCAACCTAGGACATGGTTCTTGCTTAGTTCCTGCTATATTTTTGGGGACTGTTATTTTATACAGTAGCTCTTTTAATTGTCAGTCTCATTCTGACTAAGCCATCAAGTAAACTGAAACAGCGATGACTTCACATGATGTGATTTTGATCTCTGTGATTTTAGTATTTAAGTCTGTCACTATTTTCAGCTGGTAAAACAGAAGACTAGTAGCTTGAGTTGGGGTAAACGTATTCGCCTCTTACTAAGAGGGAAAATGATTAACTGAATCGAAGGTAAAGTATACCCCCAAAAGGTCAAACTATTTTAGTTATATGGTTACAAAACCAGCAGTCACTTCAGTAAAGTTAGGGAATTCTTCTAGATTTACAGATAAAATCAGAATCTGGAATCACCTGTTTGGGGGGGGGGGGGGGAGGGATCAGCATCTCTCCGTCCCTCAGCTGCTTGGAGCTGATCAGTAACTGTCCCTCTGCCTGGCACGTTTAGACCACAGCAGCGCAATACCAGGTAAAAAGAGTGAAGAAAACGGTGCTTCACTCCAGCATTTTCTTTCTGTTCTTTTCGCATCCAGTTTTCACGACATGTCATAGAAAGCAAAACGTTCTCCTTTGCTCTAACCTCAGGTTCAGTCCTTCAGGCTAACGCGAACTGTGACGCCGTACTCTGAACGCGAGCCAGAGCAGCCAGAGTCGTTCCCTGATGTTATCTTCCTGCCTGGCGGAAGCTGCACCCGAGATGAACTTAACCAAAGCGTTCATCGTCACAAAAAAGCAGCGCAACCCACTGAAAAGTTATTTATCTGAACAAAATTCTAATCGGGTCCTCATAAAGCCTTTTAAAACGTACCCAGTGTGTTTGAACTAAGCGATTCCTTTGGTCGCTGACAAACCTGTGACGAACACCTCCGCAGCTGACCGGCCTCTCCATTATCTCCTGCCACGGCTCAGCGTGAGAGGGGCATCGAAACTGTAGCACCGGAGGAGGAAACAATTGTGGCCTCTCCATACTCAATTGCAGTATTTCAAATATTCTAAAAATTAAGGCTTGGTTCAGTCAAACAACAGCCACTAGCTCTTCTGACGCATAGCCCAGAACAGTCATCCACTACACGCAAACGTTCAAGCACAACGGATAGCCACAGCATGGTCCAAACTGTAATACAATCTGAGCGGTTACTTGCAGTCCTCCTTGTTTGCTGTCTCTTGCTTTACCTTTTTCTCTCTTCCAACTGCTGCCTATCGACTCCTTAAACTTCTTTATGTATATCTACCGACAAAGGATGATTAATCTAGAACAGTATAAAAAAAAAGATGATGAATGGGAAGCAAAGCTGGGAAACACTCACTATGTATACAAAGGTGAATGCATGTGGCTGCGTTTCTCACATTTTCGCTGATTTTTACTTTATAATTATGAATTAATAAATCAGCAGTTTCCTGTTATTCCCATTTGAGCTCTCACTGTCCCCAAAGTTAAGCCAACAAAGCATATATGCGTACGTTGGGCCTGATTCTCATCTTCATCATAGTCCTATTGCTCCAAAAAGGTAGGAGGTGGGAGTCCAAAAATGGTAATAATTTGCATTTATGTGGTAGGTAAAACTCAGTTCTTCAAGAAAAGTTAGACTTTTTGTTTAATTCAATACAATTCACAATTGTCATCTTAATATTAAAAGTCTGTTACATTCTGTTAGGAAAAGAGACATTACAGACCCTCAGATCCTGGACACCTATCAGGAACTTTGAGTTACACACAGTTCGGTATCAACAGAAGAACAAAACAAGTATCTAAAGAATAGCCGTATTCTCTGCCCATGTGAACCAGCGTAACTCCCTACTAACGGAGACACCCCAGTTCGCTTCTGTCAGCGTGTGGGATCTTGATTTTTCATTGTTTTGATTCTAACTGTATAGCAGCCAAATTTCTGGCAAGAAAGCCCCCGTTAGGCACACTGAAAGGCATGCAGCTCTATCAGTACATGCATAAGGGGTCACAAGAGTTGCACAAAACAGATGGTACTTCTCAAGGCAGGGGTGAGGGCCCATGCTCATCCAAGAGTCTCAGTAACTACCAGCACTGTTTTGCAAATATACCTTTTGCCTCCTCCCAGCAGTTCTTGCAAAATGAAAAATTTTTCCCCCCTTGTCCTTTTCTAAATTACAGGACTTAATCATCTGAACTGAATGACTGTTCGAAAAGTGACTGCTTTCTCAAGAGAAATAACAAGAAAAAAAGTGTGGGGGGGGTGGGGTGGGGGGGAAGGAAGCTACATATCCTGCCAAAAGGGAGGACTTTGTCATTAGAAAACACACCTTGGATGGTATAGAGACCAAAGATGAGGTATGCTGAGAAACAGTAGTACCACAACCCCTGTAGGAAGTGCTAGTGCAACGGAGTCATGAGGCATGCACAGAGAGAGCACAATGTACCTATTATGAAACAAGCTAAATCCATAAAGTAACATCGCTTGCATTAATGTATTCTTCTGAATTGTATTCATATACCAAGTGTAGTGAACTACATTTCTACAAAATACGCTGCTAAGGCAAAGAGCAGTTATAAAAAGATTTTTATACCTTCATAAATGGAAAAAAGGAGAAAATCTTCTCACACTGAACATGAATAAATGTTTAAATGTTTTATTGGAACAGTCATATACCACTGTGAAATGCACTTGAGATTAAGAAACTTTCAAAATCCAATGTGTATGGCAAACTAACAGCAATAATTAGTTTCAAAAAGTCAGCCCTTTGCACACCTACTGGAGTCAATATAAGTCATTTAAACATGTTTTAAACTTGATTTAAGTGTAGTTTTCAGTGAATGATCCAGTTATGAAAGAACCAACCTCAGAAAAACACATTATGTGTGTTCTGCTCATTTTATTCACAATTTTTTTGATCTTATTCACTATTGTACACAATAATCATCACTATCAACTTTTCCACCCAGCTCTTATTATCATTTCCTCATACTTGTAATGGATTTCCACCAATTTCTGTCGGCCTTCCCACTAGCCTTTCAGAGAAAACTTTGAAGTATTTGAATATAATGTCCAAAGACTCCAAAAGAACAATAGTCATTAGCAGAACAGACCCACGCTGGGGAGCGTTACTCCAACAGTTCCTACACTTTATACAGAGGTGCAACATAGCATATCATTGACTAAAAATCAAATAGGTGACCTTTACGAACAACACTAAAGAAAACACTACTATTTTTCAATAATTGTTTACCACAACTGAGAAGGGTTTGCTTAGCTTTAACTGAATTACAAATAACAGAGTTGGAAAAAACTTTCTGAACGCACAGTGGGTAAAATTTACCTACAGCGTAACAAGGAACAGCAAAGTCCACTGATTTATTGTATTTTCAGCTAAGCTTCAAATCAGAGTTTAGGCAGGCTGTAGACCTGTGCCTCTACGGACACACGAATTTTATTCGTTATGATTACAGCATGTTTTATTAAAATCCTGAATGAAGACACTTTAGACACTTTCCACCTGAAGCTCAAGTCTACTAACAGCTCCGGGAGAAGAACGAATTACAGCATCAAACCCCATCAATCTAGAAAGGAAGAATGCCAACAACTTGTCTAACCTGTAGATCAGAAGTTACAGGATTTACCTGAACTAACACCTTTTGAATCTGAGTATTTCTTTAAAAGAAAAATCCATTCAATTTAAGTGCCTTTCAGGGATTGAGAACCCACTGTAACATTTAGTAGCTTGTTCTACTAGTCAGCTATCTTCTCTGTCAAAATACTTGCATAGATTTTATCTTTCCTCCTGAAGAACTAATCCTTATTGCCTCTTTTTATAGGTTAGAAGTTATTTTGGGCATATAGGTGCGCCAACCCAACATCGTTTGACTTTCATCTTCTGTTTTATATTCTGAAAAAAACTTCTAACCAGCAGGTCTTCCATCACTGATATGTCCTGTGCAGAAACAATGCGTAAATTCAAAACAATCATTTAAAATGAGAAAACTTCAGGCTGAGTAGGAAAGAATGCAAAATTACAAACTGAAATCTGGCCAGAGGGGAGAGAAGAGACAGAGAAAGAAGACAGATTAGCTATGGTGTTTAAACAACAACAGCAACTCAGTTCTCAGAAAATACAGTGTTTCTTCTCGCCTTCCGCATTAGGTATGTCTCAGCCACAGCAAACCATTACTTAGGTGCTTTGGGAATGACGCCGTTCCCTGGCACTCACCATCACAGAACTTTGACCAGCAAGAACATTTCTACAGACGTGTTGTTACGGACAGGAAAAATCAGACAAGGGCTGAAGTAGTGGCTGAAAGCCTGTTGCCATATGACATCTCCCTAGTGTTTACAAGGGAAGGACTGAATTGCCTCTGACGCAGGGTCAGATTTAGGGTCTGATACAGAGTCAGAATAGCTTTGCACAGCCATTCTCCATACATGTCCTTCTCACGGTATTTGGAACTATAGCTACCTAAATGATCATAATGAAATATTAAACCCCTCACTTCCTAGTTTTAGTATTAAAAACACAACATCAACAAAGCAACTAGCAAAAATTTCGTCGGTGTGCAGGGCAGAACGCCCCGTGCCCGCCCACCAGGCTCCAGTTCAGAGCACAGATGCCAGCACTAACGCTCTCACGCCCACGCAGACTGGGAACCCGAACAGATGAAGAACAGCAACAGACATCAGAAACTTCGTAGGAACAGTGGTACTTGCGTTATAGCAAAGGAAGGGGACACAGTGGAACCCAGGATGAAAGACCAACTCACAACACTACAGAGGAAAAGTTTCCTCTCCACAGTCCCCCTCCAGGGGATGATGCCTGTCTCTGGGATCAATTCTGACCTCATTACATTGATTTAAAACAGTTACCTTGATTCTCATGAATGAGGGATTAAACCACAGCTCTTCAAAATTATTTCCTTCTGATCATTTAGTCCTTTCTTTTGTTTCATGTCAATGCCAAAAATCAGAAAATACATCGTTCTCAAATTCTCCTGGGACATGTCACACTCCTTACATCAGACCAGCTTCTAGCAGAAGGTAATCACTGTTTGACATGGGAAGGAACGTCCATGTTTCTCCATCAGCTCTGTTACCTGGCTGCCAACAGAGGAGGGTAAAGGTTGAAAAATGAAGTAGGAACAAACAATAATTTTGGAGGAAACTTTTACCAAAACCAGGAAGTCTGCATGAAGAAGCAGCTAGTTCTACAAGCCAAAGAGATGCCCACTATTACAGAAAACTATGGGGATTTCACGTAATTTCATAGGGCAAGAAAGAAAGAATGTCTCTAACTAGCTCATGTTACAGTAATTCTAATATCTCAATAAAATTATATTCCATTCTAGAAAAATACTAGAATTATTAAGGAGTATTTACAATGAATATCACTTTAAGGAAAGTAAGAAGGGCCACTAATGGAGTTTCATTAAGAGATGTTCTCCATCATACAGAGGCCTGAAGCATGGAGAGAACTGGGAACTAGATTTTTATCAAACTATCTGGAGGAAGTAGATAACGCCATTCAGAAAAAGGGAGAAAGATTTGGGAGTGCTGTCAGCAGATTTGGGCAGCGGATTAGGAAAGGAGAGAACCAAACAAAATCCCATAGGTGTAGAAAGACTTAAAAGGCATGGAAAATATTTTTAAGTGCAGACCTAGAATTAGATAAAGAAAGAAGTGGAAGCCTTTTCACCCTGAGCACTTTTCATGCTTCACCTCAGTTAAAAAGGTGCAAGTGTGGCTGAAATAAGGGAACATCTGGATTCTGTTAAGTTCCAGTTATGCAAGCCCTGACCATCTTAACCAACCAAGCTTTGAGAGCAGTCAGTAGGACATGGCAAGAAATAATTATGGCAAGAATAAATACCCCAAAATGATCAGAACTGGTGGTAAACAAACATAGCCATAAGCTAACAGTGACTGATACTCAGTTTCTAACACGGATTGGACTCAAACACAACAAAGCTTATGCCACTGTGGCCCATAAGCGGCTCCCAAAGTTTCAGAACTCCTGTGTCAGATATTATAGCAATCATTCTTCATGTTTGCAGCTAATTATTATGCCACTAAACACGTTTTGAGGGACGCTACAGTGAAATATACCTAGCTTTCAAACTTCCCTTATATAAACAATATTGCAAAATAAAGACCTAATATTTTAATTATTTTAAATATATATATATATATATATTTTTTTTTTTTTTTTTACCTAAACAATTTGCAGAGGGCATAAAGCATGACACATGTCCATTTCTTCTGTATTCCATAATACAGAAAGAAAGCTCAAAGTATTGTAACATTATAAATTTACAACAGCAATATTCAGACAAAATAAACAGTAAAGCACTTCAGAACAATACGGAGCCATGTCATTTACAAGATTAACAAAAAGGGTTTTTTTCAGATAAAGTACCCTTGAAAATTCTTACATGTGATATTTTATTCTACAGTACTCATGAAAACCAAGATATTCACAGACAATAAAACATTGCAATAATAGTAGCTTCGTATTCTAGCAGGACATCATAGAAGCCTGCGCCTGTACGGCACTGTTTGACCAGCAGCAGCAAGACCGCTTGCTTTGGCTGACACTCTGCACCGACACACAGACGAGAGGAGATTCCCTAACTTCCAAGGCGCACTTCTTTTATATTTGGGGATAAGGAGAGTGACTTCATGTGCTTCCCTAGTTTGTCTGGACCAACAAGGCCCTGACTTCCCAAGGGGCGTAGGTGTTGCAGCAATACAGCCAAATAATAATTAGCAGCAATAGCTGGAGACGGAGCCGTGGAGAAAGGGCAGCTTTTCTGAAGGATGGGCAGAAGCAAACCATTTAGGAATGTGACAGCGTAACTGTCCTTGACATTTTCAATCTGGCAAGCACCGTACGGCAGCATTTGGGCTGCAAACATAGACTACTTCTATGTCCTGCAGTTAAGGGTTTAGCAGTTGTTCCCTATTTACTCATTCACAATTGCATGTCTTTAAATAAAATACTTCTACAAACCACAAATGTACTGATCAACATGCCCAGCTACAACATGAAAATAATAATCTTTAAAGTATTCTATGGCTAATGTTTTACCCTGGACACTCTTTTCCTGTCACAAGAGGAATATCAATCCCAAGTATTAAAAAATGATGGCTCAATTTCAGTAGAGATAAGGCTGGTTTAAAAGGCAGCTAAAAGATCTAAAATTCTGTGTGTGTGCGTGTGTGTATGTGTATACAGACTCATATATAAACAGTAGAATCATAATGCACACACACACACACACACGCAAGACTCAGAAGTCTACACATTTGTCTTCTGTTTCTGAGCTTTTGCAAACCATCGGGACATGACTTCAGACTTCTCTCCTTAGAGTCAATAAACTTAATTTAAAAAAAAGAAAAAAATAAGAAAAAGGAGAAAGACAGACAGAAGGACAGAAAAGTAATAGTCTAACCTAAGCACATGAATCCAGGAACTAGGGCTTTCAAAGTAAACGCCATATAACTCATGAAAAGTTTACAAGAGTTACCATTGCTGCAATGAGATAAAATATTTTCTCAGTTTTCATCATTAGCAGATACATTCCTTAAGTTAAGATGGATAAAGTTATACTGATACAACACTTGAAGCTATCTGCATGCTTTCACTCTGCAATATCATGGCACAGAAGAAGAGTAACGAAATAGTAATCACTCCTCCGAAAGGAAGAAAACCCGCTGGGATTTAGAATATCCTAATTTTATTGCTCTAAGCCTATACTTAAAAGGCCATTGTCAGCATGGGGAGGGGGAGAAGACAACCAAAAACAGAGGGCAGAAGTAGGTTACAAGCACTAGCAAACATTATCTGTTTAAACTGCTAATGGCAAGCTCTGTTGTTATATTTTTATCATTGCTTTTCTGCAAATTACTTTTATCAGTGATAATTTAGCTTTTATTTCATTATCTAGCACAGCAGACAAAAGAAAAACAGATTTGTTTTACAGCAGCTCCAGCGCTTGCTCTGTCCATTAACATTGACAGATGAAGGTAAATTAAAGCTCTCAGACTACATTTTCAGCATTCGTGGTACTGAAACCTCGGTGTCTAACCAGTGTGTGTTTCTAAAGGAGAACAGAGTGCATGCTAATGCTTTTATTCTCTCCACACAGTTAATTGAAGTTTTCATGTTTTAAAGAAAATGACATCAGCTGTTCTAATATTTTTCCCTGTTCAGTTCTATCTGCCTCCAAAAATATCTAAGTGTAAACAGGGAGAATCAATATTTTAAACAAGAAATTAGATTTCAGTCAGCTGAACAGTGAAATAGTGCTTCCCTTCCTCCCAGTTTTCTTAAGACCACAAACCCACAGAGGAGTTGTGTTTGATTAAAATATTAAATATGCATTAAGAATCCTTTTCTAAGGATGTTATGTTCTTCCACTGCTGTTCTTCCTTCTCCCTTTTGTTTTCCTAGTTACGTTTTAAGCTATGTATTTACTTTAATAGAGGTAAATAGATTGCTTTATAACTTTAATAATAAACTTATTTATAGAAGCTAATGTAACTAAACAGCTGTTCTGGGCAAAAGGTGGCCTTTCCATTTAAGCAATAGCATAATGGCTTTGATTACAAACAATTTTGAAAGAACAACAACAAAACATTATCGACTGTTCTCAAAACGCAACTAATAGCGGTCACTCTCTTGAGCAATAAAGTCACCTCTGCTCTTGAATGAAATATCCTTTCAACTGCACTTCAAAAAAAGTCTCATTAGCAAAATAAAATTTCATAAATCTGCAACTTGGAGCCAGATGTTCTGAATTGCTTTCAAAACCTAGACTATCATTAAAGTATTAATTCTTCAATTCTTTTTCATTTGAGTAGTTGCGATTTGTGATATAAGGACTATGTTAAAAGGTTTTTTCTCCAAGGCAACAAGCAGTGCCATCACTGGTTGTTTACTCTAAAATTGCCACCACAGCCCAAGCACAAACACTCTCTAATACAGAATGCAAAATGAAAAGGTAGTGACAAAGTATTTCAAATAAAAGCATTTTTCCATGTTGTAAAAGTAATATGAAAAGTAATATGAGTTCTGCTACCATAATTTTTTAAATGAGTATTCAACTTTGTGACAAATTACCCACTGATACTTGTCAAAAGCTAGTGCCATTCCATTTGCTAATAAAAACTTTATTTTTCTTCGAATGACTTTTTAAGTCTATGATAAATTTACTTTAGTTTTTATGTCCCTTCTTCAGGGATCATTACACGACCAATTACAAAAAGAAATTCTTCTACCAGGGGAGGTCACATTGATAAAAATAGATTGATATTAAAGTACATGGAAATCTGGAAGAGCAAGAAAATACTTCTTGGACTCCCACCAAGGCGATTTCAAAGCACAAACATTTTCAAAGCACAAAAAAATTTAATGATTTCCGTACAAGCAGGCTCCCAAAGTAATGATTCAGGGCTCCCAAAGTAACGATAAAAAATAAGTCACAGAGAAAGTATTTTAAGAGGACCTTTACTGAGAGAGCAGGGAGGAGGAAGAGCATGTTAGCTGAATATTTTTAACCAGCTTTCCACAGATGGGTCTAAATCAAGCTCTTACGATTCTTCCCTGCCATAATCCACTACCAAGGTCAAAGGCTGAAGCTTTCCCAGAGGTTCACTGTGTATAACAACACTAAAAAATCCCCAAATTTATTTTATATATAACAGCCAAAGCGCTCTGGCCATTCACATCCCATGCAGTCCCTTTAGTATTGAACAGGGCATAAGCTGGGCAGATACATGCACAAAATCTTCACATTTTCAATTAGTTTCTTTATTCATGCCTGCATTAGTTAGAGCCTTTCTTACACTCCTTAAAACGTGCTAGGGAAGGACAGCCAAACAATTCATCTGCTGCAAACATCTAAATGCTTTGTCATGAATAGTCTATATTTGGCCTAGTGTAATAAAACTATTAGTGAGCTATTACTAAGCATCACTGAGTACCCCCAAGTCCTTCTATTTTTTTTTTTTGATTATAGTTCTCAATGAATAATTGGAGGATGTGAGCTCTCCAAGCAAGACTGGAAGAGTAAGTTGAATATCCTATGGCTAACCTGGAGAAAATCTGGGGTTGCAGAGTCTCTGGAAGCTCGGCCACCTAAGTCCTTGGTTCTCATGCCAGGTATCTGACAAGTATGCTATTCCACGCTCCACATTTTATTTTAAAACAAACAGTAGGGACACTGGTAGGACAGGGAAGGCTGTTGAATGAGTATGTGAAACTGCGTAGGAAGTCTTCACTCCAACTGGAGTTAGGACTCATTCTTATGAAACTCCTTCCCACCAAATACCAAAACCAATTATCAAACTTTTCCTTGAACTTTTTGAAACACTTGGACAAATAAAGGAGCTGCTATACTGGAGCAAATTCCAAAATGAGGGACCAGAATGATCAAAGTCTGAAAGACATGCCTCAAAAGGGGAAATTATTTAATTTCACAAGACATTGCCTTCAGCAGCACACTCTATTTAAGATTTTTCTGCCCCAAACTCTCCATACTTAAAAAAGTACAAGGAGACCTTAAAGATATCGTTGCATATACTACACAGCCTGACCAGGATCAGGTAAGAGTAAAACAGCTGGAAGATGCAAGCCTATTGCTTGGGCTCCTCTTGCCCCGGCCACCCATCATCTGCTTCATTTGCAGTGGGCACACGGGCTCCGCAAGCGGGTGCTGCAGGAGCCACTGTCAAACACCCAAAGGTGAAAGTCTTAACAGTATGATGCGAACAAGAATTTTTCTTTGGTTGTTTTTGTGAATATAGCAGCTACCTGTAAACCTACCCTTTTCACGCGCACTCAGTCTTTAACATTGTTGTGCCCTATGAATATCCAGAGCTGGTCTGGCATGTGGTGATGTTTCAAAAACAAGAACAGCTTTGTAATTATGGTTTTGCTTTGTATATAAGTAGCAGTAACCACAAAATATATTTAAGGCTATTTGCTGGATGTGCAGTTCTATCTAGCAGACAAATCCCTCCCTGTTAAACAGACCCTCTCCCCACGTTAGCTACCCCAGCCTCCCCACGCTTTTTGGAGCGCTCGGCAGAACTGTCTCCTCTTCTCACCGCTCCCCACCTACACCAGTGCTCTCCTGGTTGCCGGTGCCTCATTTCTTCTGCTGCAATATCCTACCAGTCTCCACCACTGATTTTACACTTTCGAAGTAACCATATAGAAGAGTCTTAGTATTAGCATATGCTATAGGCCCTCAGTCCCTTATTAAAGTCACCCCAGAGGAAGCAAGTGCCAACTACAGCCTTCCATATATAAGGCTCTGTCCTGGAGACCCTGTTATTTAAATCATTAGGCTTCACCTTTCATTTTAGCTATGTTTCCAGTATTTAAGTTCAGCCTGAAATAGACTACACTACTATTTCGCCCCCACACTGCAATTTATTACAAAGTAAGTATTTCACTCTATTGATTTAACAGCAACAAACAACTGACAGCACCAATTTCTAAGTGACAGGAAACTAGTTCAATAATTATTGTAAAGATTAACAACAGGGTCCCCATAATCCTTGCAAAATATCTGTTTGCTCATGGTTCTTGTTCAATCACTAAAACAAGATTTTCAAAGAGCCCTAAATGTTGTTTTCTCTGCCTTCCAAGGCTATAACCCTGCACCCTAATGATGCTCCAGTTTATCAGGGGATGCTGCTACCCATGGCTAGTATCTTATCTCTGTAATCCCCCAGGGTTAGACCAAGGCTAAAGTTGTCCTTAGGGTATGTAAAATGTGTTTTTCTGTGGAAAAATATACATGCCATTTGCAGAAGAGGAGGAATAATTGGAATAGAATAACTATGGCTGCTAGTGGCAAACGTTTATTTTCTGCAAAACAAACAAAGCAAAAGCAATAAAAATAGTTATTTCACAAGAGCCCTTTTAACCATTGGACTGACAGTTGTTTCATATACACATAAAGATTCATATGCATATAAACATGAGATGAAGATGAGATGATATAACGATGAAGATGTTTACTTAAAACGTATGTAGGACCACTGAAATCAGGAGGTTTTTTTGATGATCTGCATAGAGTGAAAGCAAAGCTGATTTGTCTCTTAAGATAATTTGTGACCCTACTTCTTCAACCTTTTCTACCCTCTTGCGGTACCCTCATCCCCACAAGAACGCATAGGGCAGCCCTGCTGGGCCAGGCGAAAGGCTGATGTCGCCCAGGGTCCCGCTTCCATCACCGGAGGCCTAGAGAAGGATGCAGCAGCAGAGTGGCACTTCCCCAGAATATTCCCCCAGCTCCACGTGGTTGTCCGCAGACTATCACCTGAGTACACGGAAGCATCAGCAAAGCCATTTTACATTAAATCCTCTGGTAGGCCAGCTTGAGAGGCAAGGGGGCTGAAATAGCTCATTTCTTCACAGCTAGCGGTCCTGCGCCGCCAG
Source organism: Struthio camelus (assembly GCF_040807025.1). Taxonomy (NCBI): domain Eukaryota; kingdom Metazoa; phylum Chordata; class Aves; order Struthioniformes; family Struthionidae; genus Struthio; species Struthio camelus. The sequence goes on from NC_090944.1 coordinate 108,865,250, forward strand.
CCCTCCCATGTTACAGGTGATCTTCAGCAGCTGCAGCAGGAGACGCAAATGCTGGTGGGAAGGACTCTTGGGAAGGAGAGAGTCCCCAGGTTGCTCCCTTCCTGCACCTCAGGTGGCACAGGCACGGCACACGCCACCGCGGCCCACGAGACAACCTCGCCAGGTACGAGTAAGCCAGAGAACTAAGAAAAGAAGTGTCCTTCTCTGCCTCTGTTAAAATTCCTATTGCATTAAACTTTTCTTTTGTTTTAAAAAAGTTCCTACTCTTTCTTGTTAAAGGAAATAATAGATTATTTTTTCTGATTAGGGAAACCTATGTGCTAAATTTGGGAGATGTCACTGTTTCTTCTGGGATCTTTTTGCTGACGTTTCAAAAAGGTTCATTTTTACAATTTGATTCCGGACATCCTCCATCATTCCCTAATACTTTTAAAGACACAAACAAGCAAACAAAACCAAATGTACCATAAGTCACAAGAAGAGTTACCATTAATTTCTGCTTGATTTGGCAGATCTGAAAGTCAGAGGTTTCCAGATCTCTATTTTCAGTATTCTGGTTGAGATTGCACTTCCTCACCGTAGCATTCACCATCTTCTAATATTAATTTTACAGTTCCTTCATTTCACTTTTTCAAACCACATCAATTTAAGCTTTCAAACCATACTTAAATAAGCAAATGTCATAATTGCTGCTAATAAGACCTATCCTCTAAAAGGTTAAGTATACTCCATTACTGCTTCAGACAGTAGGAGAAGCTGTTCAGAAACTCCTGAGGTCCTCAGCTTTTAATAAAATACTTTTATAATATACCATAAAATCCAGTTATCACACACCTACAACATTCCTCCTTGTGCACAGATCCCTAATTACACCATATAAGTTACAATATTGCGTGACACATGGCGTATTTTGCAGTGACCTCACACGTTTGGCTTTATTTGCTGACAGACTGCAGCCTAGAGGCAGGTTTTATAAAAAGAGTATCTAAAAAGGTCACAAGTATTTCAGGCTCGTCTCTGCACAATACATCTGAAGAGGTTTACAGATGTTGCCTACTGTGTCAGCTGCAGAACGTAGCTCTAACACTCTTCAGCACCATAAAGTATAAGCCAATTTCTAATGTTTCCAGCCAGTCTTACACTGCCTTTTCCTTAGATAAAAACTTATTCTTGCTCTTGTAAAAGCTTAGCCTGAGACACGGTGAGCAAGGTCTTCAGCTTCATGCATTGACCGGCATGTATGACTAAAAACACCCAGCGTTAACCAAGCTGCTCCCTTCTCCCTTTATCTGTGAGCCCAGGCATTTTGAAAGCGACTATCTACCCTAACACGTCCTTCAAAGGAGCGTGGTATCTCACGGTACCAAAAGCTGAGTGACGGAGACTGCTACCCCTCGCAGATAGCTATCGCTCCCCTCCTGCAGCAAGACATCTGTGAATTGGTGATCACGGTCCTTAACACCAGCCTGCACAGAGCTCAAGACGTGGACATGCACTCAGCCACATAAGCAACACAGGGTGTTTCCCAGCTTCGAAAGTAGATTACCGCCTACAGCTACATGCTTGTTTACTTGACCGAGATCCATATTTAGACATGTATACAAGTGCACAATCCTGAGCTGTTTATTCAGACAAAACTCCCACTGAAGGCAGTGGGCATCTGTCCGGGTACGCAGCTGAGGATTAAACCCTTCAACATTCTGAAGTAGTCTTCTGCACATTTCTAAATCATTGGATAAACAGATACAAAAAGGAAAAAAAAGAAAAGAAAAATAAGAAAAGAAAAGCAGGGACAACGTGACTGTAGACTTCTCAGATACTCTGCTAAATTCTGTATCTCTCTAACATTGCTGATACATGTTGCAAAGCTCATTTAGAAGCAGAGGCTTGTGATTCTTTACTGCGGTTGAGCTAATCTATTTTGAAGGAGAGCGTCTAAATCCCTATATTCTGCATGCTGAATAAATTTCCAACTCTGACTTTAAAAGCGAAGATACTTTTTTCTGAAATCTTTTAAAAGAACTGCTCAGATGGTTTATGCAGTACAGATAAATACTATTTAAAAGAAACGGACTGTCAAGTCCTAAAATTCACCCCAAACTGCTTCCACTTAGAATAGCAATCTCTCTTTATCGATTGCAGACTGTGACCTCTAGCCATCCAGGTTACGCTTAGTGCAATACTTTTTGTATTTCTCACCCTTTTTCCCTAGTCTTAGGGCCAACCCAGCATCACAATGCAATTCATATTCGTATGGCTTATCCAGAACTCAAAAAACATCAATGAGAAGCTAGCTTCATACTGGCACAACAAGGAAGCGGCATCTACATCACCTGCAAAAAGTGGTCATACAAACCCCATCTAGTTGGAATCCATCCTGCCAGCGTTGTATGGTCAGGCTGTAACCACTAACTCTGGCTTTGCACCCATCTGCCAAAAATGCAGTATATTTATAAAGCCCTCCCAGAAGTGTTGGTATTGATAATACTGTAAAATAGCCTGCTGGATATCAGTAGTACTGCCACTGCATTACTTTGACAACTTTTCAAGTATTTTATTAGTTAGACTGAAATTGGCTGAGGACCTTGTATTCATAGGATCAGAATATGAATTACTTCATTTTAAATGACCAAATTTTTTTTTCCTGGAGAAGTTGCCTCATAATACACATTAACCTGCAAAAGTACATTTTCCATTAAATTAATTAGATTATTAGAGAGGGTTGCAGGAAGTCATGTGTAGGCAGCATGAACTTTTCTATGTCAAAGTTACTATGACAACAGCATAACCTGCATTCATGGAAGAGATGATGGTATGGGACGATTTAAAGAAAAATCTCACGTAACTGTGATGATTAATTCAATTCTCATGTATTCCCTTAAAATGAATCTTTTATTTCTTCTCAGATAACATTTAACTGAAAGATCACACAAAATCTGAGAATTGTGTCATACAAGTCAATAAGGTCTATTGAGTAAATGCACAAACATACTGAAACAACTAATTTGCAATCTTGACTACTCAGTTTTTTAAAATCATGCCAGGAATGGAGTTGCCAAAGAACACGAACAACAGTTTCAAAATTAAGTTTAGAAAAAGAAATTCTAGAGAAAGTGTCATGTTAGATGAATGCCTTTTCGGGAATGAGCTACTGACAAAGCTCAGTAATAACATGCAGTTATATGTATACATGTATGGGCAAACATAAATATTTAAAAATTATCACTGTAAAAACAGAGTTAAGCCACACAAGCCGCTGTGAAATTCACTTCCAAAACAGATCCAAAAATAATCCAGGCTAACAAACAATAAACATTAACAATACTTTTTCTTCAACAGTAATGCAAAATGAGTGCATGTTCTAACAGCAGGCAATTGCAAAAAACAATGCATGTGGAAGCATTAAACTCTGGTAGAATGAAAAGACTTTTTCCTTAAACATCTAGTTCTGCTACGCTTGTTTTAAAAGTAACATTCAAGATACCTGGAACAAGGTGTTTCAAGGCACGTATATGGATTTTTGGCTGAGAAGCTGCTAGCAACACTGAGAATTTCATAGCGCTCTGAAAAAGTACTCATTCACTAATGCACTGCCTGAGGTGTTGTCTCCCCCTTTTTAATTAACGTCTGTACTTGTTAAAGAACTTAGACCAACAGCAGGTTGAAAGGTGCAGTCCATCCAAAGTTTCATCTCGTGCTTATCTCGTCCCCAGGCCGAGGTTGTCACCTTTACCGCTGTCCAACACGCCCGCACCATCGCGCGCCCATCTGGCCCGGGCTGGCACTGGCGCGGCATTTTCCCGCGCGTCGCCGCCGGACCCGCTCACGTGACGGACGTGACTCCCTGGCACGTTTGCAGGACGGGGCTGTTAAAAGTGAGCTGCGTAACTGGGCAGTGACCAGACCGAGTCGCAGTTATACAAGAAGCAAGGAAATATTATGCAAGACCGCAGGAAGCGAGAGGAGACAGTATTCTGGGCAGGCCTGGCAAGAAGTCTGTGTGAACTGCCGCTAACAAGCGCAGCGCGGTGCCTGGCGCCAAAGCCAGCAGAGAACATTCCCGGCGCTGCAGAGGACAGCGCTCCACATGTTTTTGCCAGTGGGCCTGGTTCCAGGACGCCATGTACCTGATGAAACGCAGATAAACGCAGGTCTCATTTTTTCGCCAAGTCTTCATTTATTTTTAAAATTTTGAGCGTATTTTTGTCCAGTATTTGTTAGAAGTGGCAAATGGTTTGTTTTCATGGCTTTGCTAATAGACCGCTTGTTCTCGAGCTCCCTATAATTTCAACTACAATAAGTGACCTACAAAGAAAGCGTTTGGCAGCAGCCTCATTTTTTCCATGCATCTTGCCCATCTCTACCTCAAGAAAACTCTGCTAATAGGATATGTGTGGATCCTGGGTTCTTCTTTTCCTCGGCATTCAGGAATGACCACTGCTAGTAGACTTGGCAGAAAATAAATAGGATACCTCATACACAAGGATACTATTTTAATACATGCTTCAACAATTGCGTTTCTTGCATCTTTGAGAACGACCTCATCCAGGTCTTATTTGAATAAGACATCAATTAGAATATAGCAAATTTTATTTCAAAAATGGCAGAAGAACTTGTCCTTAAACTGGAAAACATTGATTGCCTAGCAAGGTAGCATGATGTAGGAGTTTTATACTTTGTTCTAGGAACCTTCGTTAAAATATCAATGACAAAGTGTTTGAGGTGGAAATCCATTGTGAGAGTCACACATACATTGCCAAATAAAAAGTGCAGCATGCAAACCCTTACACAACACAAAACAATTACCAATTGTGATGCGTGTAGACAAAGCATTCTCAAGAGAATCTATTTTACGCTTGTAATCACCCTAAAACACAATAGTACTCTCCTTCCAGCAAATACATAATACAAACAAAAAACAAACAGTAGTACTGCCTTGATTGGGGAAAAAGACTCTGAGAACAGATCTGCAGTAGATCTGGACTCCCAACAGCAATGAAGCTGATTTAAGAAGCTTTCATCACCATTGTTTGTGGGAACAGCAAACCTATACAGCCCTTAAAAAGAGATTCCCCTCTTCCCCGTGGTTCACACATGAAAAGTTCCCACAACCTACCATTTTTGCAAAAATAATTAAATAAGCACCGCAGTCACTCAGGAAAGTGAAAATGTTACTGGTGACAATGCCTTCATTGTTACACTAGCGTAACAATTACCAAAATTAATCATGAACCTGACAACACACACCAAACGCGCGCGCACACACACACACCACTGGACCTCGCCAACCAAAACAGACCTTTCTACAGCTAGATCCTAAGTAAAAATTGTTTAGAAGCTTATTTGTTTCTCCAGTTGAAAGCAACAACTCGTTTCCAGAATGGAGAACTTCAACAGCACTTCTCAGGTCTTGAATTACCCATACATGGAAGGCTTTAACATGGCCAGCATAAAATAACTTGCAGTATCAAGTGTTAATATTAACCTTAGCTGCCCAGCAGTTTCTCACGTTTGTCCAAGAAGAGTAAGGTTTAAGCACACACGGGAGTGCTTCACAATAAGCAGAGTAAGGAAAAACGTTTTATTTGCATCTATTTCTACCATATATCAAGCATAAATATTTCAATGCCGAGTTTCTTAGATGCCACAGGAGTTAAACTAGTAAATCATTCTACAAAGACAACAGGTTGTTCTGTCAACAACAGTGCTAACAAAATCTCATTTCTTAGGGCTCTGCATATCCTTGTTGGACTCTGCTGTCTGCAGCAGTAGCATGGGGCTGACTGAAGTTTCTCCCACTGCTGGGGCATCACCCACTTCTTCAGTCCTATGCTGTCTCTGGGCTCTACAGAGAAGCATGGTTATGCTGCGGCCTTTCCCTTTCCCTGAAGCAATTATATCACTGATTCTGAACACCAATTTTTCAGGAGTTTAATATCCTTGGGATCTATATGGCTCTGACAGGAATGGAGGCAGAGACACGACATAACTGGATAAACCCTGATTCTTCAAGGAAACAAGCTAAAAGAGGATAGCTCTTCTAATCACTGTCAAACCTTTATTAAATCTTCTTTTAAAATGCGTTTTGATGACTGCATTTTCTAGTAGTTTAAAAGTAACACTCATTTAGCAAAAATCACTCCCTGGACTGTGTGCATGCAATTCATATTTAACTACAGCAAAAAAAAAAATATATATATATATATATATACACACCTACCAGCATAGGCAATAAAACATTTACTTGGAGCAAGGGAATATATTTTGCCTCCAAATAGCTAGTATTTCTTTAAGTTGAGACCACCTCTCTATTTCCCTTCAGTATAGTCATTTCATACTCCACACCTTCACCGTAGGTCCTATAACAACTCCTGGCATGTGAACAAGCTAAATACTTTCAAAGTACAGTGTATTAAAATAGATTTGCCCCCTAAATATTTTCTCCTTAAAACTTTGTAGATCAGAACTTACTTCCTCCACAGTTTCTTGCTCTGCTTTAGCGAGTGTTTAACCATTTTATTTGCTTAACCCACCAGAGGATAGAAGTAGAATCCAAGCGGAATGATCGCAAAAAGCCCTTTTAAGAGAAATAAAGGTTCACATTTTGTATTGTTTATATCACATTTTCTTCAAATGCATTTTCACAAAGCAGCACCCAGAAATCCCAGAGACAAGTTGAACCCTACTTTGTAAAGAGCTCTACACATATTACCAGATTCAAAATACTTTGGAGGAGGAGTTATTTTGCTGCAAAACTGTGCAGCCTGCAACTAGAGCACTCAGTCTGTTAGGAAAGGCACAAATGAAAAAATAACAAACCCAACAACTGCAGCGTACATCCCAGTGTACAAACAACCGGTAGGTTCATTCCACAGCTACAATTTCCTCAAAACACAATACCAAGTGCTTGCTCCCTGTTTCAGACTACTGAAACCATTTTACTCTTGCACTGTATTCATTACATTGACTCTCTCCAAAGACACACTGTATAATGACTTCATGCTGGCTTGATTTGTTCTTAAAGCCTTTAACATGTCAGACTCCTGACATGCCTTCTCTGTTAGCGTTGTCTTTAGGTGGACCCCCGCTCCACGTTAGCCACCATGACACCTGAAATCTCTACTGCGATCTCTAATCCAGCTTTTGCTCCCTGCAGCTTTCGAGTCATTTTATTTCCAAGGTTCGAAGAGCACAAGAAGTAACTACTTTTAGAATAAGTGCCATTTGCTGTCATCCTCCCCCTTGTAAAAAAAAAATCAGAAAGTAAAAATACTGGTCACTGCGGTTCATTACTTCATGCTTGCCCTTTGAGAAGCTGAAATTTTATTACACTGTGTTTATGGTGGGGTTTAGGGCTGGGGAGGGTTGACTGTTTTAAGATTTGGCAGGCAAAGGGATAGGAGTGGTGCTATACAGATAACACGGCTAGTAGTATTATCTTCTTCAATGCCTGCTTATACAGTATGCAAAGTTGCCAAAAAAAGCCTGTATAAAAAGTTATGTTTTTCTCAATGTATTTTCTTTAAACCAAAGAATGTGCCTACTCCCTCTTCAGGCCTGCTCTGTCACTCGTACACAGGAAAAGCCTTAATATGAATGAAGATCCACAGGCATCCATCTATATGGAGGAGCTTGCCTAGGCCAGACTCTTGGGTCTGCTCTAAAACCGTTTCACATTAACCCTGTAATTCAGTACCGCTTGCCTTTGCTACGGCTCTCATGGCAAAGAACTTGAGACCAAACGAATGTCATTTAAAACTCCACCGAGCTTTCCACCCCCAGCAAATACTGATGCAACGGTCAAACCCTTTTTGTTCCTGCTGCACTTCTGGGTTCTTCACCTGCCCACTTCACGTCAAAACACTAGTGAACAGGGAGTTTACCATCTCTCAGGATGGTGTTTAGAGTGTTACAGTCCCCTGCCACACAGCCCCCAAATTGCTCAGGGCATCTACGTTGCACCGTAATCCTGTATGGCAGGAGGGCCAAATTCAAAGGTGATTGCAAAAGAAGGTTGAAGTCACACGCCAGCATGTGGGTGTAACCTGCGTATGGAGGGGTCTTATGGAACGGCGTGGCGAGGAAAGCAACTAACCAGGCGACAGCAGAAGAGCGGGAGATAACTCCTTCCATTTGACCACCTCCTGTTTAATTATTTTTTAAGCTAGATTTGTAACATAAGGTTCTTGCCAAGATTGGTACAGCATTGTATTTGGTAGAGAAACAGAAAGTCCCCACTTTAAAAAGTTTACAGTCTAAATAAATAAGACACACAAAGGGGGGAAGGAAGGATATGCTACCATCCCAACTTTCCAGACTGGGGAGTGAGGATTAATGACGGAGATTGGCCGCCTCGGCCACCAGTACGTTACCAACCCAGCAACCTCCCCCAGGCCCCGAGCGAGAAGACAAAGAGCCCGGCCGGCCCGAGGCAGGGCCTTCGGAGAGGCTGCGGGGAGGCGGCAGGGCGCAGGGCAACGCCGGCTGCACAGGCGAGAACCGCTCGCGGGAGCTGCTGCTCAGGAGCCAGAAGTGATTTCAGCAGCCACTTCTGCCGAGAAAAGGCTCAAAAGACAGAACCAAAAAAAATTTTATTCAGCTTAGCTATGCTTGGTGCTATGCTCTGGCCTAGATCCCCGTTTCAAAGACGCTTTGGTTGAGCCAGCTTTGTGGTTAACGAACAAAAGTAGGGTTGGAGGGGGGTTGTTTTTCTTAAATGGGAAATAATGGGTGTTTCGAAACACCAGCATTAAATTTCCTTCAAGATATCTGCACTTGCTTCTATTCCACTTTCAAGTTAGCACATGCCTAAGCAAGCAGGATAGTCCCTTTTGTGAATCATTCGGAACATATACAACTTTATTATTATGTAAAAACCAGGAGCACTGTTAAGACAGCTTGAGCATGGAAAGGATGTTCTCATGAAAACGTCCATCTGATTAATAATGGTAATAACACATTCTTCAAATCACTTTCAGGAGAAAAAACAAGAACTGAAGTTATTAACAGCAGCTGATAATCTTACAGCTTTAGCACATAAATAGTCCATCTGCAGCTCAGCAAAGCTACGAGAAAGATGTTCCATTAGTCCAACTGGAAATGTTCATCCAAACTGCTAATTTAAAAGTGCAGAGTTAAGCTGCGGAAAACAATAAAAGGGGTCAACCCCCCTTAACAAATGTCTTCATCTTCTTAAAAATTTAACTCACGTTATTTTGAACCACTTGTCCAGGTGGGTGAGAAGGCAAGGGAAGACTCTGTTTCATCCCCTGCAAGTGACCATCACCCATCCCGCACGGAAAAGTTGGCAAATTCCCCCTCTCTGCATTCCCCTGTGTGCTAGATGACTCTAGTACGCCTAAGGAAGGGTAGGAGGTGTGGTCCAATCAACACAGGGATACACTGGGAGAAGTAGCAAAGTCTCATAAGTGACACTTCGTGATGGATTTTCCCTTGCGACAGAAGTTCCCTTAAAAGAAGGGCTGGGGAAACTCAGGGGCAGCACAAGCCAGCGAAGCCCCCTCCGCTCCCACCGCAGGGGCTCTCCCACTTGGGCGACTGCAACACACGGGTCGGCCCCACCAGCTCCTTCCCTTGGGGCAAGCAGACAGCCACAGCCCGCTCTGAAGAATTGTCCTGCAAAAGCCCTACAGGGAAACATCAGTCGTGTTTCCACTGATTTCCAATCTTCTTTCACCGGTTACAAAACCCACACAGGAGGCAACATAGACCTTGGTAAAAATCCAGGAGCTGAGTACACCATAGCTATAGTTGGTCACTACATTTGTATTCGATGGAAATACGCTACCTAAAATCTCATGGTGCAATAAAGCCACCTAATGCTGAATGCCTTCTCGCATTCATACGTATGATTCTGCTCTTCCAAGAATTATTTAAAATAAATAAATTTATTTATTAAAATTTCATTCTAAGATTTTAATTTTTTTTATTTAAAATTTCATTCTAATTAAAATTTCATTCTTCATACAATCCGCTTCGGATGAATACTCTCTGTAATTACCTAAGAGGCTGAAAATCATTGTCATTGAGATCAGTTGACAAGTATATTATTCTGTGACAACAGCGGATAAAAATCTAACCAAGCACACCACCACAAAGATATTTAGGCATTTGCAACAAGTTTAAGATATAAACCCCATGATAGTTACAGTCTGGCACATCAGCAGTAACGTTTGCGGTTTAAAAGTGTAGAAATACAGACAGGTTTTTGTTAGTGTTTGTAAACATGCCGGAGATCTTTGAAGTATTGTGACAACAAGCACCCAATAACACCAAGAATTTACTCATGCAGAGGGTAAGACAATTGTGAATGGACAGGGCTGGAAGACCAACAACAGCCCCTAGAATAGCCGAACAACAATGGCTGAATAGGGCTGCTTTGTAGTTTATCATACCAACCTAAGTGCGAGTGATCACAGTGATACTGAAAGTTTAAGTACCTTTTTATGACACTAAATACCTTAGATATGCTAATGGATGAAACAAAATACAAGGAGTGTTCTTTAAGTATAATGCCACTACATCTATAAAAACTTCTTCATAACCACTAAAATACAAATTTGTACTTACCTTAAGCTATCTAAGTAGGGTTGGTTTGTTTGTTTTACAAATATGTGAATATATTTTTAAAGGAAACACACTATAGAACAGCTTTGGAATACCACTAGACTGGCTAGCACCAAAACTTTCAGTTCTTCATGGCTTCATTTTCCATTGTTAACATTTTAAAAAGTTAGTAAGGCCTCTGACACTATAAATTAGCAAGAACTCTCCCTTTCAAGAAAAGGGGAGCAATAGTGCACATTTTTAGATCTCATGCAACTAGTACATGCCATTGTATTGGCTACTTAAAAGTATTTAGCAAATCATGTTTCGTAGATTAAAACAAAATTGTATATTACAGGACTCCGAACATGACTACCTAAAGAAAATGCATGTACTAGGCCAAAGATGAATATCACCTGGAATCAGTATATTTCAAGATATTATTATATCCATTTCTTACAGCAATAGCTCTCCTGGGAAAGACAAACATTTCTATCTCTCACTGTAGGTAGGCAGGTTTTCAGGAATGTGGCTCTAAAATTATCAGCCCTTTGAGAACAACCAAGTTAGAAATTCTGCTACCTGCTCTTTCCAACTGTTCCACATTTTGAATTTCTTGTTCATAATATCAGAAGCTGATAATGTGTATGGAAGGGTTACCTTTAATGCTATGTTTTCCATTATATTAATGTTTCAACACAGCTGTTTGCAGATTTCAATGCTAGAGAAGACCTTTGTCATCCTCTAGTCAGACTTCCTGTCTAACCCAAACCGAGACGACTAAACATTTTCATCAGACCTAGTAACTCGTAGGGGCAATTGCAGTTTTTGAAAGACTGTTTTGCGTTCAAGGCTTCAAGTGATGAAGGCTCCATAAGTGATGTTGAATAAACACTTGATATTCTGGGTTAGCTGATAAACTTTAAAAAGCTTCTTCCTGAAAGGAAGACAGGATCTTGATTCAGTTCTAGCCACCAAAAGAGATTCATTCATGTGTGTCATGACGTTCAGGGGAAAAAAGAAAATCTGAAAAAAGCTTGAGTCACACACAAAGGAAAACCTGTAATTCAGATTACTTAAGTCGCAATCAAAAGAAATGTAGAAGGCCAAATTTTAGATGACTGATGTAGTGCAACACAGGAATTTGTTAATTTTATTAAAAATGAAGTCAAATCAAAAATTTTTCAGCACTGTCCAAATGTTTTAGCATTTTCTCAGTCCTCTCCCTTCATTTTAGGCTAGTACCAGCTCTTTTTTTTTTCCTGTTTCATAGAAAATATTTTTTCCAGAAAATATTCTTTAAAAACGTGCCCAGCTCTACCAATTACCTCTCCAGGTAAGCTCTTCCAATGTTGAATAACCCAACATTAAAAATTTGCACCTTATATCTCACCTTCATTTGCCTAACTCTAACCAAATGTGTTTTGATAGATAATGAGTATTACATTTTATTAGATAATGAGTAACAAATATTTACAATAGATTAAGTTCACGTTTCAGTAGTTTCAGCTCGAGTTTCTAAATGATTCTGGTAATCTTATTACACATATACCTTCGGACTGCTTGCTATCAAGTACTGTAAGTTACACCCACATGATTCATCCATTAAGAGAGTTGCTGGGTTTACAAAAACCTCCCCATACTCATTCTAATTTTAACCTCTCCTTGGATAATGCAATTTCCTGAAACAAAAAGAGCAGGTCAGATTGTTCAGACTCTTGCTCTCAAATGTTCTTTGCGAAGTTAGTTTAATATACGGAGTAACTCATATCCAAATAAAAAGGGATGCTGCAGTGTTTCAGCTCCCTGTTCTGCAGGGGCTGCATAGAAGGAAAAAAAGCAACAAATAGCACTAGTGATTTTTGAAGATGTTTACTGAGGCAGACAACAGTATACTGTAGCACTCAGTACTTGCAGTTTTTCTGAAGAAAAAACGTGAGGCAATCCACTAGCTTTACACTTAGAGTACGCATGCCCCTCAACAGCCAAGAGCTCATGGTCACCCTGGCACAAGAGCACCCAACACCAAGTCTTTCTTGACTTCCAAGAAACTTAACATAGCTTGCATGCTAGCCCAGATTTATAAGAAATACTGTCTTCCCCCCATCTGCTTCACAAATATATCCCTTATTTTATGAACCTGAAGTGCAGAAGCAGACACTGGCAGAGGAATCCTGATTCCATTAATTTCACCTTTATTTTGTCACATTTGCAACTGTAAAACGAGCACTGCATTCGTATAGCAAACGCTGCCCTAATCACCTTTATACATTGCTGGAAAAGAACAGCTGAGAAGACATGTTAGCTGCTCCTAGTTATCACATTATCACAATGGGTTGTTAAGTCTTAAGCTTACCAATGATTTTGTAAAATAAAATAAAATAATTTTTAAAATCCCAGCCATATACTGTGAGTTGTCACAGCCCTGCTGTTCTCGACCTAATGATTTTATTTTACAGTCTGCCTGCGTTCTAGGCCTAGGTTTTTCATTCATGTAGGTCACAGCTGAGATTTAAGGCCAGGCCTCAAGAAGCGTGTGGGGGTGAGGCATGCACAAGACATGTTTTTAGAGAAGTGTTTACTTTGCCTGTGTTTTGTTGGCAACACCAATAGATTATTGAGATCTTTTGGCAAAACAGTCAGTTTGATTCTACACATATTCCACAAATATTTGAGATGAAAACGGAAGGTACCAAATGTTCCTCTGCTTGTAATTAGATCACTATATAAATATATACATAGTAGAATGAAGCAGCATTTTTAACTCAGCCAGTGGAGAAAAAGGGAGAAGTATTTACAACACATTTTTATTGGGAATGAATAAGAAAAATGCTAAGGAACTCTATTTTTGTCCCATTTTTGTCACCCTTGAAAAAACAAAATAAGAAAGCCTTTTTGCTTCTGCACAGATGCACTGAATTTGCTAAGAAAGCTGCAATAAGCCTGTATTAATGGCACATCCACAGGCTGAAATAAAGCATTTGTAAAGTTTCTGAATTTCTCGGACAATCTTTCTGGAGGCAACACCCTAAACATTCCCCTATTCAAAGAAAACTGCTGATTCCACATATTCATACACAGGGGAAGGTTCACGACCAGGGCACCTCTTTGACGGAAGATCAGACATAAAAATTCTACTAAAGCAACTTTGCTTCTTGTCTGGCCAAGTATTTGATGAGTTTCTGTAGAACAGAATATTGAATATTTGCTGTGTCAGGTAATACAGTGGACAGAGGAGCAGAATAGATACTTTATCCTACTCCAAACTCTTTATAATAACAGACAAGCAAATTAAATTACAAGTCTAACTGTTTTAAAGTCTAAATGTGCTCATTTAATCAGAATTTATTATGGACAGATTTTTTTGCAGTTAAATTTTCTAGACCTAAATAAAGTCACAGAAGAAAGAGTACCAAAACTGTAATTAGATTTGATTAGCTTTAGCTCAAAAAGTAAAAAGCATAATTAAATGAGAGTTACTCTGGGGCATTAGTTATTTATCAGCCAGTTGACTTACTGGCTTCATTAAACTGCTTTCCAAACGCAGAGTAAAACACAGTTTCCCCATTTTACATACTTTAGAAAGAATCCCCATGAAAAGTGGCCTTGTAAATCCAAGAAAGCAGTTACTATTTTTATATAAGCAACAAAGATTTTACCATCACCAGCTAACTACTTTATTACGTTACTTTTAAAGAAATAGAGCATGAGACTGATATACGAGAAAAAATTACAGGTTTTTACACGTGTTTAATACCCATACTTGCAGTGTTGCCTAGCTTAAGAGAAGGGTTCTGTCCACATTGTGCCAGCTACTAGGAATAAAATTATTCATAACTATTAGAATATACATGGTACTATCAATGTTTGAGTTATTAAAAGAATAGTTTGATCACTGCATTTCACAAATAGAGAAATAAAAACATTCCATATATCCAGATTATTTTTAAATATAACCTGCTCTTTTATTGCTTGTTTACCTACCGCTATGTTTATCCAATTTTCAGCTTTAAAGAATTATGTATTTGAAAATAAAGTGCAGTTTTCTTCAGCTTCCTCAAGTACATATTTTAAAGGCAGCGGTAATAATGGATTTCATTTAATAGATCCCAGTACAGTAAGTTTAATCAGTGCATTTGGAAGAACTACACTGAAATTCAGTGTAATTTCCTAGTCCTGACTGTAATTCTTTATAGTAAGCCCTCTTCATTCTTTGCAAACCAGTTTACTGCCCTGAGTAAGAAAAATTCTATCAGCAAAATAACTCCAATATGTACGACATTCCCAACCATCCAAACAGGATAAACACCACAGAAGACTACTAACATCAGAAGAGGAAGTTAAAAACAAACAAACAAATAACAATAAAAAAAAACTACCTCCCCCCCCCCCCCCGGGAGGAAATATTTTAGGAGGCATTAAATTCTTAACTTGTTCTTGTTACAAGCGCTAACCATGAAGAGAACCAGCACTTGTGACACTGGTGCAAGGTAGGAACCAGCAGAAGCCCAGGCAGTTTTTGGAGGGTTTGGCACTTCAGGCAGCGCTCCTGTGCCACCCTGTTCTCACAGCAAAAGCCATTCAGCCCTCCTGCAGCTCAACCGCTCTGGCTCTGTGCAGGTGAAGTGCACATTTGCTGGGGAGCTGAAGTCAGGCTTTTCCAGGTAGGCCAGGATGCGAAGTGGCAGCTCAGCCCAACCTCTGTTACACACCACTGCAGGTGAAGGGCCACATGTGCACGTACAGCCATTCCTCATTTCCTGGGCCTTTGGGCCACCCTCTGGTAGACAACCCCCTTTCCACGTTTGTAGAAGTACAGAAAGGATGTTGAATGCAGAAACCGGAAGACTAAAATTTAGCACTTTGGACTTCTTTATAGAGGAGCAACGTCACTACCAGTAATGCTGCATCAGTCTGCACAAAAACATTCTCAGAGATTTGTAATTTTCTTAATAAGCTCACAATGACAATCTCTGGCTAAGGTGCTTATTACACTTCACTCACCCGTGTCCCCCAGAAAGGCAAACTAAAAATCACCGAGTTTTAAAGGAGAAAGGGAGCATGCTGGGTCCTTCACGCCCGGTGGCTGACCTATGGACAGAACCTCCACCAGGTATGAACTGTCACAGCTGCCTGAATTGTCCCACAAGTATAGAAACCACCTGGGTCATAAGAGACAGCTTGTTGGTCTCATCCAGACCCAGTGGCAGAAGTTGAGTCACTCCACAGTCACGCTGATGAGCAGGAGGAGTGGCCAGAGTCATTCAAGACAACCTGATGCTATGAAGCGCTTGCATTTTTGGTGCTGAAACGTTAAGTCCAAGCTTCATACTGTTAACGTGTGCTAAGCAGCTCACTTCAACATATTGTTCATCATGAATTCAGGAGACGAAGTTTCCTTTTGATAACTCCAATAAGAAAAACCGTGAGGGAAGATGTTAACACAGATAGAAAGTGTTAAATACATGGGCTACGTGCAGTGGCAATGTCCAACAACAGATCTCTAAAAATTTTATAATGAAGTCAAGTAATCCATGCTGTAGCCTGCCAAGGAAAGTGCCTAGAGCTCCATCATCTGAAATATATAAAGTGAGGTTTAAAAGAATATAAGGAACAGCCTACCCTGGCAAACGGATTGACACAATCAACTGTCAACCATCATTGCAGAACAGCAGATCAGAGGTAGCACAATTCACAATAGGAACATACCTTAAAACAGAAAGCATCCTGGATAGAACAAAACCGAGGCACAGAAACTGTATGTTTCCCGAAATTCACAGTTTAACACCTTGCTGCATCCAAACGCGCACAGTTCCTGGCATCCGAACACGCACATTAGGAGGCGGCGGACTACCTGTGCTCTCAACAGCCGGGCTGTCAGGACCATTTCCTCACCCCGAGGATGAACTGCCAAGGGTGACCTCAGCTTGGCAGAGTCGCTCTCTTGAGCTAAAGGTCAGTGGAAATTGAGGCACAAAGTGTCTCATTAGAGGGTCCCAGAATCAAACACGATCAAACGTAATTGAAAGTAATTGAACACAGTCAGTCATCTAGTCAGTAACTGGGAGGAGTATTTTGGTATCCCAGACGCTTGCTATCTCACCAGGAGAAGTTAAGCAGATCTCGATAACATGACATCCCGGGGATCACAAAGCAGCTAGCCAAAAGAGTGATATCCTTCATAATTATACAGGGACCACTATTACACATGCTCCCTAAACCACAAAATTGGGAGGGAAAATGGGGTGGGGGGAGGGGCTAATACAACTATTTAAGACAGAACAAAAACAGAAAAGTCCCACCAACTCAATTAAAAGGCTAAGCGAAATGATGTATCCTACTCAGTGACATCTGATTTCTCCTGAAAATGGTTTCAAACTTTTCTCAAACATATGCCGTTGTCCGTCCAGAACAATCCATTTAATAGTCCATCCACTCCTAGCAAAACAACATCCCTCAAATAAAATTCACAAAAACATATGATGACTAAGTAACTTAAAAAGTACACCAAGATACTCTAAAAGACTGCCCTAATTAAAGTGAGACCTATCTGCCAATTGTCATTGTACTGCATAAATAACACAAACATAGAATTTTTTCTCAGCTTTTATTTTACCAAAACGTGCTCTAAACTTTCTCTCCTTCGTTTCCCGGTATCTAACTGCTAGCATCCTGGGAAATATATTACCTTGTATTTAAAATGACATATATGATGACATTTCTGTTGATTGAGTTAAAATAATAACCATATTAATCTCAACTCAGTACCTTAGACCAGGTTTTCATGGGACAAATCCGTAGGATAGCCTACTAAGAAGTGCTCCAACATTTGTTCCAAAGAAAACACTGGGTCTTTTCCTGTGACAGAGCAGCTCCAAATGAAAACCTGAGAACGCTCTTCAACTTAAATGGACTATTAAAAGGAATCAAAGATTATCTTCCGTAGAGCATCTGTTTAACAGTAAAAGAACTGCTCCTCTAAGCGTGTGTTCCAGGGTTGCCTGCAAATCTTGTAAACCAGATTACCCCCACCACCTTTCCTCCCTGAAATTGATTTATAAATGCTATTAGCAAGTCAGGTTAGAGTTCCCAGCTGTATATCTGGACAGAAATCAAGCAAATACAACTGCTGAACTCGAGGCAGTAAGTCTGTTCTGTAATAGTAGTGGCAAATAAAACATATCTTGCTCCAGTAGGCTACACAGTACTCCTGCAGTGATATACATATACACATAGACAGGGAGGCACAAGCATGCTATCTTAAGTCACTTCTCATCTGATAGTCTCCCAGCTCTCGCAAACATTAATTTACACAACAAACCCATCAGCCAGATAACAATTATTAGCCTACTTCTGAGAGAGGCAGAAAATTGTCACTAGAATGTCACCGTACTTACTAAAATCAGCGACAGAGCCAGAATTTGAATTCAGACCATCAATGTTTTTCTATATCATATTTTAAAAATATTTCTGAAAGGACTTTAAAGTTTCATGTATTGGAAGATTAGACAGTGCTCATTCTCTTATAGGGACTGAAAATAAGAGGTTAAGACTGAAGAAATTAAGAGTTTCCCATTAAAAGAGACGATACTTTGAATGAACTGAACGATGTATTTTCAATACATACGCTATTTCATTCTAATTCCTATAAACTAAACTATAAAACATTTTATAAGTACATCTTACCATACAATGTTTTACTCTCTTTTTCGACAAAAGAGGATGCATAAAGTACCACTATTTCATGCCTTAAGCAGAACAATAACACCTGGAACAAAATACACTGGAGGTAATTTTTAACCTAAATACATTAATGCTTGATAAACTGAGACTAGAGATGTATAAAATGTATCAGATATACTACAATAGCTCCCCTATTACTTGGTGATAGGGTGACTCAATAAAAAGGAGCTGTTTGACAAACCAAAACACAGTTTTCAAACTATAGTGCATCAGCAACCGAAAAGCGCATGTGACAAACAACAACATAAAATTCTTACTCCGTAAAACACCTCTCTTAGGAGCACAACCTAAAATCAGAACAGGGATGCAACCCGAGCTGATAGCAAGAACAGTCTTATAACTGTCATTTGCATAAAACAGAACAGGTTGCTATAAAACTTAGTGGACCTTTATTCACTTGCTTAGCCTTCACTCCTGTAAGCTCCCTCACCCCTCCTTACGAGTTGTTTACAGCCTTGGAGCCATGGCTTGATACTTCTTTTCTTTATCTCCACCTGTAACCACTATGCTAGGGATCATGAACGTTTCCTTCTGATGCTTAACGTCAAGAATATACTCTCTGATGCAACTACGAAACTCCATTTACTAATGTGCTTCTGCTCCCTTGGGAAAACTCATTACAGCAATATGGAAACGCTTAGCTGTACATCCTCCTCAAAAAGCAGTAATCGGCAAAACGTAATGCTTCATGTAAGGTGCCAAGCGCACTCCTCGACCGTGACGAACCACGCGAGATGTCGCTTTTTGGTCAGCTCTCCCACGTTAGGTGGCCCAAGTTAGGTGGCCCACTTCTTAGGCCGTAGCCAGGAGATGTTGAAATTTACTAGTCTCAGGCGCTTCACGAAAAGTTTACACAACACGTCGACTACACCTGGGCCGTTTTTATGATGAAACATGCTTTGCCGCGGATGCCTCTTTCCAAACCCCATCCTCACCCGAGAGGTTAAATAATTACCCAATAACCGGGGCCCTAATCGATAGCAAGCTACCAAGCCCCGCCGCCGGCACTGAGTTGACCCCACGGCAGACGCGGCCCCCGACGCGCGGCGGCCCGCGCAGCCGCCCGCGGGGACCCTGGGGCAGCGGCGGCCGGCGCCGGGGGGGGGGGGGGGGGGCAGTTTCTCAGGGCAGCGGCTCAGCCCGGTGCCGCCGGGCAAAGGGCAGCCCCGCGGGGAGGCTCTGCCCGGGCGCGGCGCCAGCTCCGCGCCGGCCTCCACCCCGCAGGGCAGCCCGGGGCTGCTGCCCCCCAGCGCCGCCTCAGCCCGGGCCGGTCCGGCCCGAAACCCCCGGCCAGCCGCGCACCGGCTCCCCGCCTGCACCGCCCCGGCCGGCGGGACGCGGCCCCACGCACACGCCCCCCCCCCAACACACACACACACACACGGGAACAGCCCGAGGGGGCGCCCGGCGCGGCCCCACGCGGGACGCCGCGACACCGTCTGGGGAAAGGAGGAGGAGGAGGAGGAGGAAGGGGTCCGAGGAGCGCGCAGCCTCGCCCGCCGCCCCCTCACCTTTTCTTCTCCTTGTCAGCTGTCATCGCGGCGGCTCCTGCGCCGCCTCTCGGGCCGGGCCGGGCCGGGCTCAACACCTGCCCCGGCGCTCAGCAGCGGGACGCGGCGGCTCCGCGGGGGCGGCCCTGGGCGGCGGGTGCGGTGCGGTGCGGGGCCGGGCCGGTAGCCCCGAGGCGGGCGTACAGTCTCAGGACACTGCCGAGGATTGTACAGCCCGCCGGGGCGCGGCGGACGGACGGACAGACGAGAGGACGGGGAGCGGCTCCGGCCGGGCTGTGCGGCGCCGCCAGAAGAAACTTCTCACTTTAAAACTTGGGCC
This sequence comes from Struthio camelus, assembly GCF_040807025.1. NCBI lineage: Eukaryota > Metazoa > Chordata > Aves > Struthioniformes > Struthionidae > Struthio > Struthio camelus. The sequence continues at coordinate 108,885,389 of NC_090944.1, forward strand.
GCCGCCGGCCGCGGGGGCAGGTCCGGCCCCCTCGCCCCGGCCCCGGCCCCCGCCCGCCAATGGGGGCCGCCGCCGCCGCCGCGCCCGGCCTCCCGCCCACGGCACCGGCCGCCCGGGCCGCCGGCAGGGGCAGCGCCGCCGCCGCTCCGCGCCGCTCCCACCCGCGGGCACCGACCCGCGTGGGGCCGGCGGGGATGCCCTGCCTTCCTCGCCGCTTTCACGCCGGGCTGTCAGTTTTGGTTTGGTTTGGTTTGGTTTCTCTTCCCCTCTTCCCCCCCCCCCCCACCCATTACGGTTTTATTTATCTCAAGGTTGCTTTTTCCCGCGGGCGTTTCCCAGCGCGTCCCGCCGCAGCGCTCCGGCCGGGGGGGGACCGGGACGGGACCGGGACCGGGACGCCGCCGCACCTGCCCGCACCCCCCGCCGGGCTGCGGCCCGGGCCGCCGCGGAGTCGCCCGCCCTTCCCCGCTCAGAAACGGGGCCCTGCCGCCGCCCCGGCCCCTAACGCGGGGGGGGGGGGTTGGTGTCGGGGAGAACGACTTATTTCCAAATAAATAAATACTGCAATGAAGGTAAGCGAGTGGCGCGCGTAGCGATGCCCCTGCTGCCTTGGGGGCTACGGATGTGAGCTGTACACGGTGCAGGCGGCCGCCTCCGCACGGGGCGGGGGGGTCGGCCTGAGAGGTATGTGCGAAGGAGCCGGGGCGCTGCAAGGTAAGGCAGTTTAGCGCCTCTGAGCCAGCGATAGTACTTCCCTCCTCTTCCTTGTTTTCCAATTTTATTTACTGTATCGTATGACATTTCTGTTATTTTCTTTAGTTATAAATAACTAAACTTTAAATTTGTAAAATGCACAGTTGTTGCAAGAAAGTGAAGTATTCCTGGGGCAAGAAGCGCTACAGCTCCTCTCATGCTAGCCCCCGATACGGCTTGTTTCAGTTAAACAAACAGAACCCTTCAGCTGGATTTATATTGATCTTGTTTTACACTAAAACAACCAACCTAGACAAGGACCTACTAGAATATTTCTGAAATCAAGTCTTTCATCGCAGCAGACACTATTTGATCGCTTTTATCAGTTTAAGTTGCGGTCTTCGCCTCACATGCTCTAAGGCTTACCTTTACATTTTATAGACATCTCAAACCAAATGCACACCTTTCCTTAAACTGCATCACCCGTTTTCATGTACTTCTGGGTAATGGAAGTACTGCAGGCAAAAGTGAACCAAGCTAGATATATTTCTTGGTTATTCAAATGTGAGCAATATTCATAGGCTGTTTTGGGTACAGTGGGTCAGAGGGTTTTTTCTTTTACACAATACGAATGTTTAAAGCAACGCGTTAGGTTTGAATTTGCATATTCTGCTTTCTAGTCTGAAAAGAGCTACACAGGCTTACACAGCAACAGCCTAATTATGTGGTAACAGTTTTTTTTTTTCCTGTTATACGAGAGAATCTACACAAAAGAAACCCACAAATATTTAAAACCTAAGTAAACTTAGTTAAATAGAATTTGTGTATGCAGGACTAAATTTAACCTTCTGGGAATAAGAGAATGCAATAGGATCAAAGAGCCAGGTCATTCATTCCCTAGATTAAATAGACTTGTTCATCCCTCATTGATCTCTGCTGATGTCAATGCTCCTTGCTATATCTTAAAGCACTTTACTTGGATAAACAACTTGCTTTTAAAATCAGACAAGAAAAGCATTCAAATTGGCCAAATCTCAAATATTTCAGGTCTAGCCCATCGGCCTAACTTCTGTTGGCTCTGGCCACGTGGATATACTGTAGTTGATTATCAGTCTAGACCTCTTGCTCTCTTGACCAGCGAGGCCTGGAAATGCTTGCACAACAGCAGAATTCACATCTAAGCACCACTCAAGAACCAACACCTCTGTTTCTCTGTGGAGACAGACTGGTGGGCTTCAAAGCAGATCAATGCCCAGCAAACCTATAATCTTGCTGCTACATGATTAAGGCAAAGCAAACGAGCCGGAGCGATTCTTAGGACTCTGTCACAAACATTTTAGTTGCCCCAGAAATTCAGAAGTCAGTTCACAGATCCCATAGCGGTTCATCCACAGAACCTGCAACACAGTCTATGCTGTTATTTCTCACAGCCAAGCTCCCCGTCCTCACCGCTAGGAAAACTGTCCTCTCTTCTGGAGGCTCACTCCAGTTGTCGTTTCTCTTCCTCTCCATGACTATTCAGAGAGGGAAAGATCAAACATATTTCACTGCAGTGTCATTCTACTTGGTCCATGCTGTGAGAATACCACTCCACAGCACCTACAGAATGGCAGGAAGCCTCCTCCTTGCTACAGGATAGTAGAGACTCACATAGTTTTATTCTCAAATGCATCTTTTTACTGTTTTGCTCACCTTTATTGCCAGTCAATATTTATTTACAGTGGTACCTACAGTAAGATGGACCTTCTCTCTTCCTAGAATACTGAGAGGTTTCAATAGCAACCACACTGTGAATACATTTACTCTATATAGATGCCATATTTAATCTGCAGGAGGAGACAACTGCCAGGAAAAACCTCAGACTGTTTTGGTTCAAGACAGTAAACAGCTTGTCTTCTCAATTACTATCGTCATTGTTGGGCCTTTAAGTGCTTTGTATTCCTATATTACTCCTTATGTTTTATCTCATATTTACTACATGTTACAGTTAGCTTATAAATGACAGGCTTATCGCAGAGGAAAGCTCAGGGAAGGGGAAAAAATACTCAGGAAACTTCATGAGCTGACCTTAGCAGGGCTTAGCTGCTTCCCCCCCCCCCCCCCAGTCAAGGTTTCCGTCATAGTCAACACAACAGAATTCATGAGGCTTCCTTACCCTTGACAGTCAGAGAAAAATAAAAGCATTTATGTCATCTACTCTGTATTTTAGAAATTATGTAAAGTGACCCACATTGTTCCCATGTGAACCATTCTGGAGATGCTATAAGAAGAGTCATTTCTTAATTTCTTAACATCCCAAGAGGTATCTTCAAAAGAGAGACATTTGAAATGACTCATTCCCATCTGCCAGAAGATCAGTCACTTGTTCTTGTAGGGCCCCTCAAGTCAACAGGGGACCAGTATATGTCCACTGTGTTTTGATTAGGCTGTAGGGAGAAATACAGGGGGAAACAAATTGCAGACTTACAAAAATAGAATCACAAATGTGTTAGCAAGTTTCATGACCCACCCTCAGATTACATTGAGCAATTAGCAAATCTGCATAGTAACTAGGCCACTGGTACAGCAGTCAATTGGAAATACTATTAGGCTCATCCTCTTAGTGTTGGAAGGCAAGAACACTGTATCACCCAAACCAGAAGTGGGCAAGCTCCTGATTACTTGCATTTATTCTGAAACACACCACTGATTTAGGACCAGTTGTGCCACTTTGTCTTTTCTCAAGATATACATATGTATGTAATCAACCATCCAAATCAGTGCATGTGCAAGTTTGAATGTGCATAGCTATCATTAGTGAAGTGAAAGCAGTTCTAGTACTCTATATTGTGTATGCATGCTAACAGCACCATATTTACTAGGAAAGTACTGGTAAATATTCAATAAGACTGTTCAGCAATTAATGCTCAATGGTACTCGGAAAAAACTTTGCAGGGAAGGCATATTAAAAACAGCTTGCTGAAAGGATGGAAGTTCTTCCACAACTAAGAGCGATACTCAAAAACATGGAAAATTTGAGTGAACTGAAAAAAAATGCAAACTACCTGACAAGGAACACTAGCATGGCTGCCTTCACCAGTTCTCACCCAGTTGTAGGGAGGCTGCTAAACGCATAAATGTTCCTCAGGTCATTTACAGCCCCTATTCATTTTCTTTTCTTTTCCTGCTCAATACTACCAGAAGCGTAACAACAAAAAGTTGATGCTTGTAATAACAAAGAACTGTATTAGGGAAAAGGGAAGGGGAAAAAAGACCAAGTCCTGTTATTGCAACAGAGCTGATCCTTTGAATGAAAAGACTGGATTCTGTATTTGCTCATATCAGAATAATTAAGTTATAGCCAGAAAACATTTATTACAGGTGATAGCCAATGAGATTGGAAAATACAAAACCTCAGGTTTAGCCCCAGGTTAGTTTGCAAGTCTGTTAGCAGGGGAAGAGCGATACTTATAAGCTGGATAAAACACAAAAGTCAAGTGAGAAAGTGAGGCCTACTCAGATGGTGAGACAACAAAAATGCCTGAACCGTGGTGCAAAAGCTAAAGCAGAGCTCCTCGCCCCGCTGTGCTCACGTGTTCCTTCCTTCGCAGCTGCAGGCATGCCCCTGCCCCTCCGTGCAGCCGTACTTTCTGCACAAAGGAGCCATGCCCTTTGCCCACAAGTGGCACTAACCATTTGTCAGGGTAGGAAATAGCACTTCAACTAGCAGACTGGTGGGAACTTTAGGATTTCCTCAGCTAGTCTATAGTTTCATACTGGGGGGAGAGGAAATAAAATTGCAAACCCCCCCCTCCCAACCTATTTACAACAGCACACACCCCTATTACTGTACAGGGAAAGCAATACTCGCTCTGCTGGCAGTACTGGACCATCTGGGCTAAAGCGCTGTTCTGAGGTAGCGCTCCAAGATCCCTCTGAGAGCTTCCAAACGCTGCATGCACACCTTCAAGCACGCCTGGCAGATAAGCTCACTCATTTTGAGGCATTGATTACTTACAGACACATTCCAGGCGTTTCAGCCATCGCACTCCCATGAAAAAAGACACGATGGCCAAAATGTTGGGAATGTACCTGCAAATATTAAAAGGCTTAAAATTACTCAGCTTATCTCTTAGCCTTTTTCAAAATTACATACTGAGGATGTCTGAGGCCTATCCCGAGGAAAGGTGGTAAAATAAAGTCTAATTAGCATTGTGCTGTGTTGCAATAGGATCAGTTTAAGAAGAAAATCAGTGCCTAATGAATACACGGAAACAATCCTGTCATGATACTGGAAACTATCATTTTGAAATTTTGGAAAAGCTGAACTGAAAAAAACAAGAAAAACACAGATGCAATCCAGCTTCTTAACTTAAGGCAGCTTTTGTTTTGATTTTCTTTTTCCCCTTCAACAGCTTATTATTTGGAAATCTCATGTTTCACAGTTACTTTTTTTTTCTTCTTCTTCTCCTTTTTTGGCCTGTTTAAGAGTAGAGGCTAAATACATTTGCTAAGCAGGACTCTGATTCATCATTTAGTATGCAAACAACTCCAATGCAGCCAGGGCAGCTACTCAGCAGCTTAAAAGCTTAGCGCACATGCTGGAGTCCAGCAGATTTAAAAATATTACTGAAGAGGAGCAAGCTTCATCTAGGAATACAGTACACTTCAGTTTGCTTTTTGATATATAATGCAATAATAGCTTAATTCAGTGTAATGCAAATGAAGTATGAAACAAATACGACATTCTTCATTTAATTTGCAGAAATTCTTTTGTCATGTTTCTGGAAGACAGGGGCTATATAGGTACAACATTCATTATTACCCCACGTTCTAGTTTAACGTATTTATTTCACACTCCGTATTGCCCATGGTAGCTGTCAGTACTAGCATCAGGCAGAAGAGGTCTGCAGCTTCTTCCTGCCCTGTGGCAGTAGTTCTTAGGAGGAAACACAGATGCAAGATCACCAAACAGCATGTTTTACTCAAAGCCAACAGAGCCAACAGTTAAACACTTTGGGGGGCCGGGGGCGGGGGGGGTAAACCATTTCTCTCACTGGATTTTAAAAACCAGACTTTGTAGCAATGTTTGTAATACTCACTACCTCCTATGCCCAGGAAGCAGTTGTATTCACAGAGAAGGAGCAGTATAAACATGAGACTCTCCCTCCCAAAGGCACTGCGCGCCAGATGAGCGTCCAGAGAGATGAGCAGCTCTGACTGAAGATTTTTGCAGCGTGAAGCTGGTACCAATCCCTAGTAGTTAACATTCAGTCACTCAGCAAATATTTATTCAGAGACAGCGGAACATTCCCATTGCAGAACTTAGTTTTAAAAGAGCCAGGGGATTTTTCAGGAGCCTAAATATTAATGGAAGCACTGCTCTTAAGATCTTTTCATCTCCGACTGTTACTTCTAGAGGGTTTGTGTGGCATGCGGGTGATGCTCAAGCCTGTACTGACTTTCAGTACAGCAGTGAATTTCACCCCAACATAATCCCAATGACAGCACAGGTTAGAATGGAAACTGAAGCAACGAACTCTCTCCTTAATCCCAGCACTAAATGCTAATTTAACTGCAATCAGGGTAAATAGATTCGGGCATTGTTTTTATTCCCCAAAGGCTCTAATTTACTATAATGAAGATCTTGACAAGTGTTTGTTTTAAAACAGTCATTCTTAAATTACTGATGTTTAACAGTCACTGAACCCATTAACCCTGTTCACGTTTGTCACCTAAAGAAGGTGATGATTTGTTGTAAAACTGGAAACATTCCCAACTTTTCCAGGCACTGCAATACTGAATGCCAAATCTCTATCAAAAAGCAAGTTTCTGTGGGAACTTCTGTGGGAAGTTTCTGTGATGACAGAAAACTGTCATCAACAGGTAAATCCTTTATCACTGCATCCTTTGAGAAGATTATGTAGTACTGCTGGACCTCCCCAAGTTTTAGACCTTTATATTTTGCCCTAAATAAAAGCTACTTTTTAGTAGCTGGGGTTTTTGGTAACTTAAATCATGGGAAGCAAGATTAGGCCCAAAGATATGGCTATACAAGACGTACCATGAACAATCTTAAGCAGAGGCAGCAATAATACTCACAATGGCTAACCTTAACCAAGTGTCCCTTAGCTCTCTCTGTAAATTAATGAAGAAACTTAACTTCCATGGGAGACTGATGTAGAGCAAGAGCCTAACTCTGCTCTCAATGGCACAGGGGACATGATCAGTTCAGGACAGCCTCCAACTAGCCATTGCAGCCCCACAGCACAGACAACCAAGCTGCTCACAAGCGACCTCCTGAAAAGCCACAAGATTACAACCACCTGACTGTCTAAGGTGCTGGTAAAGTTCACTTTTTTCTCCTTCACCCCGAAACTCATCCTCCTATTTTGAGGAACCACTCCAGGATCCATTTGGCATAGGGCCTTGCATTTGTTTCTCAAGTAGATCTGCTCCTGGAAATATTTATGGGCTCACGAGTAGAGATAACACATGATATTGGTAATTCTACAAGTGTTGCACGCACAGGCAAGGAGGATTATGGTTCCAAAAAAGAAAAGAGCTATCTCTGTGCTTCGCGTTTTTATTCTATTTGCATCCTTTGCGTGAGGCATCTGTTAGCAAGAACGACCCTGGCTACGCACACTAAGTGATATTTCTCTTCATTACACTGTAGTAGCATATAATTTATATAAAATATAAAAACGTGCCATTTCACTGAGAAAGAAAAAAATTCAGAGTGGGAGAAACCTACAACCCAAGCATATCCCAAGCCGTGTACTTCTGTGGAGAAAGACTTGCATTGCAGGTTATTTTGCTAAGGGAGACGAGAAATGCCTGAACCCTTAATTCTTCGATTTCACTAATCATAAGAATGAAAGTAAGAAGGACCATTCTGGCTTGCTGCAAACTGGCGTTGGCAATGCACCAAAAATAATTCAATCTAACAAGGAGCTGGACCACAACACATCAGTCTAAATAAGAGTTCATCATTCAATTTTTTGGTATGCAAAATGAATATTAGTAATAAGCAGCAGCACCACCAAGAATAGGTACTTAAATTTCCACAAAACCAACTGTGGGGACCTTACATTATATAATCACTAATTACATACAATTACAATTAGATTTTAAGTATTGGAAAATCCCATTCAGTAACATGGAACTCTAGACACTATCCGTCTGTATTATTTCTTCTTTCTTCAATACTGATAAGACTTCTGGTCCGAAGATTTGTGTTGCCTTTCAGTAGGTTTTGAATTAGGTTCAAGAAGCATTGAACACTGACTCTCCATCTCCAGCAAGTCTATTAGAGCTTTGCATCTACCATCTGCTTCAGAACAGTTGGAACAAAAATGTTTGATGAAGCTAACTTGACTTATTGATTTCTATATATGTCTTATAGAAAACAGAGGCACAGCAGGAAAAGGGACGAAAACAATAAGAACTGTTTTTCTCTTCAGACAGAGAGGCTTTGGGAACCCACTTAAAGCCTCCAATTACATTTTTCAAATAGCGGAGCATGTTCGGCCAGTATGGCCCCAAAACCTTGGCCAGCCTGACAGGCTGAGCAGGTTTTCTTCCTGAATTGTGCCACCAACTCTGAGACAAATATAGCCAAGTCTCAGACATGCCTTGCATCAGAAGTGAACAACAAGCAACACATGAATATTGCACTCAAGTTTTCAAAGTCACAGGTGGAAGTTTAGCAATAAGAGTCCTTCAGAACATCAGTGGAAATCATGAAACTAAAAACATTGTGTACTATTTTGTAAAAACAAACAAACCAAAATAATTTAAACACTAAAGGTACCTAAATAGCACAAGTTGCTTGCATAAGCCAAACGATCAATGGTGGGCTTTTCGTAAGTCCCCACTGAAGCCAGTTCTCAAGAGAGAGAGCAGAATTCTGAAAATACCAGCCCTATCATAACTATGTAGTTGAAAAATAGGTTGGATATCAAGGCTTTTCCTGAAACCTACACTTTCCCAAAAACTGACTGCACAGCACTTGAGCTGCTTATCCGGACTTGCATATTGTATTAAAAGTCTTTTGAGCTATATCACACAGGCCTCAAGAGGAGCTATGTCCAGGCCTCAAAAAAGCATTAGAAAGACTGCATGTATTATGTTGTCGGAAACACAAAAGGATGTTCATAGTTGCAGCAACGTCCAGAGGCAAGGTAACAACAGGGAACTGGAGTCTGACTTAAATAAACCAAGGTTTGTCCTGGACGCAGACGAGAACTCTAGTTTTTTAAGTCCTTCATTGAGAAGGTTACTCATATGATTTGGCTTAACACTGGATGCTGGCATATTTCCATAGTTACAGGCACATAAATGACTTCAGCAGAATTCTCTAACACGCTGAATTAAGTTAGTGTTCACATTACTAACAAGGCTTTCACTTTGTACCTAAGTATTTTTGTTTACTTATTTTATTGAATTTTCATTTTTTCTGTTTAAATACTGTAGTTTTTTCTCCTGAAAACGTTCTGGAAGAAAAAAGTAGTTTGTGAGCACATGCTTTTTGCTGGAAACAGTAGCTTCTGCAGTCCAAATGCATGCAACAGAAGTTTAAATCCAAACTATAAGCTAATTCCTATTAGAAATTTGGAATATTTTGAGGGGGAAAAAAAGTGATTTTTCACCAGAAAATACCCAGCAACCCTGCCATGCCATTTAAAATAATGAGAACAGAAACACAAGCTGGAACAAATCTATCATGTAACGCAATTATCAATTCTTTTCCAGTAAAACCTGACAAGAATGAGAGAATTCATCTCCTGTGAGACAAATAAATAAGAAACATTTGTTGAAACTCTTAAATTAATTTATGATCTGCATCTTTTCTTACTTAATAAAGTATTAAGCTGAAAGTACTAAGACTGGAAGTTGCGTTGCTCAGCTCCCGACATGAAGCACGTAGTTTTTGGGGATACAAGAATCAAATCAGGACTAGTACTGAACTCGGTGGTTAGTGCCTTCTCCTCCCATACTTACATGGAATAGCTTTCACACTCTAGCTGAGATTTTTGGTCTATAGACAGACAGATGGTTATTTTCTACTAGTTTTAAACAGAAATTGGTCTGCGAAATATCCCTTTGGTGATCTGGAAACTACAGCTGCAGAGTAAGGATTCAAGCAAGCAATGGGTCGGGGTACAATAGCAGGGCAAAAAGAAAGAAGAGAGGAGAAAAACAAACAAGAAGCCACCAAACGTTGTTCCTAGTGACTAAAATATTCAAGACTTCATAATGTATTTGTTTTATTTTCTCTTGGATTTTCTCCTTTTTTTAACCTATAAAAGCTGAGTTAGTTGTAATCATAATGCCTTAAAAGAAGCCCATAAAATTATCCTTCAAAACAGTTAAATCTTACAGCTTGAGGAGCCTAATATGCCTCTTCTGGAGTGAGAGAGAGCTAACTGGGAGATTGAGCAGATTCAGGGTGCACCACAGCCAGGAAGAAGCCAAGGTCTCCTCTGGCATTGCCACCCCTCCGTCAGGCACGAGGTGCCCATCACTTTGCCATCTGCCATTTCAGCAGTCTGGTGTCCCAACTATTTTTCATCATGCAGGAGTGCCCTAGTGAGATCCTTGCTCTTTACTGCCGTTTACATCCTTAGTTTCTCTTCCCTCCTTCCATTTTATCCCATAGACTCATCCCAGACTCCTCCTTCTCAACTCTCTCCCCGTGTTGTGCTCTATCCTTTCCTCAGACTGACAGTTCAACTCCAAATGATCTGCTCAAAGACTCATTAAATACAGTTGTCATAAATCCATAGATTTAAGCCAATCAAATAGAAATGTTCTAAATTAATCTTCAGTTGGATGCGATGGTATCTTTGAAAAGGTGCTTGGACCAAATCCATCACAACTCTTGGTAACTTACTTTGGAGTTTTATCCTCCCAGTTAAAAACCTGCATGAAGTGTGAAATGGCCTGGCTTCTACCTACATCTTGTTACACATTTTTCTAAATCAATAGGGATCTTTTTTTCCTCCCTCGGCCTAATTCCTTTTTTCCAGGGAGATACTCATGACCTGCAGTCTAGTCAACTCCCATCCTTTTATTTGACTCTGCTGGCAGGTATGTTCTCCCTCGATCCTGCTACAAGCACAGTTTTCCACTCTTTTTAATCAGTCTCTGATGGGTCTCCTGCAATTTCTATATCGGACTAACTGGAAAGTATTATAAAACCACCTCCCCTGTGTCAAATACAGACTAAAGGTAGGTTCTGTTGATACTATCTAAAATTGTTCTGTTCACGCATCTAAGGGTCGTGTTAGTCCTTAGCGTTACAGGCATACTAGATCCTGAGGTTCAATAGATTATCCAGCCAGAGATTAACAACCTTTTTTCAGAGTCACTACACTCCAGGTTTGCATCTCGCAAACATAACCTACATTTTTACTTGGCTGTGTAACTGCATAGCAAACCTCAATTTGACCATGCCCAGCTCACAAAGCAACTTAATTGCTTCTTTCAGTTGCAGTAGTTCTTCAGTGCCTTGCACTTTCCCAGTCTTTGCACAGCCTGAAAAGTTTTACCTGCTGTTTGTTTCCTTCAAGGGCACTGTTAAAAGTGATCAGAGTTGGATTAAGAACTAAGCTTTATGAAACTTTTCTGGGAACACAGTTCCTGTTTGCAGTTACATTGAGACCTCTCAATCACATAGTTTTAATCTACTCAATTCATGCCACTAAATTATGTCATTCCAGTTTTTAAATCAAACAGCGTGTGACACAAGGTCAAATAGTTCGCAGGAAGCAAAGCATGTTACTTAAACACTACTGCTGTTATTAGCAAAACTCACAGAAAGACACCAATTTTATTTTAATGAGGTGTATTTTACACTAGAGTACTCTTGTGTGGCACTAAGCATATTTTTACCTGTTAATTCTTTTTCAGGTTTCATATTAAGTTTGCCATTATTTTCCCCAGAACACATTTTTAATTTATCTTTCTAAAAGTGCTGCTACAATCTTAAGTTTGTCAAGTCATCTTTTCCAAGGTTTCAGGTAGCTATTTGAGATAGGGGAGGGGAAAGAAATCAGTATCTCAGAGAGCCGTTCAGCCACCTCTTTTAAAACTCTCAGGTGAAAGTCCTTTAAGCCTGTCAATATGCAAGTTGAGAAACTTCTGTTTAATATCCTCCTTCGTTAGGAGTGATAGTGAAACACTTTTGATTTCATCTTGCAATTTCTGCATCATTGGACTTCTCTCAGATACCAAACAGAAATATGAATGGCCAGCCTTTTAGCATTATTGCTTATTCTTCTTTTTCCACATATAAATCAATTAATCACATTATTTTTGTGCATAATACTTCTAAATCCCTTTCAGCATAGGCCCTACCCTTCACATATTTCTTTTCACTTCCTTCTCTTGCAATTTCTCCATCATCAATAGCCCAATCTGCATTAGTCACTATGTTTCCCCTTAGTTTTTTTTTTTTTTTAATTCTGTATGTCTATCTTCTTTTGGCATAAAAATTAGGTTGTTTTGCCAATGCGGGCAGCTTCCTTGCTGCAGTGTTGTAGCTTTTTGAATGCCTAGCAGCACATTCTTAAAGAAGTCTCACTAGAATTCAGAAAAATAGGAGTGATGTCTCCAAATTATAAATCAGATCAATTGATCTGATGCCAAAGAGACCAGAGTGTTCAACACCCTTTTTGCATTAGCACCCACAAGAAGCCAGCTCTGAGCAGGCTGCTCATATAGTGACACAGATAACATATCCCATAGAATAGGGAAAGAATGAGTAAGAGAGTACTTGAGTTAAATATTTTCACCTTGTCTTTGTCATATGATACTTAAAGATTGAGCTAAAGTGATCTTAGAACCCCAAATGGTTATCTTTGGGAACAGAAAGGGGAAAAGGGGATGTACCAGAGAACTGGAAGAGGCAAACTTGGCACCTATCTCTAAAAAGGAAAAAAACAGAGCAGATATGGAACTACACACAGATCCTTAGGCTTAACTTAAATCCCTAGAAAAATTCTAGGGTAAATAATTTAATTATCTGCTGTGGACTGAAACAAGGAGAAGAATAGGAGTTATTGTGGATCTATCTACAACAAATCTTGCCCAATCAGACAAATTTTCTGAAACACAATTACAGTCCTTACAGACAGGAAGCACTAGCTGTCATGTTTCCCAAATTCATTAATCCTAACCGGCAAGCCACAGAATACACTGATACATCCTTTCATTTTTAACAGTAGTCTATGGGGGACAGAGGATTTTGTGGGTACTTGTGGATACTTGACAGCATTAGAACAGAAAGATAGTTTTGGTATACTGGAGAAACGAGAAGGGAAAAAAGGGATCCAGTAAGAAAAATGCATGGTACTAAGGATACTCAGTATCTTATTGAGTGAGAGGTAGTTCTGCAAGAAGTGATTTGGAGACTGCAGTGATCACAAAGTGAGCATAATTCAGCATTGCCTGGTCTGGAAGAGAACAATAATTCCCATACTCAGATGTCTATGAGGGAGTGCAGCTCACGAGGCACATGGAAGAGTTTTGCCACTGTATTCAACGTTTAGGTCTCAGCTGTAAGACTGGGCCATATCTTTCCTGAAGTGCAGTGCCCAAAACTGGATAATGTTAAAGAACGCCCGTGAGAGATCAACAAGAACGTTGCTGAGGACAGACGTACAGCTCAAAGATCATCTCCTGAGGTGCCCTTGGGCCTATTTTTCTTATGATTGGCAGATGAAGGCCCAGATTCAGCAGTGTGAAATTGGCAAAAAACTGCAGAGAACACGGGTCAGAAACCTGCGCAAATGGAATAGAGCTGAACAAAGATCGACATAATTCAACTTTGTTTTCTTCATTAATTTTGTGATAAAAGAGAAATTACAAAGACAATGTTTTTAAAGATATCTCTCTTCCCTCTGCCCTGAGAGTGGGTGCACATTTTCTGGATTTGAAAACTCTTCCTTTAGTATTTACAAATTGTTACCATGTTTCAATGCTAGCAGCATGCCACAGTCATTATTTTCCTCCATGGTAACCTGGTATTGTTTTTATTATTCACTGTAGACCAGATATAAGGTTTTCCAGACCCTTAACAACAGTGATTTGTTGTATGACGCAGACAAACTCGTACTGTATTTCATGCCTTTTCTTTTAGAGAATTGATTAATAAACATAACGGTTTTGGTAAATCAAGAGCTTTTCTGCAAGAAGTAGTGCTCAGACTGAAAATTCAAAGAACATGCTAAATCACTGCAGGAGTAACAACCTACATAGCTGTGAAATAAGAGTATTTGGGGAAAACTAACCAAGTAGTTTTGAGGTGTCACTTCCTATGTTTTCAAAAGCATTGTATGACAGTCACATGCAGTAACAGAGATTAGTTAGTTTAGAAGTGTCTCTCAGTCTTTTGTCCCTATGAAATCAAGAAAACTGATCAACTTTTCTTGCTTGTCTCATCACTGTTGATGAATCTCTTTAGATCGTATTTGCTAAAACCAAAAATTGCGTAAGAATCTCATCTTTCACTAAAAAAATTCAAATACTCAAAGTTTTGAAGGATAACTTGGAAAGTGAGTCAAGTAAATTTTCAGAAGTCAGAAGGTAAATAGTAAAAAATAAGATACACACAGTAGAAAAATAAAAGACAAGAACAAGAGAGTACTAATGCACTTCAAGGCAATTGAGTTGATTATTATGAGTCTGAAACATACTTTTCCAACAGAACTGGTGACAACAGTCCTTTTAATTTTTTCTGTAGTTATATAAACACAGTGTGAAGGAAGCCTCTTTTCCTGAGCACTCTCCAAGGTAGCTGGAAAAAGTAGCAGTTTATAACAAGAATTTATTGGGCTACACACCTATGGTATCAACAAATCACATGCAGCTCATTTTTACTAGGTGAATTTTACAATTGCAGGGAAATGGTTTCTTAAAAGAGGTTTCTGAAGCACTCAGTCGGTGTTGGGCCAGCAAGAGAAGAGCATGTTATAGCCTTTCCCACGTTTCTAAGAGCACTGAAGTGGATACCCACACCTTCTAACTTTGATTAGAATGAACCACGTGGCAGACCAGAAGTCAACGCATCGACAACGGGATCTATCAGTGTCCCGTGTGACTGACCGATTTTACTGGGTAATGTAGTTATGCACACACTGGAGAAGGCAGAGGGCAAATTTCAAAATAAGAGCTACAAATGCATGCTCAAACTCTCTGAAGTAATTAACTGCTTCACAAGAAGGCCAACAAAATCATACAGGTGAGGCCTGTTGATTTTCTCAGAGGATACAATGCAGCAGTTACAAACACAGAGTCATAATTACTGATCACCATTACCATGCAGAACTCACTTTTGGTAAAGGTTGGTAAAGCTAGAAGTAAATTCAAGCTTAGATTACTTTGTGTAGTTATGACAACTCATGAATTAATCAAGCTGAAGTTTTGTTAGTTTGGTCAGATGTATTATTTCCATCTATTTTATTGTTTACTTTTAGGATGTTTACTTTTAGTTTCAAAGGAAAGCCATGTTTGTCAATGGAATACTATACTTAAGCCTAATATGCATGCCACTGAAGCAGCATTGCATCCTGGTGAGAAAATACCAGCCTTTGAGACTTCACAACTAGTTTCACAGTGCCTTAACCACAAACCCACCGCTTATGAAGTTCTCATTGCGACTGATTCTGTTATAAGCCATCACAGTGGGTAACAGCTAAGATCATGTATATCTCTCGATACAATTCCTGTGTCCCACGTTCTGGTTTCCTGGCAGAAGATTGTCTTTAAAGGAAAACAAATAAGCGAAACAAATATCGTTTGGGGGCTTTATATTATTACTCTCTCCTTAATAAATTCTTCTGCAATCAAATGTAACTATTTGAATTCTATGAATCAAAAATTCTAGGAAAAAAAAAATCAGGAAAAGCAACATTAGGTCTTTGATATAAATAACTGCAGACACAAACTCCACCTGGTACGCTGTGCACAAGGAGCTGAGCCAGCGGAGGGAGGAAGCTGCTACAGCTGGGCTGCGAGAGTCCAAAGGAAGAAAAGACAGTGGTTGAGCTGCATTTACATGTAGACTGCTTGCCAAGTTCTCCAACTGCGCTGCATGAGGAAGGCTTTTTAACCAATAAAAGAGGGAGAACGTGGTGGTTATAAATAGGGTGACTTCACTATCTATTAATTAGCTTTTCCTAGAAGGATTGATCAGGTCTTAAGATTATGAAGAGTTTTTAATGTTCTGTCATTAGTAAGAAAAATTCTAAGAAGGAGTTTAACACAGCTGTCTCACAGAAGGTTATCTCTTGTTTACATTGCATTGTGATACTGTCTTTTTAGCATTTAAACAGAAACAAACAGGCATCTAAATACATATTATACAGAGCTTGCTGAAGTGATAAATTATTAACCATTTCCTGTCATCTTTTACAGTATATTAATTTACTTTATCTTGCATGTCTGTCACACATCCTCCCATCCCACATGTGGGAAAAATACATCTAAAAAGAGATACAGATGCTTACATATGGTCAATATAACATCTAGAAAGAGAATACGGAGGCTTACACATGGTCAATACATCTGACATTAAGATACAAAAGGTCAAATCTTTAGAGAAACGGCACCAGTTACTCTGGCTGAGCATCTAGCCCTCAAGCTGTGTAACTTGTCTTACACTCCTCAGCTTTAAGACAAGTTCTCTTCATCACTACTTTTCTAAATGAAGGTATTAAAGATAGTAAAGAAGTTAAAAAACAGAAGTTAAGAATACATTCAAACTGATGTTCTGTGACAATAATCTTGGTATTCTGACCTGCCCAATTCAGAATTATCTCCAAGCTTGTGTCCTTACACAGTCACTCAGTTAGCATGGGAATAGGGGCCTGCAGGCTCTATGTGGCTCTGGGGAAAAAAAAAAAGTAAAACAAAAAAAACAAAATTCAAAAGGCTTGCGCTGACTTAAATTTACTCTGTAGAGGACACATTAATTCCACAGGCAGGCAATGGCTCTAGTTCACATCCTCGATCAACAGATTAACTTTTACGTGACATTTTTGATAGTCCTGAGCAATTCTGACAGAGGTTTGGATGGATTCAGTTGTAATGTTTTTTCCCTAACTTTCTAACCAATACTATACATGCAAAGGGTAAATCTGAAAGCAATAACACAAAAACTAAACTTTTGAATGTGTAAGGTATTAACGTGAAGGTAGGAAATAGTTTGATGTCCAGTGTGGTTACATTACAAGACTGCATTTTCTTTATTTATTTGGATAGGTCTTATGCTAGTGTCTGGCAGAGGAAGACTGAACACATGGACACGCTCAGTTGCTTTACATCAGGTACCTACTTTGAAGTCAGCAGCTTCAGGAGTTCATGACAAATGAACTCAATCATTTTACATGAGCTCCAGACTTCTGTGCCCAAAAAGTTACACGTAGATACTGATAGCTCAGTAAGTAAAATTGCAGTATAAATACATGCCAACTTCACCCTCCTTTCAGGGCAGCGTTCTTCAATATCTCCTTATTCAATATGCAACCGAAAAAATGTCAGGGGAAACCCTACAAAAGTACAATCATGCCAATCCTTTCACTTCCATCCTATGTTTTATCTACTATTTTCTGTGTTTATTAGCCATAAGAGGCCTGGCGCATTTGCACTAATGCGGGGGAAGGTGTATTACAATGTACTAGAGAGGCATGTTGAGCCAGAGATGCTGCCTGCCATAGAAAATTTGATCTTTCTTTCTGAGAGAAGTAGTTCAAGCTTTACTAGCTGTGAATTATACAAAGACACCTTATACAGAGAAGGTATTGGCCACATGTACTTTACATCGAGGCTGAGCGTATTGCAGCTGGAGCTAGCGGAAAAGCGATGTTTAATTTGAGTACTTTTCTGGATTTGGGTTTATACACGTATAGGAGCCCCCCTAGACTGCTTGTAGCTCTTGCATTTTCCATACGCAACCTGTGCGCACACATCCTTGGAACCAGAGGCCTCGCTTTTCTGACCGATATCTAAAGCCTTCTTACCAACAAATATCACTAATATTGACTAACTTATTAACTACCAAGAGCACGAAAACGTGCCAGAGTTCTTACAACTGCACTGATTCTGTAAAAGGTAAGATCAGAGGGCTTTTGTTTGTTTTAATTTATATCTGAACACAAGGCAAACTAAAAGGCTGCACTGCCAAAGTGAGGAAGCGTATGCACGCGCACACACACGCTCCTAAATCTTGTTACTTTCTGTGCCGCGACTTCTTTCTCTAGAGACAAATCAAGATTTGATTCACTTTATTCTCAGACCTCACCCCTCGGAGAGGAGCAGTAGTTTCAGTTAATCCTCTTCCATAATCTTTAGTATAAACATATTGGTCAAGGGAGTGTGCTTTAAGGGCACTTCCCCATTGCAGATGAAAAGACACAAGAAACGGGGGTGGGGTGTGGAGAAATAGAAACGAGGTGATGCTGAGAGGTTTTTTTTTTTTTTTTTTTTTTTTTTTAAATATTCAATGCTGGTTAATGCATTTACAACATTTAGTTACTCATCAGCAGTTGAGGAGACTGATTTTTGGGGATCAAAATGAGAATTCTGGTACGAGGTTGTCAGAAGAACAGGTTTGACGTGTAACAACTGATACACTTATGGCTAGATAAGAGTATATAGCTGCTGTTAATGATTTGCTGTATGCCACCACATGGTTGTTTCTTTCATATACGGGCCTCTCCCATTGGTGAGAGAAGAAACTTTGTTCCTTCTTTGGCAATAGGTATCACCATGCATAGCAGAAGTGAGAACGAGCGATATTTATGAGTATATGTGCAAGGAATAAAGAATGCCAGAGCTCCGCTTATTCAAGCGACACCCACATTTCTCAGAAAAACACGGGTCTATCCAAACTGCCCTTTACATAGGTAGTGAGGCAGAGCAGCTCACTTTCTTCCCCAGACTGTTAACATGCAGGAACAGCCATGGGAGGCGTGCTATAGAGGAGGCAGTGCATCTTCGCCCAGTCTGCCATTTCTGCTCCTCGCCTTGAAAGGGGTGCACGGAGAGCCTCGGTCGGCACGCAGCACCCTCCGGCACAGAAAGCAGGCAGGCTGCTGGTGGGGCAGCACACGGGAATGCCGTCCCTGACCAAGATACCAGCGGCAGTTAAACCCTTTGCATTCCTATGACACAGTCTGTATTTACTTTTGGCCGGATCATTAGCCAAAGACATGAGGAGATAATACTTTCTTTATCCGCTTATGAGGGGAGCAAACAAGGAGCAATATTAAGGGCATCTGGGGTAAAGAACACTACATTTGGGATAAACCTATTCCTTATGTCCACAGGAAGAGATTCGGGGTGATCTACAACCAGGGACAAACGTATGCATCTGCATCAGCATGTACTGTTGCACTGTTAACTCAGGTTCGTAGACAATTATCTCATGTCATCACAAGAGGAAAAAAATAGATATATACATATCTCATCCTGAATTTAGAAAGGCCAACTCGCTTAGCTCTGCAATGTAAAGCACACGCTCATTTGTAAGCACATGAGTAAGTCCCATAGCTACTCATACGCTTACAGACAAGAAGGCACGTTAGTACTTTTGCTTGGCTGGATCCTTAATTTCTAACCCATTTGTGTAAAGCTCTTGGACAACCCTCAACCAAAGGGCACTACACTCCAAACTGTTTTAAAGAAGCACCAACTTACTCTTCCCAATAGCGAAGAGGCAAGTGTTGTTTCCCATTCTCTTATCCGTCTTGTTAAGAAAAGTCTCTTTCAGGCAAAGAGAAGGCAGTATTTGTTTTAAAAGGAAAACCAGACGAAATGGCATATGCGGTTCCCCTCCAAACAGGATCCAATTTAGAAATGTGGGTGTGGCAGGTATTTACAGTATTTTAACTATGTAATTAACAGTACTAAGGCTTTCAGCTCTTAAGATTATTTTTCAGGTAACATATATATTGTTGAAAGTACTCATGCTCTGAATGTTTCATGACAGGTTGTGAAAGGATTTGTGTGAGGACAGTTTCCCTTTCCTCCAGAAAAAACACAAAAACTCTCACTCTGGAGCAAGAGTCTCCACTCTTCCTGGAGCAGCAGTACCGGGTCAGAGCTTTTCCTGCATGCTACTGGATGAGAGGGTATGTTTGCTTGGAGGTGAGACAAAGATATATACATTTAAGAAGAGCATTTTAAATTTTAGAAAATGCATAACCTGAGCACATTTAAGATGAAAAAGAGAACTCGTTCGTAGGATGAGCCAAAAGGAAAGATTAGTAGATTATTATTTTTAAAGGAAATCAATTTAAAAAAAAAAAATCACTTCACTAAAAGATAAGTAGAGCAAAAGTTCTAGCATCAGTTATCATCCAACTATGAATATTGAATATTATTTTTGAAAACCCCCTTCCTGAAAAATGTACAATACTGACACCCTATTGTGGAATCCCCCAAAGCCTCCAGGGCTTTGAATTTGCAGCAAGTGAGTGGGTTGCTGCAAGCTGCAGGATCAAGAATTAACCTTCAGGTTGTGAACATGCCCAAACTGTATAATCACATAATCATTTTACTATGACCCTTATCTTTCCTTGTACCTTTCCCCCTCTACTTTTTATTAGCTTGTCATTGGTGTCAGGCTGTAGCCTCTTCAAAGATGGATCATATCTTTCCATTTTGTTCTGCAAGACACCTAGTGCACTTTCCAGTGATATGAAGAGGGCTCCCAGGGAGCTGAACTAAGTGGGATGCAGCCATTACACAGCAGACACGTTTCAGCATTTACTAAACATATCCATTGGATTTTTATGGCATATGCTGCTGCACTAACATTGCTTTCCAGCTGCGTGTTTTGCACAGGCTGACTATGCAGTTCCTAGCTGTATTGCCTTAGCCTTGCATTACTCTAGACTGAATTTTGTATACCACATATTTGCAATAATATCACTCAAGTATTACAAAGGACAGAACTGAGACCATAAAATTTATGCAGTTCCTTCAAAACATCAAGGCACTTGAAATACTATTTAACATTAAATTATAATAGAGATGAAGTCTTTTTTTCTTTCTTGAACAGTTATCCTATGATAACTGTTACCAATGATTTTCTTACAGTTACATCAGCAGTTTCTGACAAGCATATCTTGATTTTTATACTTTCATAAAGGTAAACTGAATCGCCTAGGATAGTTTGGTAACTTCGAAAAAAATTGAATGCCTAAGAATTTTGAGTTAAAGACAACTGAAATAGCCTCCACCCTCCCCAGTAACAGTTTTTGTAATACCTTCTAGCACTTCAGCAGAGCTCCACAGCCAACAAAAGAAAGCACCAGCATCCTGTCTTATCAGTAGGGTAATCAAACAGTACAAATTGGCATAAACCTGGAGTCCTTCTGGCCTCTCACTCCATTTATACATTTGCCCAAAAAATTAAGGCCTTGCTGCAGGAGTAAGACCACACTTCCATGAGAGCAAGCGAGCCAGCCTAACTAAATACTCATTACAACTGAAAAGCATTTCCGCCGTCCAAACTCTCACACCCATTCCTGTCTTACACTGTACCAGGTCTGATGCTTATTAGACTATTTTATGAGCCACTTCAACTTATTAACCCAGCAAAAAATGATATAGATGATTCAGTCTTAATACCAGCAAAAAATTATATCCAAGAGTCCAATAATCATGTAACTGGTGCAAAGGAGGGGGGGGGGGGGGGAGAGGGAGACTCCCTTTGCAGTGATACATCTGCTTAATTCACCTTGTGAAGCCAGAATCTTACTTGTCCATTTGCCTGCCTGAGTAGGAGCGCACAGGGACTCCTACTTACTTGCTTCTACAGTAGGAGGCTACTCCTGGATAAATGCAAACAGACAAAAAAAACCCAAACACACATGACCACACACCTAGTGATTCCAGGTGTGTGACAAGAGACATACCAGAAGCTACTGACATTTGAAAGCATGCAACTGCTGCTGTCTCCTCAACGGGAGGAGGAAGCACAGGCGCCTCTAAAGCAGAATGCTCCAAATCAGCAGTTTGGTTAATTTGCTGAAGATCTTGGCTTTTGAGCTCCCTGGGATACCTCAGGAAGTGTGGGTTTCCTCACCCAAACCAGCCAATCTTGTAAATTGGTACTGTAGAAACCAGCAGCAGGTGTGGTTAGTTCCTAAAACCACTGGAGGAAAACTGCAGAGGCTCTCTAGCAACATGATTAGTGTTAGTGCACGGGACTAGCCATGGGATGCTGTTTAGAATTGCCTCATCTCCTAGGAAAAAATGATCCCAACCCTGATCTCAACCCAAATTACCTTATGCCAGCTACCAGTCAGTGCTATACCGGCTGGCTCAGTGGTCATTCAGTTGTCTGGAACTACAGGAGCATAGGGCCACCAGCTCCATGGTCTGTGGCACCTCTCCCAGAAAGGACAGGAGAACAAAGGGGTAAGAAGCCCTTTGACTCACCAGGCAGTGCAGGAGATGCAGCACCTATCTGTGCATCCTCTGAGTCACAGGAGCAGAGCAAAAGAAACTGTCATGTGAAAGGGCACAGCATTATCCTGTTAGACATACTGGCATAAAAACGGTGTTTGCTTGCACCTGATCCCTTGCAACCGGAGAGGTAAAAGGTTTACAATATGCTTTTGAAATTCAAAGGAGGACCAAAAAAAAAAAAAAAACCCACACACACATGAAAACAACACTTATCACAGGAAATTTGCATCTTCATGTGGCACAATAAATGTCTGGGGAGTTTGCTAAAGCAGCTGTCTGTTAATGCCTGGTATAGATGGGCTGTCTCTAAGACTACAAAAGGCTTGAAAAAGCTCGGTCCTTAGTTACAGATATCTCAATGCACTATTTCAGCCGACAAGCAATAACGCAAAGCATAGCGTCTTCCACAGCTGTCTGCAAGTTTGGCTGCTTCTCTATATTTGCTGTGATTGTCTTCATTGCTTTGCATTACATCTTCTTCTGGTGCTAAAGCATTTTCCATCTTGGACAGTCCCTTCATGAAATAGATTCTTATAAAAAGCAAAGATCCATATGTGCTTCTACACAGAAGACAAGGTGCTGAACGAGAGATTGGAATACAGAGTAGGTGAATAGCATGCCTGATGTCACATACCTGAAATTAAGTTTTCAGCTAGACTGATGAATTAGAGATCACAGAGCACTTCATTAACAGTATCCCAGCTTTGTGAAATTAGTATAAAACTAAGATTTCATTGAGTTCAACTTCAGCAGAAGAAAGTAACAGGGCTCCTATAAAACTACAAAAGCACATATATATAGAATAGAAACTCTCAACCAGTATAAATCAGTGACGACCAGATCTTTAACGGACAGTTTGCAAAGTGATACTGTCTAACGACCTGTCCTTAAGTAAATCTTAATGTTTACTTTAGCTAGAGTTAGCTGTGCATGAACAACAAGTACTGTTTCGGGACCCTGTCTGCCTTCCCCTTTCTTTTTTCAGTTGAATGCTTTTTTGGTGGGAAAAAAATGGTGAGATTAAGGAAGACTACATATCCCTTAGTGTTTTTAAATTATGAGGAAAGTAGGCCTGAATAATATGTTAAGTATTATCCACAGATGTCATGATGAGCAGAAGAGGGTCAAAATTATAAATAAGGATACAGCCAAATGGAATAAAACGTGGGAAAGCATCCGCTACACAGCGTTTGGAAGGAAAAGTTGACAAATATTAATTAAAACACAGTAACAGGGAAGCATGAAAGATGGGGCCTATTTCATACCTGCTATAAAGCTGCATGATTGGATTTAAATTCCAGTGGTAACCAATTTGGCGCTTGCAGTGAGAGCAGGCAACATGATTTGTGATCAAAGAAATGGCCAACAACTTTTAGCCTTTAAAAGACTTGAATTAGAGAGGGCAAAAAAATGTTTCTTTGCAAGCTCAGTAACAATCCAGCAGGATTTTCCTCTTAACTTCAGAAAGATAAACAACTGCGAGGGATTTTGGAGAAGGGCTTCAAAACAATTATGTGGTTGGAGGAACTGAGTAAAGCTTCTTCATAAGCACAAAACAGATCTTGTTTGGCTGTGCAGTCCCCAGCAGCAAAGGGAGACAGACCTGTGAGCTTTTGTAGAAGTCTTCATCTCAAGCCCAAAACCATAAGTGATTTCACTCAGAGAAATACAAAGCAAGTAAGTGTCATGAGATAAAATTAAGCAGTGGAAAGTAAGTTAGTAGGGCAAAAAAGCGTGCCTAGTAGTAAAAGTGATTCTTCTGTGAAATAAATAGCCAAGGAAAGCAGCTGTATATCAGTTCAGACTAGCAGGGAACATTGACCAAATTTGAGGGGGTTTATTCCTCAGAACCATCTCTCACACAGAGCCCTGAAGAGTAAATACACTTATAAACTGAGGAAACGGAAAATAAGATGCTCAAGAAAACACCAAAAAAATCTGTTCTTCAGCTGCACGTTCAAAGTCTAAAGTATGTCCCTTCCCAAGCCCTTGAATTAGCAGCACTGATTATTTCAAACATACTAGAAGTTCGAAACATACAAACTTCACCAGAAGTTTGACCCACTATTTTATACAGAAAGCTTGTCTTCACAGCAGAAAAGTTGCTGTCGACTGATAAGGGAAAACAAAGTTTTGCATGCGTTAGTTCAGTTGCAAGTGTATTTCGTAGAGGCTGTTTTAGTACTGCAGAAGTTCTCAGAATACAGCTGTAATCAGAACACATTGACCTCACTGTCAGAATTTGAGACTTTTTAACTGCACAGCAGAAGCAGGCACATAGGCAGGAGGGAAAGAGAGCCCGTAATTCTGCTTTTCATTATCCCCGTGCCTGTGATATTGACTGATGTACTAGTTGTGAACGTCTACTTTCAATTGTTTTTGTATTTATTTACATTTGAGTACACGGGCATGTTACTGGAATGGCGTCTCACAGAGGAATCACATTATTGGCAGGAACAACAGGCTAGAGTGATCTAACAAGTACTTTCCAACTCTTAGACCTATGCCTTGCTGAAAACTGGCAATCTTTCCTGCATCTTATTCCAGCCCAAAATAAGCTATAATTGTGGTCTTGTTTAAAACTTGGCATCTGTCAACTTTATGGCACATAGATACACAAATATAGTAACGTTTATTTTCTGCGTATTATATCCTTCCATTTATGTCGGTGAGAACCGTTTCATATCAGGCCTTCTTCCAGTTCCTTTCCCTCCCCACAGGCACTTATCTGCACACAGACTTCATGTTCTTGTCTATTTTTCCCTTTTAAGCCTGATTTTTCTCCCCTTTGGGAACATTCAGTTTAGAAACTTCCCAGTTCCATTTGTTTTTCCTCAGAAATTAAAAGGGTATATGTTGATAGGGGAATGCACTCCACAGTAGCAATTACACTTATGTTGAGTACAGTATTTGGTCTGTGTATTTTGGTTGCCTTCTGAAGGTCCTTTTATTTTAGTCTTAGGCCTACTTGGCTGCAGTAGGTCACTTGTTTCCGACAGCAATAAAAATAAAATTAAATTAAAAAAAGTCCTGAAAGCAGCATTTTTTCCCTCTCTTTTTCCCCTCTCCTCTCCAAGGATGTTGTTTTCTAGTCTGTCTCAGTTTCCGGTTCCCATGAACCAGCTTGTTACTGTTATGTTTGGACTCAGTGCACCAAAGGAAAATGTTAAAAGGTTTTCCTTCTTTTAAAGGAAAAGATACATTTCAGTGTAAACTACCTAGGTTTCTATGCGTTTTTTAAAACTAAATTTTTCAATCTTTTCCCTCTATTTTCTTCTTTGTACATATTGCAGAAAAAAATCCTTGTCAGCTCTACTGATTGAGAGTAGTACCCAAGGGCCAGGATTCGGCTTTTTGCTGCAACTTGCTTTCCCTATGGGTGATGCAAGTCTGCTAGGAAGAGCCCCAGAAGGTTTTGCCTGTTCTGACCAGCGTTTCAGGAAAGGGCTTTCTGTTCACCCTTGAAATGCCAGTCAGGGCCAGCCTGCCTCTGCAAGTGTTTCACTGACTAAGAAGAGCACAGGCAGGCCCTCAAGACTGTGCGAATTCTTCTTTGGATCCAACACCACCCTCTCTACTCCAAAAAGAAATAAGGAGATGTGGACACAACTGGTAGCAAAAGCACAAGGAACAAGCCCGCTGCTCTGTGGAAATCAGAGCTTGTGTAACACACATACACAGCTGTACTCTGGTCTTATGTAATTACTGCAGGATGTAGATTCAGTAGTTTTGGGTTAGCTTGGGGTTTTCTGTTTGTTTGTTTTTGCTTTATAGCTTAGTTTCATAAGCTAAAATAGTTGACCCTACTTTGATTAGGAGGTTGGACTAGATGACCCACTGAAATCCCTTCCAGCCTAAATTATCCTATGATCCTAAAATGCAATTAAGCTCTCAGTCCCTCCCTCCGCCTCAAATAACTTTTGAACTTGTCTGATTCCGATCCAGCTTGGCAAAGGGGTAAGAGATAATTAAGTTCCTGGAAGTTTTGGGGTGTGTGTGGGGTGGGGGGGAGGACCTCCAAGCACCACCTTATGGCAAGATAGGGGAGAAAAATGCAAAGCAGTCCTCCCCCACGCTTGCCTGGGAAAAGCGGACAGATTTCACCTTACGAATGCTGTTTTGCAGCAGCACGTGTATCAGTCAACCTGTTTTCTTCAGCTGTTACTATTCAGGTAAAGCAGAGATAAAAAACAGTCATATGAAAGGCCCATATTCCCCTCCTCAAGGTGCGAGCCTCTCTAGAGGCTTGTTCACACCCCTGGAATAAGAGACTTATTCCAGAAGCAATGATCACCCACAGCTGCAGCTCGGAGCACGGGCTCTGTGATACACCCTAAGACACATCCTCTGTTCCTAAAGAGCAACAAAATGGAAAAGCTTTAGGCAAAACCTGGGAGAACTACCATATACTTTTATATGATTGGCACAGATAAGCTGCATTTTTCATCGTATTGTTTCATTCCAGCAACGGTTGATACATGGTCTGACAATTTTTATCTTTGAAGCACTGACAAACACTTTAGACTTAACAGAAGCTTCAAGATGCTTTCATCCCTGAAGAGAGGTACAAGGCAGATTTGAAATTAAGATTTGGCCCTCAGTCGGCAAAACACCTGTGTTTCTAGGAGCAGTATCTCACCCTGAGCTCACTTATGTAGAGGGTTTGGGAAATCAAGGACGAACTGCCCTTGAGGCGACAGGTGAGGACTTCCAACCACTGCTTGATGGTGAAGAATGCTTCATAAGTGCTGTATTTACAGTGTCAGCATCAGTAAAGAACACAGGCTCCTGGCAGATAAGTGGATTAGAGATAGCGGGATACCTTTCCATAAAGCTGACGTGCGCGTTTCGACACAGGAGCTACAGGTTCCAATTCCCAGGTCTCCAGTCTCCCCGCCGCCGCCGCCGCCACCACCACCACCACCACATGCGGGATAAAACATGCAGCAGAGACAGAAAGGCTTGAAGTCATCCCACATATTTATGTATACATTTATGACCTAGCCCAACCCACCAAAAATTAAACACGCTCTTCCCTCCCCTTCTTTCACACGCTACATATGAGCGGGACACATTTAAGTGAAGCACATATTTGACTCCAGCATGTTATTAGGCAGCTTACGTTCTCTTTTGCCTTACTGCACTCACGTACCCCAGGGAACGCAAACCTCTGTCTGCTTGAACGAAAGCGTTGGGGTTCAGTGCTTGTTGGGGGCGGGCAAGAGTTGAGGGAAAGAGGGGCAGACTTCATTCCCCGACTCCTCATCACTCGCGGCAGGGCTTCATCTGTCCCCAAGTCAAGCCCCCTTAATATCCGTCTTGGGATTTCTGCTCCCTGGGTCCTGCCCTACCATTTCCACTCATGCCTCTCCCCAAAAAAGTCAGAGTAGTGATAACACTGAGAAAACCCAAAGGGCTGAACTGGTGCCTCGTTGCACCGTAGTAATTCGTCGATCCCACATTGCACAAGTACATACTTTTCCACGAAATTGAGGGCACGGCTCTCCACAGGCTCATGCCAAGCTGGAGAACTCACCTGACTCCCCGAGAAGCTTCAGGGCTGAGGATCCCTGTCAGGAGGGATTCGTTTTGCCGTACAGCCAGCTTCCCACAAGAGGCCGGTCGGCTGCTCGGAAAGCCTACACACCCTGCCCCGTTTCCTCTGCACGTGCAACTTTTCAAGGCTCTCTGCTGCTGGTTTCTAAGGAGCGCTTTCCCCGGGCTTCGCACGCGCGGCGGGAGAAGGCTGCACGCCTTCCGGTGGCTGGCAGGGCGCCCGGAGCCTCGGCGCGACACGCGCAGCACGGCGCACCGCTGGGCCTGGCTCCTGCCGCCATCGCAACAGCCGCCTGCCAGCAAGGCTTACGCCACCTTCCAGCTCAAGTGTGCCGCTCGGTATGCACGGTAGGTACTGTCCCTTGCCCCTCAGCCGGCATCCTCTCCCCCCCCGCACCCCACCCCTTCAGAAAGACAAAGGCATCACATTTTGGTTTTCAGGAAGCAAGACAGGCCAAAACACCGTTATTGCCAGTCTCTAAGAATAAGCTCCAACTCATTGCCCACACAGTGCAAATTGCAAGAGCTTCATAGGAGCACTTCTATACAGACAGCATAAGGTGGTTTGAGAGATCAATAGAGTCCAAGTAATTGCAAAAATAGAATCAGATGCAATAACATCTTACATAAGTTTTGGTTAATAATAAACCCAGCTTTACTCAAATCCTAGTGACTCTAGACCTAGCAATGACAAGACAGGAGATAACTATGGGAACACATTGAACTATTTACTGTGATTTGATTAGTTCATCCTTCGTGCACTTTGTAAATTGTTAAAAACGAAAGGACATATTTGGTGTTCCCTGTCCCTGCTCCCCTCCCCCCAATTCAGAATTGTTCAGGTAGCTTGAATCAAACATCTGATGTAGCAGACTGCTTGCAAATGTTACGGCACACACTTGTGAATTATGTTCCACTAGGAAATACAGGAACTAAAAGATGGCGAGATACATGAAGTAGGATCTCAGGTATGTTTTGGTTTACCTCTAAAAAAAGAGAAACTCCATAGGGAAGGGGCCGGGGGGGGAAGAGGAGGAAGGAAAAGCAGCACTTCCACTGGTTGCATATCAGTTTCCAAATTGGGCCCTTTTAAAGTCTAACCTGGCTATCACTGTGCTTCTTGATTAGACAAGCTAGCCTTTACAAACTATGTTTGCTTCTGTCAAAAAGTTGTTTGGTCAAGGAATAAACTGAATTTCTGATAAACTAGATTGTTCAAAGGGCTGAAAATTGAAAAAAAATTAGTCCTCCCCCCAGCCAATTACCAACAGGGGTCTGAAACACTAATGTACCCAAAAATAGGCTCTTGCCTGTTTATTCACCCTATTCAGGATACATGATTTGAGGAAAATGTTACATAAACACTATTATCAGCCATACCTATCCTCTTCTACAGTTGCGTTAGAGATAGTGTCCTAGGACAGGCTGGAGTCAAAATGACATCCACGTCTTCAGTTGCTAGATGACTAAGAACATGCATTCCAGAAGCAAACAATGGAAAGAAATTTAAACACATTGAAATGCAACAGTGTCAGCCTCATAGACAATGACAAAGAACATGCCCTGTAAAGGAATTTGCAAGGTCACAACCTGGTAAGAATATTCATATTCCTTCTAGACATCACCAACTGGATTTGCAAGCTTCTGTGAAGCCTGCCCTAAGTTACAGATTGTTTCAGGTTCTGGTGCCTCAATAATACACATGCAGCTGCATTAGTACTACCTGTTACCACTGTGAGCTATCTGTTTGTCTTAAGACTAATAATTAAAAAAATCAAATATACATTTGTTCACATCAGATCCTGTTTTACTCTGTTTGATGACAGAAGTCCAACCCACAATCCTTCAAAAGCAAAGACATTTATCAGAATAATTTTTAGAGAAAAACCTTATCATTGAGTTTTCAATTACAAGCTCAATTTGCTTTTATATTTTTTGCTTTAACATTTTTGACTGAGTAAGTGTTTTCAGCTACTTAGCAATTTGCTGATGTTCTGTGTGCTTAGTGAGGCAAAGAGCGTTTGTAAAAAAAATAAATAAAAGCACATTCACCGACTTAACTAGACACTTTTGCAAGGTATAAAAGTGGGGATAAATTTTAATAAACAATCTTAGCAGTGAACTTTTCTGAAAGCGCTAGACCTTCCAACTTTATCAATGTTCTAGCTGATTTTATTTTGATGAGGGAGTGTACATTCATGCATGTTACAGTAACAACAAGCATCTCAAAGTCATTTTGGAGGGAACATTTAGTTTCAGATGTGGGCAGCAGCACTGCAGCGGCCATCCAGCAGACAGAGCGCTGGGGCGGGTGCCACAGAGCTACCACTGCTTCACAGCATGACTTGGAATAAGTTACTTGACTGTTCAGCTCCAGTTTCTCAACTGGGGAGACAGGAATAATAACGTTTAACTACCTCAACAAACCAACATATGCACATGGATGCAGAAAGGCAATACATTAGAAACCAGTTACATGCACAGCAGCTCCTTTTACCAAGGATTTGAACCTTTGCTGTTCCCTCCACATTCCCAC
Source organism: Struthio camelus (assembly GCF_040807025.1). Classification (NCBI taxonomy): domain Eukaryota; kingdom Metazoa; phylum Chordata; class Aves; order Struthioniformes; family Struthionidae; genus Struthio; species Struthio camelus. Next base: position 108,915,639 of record NC_090944.1, read on the forward strand.
GCCCAGATCTGTCTAGAAGAGCGAAACAAAACTGACACAAAGCCTCACAGCGAGGATGACTTAGGGATTTAACTTATCAAAGACAAGGTCAAAAGTTAACTTGATCAAAATCTACAGGTACTTATACAAGGAGAGAATAGCTGTAACTAGAGGGCTCCATCTCTCAGACAAAGGCAAAACAACTAGAATTCAAATTACACAAGGCTGCAACAAATGCTCCAGGAGTAGCAATCTTTAGATCAGGGCTGAAAAGGATACCTTTCAAAGAGATGTACTAGGTCCACTCTTAAGTCATTGGGCTACCTGCAGGCATCACTAGTCAAGATGTATTCTTTGCAAAGGGTCATATTAGACTATTTTAATGCATTTTTCCAGCCTCAATCTAGAGACTTTTAAAATTCTATTTAAATAGCATAAATTGAATTAAAAATCTAAGAGAGCATCCACAGGCTGGTAATAACCTAGGAAAATCTATTACTCAAGAACTGATATTGACCAGAATTTTTACCTTAAGGGCCTGAAAAAACGGAGAGGCCAGCCCTCCATCCCTTTCATTCACTTCTACCCCTCCAAGGGCTTTCAGCATGGGCTTTCTTTGCACACCCATTCACAGCCCTGTTCCTGTTCAGTTCCCACCTTGAGGGAATAGAGGTGAAGCACTCTCACAGGGACTGTGAGGTCAGGCCATCTCATGCCTCTGTCTTTTGCCTCATCTTCCCTCAGCGCAGTCACCCAAGGGGCCTCCCTACCGGGGTGCATTTTTGGGCTTCAGTGGAGGAGGCCTCATCTCTTTGACACACTCAGCCTCTCTCCGGGGTTGCTCAGGGGGTTCACAAGCGATCACATGGGGGCAGAGAGAGTTTCTACAGTGGCCCATAAAGTTAGTAGTTTAAACATCAGCTCACTGTGATTTAGAAATGGGGAAGAGAAGGTGAAGAAGGCATACATCAGACCTGTCTTCTTTCTTGACTTGAAAGCTTTGTTTAAGAATGCTCAAGAGCCTAAATTGAACAGTGTTTTCTTTTGAAAACTTAATCCAGCCAAAAGTAACTACACAAGCAATGGAGAACGAGTCTTCTTTTTGGACCCACTTCTCTTTTGAAGAAAATTAATCAAACCCAAGAAGTCACAGTTCTGCATGGCAAGGGTAAAAGTGGCCTAACCCAACATGGTTAAGAAGATCCCAGCACCCACAGAGCACATCACTGAATTACGCAGACAAATCTTAAAAGGCTAATCAAAATTCAAAACTATGGCTGTAAGCAGGGATGAGTTTGGATATTCTCACCTAGCCTGTTATTCCTTCATACGTGCCAGAGCTACAGCTAAGAGCCATCTTCCAGATGCACACTTCCTTCTTCATTAGAAGGAATTAAAACAAACCAACCAGAAAGTAGTTCCTAACTCCCTGGGAACTCTCCCTCTGAAGCTGGCATCTAAACAGATTGTCTTTCTGTGACAAATCAAGATATTCAAGCACCAGAAAAAAAACAGAATTTAAAGAAGTGCTGTGTTTGGACATGGAGGACTCAAGCTTAGCCCCTTGTCTTCTACATGATTTAGAAGTTAAATACAAGCCTATGTCCTCCAGGTCCTGCATGTCCAACAGGCTACTGCAGTCTAAAGGTGTCCTGGAGCAAGTACTGGTGAAGATTGTGTTGAAGTGATGCATTGCCTGCAGCGTTAGGGCTCTGAAATGTTACATTGTTTACTGTAAACATCCATGAACTTCATTCACTTGTATTCTTATCTCCTGATTCAAAGGTAGTTGGCAGCAGAGAGGAACAGAGATCAAATCACAAACACAATATTATGTGATCTGCTATTTACTTTCTATCCTTTACCAACACAGATCCATACCCAGCTGGCGAGGGACCTAGCTTTTTTTTTTTTTTTTTTTTTTTTGCACAAAACTGCAAACGTGTAAAGTTGAATAACTACGCTGCTAAGTCAACAGTAAGAAAGCACAGCTTTGGGTAAGGATTGTGCTATCCAGCTCATTTAAAAGCAAAATTAATTACTGCTTGAACTGCTATTTAGATAATAAATACAATTTAATTCAATCTTTTTAAATATTTCAATTATGCTTGGTGAAAAGGTTGGATGAAATCCTGGTAAGAGACAAATTTCTCTGCAGCATAAGTCCCATTATAAGGTACTAGGAACTACTTCAGGTGTCATTTATGACCCCAGATCTCTTATCACAATCCTACCTCTTTCCAAAGACTTCACAGAAATCTAAGAGGAAACAATTTCCAGAACGTACCTTAAATTGTTGTTGGGGGAAGCTGCACACCTATCAGTCTCATTAGCAGAGAAATTATTCCCCACCTAAGAAGATTTCAACTACAGGGGATAGGTATTCCTACCAGGGGAAAAAAAAAAAAAAAAAAAGGGGAGGGGGGGGAAGGCTTTCCTCATTTTAGGAAATAACCCTGCACATGCACCATAAGCTTAACAAAGCACAGACCAAGTTCTGCATTTTCCACACGCCCTGTGCAACATATGCAAGATAATCAGGGCTCCACAGAATGAAAATAAATTTGATCCCTTAACTGTGAAGTGTACTTGACCTGGAACAGACCTTCTGAGTCCATTAGCAACAATCAAATCTAAAAAGAGAGGAAGACTTAGAACGCCAACACTTCGCATTTCTGAGCAACCGATACCCTAAGAGGATCGCATCTAGAAAGCGGCCGTCCAAGCTGCCCAACTCCTCCTGCTCTCAGTTCCAGACACCAAACTATCTGCCACTGGGCTCTGGCTTGTACACGAGAATTACTGAAGGTAGACTTTAGAGTGTGCAATAGCAAGGTACCCAAGTGTGACAGAGGACATAGCAAATGAATGGTTTTCATTTTCCTTGTCTGCCTTTCACATTGTCTCGTAAAAGAGGAGCGTATATGTACTTAAGTTGTCTTTGTTGTTCCAAGAATAGCAGTTATTAAAAGAAATAATTCCCTAACCTACTAAGGCTACATTTCCAATAGGGCAATGACATTTTGTAACTATTGAAAGCTCTTTGCCTTCATCTAGTCAGAGGTAACCAAGCTCTTATGCTCCTGACCGTGCATTGATTGCTAATGAGTGTTGACAAGGGAGGACATATGCCTCTCCAGCCTATTCAAGAGATGCATTTTGGAGGGTCTCTAGTACAACACATATTGCTCTGCTGCTGTAATCAGCCTCTTATGTTGTGATTTGACAGGCACATCTTCCAGCTTTAGCAGCCCCTTGTCCCTTTCCCTCACTATTGTTCTTCATTTGCTCTCCTCCAGCCCCCTCACTCACATTATGCTGGTACATTTGTTCAGGTAGTTGCGCATCCAGCCAATTGATAACTGATCCAGGTTAACTAGCCCAGCAAAAACATTTAGTTTTAGCATGGGGCTATTCATAGTTTGGTACAAGGAGCATGGCTCAGGTCAGTGTACCAGTATGCATGTAGAAGGGGAATAAAATGTAAGTGGTTGGATAAGGAAGCTATCTCTGGAAAAAGGTAAGCTCAGTTTCCTCCCAGAGCTCATACCTTGCCCTTGATCGGTCTTGCTGCCACCCAGCCCTAAACGGGGTCGTGAAAAGCCAAACCAGAGGCGGTAAAGCGGGGATGATAAGTTCTGGGTTATTCAGCTGTCGGTTATATACACATCAGCGGCCCTCTTGCTTTCTGCAGAGAAGGGGCAAAGACAGACCAGAACTGTGAGCACAGCAGCTCTTTTCAACCGCTCAGAGAAACCTGTTTTAGCATTGCTGCCCCACAAAGCCTCCACGCCTGCTGACGCCACTCCGTTCCTCCCCTTCCCCCTGAAGCAATGGGGCAAGAAAGAAAAACATCATTAAGAACTCTACCACCAAACTCACTTTCCACTTTCTCCCCTTTACCTTTCAATTATATCTTTTTCATCAGTCAAACTATGGACAAAAGCGAGAAGAAACGCATATACTTCCCAAAATAAAGACTGTAAGTTTCAAACTGAAGGTTCAAACATGCTATTAAAGAATTTTCATCTGATAACTCCCATCAGAAAGCGTGAACTTCTTTGTTTATAGGGATGTTTTTCACACCACAAACAAAACCATCCCCACTTGTGGTAATAGACAAGATCCTCCCAATCACTTAACTTGAAACTAAGGTTTCTCCCCCCCCCACCAAAAAAAAAACCAAAAAAAACAAAAAACACCCATCAGCAGAAAGCATAAGAATCACTGTGAGAGCAGTTCTAACTTAGTTTTTACAATTTTGACTTTTGGAAGGAAGAAAAAAAGTGAGAAAGAAATGAGGCTATCTAAACGGGAAATAAAATGGAAAAAACAGATAGCAAAGGATCAAATAAAATATGAAGCAAGGAGGTATTTTTCAGTCTGTGATTTGAAAGACCTCAGTGGGTTGTTCAAATAGCTAAGAGAAAAGACAACCCAAAAAACCTTTATAAGCACACAAAGAAAGAGCCAAAACTGAGGACATATCACAGACATTCAGAAAGTAGCCTAGCATTTAATTTCTGTGTAGAACAAGATTGTTTAAAGTTTTTTCTCTCTCAGGAAGTTTGAGAAGCCTTGTTTTAGGGTATTGGAGTGCTTTAAGTTTTAGATTAATAAAGAGTTTGAGAGGAAAATTAAAAAAAAAATTATTTCATTTTGTAACAGCCCAGGAAATACAGTGTAGGTTCCCCAGGTCACTATGACATGTGGTTTCTCACACAAAAACATTTATTTCTTTTCAAATGCCAATACAGAGAAATAGCTTCTAAAAGAAAACGGAGCAGCAAAAAGAAAAATATGGAAAAAAATATACACAGTGAAACAAAAGGGTAGATTGAAGCCAATGTACTAGCTTCCCTCTGTTCTCCAGCTGATCGCAGCTCAGGACGCTGCAACAGCACTGGTGGCCAAAAAGCACCCTGAGACATGTTCACCATAAGAACTGTTTCACTTTCTATGTCCAATCACAGACAAACCTACTAATTTCCCTATGCTTTTCACAGGCTACAGGACAAGGAATGAAGCCCCCATTATTCAAGTTAGTTCCTCACCATAAGAGCCCTCTTTTTTCTCGTTAGCAACGTCGGGCCCAAGTTTTAGTCATCGCCCATATTTAGGTCTTTTTTCCCCTCGAAGTGCTTCAGGACAGACCTACTACAGGTCCTACAGCTGCTCCAGGGATAACCACACATTAAAAATGTAACATTCTGTTAGAAAAGGGAAGTGCTGGCAGTTAAACTAGGCATAAACCATACAGTTTATGCCATACACAGATGAAGCTAGCCTGGACCTTCACTCATGAATGACATTTCAACCCTTTAGCAAGACAGGGAAGTATTAGTAACAGGTGGTTTTTGTACACTTAGCTAAAGTGAAACACAGCTTCTTGTATCCCACTCATCCCAGCTTCTCACCCCACAAACCTGCCTCTGCCTCCATGGGACTGCTAGAGCGCAACTAAACTTCGCCTGCAGCTCCTTTCTCTGTCCCTCTAGACATCCCTATAGTGAGAAGGGGTAAGAGTAAACAGGTCAGAACATCAGAGGACCCCCTCTGACAGCTTTCATTTTACTACTGAAACCATGCAAAACAGGTTGACTATAGGGATCAGCCACTGATCCCAAAAACACATGGATTTACCAAAGTGATATAGCAAACTACAGAGAAGAAGCTACAGATCTCAAGACTTTACTGTTACATGTATATCTTGAGGAGCAAACAAGTATATCTTCACTAGCTCATGTTAGATAGTTTTACTTTTCTGATGAAATTAATCATTAGAAAAGACCTTACATGCCAGCGTATAGTGAAGCAAAACATGAGGCTAATTTCTTCCAAGAACAGAGGTAGAAGGATTAAATAGAGTAAAGCCGTGACACATTTTTTTTGATAAGCACGTAAGAGATTCTTTCAATACATTTCAGTAAATTCATTTCATAACAATGAGAGAAGCAACATGCTCTTTATTTTTTAAACCATATTCTATGCTACCACAGAGCTCACAAAGCACAAGACACCTTTTATTTAGCAATGATAACTAGTAAGTCCTTTTTTGAGTTGTACAAGTAACAAGCACAGAGTTTGCATTTGAATAAAACCTATTACAACAGAAGCCTGAGTGAAACTCCTATCTGCTATCACAGCTAATAGTTCACGTAGTAGTAACTCCAAATCTCCAAATTCATTGTATTAGAAAAGTATTGGAAATCCTGAATAGGTATTGTATGTAGACTGTAGCAGGGACACACACAGCTCCCATATCAGAAGTTTTACAAGGGAACAATGAAATCCCCTGATACATTCCAGAATAAAGTCACCTCTTTCAACAAAATGAAGAGATTGGTGAAATCTGTCCTAAGTTCTCACATATACAGCTTTTTTTTTTCCTTTTCAAACTCACCCCCCACACAAGCACTGCAAAAGTCAACCTTACAGCTTGCCGCTATACCTGTATATCTCCAGCACATACAACTGCAAAAGCATCTCAGGACAAGGACAAAAGCAAATCTTCTGACCAAACACCACCACACACCGAGGACCTGACTGCAGAGCTTGACCTGCCATAACCACCAAGACCCTGCTGTAGCCACGCCAGCCCTCACTAGCCCTGACTGCTGGATTTGGCACAGGTGGGGCTCATTATGGCCCTGCACAGGTCTGTGCTGCTGCTTAACAGCTTGCACCTGTGACACGAACAACGTGCCTCTCTAGACATGCTGTGGGGGAGGCAAAAACCTTCCAAACTCAAGTGCAGCAGGAAAGCTGTTACCAGGACCTCCCCAACAGCACAAATGAGAAGGTTGAGTAATAAGCCACCTCCACATGGAGAATTCTTACCCGTCCTTAGAAGGCTAGGAGTACAGCAGCCATCCCTAGGCAGGAAAAATAACTTTACGTATGTAAAGGCTGAATTGGTAAATCATTAAGTCATTACTTGTAAAACAATGAACACAACTCTTCCTTAGCTCATAGGGTATGAGGGGCACAAATACACCAGAGAGCACACGTTCGGGTAACACAAGTAGTGCGAGACGTTTGTTAAGAAAATGAAATTCTCTATGATGGGAAAGGAAATACAACTTCTCTGCCTTTTCTCTGAAATCTCTTCACAACTCAGCTCCCATCTCCTGCTGTGATCTGTATCTCATTACAAGATCAGCCCTATTCTTTGCTCTGCCAACAACATCTGGTTCTCTTGCCAATGCTTTTACTTCTTCCCAGACTGCCTTTTACATAGAGAATCAGCTCTTATTTTGTAAGCACCACCTTTAACATCTCTCTCAGCTCCCCACTCAAAACTCACTTTCTGTATAATGCACATAAAGCATTGAGGTGTGCTGACAGCTATGACTGCAGCTACTGATTTAGAATCTACCTTTTCTAATACAGCCCTTTTATTCCTTCCACTGCTTTTCTCAACTTCTTGTTCTCTCTCTTTTTTAGATTAGAAATGGGCTTTAGGGCAAGAACTACCATGTTACCTAAAAATGTACATCTCCCACACAATGGGATCCTGAGCTGCTTAGAAATATAGCTATCGATAGAGAATACAAGTTAATATTTCAAGTGGGTAAAGTGTTACTTTATTAACTATCATATCTGGGCTTGTAGCAGTTTTTCAAATGGGGAATATGAGTCAAATTCAGCCGAGATGTAAACATTATGATTCAGATACAGGTTAGTCATTGAACAGTCATTACAGTATTATAATTTTCACTGCATGGCATTCGGTGGGTGTGAAACACGATGGAAACTTCACGCTAAGGGTAGAATACCAGGAGCGATAAAACATGTGGCACAGAAAACTAACCTGAGGCACTTCCAGGGCAGATCACTCTGTGGACATTTCACAGACAGAATGGAGGCAACTGGAGTTCACCTAAGTAAGGACTGCTAGATTTCAATTCATGTAAATAGCAGTCCCTTTGCTGTCTTTGCCCAGGTAGCACACAACTTCAAAAACAGAAAGATGTGGTATCCGAACATACTTACTGCTCTATCAGACACTGGAAGGCTTTTATATTATACAGATTGCTGAATGGAAACTCTGAATCATTCTCAAGCAGTCAAACTGATGCTCACTTTGCCACTCCTAATTATCATTGCATAACACACAACAGAAAGAGATGACAATACATGTTTTTGAAAACATATCACCATAGCAGATGTCAGCCCTTCTTTTCCATTGTACTTATGCCTATTGTACACCTAACAATGAAATCATCTGTCATTTCAGTTACCCTCAGGAAAGAGAGTTGTATATATTCACGCTGACATGTCAAGCAACAAGTAAATGTGATGGATATCAGCAATATTAAAGCTTACAGTCAGAGCAAAAATTAGGCATTTCTAGATCCTTATAAAAAATGCCTTCTTTCAAATTTCAAATGACCAAACGAAAAAGAACAGCAAGAGAAAAAAAATCAACATGACGAACAACACACCAAAGGGGAGGACATACGAGTAAACCCTGGTCAGACGCCTCTCCATATGGCAATCCAAACAACACTGCTAAGGGCCTCACTTAAACAACACAGCTCGCAGATCTCTAGTAAGCACACAGCTCCTTTACTGTTCCGAGTGCAGGAGAAGCACTTCTGTGACAACAGCCCTGCCCAATGCTGCTAGTGAGCTGCGCCTGTGAAGCAAGTGTGTGCTTGTTCTCACTGTGTCCTCTATTGCCTCTGTCTTGTGGCAAGAGAGAGCGGTTCATACACTCCAGGAGGACAAGGCAGGGCAGGGCAAGAAAAAAAAAAACCCACATGAAAAAACAAGATGTAGATGTCAGAGGCGGCAGCTGTTGCGATCTCACCCAGCATGCAGACGGGGAGAAAGAATAGCATGTGTGGTCTTTCTCCATGAGGAAAATAGCCACCAGCCATCCAAAACCAATAGGAGACACAGTGCTGGGGCCTTCTCATCCTCTCCCAAGCCGGGAGTAAGAGATTAAGTTTTTTCATCCTCTAAAGGTCTCAAGAAGGAAGGAGAGATGGCAGAGTACTGACCTTATTCCAGCAGGGAAAAGCAGAAGAAACGGTTCCTCCTCTAATAAGCTCAGTCGCTTTTCTGAGGGTTCTGGAGTATTTACAACGCCGATGTATTAGGACTCAGGGCAATTGTGTTTGAGACTTTCTGGTCTAAGTCATAAGTCTGAGGAATCAGCCTTGCTGCTTCACCCCTGTTAAACCAATAGCAGAAGACCTAATCTGGTCTATTCTTTCCTTACATGATATACAGTAGTATTACAGAGCAAAATCCCCACAGTGTGGTTTTTCACTGGTAATTGTGGGATCAATATGGATTCCTTAATTTAGGGATCAGTTTGCAAGACCAATTCATCTGTTTCTTTCTACTGCAAATCTCAAACACATTTCCTATCTCCAAAGAATAGCAGGGGACTGATCAGTAGTCCCAACAGCTACCGACAAAACCACAAGTATTTGGAGTAATTTTTTTTTCTTTCTATTCGGACAGATCTGCTTTGAAAAAGATTTCAAAGAGTCAATTAGTGTTTGGTCATTGGGCATCTGTGACAGAAGATGACTAAATGAATCAGTAGTTCCTTTCACTTAGAATCACTCATTGTGAATATTGGATAGCAGTTGCACAAAAGTGTATGGCTACTTTTATTGTACATGGAAACTAGCTTTCAAAGCAAACTGAGGGATGAATGTTGCTGCTCAGAACACTCATTAGCCTCTTGATCAAGTCTCTCTTTGATAGCCGAAGTGGTATGTTCCAGGAGCACATGCTAGTGACTGCACTACTGTGAAAACTTGCTGGCTCACATGCAGGATTGTGATTTTGGTAAATCTGTTTCCTTTAATATACTCACTTTTTTCAGGGAGGGGAAAAGGGGGTTGTGGGGAAGGAAAGCAGAGTGAGGTAGTACAACAAGGCAGACTGCCAGCACTTTCTTTCAGTCAGTGTTTGTACCTATTAAAACATTTTGCCAAATCAGAGAGATGAATTACTTCACTGTTTCTGGAGTCTGATGCAATTCTTTTCACTCACTCTGCAGTCAGCTGGTATCATTTTGCAGGCTAGGAGAGCTGTGATTTACAGTCTAGGGGATATGAATTCAACAGTTGGATCACAAGTTTTGGAACTTTCAAAGCGCAACATTGGAAGTCTGTTCTTTCGGGAGGCATTTTGGCAGAGGGAGGTAGCACAGGAAATTCACTCAGCCTTCCCTCCCCATTAAATGTTGGCTGATGGGCAACTAGTGCTCTGTGTTTATATATAGTTGGTAGCATTATCATTGTTCTGCGCTCCTGTAATGAAACAATTTCTTCTCTGCCCCTGCTGTGAATGACACTGAATGAATTGTATTATCTTAGCCAAAGTCACAGCAGGCACTGGGTCAATGGATAACACTGTACAATGTAGGAAGGAACCTCACCCAACAGCTCAATCTCCAGCTGTTGACATGAAAAAAAAATGAGAAAGATGGGGGAAGAGACAAAATTGCGTTGAAGGAAAAATAAATGAATCATATCAGATGGAAAATAGCCAGAAATAGACTAAAATCAAAGCAAACACACACACACACACCAGGGAGACAGTGTTTCTGACAACTAATTTTGAATTTCCAAGTTACTTAGGAGAATGAGATACAAATACCTTAGTGCTTTTGCAGGGCTCTTTGAGGTGCTGATTTTCACATCTGGCATGCCTTCCACTCCGCTGAATTTGAGTGCTCTGTTTCCTCTTGAAACCTGAGGCTGCTATGCACATCACAGGGCAGGCTCTCCGTTCCCTGTGCTTTGAACCACTGAACTCACTCTTCCATCATCTTACTAACTGAGGCTAGGCGAGCTACGAGCTGAGGACTTGGAAAGGGCTAATAAATCCCATTCCCATTCCATGGAAGGCACAGAAACGAAGATACCTTTGCAGAAAAGCAGCTGTTACTTCATCGACTCTTTTGGTGAAATGTTAAACATGCTGAGGTCTTTGAATATTGCTGCAGAGATACTTACTGAAGATCTATAGTGTCCCTCTGGAGTATTTAGGGTCTACATCTTGGAAAAAAGCTAAGAATGTCTGTTGGTAAAAAAAACCCTCTATTAAAATAGTATAGTTTTGTCAGCCACATAATTTATTACTTTCCACAGTCGGCAAGTAGGAGAGCGAGTGCTGACCTGCACCAGTTCTGCAGTGCAGAAGCTTGAGAAGTGCTGAAGGAATGTATGCCTGTGTTTGTAAAGCACTGAGCATAATTCTGGATTCTGGTCCAAATGTCACACGCATAAGGGCTGCAGAGAGTATGCCAGTAGGTCATATCCAGTTAGGTGACCTTTTTTCATGTCAGAGTGGGAAGGATGGTTGCTGTTCAGCCCTGATGCTGAGATAGGCTGCTTAGCTGTGGACAAGACATTCTTGACAGGAATCACTGGCAACTCTTCCTTCACTTTTGTTGGGTAGGACATCTAGTTGTTGTATTTTATCTTAATCCCTTCCCCCCTGAAAGTTGTGCATTTTCTTGTTAAATATATATATTTTTAAATCCACCTTTCAAGAACTTTGTTTATATCTCATTGGAATTACTACCTTTTCAGCAACTACATCATAATTCAGCATGCCAGCACCGGACCAGTACTGTTTCAAATAGGGCAATATTCACTGATTCACCAGCATGGTTTCCTTCAGATATTTCTCATCTTTGCAACTGAGTGCCCTGAGTCGGTATAGTTAAGAAAGGGTAAGGTAACCTGAGATACCACTCCCAACAGTGTCTTTTCTCTTTCTCCCACCCCACCATTCCCAGCTCCATGATCTCACCACTTCCCTTTTATTGGGTCTGGCATGCACCCCATCCCTTGCTGAACTAATTCAGCCTCCTAAAACGGCAGAAAACTGACTCACAAAAAAGTGAGTAGTTTTCTGTCAGGTTAGCAAACTGGATTGTCTCAAAAGAGGTCAGACAATTGCCAGAGCTAGCACAAAGAAAGCGGTGGGAACAGGAAACTACAAGAGGCAGGAAGGGAGACTGCCCTCTTTATGCAGTGGAGTGTGGTTAATACTCTCTACACATTGTAAATAAGAGAGTGGATGCTGACCTATACCATTTCACATACGAGCTATGCAGGGAACTGAAAAGCACAGCGGAGGAATGGAGCACTGCCTCTGTGTTTATACAGCACCTAGCACGGTTGAATCCTGGCTCACAGTGCCCATAAAGTTGGGACCATGAGGCTGAGAGCAGGGACAGAAGGGCAGGATCACCCCGTTCAGCAACTAAGAGCTGACAGTCTGCTTTAACTATCTCAACACACCACACCTGTAGAAGAACTTTTGGGCTCTCCCGCTAAAAAAAGAAGGGAGGGGGTATTATAAAGCATCTCTTCTGTTAACTTGCTCTACTATGCTCGCTAGTCTGAAAAATTAGGCAAATACAGAGTAAAAGTTTGACTGCTGGTAAATGAAAATACTCTGAATACATGATCAGTTTCTTCTCCAGCGTAAATTTTTATATTCTAGATTGAAGATAATGACTTATCTTATATCTGTTTTGTTGCATTGTTTTGTTTTGCCTTTGATGAATAAGCTTTTTGCATTACTGAATAAACAAAGCACAACACAGAAAAAATTAGTGTTTCCATTTGGTGGAACGGCAATGGGCTCATAGCTGTAGACTGTCATTGCAGTGCGCGTCAGTTTTGTAGCTTACGATTTCCTCACCTTTTGTTGAATTTTCCATCATGAAGAAACACACTTATTTTCCTTGTATGAGCACGCAACACCCATAAATGAGCTTCATTCTATTTTACATTACAACAATCCACCTCTTGGGAGGAAAAAAACCACACACACACAATATCTAGCACAATATCTGCCCTAGATTGTTAATAGACACGTGTTAAAGCTCGGATTTCTTGCTGTGTTTCACAAACATCACATTACTGGATCTAACTGTAATGCCCTTCCATTAAAAGAGCTGCATGTGAGAGCCTGATGAATATATTTTTGGAAAGGAGATGATGAAAGAGTGGTAATCCTAATGGAACAGACGATGTGGCGTGTTTCCTGTGGACACGACAACTGTTAGGTTTTTCTTTAGGTGTACCTCCAATATACCTCAACAACAGCGTTGGAACTCATGCATAGACACCCTGAACTAGCTTTAAACTAGCTAGCTCTGTTACCCCTAGCAATGTAATCAGCAGCCACATCAAATGCTGTGCTGACTGTAAACTCCCCTCCCTCAGGCGCCAGTTAAATATTTGAATAGGAGGCAGTGCTGCTTAGGTAACGGTACCCACGCTAGCAATTTTTGAAACAAACCTGGGCATATCTTGGGTCTTTAAAGCACAGACATCCACTCTTGAGTTTTTCTTATTCCCTCCTACACTTAGGTTCTATCCAAGGTTCCTGTGTCCTCCCTCAATCCTCTTTCAGTAATCTTACCTTTCTCTGTGATTACTGGAAAGCACTCTCATTCCAAGGGGATTTTTCATTTTGGACTACTACTTTTTCTGCCTCTCCAATTCTCATCTACTTTTTCTCAGTCCTTCTGCTGTCATTAAAATGACTGTCTTTCCACTTAGCTCTTTGAATTCATTCAATGACTTCCCATTTCATGCCAGAGCAAGTTTAGATTGCATGTCCACTCACTCCTAGTACTGCACAGCTGCCATCTGTGAATGTCTGATAACATGTTAACGAGGTGCTCACACACTATATCCATATGTGGTTTACATATTTCCACCGGAAGCTCCTAAAGGGTGGGTGTTTTCCCAGATGTTAGACAGGAGATGGCCTCAGCGGTTTCCTCAGAATCAGCATTACATCTCAAGGTCTTGCATTCTTCCACTTCCAGATTCTTTTGCTTAGGAAAGAATGTTTACTGCTAAGTACAATTTTGCCTCAGTAATGTATAGTTTCAAGTAGAATTCCTGGAATCTGCTGTTTACAAGCATGGTCAGAGGTTATAGAAATACTCTCAATTTGCATATGAGGGGTATACCAGGAGTTTTTGCCCACGCATAACATTTAAACTGTATGACGACTGCTTTTTTATTGGTGTTGATAACCTCTCCAGATCTGAAATCAAGTTGTTCAGCCGTGTGGGTGGTTCAAATTATTGCTAGACAGCTCAGTAAATGAAAATTAATACTCTCCACTCTTCTTCATCACTCAGACTCTTCTTCCACCACAAACAGGAATATTAACAAGAACAAAAACATCAGTAAAGCTCTCATATTTGATGTCTCCCAGCTGGAGACCCCCTCTCAGTGTATCAACCAAATACATGGCAGCAGAACTATTCTCCCCTGTGAAATGTTCCTGCAGTGTGTAAGAGCAAGTAAATGAAAAAAAGGGATAATGCAACTGAGATGAGCATCTTGACAGTTCACCACTGGACACAGGCCACTCAAAAGGTTAATGGCTAATAGTACACAGGGCTTTCAGCGAGATGATATTGAGAAGATACTGTATGCAACTTTACTCCTGGGGGAATGAGATTTCTTTGGTGATATTAAAGACTGATGGTTTAATGCCGCTTTTGTAGCCCTTCGACTTCCCAGAATAATGGTGTTCTGCAGAGTTTTCCATTTTTCCTCCCACTTAAGTCAATAGGTGTATCCAGCCGCTGCCACTACTGGGGATCTGCAATGGGAGGTAGTGTTCTCATATCTGACTCTCGTAAGATGATTATGTAATGAACAAAATGAGGGACTCACTGCAATGTGGACCTGGGATCAGCGGTTTACGGCCCATATTTGCTAGACTGAATACACTGATGATTTTAGCATAATTTCTCTATGACCAAATATATTTTGAATGGGGGTACACATGTCATAGATTATATTTAGAAGTGCCTAAACATAGAATATCATTGTGGCAGCTGCCTAAAAGATTGGTCCTATCTTTGGGTCTAGAAAGGCATTGAAAAAAATCTACTGTAGAACACTAGTTTCTCCATGAGATACCTGCACACTGGGAGAATTGATCTGGGGGGTTATCTAGGGCCTCACTGAACAGCTCAGCAGGTAGGAGGTTGTGCTTGGGGGATTTCACCCAATCTTTTACTTCAGTGGGGCTGCAACTGTGAACAGGCCTCACAACAGCAGAATTCAGGGTCTACACGTTCAGACCTTGTCCTTTAAAGAAGCATAATAGAAGGCAGTTACAATGCACAAGCATATAAGGAGTTAGCATATCATTTAATCAAAGAACAAATGTCTCTACATTATCCTAACAAGTAAAGTTTAAAGGTCTTAAGCGTGCTTCTAAATAGGACAGCTATCCCCACCCTAATATAAACATTTACCTAAGTGAGATTTGCAGAATCTCTTTGGCCCTCATCTGCTTCACCTAACTTAATCAACCACATCCTTATTTAGAATAATGTGCCTGCATGTGCCTTACATCTTCACCTACTTCTCACTGCTCATTAACCAAAAATCAACACAAATTTTTTTTTTTTGATGTACCAAAGACTCTGACTAAACTGCTTTCCTAGAACATGCAGGGATTAGAAGTCCTCAAAATTTGTCTGGGTGTGACCATTTCTCAATAAAAAGCTTATCTCACAGATACCTCTTCTCCCATTTGTAAAGCCAAAAGACCACCTCCTTTATACATCAACGGCTGTATCTGATTACACACAACTTTTGTTTTTTGACTTAGCAACTGAAAAGAAGAACTAAAGGACACCAAGCAGCCATGAAGCCTTTCAATGGGAGACCACCAGCAGATACTTGGAGAAGCACTGTTTGAAAACACTTTATGCTCAGAAAGACACTAATACAGTGAGAGCACGCAGTGATTAGTTTCATCTATGCTTTTTTCTAGCACTTCTGCTGACTTTATACTTACATGACAACAAACAAATCATCATCTCACCTGATTTCAGTTTGCCCATTTGCAAAATGGCCATAATAGCATCTCTTCCTTTGCACAAATCTAAAGTTTTAAATACCATGTCACTTCTGTAAAGGAAAACAGAAGGTTGCTTAGGCAAATGTGCTTTTTTTTTTTTTTTATGCAAAAGCTAATGAGTAACATATTTCTGACATTTAGACAACCTTTATGCAGACATTGCAGTCTCTCTCTCAGTAATTGTCTCCCTCTGATAGACATACTTGAGCAGGGATGTATTTACTGTCACTCAAGGAATGTCTCGCCTGTTCCCAACAGGGTATAGTTACATATGGTGGACAAGCTAACCTGCCAGCTTGGGGATGCAGAAGCAGGAGTTGCGTTTCTTCCTTTTCCAAGTTGCACCAATCCTGGATCACAACCCCTCCCTTGTCGCAGATCTGGGGCTCATCAGACTCTTTGCTGGGTCAACAGAATTTGCTGATGAAAATCCATTTGCAGAAAATAATTCTTTCTTTGTTTGTTGCATTAGTGAGTTGAATAAGCCCACAGAGGGGGTCAGTGAGTACCAGAGCAGTGCGAGGCCTGTAGCAAAAATGCATGGCTTAGAAAGGGCAGGGAAGCTAATAGCAACAAGATCTTCCCCTTTTGGTGACCAATGACTTGCTAAGACTGCCTCTGCCATAATGTATAACTTCAGCTAGTGTAAGTCTCGGCTGGAGGATCACCCAAGCTTGATTACTTCAGTCTTCATGCAAAAGATGGCATGAGGACATATTTGTGATCTCCTAGCTTTTATGTAATCCTTAACACAAACAGACTGATTTACAAGGGCATTACATCACATACTAACTATGGATACACAGAATAACTAGAGTGGAAAACAAACAAAACCGAAATCAACGAAGGCTGAATTTTCCTATTTTTTCACTTAAATTAAAACTTAGTAACAGCATAGTCTTGTGGGCAGGTATGCATACCATGGTCCTTTTTAGGGAATCAGCTCAACGCTAACTTTATTTCCATAAAGGTAACATCTTACCACAATCCTAAAAGTCTTACCTACTCATAACAATACACAAAAATGGCACGTTTGTGTAACATTTTGTCTTACTAGACTTAGAGAAGTGAGAAGGCACATTGGCACAGACAAGCATCAATATAGCATTGACTCTTCCTATTACTGGCATTGTTTTATCTTCACGATACTTCCTGTAGTACATAAGACACAAGATCAAATTGGTAGTATCAGATGGCGATGACAAGCGTATTCAGTGCTCAATTCAGTTCTTAATGCAGTGCCCAAATCAGCAATAGACTCCAGGTCACTGACTTTCTCCCTAATCGTTGTTTTTTTTTCCAAGTATTAAACATATGTGTACAAACCTACAAGTTCTTTAATGCTTTTCCAAATTTTGGATAGAATCTTGTGCAACCGTTTCACAATATTTACAGTGGTAGCCTGTGTTCCACCTCAGGCTGCTGCTCTTATCTCCTGCTTCCACAGCAGTGCTGAGGTAAAAGAAAGACGGAGTGAAAATTATTTTGGCAATATACGCATTTTTCCAATCTGCTACAAAGACCTTTATTTTTCTCCCCTTCATTGTGGCTAACATGCCAAAAGAATATGCAAGAACAGAGTAACAGCCCCTGTGAATTGGAGGGGAATAGAGCATGTCCTATATATTGATTTTGGAAAGATTTTTGTTGCACACTATGTTTTAATATGCAAGGCAGGGGAAGACCGTCTAAGGATAGTTAAATATAGGGTACAAAAGCAGTTGGAAGACCATATTGAAAGGGTGACCATCAAAGGTTTACTGCTAAAATGGAAATGTGCACTGAAGGAGGGTTTTGCACTGGTAAAATTCCCATTTAACCTATTTGAATTATGTCCTGGGCAGAACCTATTTTCACTGTGACTGAAGAATCTAATACAGAGCATGCCCATTAGGTTTACAAATTACACTAATCTGGGAAGAACTATAAAATAATTGAGAACAAACTTAGACTAAAAAAAATATAAGAATGTAACAGAAAACAAAAAAAGAACACACCAGTCATCATTATAATAATCCATGTTGCATTCACATATTGAATGCTACATATAATTCTAGTGCCCCTGTCTTTGAAAGGGAAAGTAGACCCAGAAAAGATTCAGACAAAGTTCACAAAGATTACAAAAAATATGGAATGTTTCTGTATGAAGCCTTCTTATAGACAGGGAAAGACTCTTCTGTCTGAAAAAGAAATGGCTGAGGAAGAACGTGTCAGGGATCTATAAATTTTGTGGTGGCATGAAAAAGGTGAATAGTGAATGATTGTTTATTCTCTTTCAAAGAAAAAGACTCAGGTAGCACAAAATGGAATTATAAGGTTGCTGGTCAAAATAAACAAAAGGAGACAATTTTTTACACAATGAGTAGTTTAGCTGTGGAACTCTTTCCCACACAATGTTTTGCATGCCAGAAGTTTATATGGTCCAAAACCTGATTAGTCAAAAGAAAACTAATTCAGAGATATTAAACATAATAAATACACCACCATCTGCTTTATGAAGCCATGGAGTTACGAACTGCCACAGGCAAGAAGAATACCACCTTACACTTTCTTATTCTTTCATATTTTTTCACGGGTATTTCCTATTGGTTATACTGCTTTAGCAGCTATAGTCACAACCAACAGTTTTTGAGTTGTAATTGATGTACATTAGTGGTTAAGCTACCAACCACTGACAAGAATAGGCTATTTGACCCAAGGGATATTTGGGTTGACTCCATACGGCTGCTCATCCCTTCTTTTGATGATATCTTATTTATGACTCGCAGATGAAACATTTTGCCTTCTTGTTCCTAAAAGAGATCCGCCTTGATCTAATTCATTCTCACTGTTTTCTCCTCATGCCCGGGATTCTCCATGTTCACACCAGGCCTACTCCTTCATCTTCAGAAGTCTGACTGAATAGAAAATTTTCACTTTGTAGGCTAGGGCTCAGTGATTGCTTCTTTTCTTCAACTCATTTCAAGAGGAATTCTCTTCCTCTTTGCAGGAAGAGACTGCAGTCATATACTGCATCTCCTACAACTTTGGAGTTTTGGGTCTATGATGTTTAGAAGTTTAAAAAGGTGAAAAGATTACCCCAAGGTAAGACTGTCATACAACCTAGTTTTACTGTGTTCACCAGATTAGTGACATGAATGGCAAGAGGCATGAGGAGTACTGTGTATTCATTTATTATGGAGAGAGAAATCTTAGCCCCTATTTGTAGCTATAGAAGCCGTAGGAGAGACTGGTACTACCTTAAACCACCAATGGAAAATACTATGACTTCATTACAGCAACTATGTCTGTGTAATATAAATATCACAAAGAATTAACTTAGCATCCTAAACGGATTTCTGTTACCTGTTGTCAAATTTTGAGCAAGAAACCAATGCATGAATTAAAAAGCTAGAATCTTCCTTTAGCAGATTATCATACTGGTTCTGAAATCAGCAGAGAATCACAGCAATAGCTAAAATCCTTGGTTTTCGTAGATAATGGTGTCCACATCACTGTCAGACTGGAAAATATGATCTACAAAAGTTAACAAAAGTTAGAAGGTAGACCCGATCTGTTACACTAATACATAGCTGACATCCTGGCTTTTGAAAATTCCTACTGTCGTGCTTGGAATTTCCAGACCTGAAATTCCAATGGACAATACTGATCTCCTATGACAGAAACTATCCTCCCTACAACCCAGAAAGATTTTAAAGGTCTGCACACAATGGTAAAAAGCACCATGCTCCTGCTCCATGAGGCAAACTTGCCCCAATGGGAAGTTAAACTGAAAGTTATCAGACAACTAAAAGATGTTTTAGTAGAGACATAGTTTTTGGGTGCAGCCTTGAAAATTCTCTGCTGTAACCACACAGCATGTGTTACACCTTTTACCTCTCGCAGTTGTTTGGAGCAGTCTTTGCATCAATGATTTAATACAGGGCTTCAATCATTTCTTTCTATCCTAGTATTTTTACCAAAGGAAAATAGTATTGGCTTAAAAGCAAAACCAGGAATTATTAAAAAAGAAAAAGGCAAGGATAAAAAAATAAGCCTTTATTTTTAAGTAGACAGATTGGTCTTTCGTTTGAGCTCAAAACACAGTGAAAAAGCTGAACCCAGGAGACTAGATTTGTGATTGATTTACTTTACACACCCGCCTCAATCCCTGTGCATCCACACTGGAGGACCCTGGAGAGACTAATGTGAGTACCAAGGTCCTCACTGAATAAAGGCAGGCAGCTGAAAAATTCCATCTGCTTTTGTATCAGGCAATTTTGGGGTCTGTGTGGTTGGGTCTTCACTAAGGAAGAACAGGAACCAAAGTTTTCTCCATCAGCAGTTCTGTTGGTTGCTTGCCTGCAACAATAGAGTATGGACATATTCTTAATTCAAATTTTTCTTGCTCAAACAGTACAGATGAAGACCCAAAGAAAATTTCTGCAGTTTCTGTGAGCTGTTAACCTATTCAAATCCTTCAATTCCCCATTGAATACTTATTCTGATTTTCATCAGCGTGTTTAGATGCTTATCATACTATTTTATTCATGTAGCTGGCTAGACTATTGGTAGGCTAAAAACATTTTTGACTGTGAGGTGAACTAGTGTGGTGGGCCACAGAAGCAGATGGATATGTACAGAGATTCTCTCTGAACTTTTAGTACCGCATTTATAACGTGTGCAGTGAATCAGACTGAGACTCATTCCTGTTCAAAAGACTGTCATCTCTCCAAATCTTATAGTCCACCATCACGGATGAAAACTCTTCTCAGCACACAACACTTACATTTTGGAAACCTGTGAGACAATTAGTACAGTATTAAGAGAAAACATGATATGGATTAAGGTATTTGGAGACCAACGACGTTTATTGTTTGCAGGATGACAGTTAAGTTCTTTGCATGCTTTAAATTTTGACAAACACACCGAGAAAATCAAGATGATATGCAGTTTTTCAACTAGCAAAATCTGTGTGATGAGGTTTATGTTCATGCTCTCAACACAGGATTTGGGATCTGCTCATAGGTACCCAGTGAATTTGAGATGATTCAGTGTGAAGGAAAAAAATGGAGGATTATGCAAAAGCTGCAGTCAGTAAAATAAAACACTTTTTGTAATTTAAGGAATGCTTTTTTTAAAGTTAGTTAGTATACCCAGTAGTTTTGAGCTAACTGGCATCACTGCCAGAGAACAGTATGCTGACAGGTGATCTAGATCATGAAAAATGAAAGTATGTAAGGCTCTAAAGGAAACACAACCTTCTATATCTTCCTCACTTTGAAATATTTCACACGATGTCACATTGAAAGATTAAGTTGAATAATTTAATAAGTGCATGACCTCACTTAAATTAATTGAACTTATGCATAATATTAATCCTGCTATGCAATCCAATTAAAGCCTAAAGCAGTCTCACACATTTGTACACGAATCGCCTTACTGAAGTAAGTTTTAACAATGCAGCTAAGCAGGATGGATCAGTCCGAATTCAGGGACTCAGTAACCATTATGTAGTGAGTAAATAATAAAAAAGTCTGTCAGCTCACCAGCTTGGCTTATCTGAGGCAAACGATACAAGGTAAATGGAGTTCATTCACTGTTACCTGTGTTTCTCTTTGGGTGTTTAGTACTTCAGAGGATGAGGCTCTTATTGGCAAATCCTTCCTTTGCAAAATGTCCACTCCTAAAAGACAAGCTCACGGTATTTTCTAGGACAGGTAACAAAAAAAATATTCATCCTTCATCTTTATTTCCTCCTCATTAGGAAATACTCATGAAAACTTTGGGGAAAAAATAAGATTTAACATCATTGTATTTATTAGGTTCTGAAACAATACACATTCACATCCTTTTGAATACAGTACATTTGGCACAGTAATAATGTTTACGATGAAATAACACTAATGAATGGCAAGAGATTCAAATTACATCCATAAGAAAAAAAAATCTGTACAAATAAATCCTCACAATAAAAAAAACTACCCCCCCAACTGAATACATTTTATATTTAGCCAGAGCTATTCTGCACATAATTTAAAAAGAGGTAATTTGTAAGCCTTTTTTGGAGAGAATTATTTTTAAGTCTACGGAGAAAAATGTGTTTCTTTTTCTTTTTTTATAAAGTCTATTTGGGAGGAAAAACAAGAAACAATGGAAACTTTATAATTATTATTATTATTATCAATAATCTTTTTGGCATTTTGCACTCATTTTACAAAGAAGGAACAGGAAAAAGATTTTACAGAACAGGCAGAAATGTAACAGAATGTCCATTTTTAAGAATAATCTTTAAAAAATGTTCAAGGTAACAGACAAACCTTCTGATGTAAACCCAGTGCAGAGAATCTAACTATTTATATTGAAGAAATATCTGCCCATGCAAAAGTTTTTATCATCTCCTTGACTTTTCTTTTAGCATCCCACCAAACAGTGCAGGTGCTGAGGCCTCTAGAAATAGAAATGTTTGCGAATTATCTTCATGTTAGAAATGGGAATACAGACTACAGAGCTTACCTACAAAAGCTTTATGGGACGCTTTTATTCCTTCAAAATAAATGCTCATAGTTTTACGTAAAGGCCTCTCGTTACACAAAGAGTAGTGCACTATCCAATACCTTGTCTTCCTAGCCAGTCTACTCACCCATGAAAAAAAGAGAGCTTTAGCATTGTGATCAGTTCTTGCCTGGATGTCAAAAGCTAACTGTGACGAGAAATCAACAGAGCCAGTAGTGACACACAAACTGATGGGCAGTTCTACAACCTATTTCTAAAAGAGAAAGAATTTTAAACACTGAGATGATGCGATCATTAAGATGTTTCTGTGCTGGTACTCAGCTCCAGAAGCTAGTCTTTCCCAGTACAAAAGATTACTGAAGATAAATTAAATTAAACTAAAGGCTTGATCCATTATTACACCTGTAGGCCAGACAACACATTAATTGATATATCATAATATTTAATATTTTGAAATCATCATAAGAATATATATAATAATTACACCTGAGTTTTAAAAACAAAACAAAATGGAACTGAATGCTGTCATCAGTAACAAAGGCTATGAGCAGCCAGACACAAAACTGACACAAACTAACTCATCTGCTTGAGACCGAGACTATCTCTTAAAGCCAATGACTCACACTTTGTCCACCACAATTTGTAACGTTCCTTTCTCTTTCCTAGCTCTATCATAGCATAATAGAGTTGAAGAGAACTATACAAGAGATTTAGTATAGCTTAATATATGTCTACATCTTTTTATAACAAAAAACCTCATCTCTCTGACAGTAACTTGAACCAATACACATACAAGAGTATTGCACATGGACATTATTATAATTATTCTTTCATAGACTAACATTTTAATAGTATGCCTGAACATGCAGCAGTTGATACCTCTATATTCAATGAATTCCACAGGCCTTGCAGCAAACACTATATACAAAATCTCACCTGTACAAAAGGCAAAAAAGCTTCTTTAGTGCCACTTTGCCAATCACAAGTATATATATTTTTGTGCAGCTGGAAATCCATGTACAACAATTAAAATGGATTCCAATGACCGCTCACTCAGTCCAGTAAAATATATAATAAAATGATCTCAGCGATACATGTACACAAAAAAAAAAAAAAAAAACAAACACAGGGTACTCCTGGAAATATAAGTACATAACACTGTTAGCATATCTACAGGAGGTAACTTCACATTAGTAATATTGTCCACATGAGTTACCATTTCAATTAATACACAAAGAAAATCAATTTACAACTTTCAATAATGTCAGTTTGTGAATGTTTGATCTTCAGTTTTTTAACACACTTCCACATAATGCACGTGTAGCCTTATTTTGTGTCCTCTAAAAGCAGATTTCTCTTTAGATTTTAAACATAAAAAACAACAAACACAGTAGTATTATGGTTTTGTAAAAGTGTGCAAAAGTAACACACTGCTGAGAAAATAAATATAAATAATTAAGAAACTATTTATCAACTAAGTTACAATGGAAAAAGGCAAATTTCTAATGTTTACAATTAATTTTTATATAAAATTAATTATAAACACTTGCAACCTTGCCATCACATTAATGGTTCTTTTGAATGGATATTAAACCTTGTAACATGGATAGTACACCTAGTTACTTGAAAACCTGTAAAATGCCTATGTATAGCTATACATAGCTTTAAAGTACTATAGGCTTTTTATTCTTTAGCCCTTTAATATCTATCCATACAGTATCTGATTTCCTACTTTAAATAAAATATCAGTTACTTTTGTGACTCTTAGTCCTAAAAGTTTTCCATGAATTTTACAAGGAACTGCACCAAAAGCCTTAATTAGCTGCACTTCTTTTTCTGGACAGTGTCACTTTATGTTTGTACCTCCACCCGCTACAACATTCGTAATCGATAATCCCACCTCCAGGAAGGTAGACTTCTTCACTTACCGGAAGGCAATGTATTACTTGTGTGTTCCATATCTGAGTAGTACAGATCTCACCGTAACCACCAGTGCAGAAGAAACAGTTCTCACCTTCTTAGTTTCAACACGTATGACAATTAAATAACATGATCTGCTAAATCACTTTTAATAGCATGGTTCCATTTTCCAAGAAAAAGATGCAATTTTGTCCTCTGGGAAGATCTTAGGAATAACAGAAAAGTTGCAAATATACGGCAGTGTGTTACATCTACAATTTCTGATACAAAATTGTTTTGCATTGCTTTGTGAGACAGAAATTAAGAGTGCTTTCAGGTCAGAAGATTAAAGGAAAAAACAATAAATATATACTTTAACTGGGGATATGGGCTCAGGGTAAGAGAAGTAGTTCTTGATCTACTGAGTCTCAGTAATTTGACGATCTTTTCAGAATCACTTCTTGCAGCATCATTCATCTGTCCGCCTAACGTTGTCTATGGCAGTAGCTCCTCTCCAAAATAAGAGAACCCTTTAAATTCTTCTTGATTGATTTGTTTTATAATTGTCTCATCCACTAGCGTTAATACTGGTTCTTCTCGCGTAAAGTCTTGATCAAAGTTATTTACATCCCTTTTGGTTTTCTGAGAAGAAAAGTACAAATAAGATGAATGGCAAAATAGCACATTAAAACAAAAGGTGCTCGCCTCCCCCCCCTCCCCTCCAAATAGGCAGAATTTTCTGGAATGATAGAAATAAAAAAGGAGCTACTTCACACAAAGAAGAACAGACGTATGAGAGAAGCTACAGGAGCAAGTACCATAAATGAGTTCAGGAAAGGCCACAGAAGCAAGTACTGTAAATGAGTTCGCAGAGACTCACTGGTCTCTGACAGGTGAAGGAATAGCAGTATGATGACAAAGCAGGAAGCTGCGATTAGGAATAGTTTTAAGAAAGGATTTGGCATAGTAGGTGGTATGGCCGTTTCCTGTTATGTTTGAATATAATGATATCTCAAATGAGAAGCACAGGGAGAACTGATTTCCCCACAATGTGGCCTACTGTTCAACTCTAAATGATCTGTTTCAACTCTAAATTATCATAGCCAAGCATCTGGCTATGCTTGGCTTTCAAATTAGGTGCATACCTCACAACAGATCTCAGGCCAAAATCCTTGAGCTCAACACTAGCAAATCAAATTTCTTAACGCAGGCTGAACGTGACCCAGAGCAATCATGGCAAAGTGTGAAATTCTGGCTCCAGAGAAATAATCTCAGAATTCTTATTAATTTATATGACATCAGGATTTCCCCAGGGAAGTCTAAAGCACATCGCTCTTTCAGCTAAGTCAGCTCAGTAAGGTGTAATTGTATACGTTTTGTCGGGGTAAAACGTATTAGGTAGAGATGGAACCGGGAAGGCCAACTCGTTTTCTTTAGGGCACTGACGACAGTGACTATCTGTAACCACTTACATGTAAAAAACTCAAGTCAACAGGGGAAAAGGTTCCATCCTCAGGTCACTCCCCTGAGCTCTGCAGCGTCCTTGTGCTCCATGTTAGCAGTGCAGCTTTAGGGAACTGGAATAAGTGTTTCTCTTTATACTTTTTTGGCTGGCTGTCTTTTCTCTTGTTCCATGAAATCTAATAGTTACCTGAGTGATACTAAATGCAGGCTCACTGACACTGTAAAAACTGTCTTTGTGTCCATCCTAGACATGTCTAAGATTGAGGCAATACCAGAAACAGAATAGCTATTTGACTTGCAGAATAAAATGGTAAAATCATAAAGTGATACATTACAAACTAAGTACATTCAGATAGTCCAAGGGGACATATGTCTGCTTTCAGTATAGATAAATTTTACTATAAAACATACATACTAAGATATTTTCTCCATCAGTTCTACAGAGGCACTAAAACAAACAGTTTTCCTTCTCACAACTGTAAAATGGTTATAGCAAATATGACCCACTTGCTTTGTAAGAATTTTATAGACACTATCCATTGTAGCAAAAAAAAAAAAAAAAAGGTCAGTAAAAATTTAAGACCTCTCTGCCACTTGTAAACCAAGTACTTTCAAAGTACAAGCAACCAAAACCACACATCTTGTTTTTACAAAATTCCATTAAAAGGAAAGGAATAGGGACTTAATAAACACACACACATATACATGGTTATGTTGTTTGCATTTAAATCCTTTGTAATATTTACTTTGTAATAAAGATTGCACATAAAGTGTATGTGATCCATATACTTTGAACTGCATAAAGTATATGGGACACAGCTAAGGACATTATGTTTTTTCCTCGCCATTTGGGCAAATGTTGCAAAATAAGAATGAAATTCCATACGAATTTTCGAATGCATTACATTTTAGCTATGTCTACATTTTCCTCATGCCCTGCCACAGTACTGTCACACTCTCATACAATGAGTTTGCTCTAGGAGAAGTCACTAGGGCAGAAAGAGGTAAGTGAATAGTTGCAGAAAGTAAAATTCAAATTCAGAATGATAGTTACGTGCAGAAGACATGCGACCATACTCCTACTTTACTTATATTATATATTCAGGGCAAATAAGCTCTGGACTAACTGAGAAGAAATATAGTACATATTATTTTCAGTTTTTCATACAGAATATATTTTGAAAACGTTTTATTTCCTTTCTGAAGCTGAAATAATAGGATGGTAAATTCTTCAAACCCTACTAGGGGCAATTATTTCATAATGAGCTCTTCTTCCAGAAAGCTATCATTGAGATTTGTGAAAGTGTCAGGGGCAAAAAAGTACAGATGCGTACTTTTGAAAAACTGTCCATCGATGTACCTAAAACCTCTGCACTGAAAATCATAGCACTTCCTGTAGAACTCTGAATTCCAAACACTTCTGAAACAACACACACAGGTATGTGCTTAGATTTAAAAGCCTAGCATTTCTAAAAATCTGCCTTTAAGACTGAAGAAGGAAATGAAACTTTTCTCTGTCTTAGATTTAGAACAAATTCCCTTGCTCTTTGGCAGCATAGATGTAAATCACGGGGCTTATTAACAGGACACATACGGAGCAATCTGAAGGATACACTCTAGCAAGTCTCTAACTAACCAATTGATCAGGTATGATAAAATAAACCAGAGGGCACAAAAGTGAATGGATTAAGCCATACAAGACAAAAGGCAAAGAGCTCATAACAAGTGCCTCTTTCCAACAGGAACATTTATTTGAGAAACCCTCCCTTAATGGCTTATGCAATTTCTTCCTGAAGCTACGACTATTTTGCAAGGCCCCATCTGCTAAGACGAAACAGGTCTGGCCACATTTCTGCTACTATCTGGCACTGCTATTTTAATGTTCTTGCGTTGTGAATGCTCTGTAGGCCAACAGCATGAACAAATACAGAGTTGCAGCATGAGGGCTCAGGATGAAGGTATGAAGGGCTGTGGCTGTCTCCTAGCAGAGAACCTGAGAAAAGAAAGACCATCTGCAAGGTAAGGAGAGTATACAAAAGAAACTAACTGCTGCTATTACCTGACTTTGAAAGTTCAAAGAATCATGAAGAAAAACAGAAAAATCTTTAGATTGGCTGACAACTGCATCACTAAAAACCGCAGTAAGTGAAGGGGTGCGGTTCTGTTTATTTACCCAACAGTTTCTGAGAATTTGGGACACAATCTTCTTATGTCTTCAAACTTTTTTCCTAAATAAAACATTGACTTTTCAATTTCAAATGACAGAAGGAGCTAGAGTAATCAGAAAAAAAAAAGAACACCTAACTACTACAAGACTCTCTGATATAGCCACGAGCAGCAGAGGCACAGAGGAAGTTACATGTTACCACATGGGCAAAATCCCCCCAAAACCATAGCTATCCACCCAAGCACATGGAAACTTTATTTGGCTTCAAAAGCTAGTTTTTTTTTCTCTGCATTACCAAACAACTTGAATTCAGCATGTGTCAACGCTACGAGAGAGTAAGAGGCAGAGCAACAGCACAGCAGCTTCCCAGAAGAGGTGCCTGATTCCCGGCCGTGCTGAAACAGCATTCAGGCAGGCAGTGAAGGCAATTATTCTGCTTTTTTAAGGTCTAAAAGTGATATGACTCCAATTTTATACTTCATCTGAAAGACAGCTAACAGTGTCTCTGATAGTGAGAAAGACTAGTGACTTACTGCCTCTTATGCAGGCAACATGACAGCTACTTGATTTTTTTTCCCCAGCAATCTGAATTTTGAGCGGATCTCCCATCTGAGCATGGTCCTAGTGAGACATGCTTATCTTGGGAGATATGATGGAACTTGCTTCTTGTGGGTGATACTATCTGATCAGATGTAACACTGTGTTATGCTACAGAAATAAAATGAATTAATAAATATTAAGAGGATCTACTTTAATTTCATCAAGGACGACATTTTAAAGTCAAAGCCATTTTTTATTCCATTCGAAGACTACCGATTCTATTGAAAGAGCTAAAGACAACTGAAGTTTTAAAAGGCTCTCCCTTCATAAAACACCGTTCAATCAGCTTTCTGAACTGGGCCACAATTGGGACAAAGGAATGTTATTTTATGAGTAAAAATGCTTAAGTGTTTTCTTAAATTTCTGCAGGTATCTACTAAAAGTTTATAAGGAATTTCATACACATTAATAAGCACACATTAAACAGTGTTTTTTTGACCTGGGTTTATTTTCACTATCATTTCAATGAAGAATTAATTTTCTACCTGCATTCACAGACTCAAGCTTTAAAAAACCTCCAAGACATGCTTAATAAGCTTTCTGGTACGAGGTATCATCAACCCTGCCTGCTAATGATTTCTGTTGAACCAACGAAATGCTAAATGACACTACATAAATTGCAATAGAAAAAAAAAAATCTGATTTGATGTTCTTAACACTGAAAATGCAGTAAAAGGGTTAGAGCCTCCCCCTCGTTTCATTACTCGTCTGAGACAAATGTGAGTGACAGGAGCCACACATTTCTGTTAGAATGGAAGAGCTGCAGAGATCACTGAAACAATGATTTTTGAAGCATCTGAAACAAGGCATTCCAGGAACAGGGAAATCAGCCAAACTTGGGCACCTCACCAGCTACGCTGTGAGGTGAAGAGGCTCAGCGGACTCTCTGATGTCTAACAATAATTAAATTAATTCTATAGCTTGAAGGCATTAATAGGCATCTATCTCTAGTCCATTCTTTATTTTCCCTTAATTTGACAAAAAAATCTCTGAAACCCTTTCGAGTCTCTTGAAAGCTCAATAGCTCCACTAAATGAGGTTGGAATTGTCCAATGAATTCAAAGGATACTCAAAGGAGATGAAAGAAAGATGGAAGTGGCGGCTATAAAACCAACACTACCACAGAAGTGTCATTTCTGTAGGAAAATCAGACTAAAAATACAAATTCACATGATGCTGATAAATATAACCGTAGGGAAAAAAAGGCAGAACTCTCCTCCTCTTTAAATCAATTAATATATTTCTGATCAGTTTAGCAGGATGAGGCACTAATCCCAGAACAGACAATCAAGACAAGTGAGGACAGAATGCTTATTATAACAAACAACCAATACATTAGTGGAAAAAAAGTACTGTGGTATTGTACTCTTGGACAAGTGGACCTTTTCACACAAAATATGTGCCAAACTTGTCCATGATCTTCACTGTCCTACAGATGCAGACTGGCCCTTCTATATGATTGAATGAAGCATCTTTTCACTTTACTGCACTGCAATACAGTTTTCTGTCACAGGCAGTGCTTCACTCCTCTCATGTCTTCTGGCCCGCACTGAAATCCTGGAGTTTGTCATTCTTCCTGGGAACTTTCCTGGAAAATCCTTTTAGTGCATACATGGCTGTATCATCAGCAGCCCATCAAGCACAAGACAGGCTTAAATTTGGGCAGTTATTAAATCTGAGCAGGAGGTTGCTACAGTTTTCAGTGTGCAGCTACAGTGGCAGGGACAGCAGCACAGCAGGAACAGAACAGAGCAAGAGTTGCATAGCAAGACTTGCATCTTTTTAAATGTATTACGTGGTATCATTTAATTTTACTCAGAAGTTTGCCTCAGTAAGAAAGAAAAGATTCCCATGTTTGATGCAGTATCAGTAAGAAGAGATTCTTAGATCAGGATGATCAGAGTTTGAGTATTTCACATTTACCTTGTCACTGGTAAGATTTTCAGATAATTTTGTTCAAGACAAACGAAAACTAAAGACATCAAGCAAACTGGTTTGAAGCACAAGGTTATGCGGCTAACCTCACATATATCACTGTCCTCTTATTCACCTCTCTTCATTATGATAACGAAAAACGCAGCACAGGCAGAGATCACTTTGCACCAATCAATGGATCTCTTCTCACGAAGGTGAATTAATTTCGAAAAGGTTGAGAACAACTGATCAGCATCGACTTTTGCATCTGTCTCATTATACAGAATTTCAGTATGAATACTGTGAAAGAAATAGGCAGAGCGGCAAAATACTTCAGGCTTGTCTTTCTGTTTATCACTCTGATGTCTTTTCACAGTATCTGCATGCATAAATGAATCCATATCAGTATTAAAAGTATTTCCTAAAATGTCTTATTTCAGAAGATATGAAATATAAAATACCAGAATAACTTTACAATTTACTAAATACTTTCAGTATGTCAGTTACTCTATTCACCTGAAAAAGATCTACAACAGATTAGACATAAACTGTCAAACACACACTACTGCAACATATTCAGCTGAGAGTTTTGATGATAAAAATGGTTTTGAAGCAAGATAGTTTTTACAAGGATACCAACATTCATTACTTTTAAGCTTAGGGTGAGATTTTGTGCTCCTTGATTATTTATTCCTTCAGTAGATGCAAAAGACACAAAATTAGGGGGAAAAAAAGATATTCGGCAAAGATTTTAATAGGTAGTCAAACAATACTGGAAAATATGCTAAGCTACTCGGTCCATAATTCAATCTGTTACAGAAATATACAGACCTTTAACAAGCAACAAAGTAATTCACAGAACTACAAATTTTTAAAGAGATCATTTCTGATCCAGTAAGCTGAAACCACCTTTATAATCAAACGTCGTCTATCTTTCCTGGGAACGTAAAATGGATTGAGTAGAAAGAGAGAATAACCTACACAATTGCCCAGCCTCTTTCCTACCCTACACCCCAAAAGCCACCACAAGAAAACAAATAGCAAAGGAAATAAAAAACAAATCAAATCTCTGCAGGTTCACTGATAAATCACACCACATGCAGAGTCTAGGAAATGAATTTCTCCCAACAGAAGCCACTGTAAAACCATTGTTCCCTACAGCCGTACCTCATAAGGTTTTAGCACTAACTTGTACAGAGCACTAAAGCTGGGTACTATATACCAAATCTGTTTTGTTTATAGCCTGACTGCTAAAGTACAACAGTTATTTTAGTGTAGAACACCAATGGAGACAGATTTCACAGGAACTACTGGGGTGGTCAGCACCACAGGCTTCCTGCCTATGGTTAATCCTTTACCTTCCAGACCCATCTTGGAGTAAATCCCGTCAGGGCTTGTTTCTGTTAGGACTCAATCACGACATAACTACTGCACATCAGCTGTGCTACAGCAGAATATATACCTTTCCTAGAGCAAAGAGAAGTTGCAGAGGAAGAATGACAACTTCTGAATTTCCATACTATTTTTTGTTCCTTTATGGTGGGTTTCTCAGAGGCTTTAGCTACATGGGAAATTATTTTACATTTCTTTTGGGGGTGCAGAAGCCTTTATTTTTTAGTGTTTTTTAGTATTTTTTAGCCCTTTAGCACAAAGCTGTGACTAAACCTCGAAAAACGGAGCTGACTGGCCAAGAAAAGAAGAAAAAAGATGACACAGGAGAGTTTGCAAGTTTGACATGTGGCCCTAGAATTCCAATGGCTTCCAAGAGATACTCCATAAATCCCGGAGAGAATACCCATGTATAGATTGTCTAGCAGTACAGTGCAGTGGATCTGACCAGATTTACTCTGAAAAAGATCACTAGTGCATAGGCTTATTACTTGCAGTGAAGCAGCAGTTCATGGGAAAGCAATTCTTTCAGAATCCTGTTATGGGATTGCAACAGCTCTCACACAACTCATAACACAGTCTTCTTCATGTCAGCCATGTAAATACTGAGCAGTTTGACACTGCTCAGCTTATGAGCTACAAGAAGATTGTTGAATGCAATGCCAAGGGGTAAGACGTAGTGAAATTATGTACTAAAAACAGTGAAAAAATAATTACTTTGAACAAATGAGTACTATGTAAAGATGAAATCCACTTTTTATCACCTCAAAAATTGTATCTTCATCTGGCAAATTTAAATTTCAGAATATAAGAAATTATATAAGCTATTCCAAAACCTCTCATGCAAAGTATGACATCAATTATTCTGAAATTAGAAAGCCAGATAT
Organism: Struthio camelus; assembly: GCF_040807025.1. Classification (NCBI taxonomy): domain Eukaryota; kingdom Metazoa; phylum Chordata; class Aves; order Struthioniformes; family Struthionidae; genus Struthio; species Struthio camelus. The sequence continues at coordinate 108,948,324 of NC_090944.1, forward strand.
GAAAGACTGTGAAGTGCTGAACATTATTTTGGCTCTTTGAATATATGTCTGCATGAAGCACTTTTTCCTTCCTTTTTGCCCCTATCTATTCCCATCAGAATCCCACCGATACCTACATTTCCATCAGTGATAGCAATGTTGGAAGTAACAGAATAAATAAGAAACTAGGATGTTTACCACTATTTTATCTAAATCTGACTAGAGCAGATTTAGCCCGCACAGGATGCGAGTTGGGCAGCCATCCAAATCCTACCTATACTGCTCAAGTAGCCATGTGTAATACTAAAATTGCATAAAGCTTCTTTCCTGTTCTGGTGAACAGGACATACCCCATTCACTTCACTTTCACAAGAGCGGAAAACAATGGGCCACTAGTTCAAATTGTATTTCTTCTAACTTGTGGGGACAACTTCAAGATTTACTTTGCTTTCCGTAATTTAAGCAACCATAAAGATAGGGAATCAAGCAGAATATGATGCTAGTGAATAGGTGAATGATGTAACAAATGGATGTGAAGAACTATTTCAAGTCTCATATCTCATCTATGCTCCTGGATAAAACACTGATCAGTGAAATTTCCAATGTTTCATTCTGTCTACCGTCAGGTGTCCAACATAATTACAGAAAAGTAACATACTACAAAATTATTTCTGAATAGATTATGAAATTGCAAATATATAGCAATATCTTCTGAGTTTCAGCCCCTCACGTGTGCATAGGTGACACTGGATGCAAAGAACCACAGATGTTTACTGATGTTCAGTGTAAAAGGTAATAGCAAGCATGTATAGTGGGAACATCGTTCCAAGACTCAGCTATGCTTTACAGTAGCAATGCATATCTTCAGTCTGGTTTGTCTTATAGGCCATAGAGCAGTAACGCTACATAGTTTTTGGGAAAGACTGCCTTCTTCAAAACGTTTCAGCCAGCTCACGCTCTTTCATGATGATAGAGTTCGTTAAGGATATAGCTTTTATTTTGAGATGAACCATGCATATGAAACCTTTTATTTATTTTGCTATTTGAAACCCTAAACTAAATTAGGACTAGCTGTTCGACATTTTTTTTGCAGTAAATCTTTATTACTAAGAAGTTCTCTAAGACTGGAAAGATACCAGTTTTCATCCTTTACTGCTGCCTGTGATAATTTACCTCCAGTACATGGTATAGCACCTCAAACACTGTAATCTGTTTTGTATTTCTTCAGTATATTTGTTCAAGCACAACTCAGTTGTCCTACACGGCCTTTCTTTAATCACTGATTTCTAATACGTTTGCCATACGGTATTTCTAGGAAAAATACAAAAGCATGAATAATTCTCAAGTAATCACAGGTCATTTTTCTGTCTTAAGATAACATGTACTGGTGTACTGAGATTTCTCTGAAATGGCTTCATATATTAATCCCAGTCAGAATGTTATGATATATTTTCAAATACTGGAAGGTGTACAAAAATGGAAATTAAAGAAGGCTGTCCTTCCTTGCCACATCAGAGTATAGTATGCTCTGAACTGATGTTTCTGTGGTGAAGTCAAATAAGGAGAACAATACAGAGAGTATGCATAAAGACCAATACAGCTAAAAATTTAGAATTCAGTAGGGTTTTCTTTGTAAAATATTGGACCTTGCTTTAGCAAATTATATAAGCCTATGCCTAAACTCAAGCCTTTGTTAAATCAGGTCTTTTATACAGAAAGTGTACCTGTCGATACTAGCTAAAAATAATAAATATGTTATACCTCTCTAGCCCTTACTTGAAAATATTTTATGAGCACCATTAAAAGACGTATGTCTTAGTGGACATCCACTTGGTGGAGTGCTTCACTGTTCATCTGAATAGATCCTTTTCTGTTATCCATTAGAGCCATTCGGCATCTAAAATTTTTTGCCATCATTGATTTACACATATCTGAACTTTCTTCATCACTCTCTCAGTATTTCTTTATATTTCCACTCCTTTAAATAAAATTAATTTTACACTTCTCTTAGATCGGTTCTCAGTGGAATTGGTTTTGATTTCATGAAAATAAAAGCTATTTCTGTTTTCTACCACCGATACCCTCCTTAGAGTCATCAGATGAACTCAGTATATTTACTATATCTTTACCTTTTCAAGTTATGTACTCTTATGGAGCACACAGGCCCATTACTGTCTAATGAATGAGAGTAATGCATCAGGCTACCTGAGGCTCAGAAATAAAATTAATTAGAGTGTCAAGTGAACTGCAAGAACAAACTATGTATGCCTTCTACATACAATGAATGAACAGAAAGTAAAAATGATGTTAAGTCCTGGTTAAATAAATTTAAGGTACAGGGTGTAATACACTATATATAGCATATGGCACTCACCATGAGCATGCACACAATCAGCACGACACAGCTACACAGGGTGGTTGCTAAAACTCAGCCAGTCAACTGTGTATACGACCACGTTAACAATCTTTTCCGGAAGTTCACAATGTTCCCCAAGTTTCTGGATATCTTTCCTCAGTACGCCAAATGCTTCTCAAAGTTTTTAAAGGTGAGATGTATCACCAACTGCTGCTTAAAACCCTGCAGGATGATCATTTCCAAACTAGCAATTGTGTAAACTGTCTACCTTTCCTGCAGCCTGCATGTTTGATCTTAAGTTTGGAAAACATTCTTGTAGCAGCCTCTCGATCACTATTTTTGCCAAAAATTTACTTAACAGAAGAGACCATTATGACTGCTCGGTTGTCACTTTTTGATCAGCCTTATTTACTCAGGAGTCTGATCATTTACACAGTAGCTAAAGAGAGAAGTTCTCATTTCCAGAGAACACCTTCCCCTATCTGGCTACATCAAGAACTCTTCACATGACTTCAGTAGAACCGGGATATTTCCTGCCGTTAACACTTCAGCCAGTCTTTGATACATTAGAAGAGTTTTCTTCAATCACTTCCTTATTATTTCTCCAGTTGATTTCGCGTGGCAGGGTGATATTCGCCATTCCCTGATTAAACCCCTTCAAAATCAGTCCTCTGCCTGCGCTGGTCAAGCTCACATTCTGACTTGATGACCACACTTCCCGTTTCAGTTTTACTTAGCACATTCCAGAAGTCTGCCCATGCACTACGCATAACTAATACGTTTGCTGAAGAGGAGCTTCAGGGCCTATGTTTCTACATTGTTCCTCATTCTGTAATCCAGTTTTCTGTGCATCACATTCAGATTCTTTTTTGGATATTTTGGGTCCTGCTATGTTTTATTCAAGAACTCTCTCAGCTTTTTTTCTCTGTTTGACTAGTCTCCCAGTTTCATGGGATAAAGCATTCCTTTGCAACTTTACTCTGCCCAAGAATTTCATCAGTGGAGACGAAAATTGAGAATGACAATGATCTACCACTTGGAGGATGCTACAAACACATCAGTGTGATACTGATGGAAGTCAGTCAGAAAGGATCGTGTGAGCAAGATACCATTTATATTTCAGGAGGAGAGCAAACACCATTGTTCTTTACCAAAAAGCATGCTAAGGAACACATGAACTAAAACTTTCGAAACAGATTTTAGTTAGTTATAAGCAAAACACCAGCAGGATGTGATGATACTGCAGAATAGGAAGGACAGATGGGTGGACTGGTAGTAGAAATTGCTTCATAGTTTAAATCTTATCAAAATAATATTCCAAATAAAGGCATAGTTTAAACCTCAAAAATGCAGTTAATGAAATATATATCCTCACAGGCTTCCAGGTTAATATTCAGCCTGCAAGAATACTAGAAAACCTGACCAGAAATTCTGACCGTTTTCTTCTAGAGATCTTAAAGCATGGCTTCTTTTTATGAATTTACCTGGCTCTTTCAAATTTAAAATGGTTCAAAGAAAGCTATGAATTGTGGGACTTCAAATTGAGCTTGAGATGACATCTTAAAATGTTGTTCATACTACTGAGAAATGATACAGTAGATCTTACCTTATACGACTGGTGAAGGCTAAGTAAAGATGATTTCATACCAAGGCTAATAAACTGTTAGAGATTGTGTTTGGATTTCTAATGATTATTTTTAAGTCTTTGGAAAAATATATTAAAATATTGATACATGTGACTTTTTTAAAAAGCACTTGCTGTTGCTTCTGTCTTTTTTTTTTTGAGTATAGGCATTAGTTTAAAAAGTTGCAGATTAAAAAAAAAGTCATTGCACAATGAACGCATACCACTTCCACACCTCAGCATATTTCATTGCTGCTTTTCCTCCAGACATTGGAACAGATTTTTGAACGTGGTTTTGTTAAAAGGGTGCAGGGAAATTTTGCAGAGGGTTTCATTCTTGGTTCTGCTACTGATCCGCTCTGAGCTTCAGCAATATTCTTCTCACAGTGCATCTAATTTTCCTCCCATTTTTGATCTCCTCTACACGGATTGTGATCGCTTTTTCATTACGTACGATTGTGTCTTACAGTCTACTTGTACAACTCTTTGCACAGCGGGGTCCTCATCTTTCTAGGAACTCTAGCTGTTATTGCAGACCTGCAAGCACAAATCTATTCACTCAATTTCTATTTCTTCCTATTCTTTTCAAATATGAATAGTAACCTTCAGAGAGCCATTGGCAGTCCGGATCTTCAGATGCCCTTCTTCTCCACTCTCCACGCTTAAGCAAGGGGAATTGTTCTTTTGTAGGTCCTTTGCAAACATGAACATGGTATGTAAAGCAACCAATAAGATCGACACTTACAGTATTCAGTAAGTAGTCTAGACTGAGTGTTCCCCTTGTCCCTCATGATTTAAACCCTTGGAGCATGCTGTTGAGAGAACAAGTACGAGGTTTGGGCCTCCACAGGCAAGTAACAAAAAGTCTTCCCTGTAACGGCACAGCAGCGTAACAACAGAAAAGTAGCAGTTAATGAAGTGCTAGAATACCTTACCATTTCAAGATGCCCCTCCTGTCCTGCTACTGAAAATAAGACATGACCTGCTTCAGTCCACCATCTGCATAGTAGCGCAAGTGCCAATGGAATTAAGTTTTGCCCTTAGTATGCTAAAAGTGCTTTTGCATTTAGTATGCTGAGTTATGAATAGATATGTGGACATACTTCTGCCGTCCATTTCAGATAACCATCCCAGTAAGCCACATTACCATGGCATATTGCTAAGACGAAAGGTTCTGCAACAGAAATTAAACCCAAAGCCAAAGCTCTTCTTACACTCTGTGTTCCCTGGACTCCAGCTGCAAACAGGACTAGTCATGGACTTTCAGCCCTGGGCAACAGTCTTTCCTTTTCTCTGATAAATTCCTCTCCCTACTCTGATAAAGAGCCAGATTCCCCAGCTTCTTAAATCAAGTGGAGTTTTACCAACGTTTTTAATGACATCAGAAACAGGATCAAATCAGGAATTTTATTTATTATCTGTGTTAATATAAAAATAAAGTGCTTCTGTTTGAATGCTTAAGAATATACCTTAAGTAACCATGAAAATATTATTTCATTTAATGGTTTAGATTACTTTCTGAAAATAGTACTGGAGATTCAAGCATCCAAAAAGTGAAAGAGAATCAGTGTTATTCTGAGGAAGCCCAAAAGCAAAGCTGCAACAGTCCTACTGCTTAGCACTCCATCCCAACAGGCACCATTTTAAAATGTACATTTACCAGATGGTTAAACGAATTTAATTATTCAGTAAGAAAAGATTTTAATGTTATAAGACCAGGACTCAACAAAACCAAACAAACCCTGCTGGATCCCCAGTACAGAATCAAAAGAAGTATAATAAAAATGGTTTAACTTATAAATATTTGGGAACCTGCAGTGCTGGGAAGTAGCTTTCATACTTCTTTAATTCTAGTGTTGTGGTAATCACAGCTAAGAACAGCTGCTGCACACACTGACACTGAACAGAATAAGAAACAAAAAATAAGACTAACAGAGTGAGCAAATTCTAGGAAAACAGAACCTTGCTCATCTGAAAAAACAACACTAAAATCCTTTAGACACACCAGCTCACTTACTCTTGACTTCCTTAAATTGTTATAAATGTTGGATATAACCTCCTAGAAAGCTATACAGGTCTGCGAGAGTTCAGTGGTTGTACTCGGTCCCGAGCTATCTGAAGTTGTTTGAAAGCCAAAGTCCTTTACTTTGTTGAGGGAAAAGGCAGAAGGGGCACAGATTCTCTGCCCTGCCCTGCCCAACCACCTGCTACACCTATCCTGTAGGCAGTTCTGCTGCTGCTGCTGGCCACTGTCTGCTGCACGCTGAACTGTCAACAGTCAATGCTTTTTAGTCAACAGCCAACTGGTTAACAAAAAAGTGATACCTTTTGGAACCACCTCACATTTAATATTCTAGTTCATGATACCCCTGTGACAGGATCAGAGTGCCAACAAAAGCGGTGGATTTCAACAAATATGGCTGTTGGTAATAAAAAGCCTAGGCCCCCAAAGCCCACATCCATTTGTCCTTAGTTTTTCTAGAGGACATGAGTTGACAATCCTGTCAAACACAAAAAATTTTCCCTGTTTCTAAACCTTTGTTTGTATATCACTATTAATTCTCATCACATCACTCTCAGAAGAAGGCCCACTGTCTTCCTACACCTGAAATGCCTGCAGGAAAGTGGGGAATACGTAATGTGCAATGTTTAACAATGGTACATGAGTGTCTGCGGCCCAAAGACCGCTCACCAGTGTTTCGTCTTAGCAAAAACACTTCATGCAAAAGCATGCAGGATAGCCCCTTGCGTGCCCATCTGCTAAATGCTCATTGCCATGCACTGATGACCGAATGGAAATATATTATGAAACTGAAGGGACACCTCAAGGTTATTAGGCCTAAAAATGGACCTACCTTGACATTTTCCCCATATTGTAGGCCTTACCTTAAAGAGGGACATTCACACTGAAGCAAACTTGAAAAGAGAGAACATTTACACAAAAAGAAATTTACTCGGCCAGTAATTTCCTATTCCTTTTGGCATTACTGAATGATAGTGCATTTTAAAGGGCTTCTTCCCCACAGTGTAAAGGCAAAGTCGTAATTCTGCACCTATGACAATACAATCCACTGTCACAAAAAATAAAAGGCGTGTCAAAAAACCCCCCCTAAAACAGTATCATGACTCCCCAACAGGAGGCTTTAAAAATCCCTCGCGAAAAGGTAAAAACATCTTTGCCTCTTAGCGGCCACGCACGGAAATAAATCTGAAAACATGGGCAGGTTTGTAAGACTCCTGTCCCAGTCTAACCTATCTGAAAGTTTTCTCCAGGCAAGCGGTCCCTCTTTAAGGATCCCAGCCGCATGTCACAGTACGCAGAGGGCCGCTGCAGCAGTGGAAACACGCACCTGGCTCAGCGACCACGTGAGCAGTCGCTGGGCAGTGCGGCACCCGCTCCTGGGCAGGTGCAGCCTCTCTGCCCGGTCGCCTCTGCAACCAGGCTAACCGCCCGCTCCAAAGGCGCTGATCGGCACTCGCTGTTTATTACCCAGTTTTCAAGCGCTGTGGGCACCTGGCTTGGCACAGGTCACTGCCAACGGTCTGCCGAAATTTCGCCCGTTTTTCAGGCTTTTTTTTGGGGGGGGGGGGATGGGGGGAAGAAAAAAAAAACGGCTAGTGCTCACTGACTCAAGTTGTAGCGCTCGCTCATTGGCTAGCACTAGAATTTGGTATCTGGGGACGATTTTATTTCAAACCTTTGCTGCAGCGCAAAATTAAAAGAGAACACCACATTGCTGGCATCCTTAAGTCAAGACTTAACACGGGAGTCTAGACTCGGGAGGAAACTCAACACAGACACGGTGGCTCGGAGAATGATAACTAAGGGGGGAGGGGATCAGACCACGGTTTATCTCAGAGTTACAGGTAAAAAGAGAGACGTGCAAATTAATGTAGGAAATTTGAGACTGAAAATCAAGACGACGTCTACTAGCACTGAGGTCTGGTACAGCACAGAACACTCTTCCAAGGGAAGTGATGCAGGTTTAGTCAGTTTGAAGCCAGGCTGATCTTGAACATTTGGATTTTAACACCTCTCAGTCACATTGTTCCTCTGCTGTCATAGCATTTAACTGTGCATTAAGCGTTTGGAGATACTGTTAGCTCCACAGAGCGGAAAGTGAGACATTAACAAGGTGAGGTGACGAGTCGCGGGCCACTCCCTCAGTTTCTAGAAAAGCTGGTAAAAGAACCTATTTTCAGGTGTCTGGTTTTAGTTGCTAGACCAATCCTCTATCCCCGAGAAGTCAGAACTGGAGCGAGAACACACAAATGTTGAGAAAACATTCTCCATGATAAAAGAGGAGGAACGGAAGAGTCTGAAAAATGGAGAGAGTCAGATCAGAAGAACTAAACAGGCCCTTTTGGCAGCACCTGCTTTGATTCCATCCTGCAAGACACAATTCGGCAACAGTCTACCATCTTGCTCGTTTTGTTTCTAACACTCTTAAAGAGAGTTAGCTTCTACAGTGGAAAAACGAGAATTTACAAAGGCACAGATAAAATTAAAATAATGTCTTGTTCTGTGAAAGCTGCACATTCACAGCAAATCACGATAATATGATTATTTTGTTAACGCCGTGTTTATATAGCCACACTAAGAATGGATTGCCACAGGCACTGATAAAACCATTAGAGATGACACTTTGGCTTAATTGAGAAAAAGATAATACATATGGCAAACACCTGTTTTTACCAGGCTTTGTATTACCCTCTGGCTCAGCGTTCTTCAGCCTTTCCATGTTGAGGACTCCTTAGGCAAAGTCTCAAATTTTCCCAGCCCTAACATTTACAACAGGGGGGAATGAAAATGACAATTTTGTTGGCATGCATGCATGCAGGTTGACAGAGAAAAGTCAGCCTGAAAGGGTAAGAGTGTGCAGGCAGTGAGATTTTCTTTGCTGTAAACTGCGTAAAAGTTTCCTACAGTCTCACAGTTCCTCACGCTTCTTTCAGGGCACAGAGTCACTGTGATCTACAGCTTAAGCGACACGATAGTAAGTTTATTGTGCTGGGCTAGCTCTACAAAGAAAGAAGAAATTGATGCTCTTATGAAGCTATTGCTGACTTCAGACAAATGAGCTACGAATTTAGGACCACAAATTTCCTCCATTCCTGGCAAGTGAGCCCAGGGAGACTGGGATGTTACCACTCTTTACGCCACTTGTGCACACTTCTCTGTGAACTTCACTGGCTGATGTTAGTGGTAAATTAGCAGGCCAGAACTGCATCCTGGAAAGCCTGCAGCTGACCAGCTGTGCCCTCAGAAATGGCACAAAGCAACACAATTTCTTGCAGGGAATCTAAGAGTAAGGCAGCAGCAAAATATGTCAAATACGCTTTTGCTTCACTGTTTCAAATGTAAACTTTGCCAATAAATAACAACTTGGACAAAATAAATTACATTAGTACGTATTCAAGGTGCAACACTTATCCGTTTCAATCACTGTTTTGAATGCATATTTTATTATTTAGTGTGGGATAAATAGAATCAGCCTATCATGTCACTAAGCAAGATTGGCCATAGTTACAACAGTATCGATGACTTCGGTAGGAATCAATCTACTGCACCTTTGTTGTAATATGGTAAACATGCTTTGAAAAGAGAGATAATCCAGGTCAACCAAGCCAAGAGCATAACCATGGAAACAAAGAAAGATGGAGAGCAGAGAAGCACCGAGTACTATCAAAGCCTTTGTGGCCCTTGGGCAATAAATTATGTTGGAAACTATAGCCAGCTGTTAGGGCCAGCGATCAGGGAGATTTCATTCCCCAAATGGAAAAATTCCAGGAAAAATATGTGAGCCAAAATATCTCAACTTAGGAATAAAGTGCCTCAAAAGGAGTTCTGCTTCACAACAATGACTTTGGAGAACAGACTTCTGTCCACACTGAAATTGTCCTTATTTCTTGAATACAAAATTACACATTCATGTCTGTGTTAAAAGCAGCACAGAAGAATAATAACAGTCAGAAAGTTTCAAGACATTCAGTGAAACTCTAAGAATCAGCTTTTTATGAACAGTGAAAATGATTGCCAAGGTCACTGGAACTTACATGCAGCAAATATCTTCTATATACCTGTGCAAAAGTCTGCTTGATTTCTAATATTTCCCCTCAACACAGATTCCCCAGCGCTATTACTTTTTCTCTAGCAGCCTAACCTTCATAACAGCGCCACATGGGTGAAACTGTTAATATAATAAATCATAGTATCTATCAAAGAATAAATTAATTTGAAACTGTAAAGCTTTACAAATCTGAATCTACGAAACGAAGGGCTGGTAGACAATATGCATCACAGCACTGGGCCCCAGTGCATTTTCACCCCTGCATATTCGCTGTTCTAGGTCCTTAAGCTGAAATAGCAGCCAAAGATCCTTCACGGCAGGTTTTAAGGCCACCAGATCTGCTTCCATTGCCTTTATCTAGCACAACCTGGTGTTCCACTCCTGTCACTGCTTAGCAGTCTAAACCTAAGCTCTTGCAAGCCATCGAGAAACACAGCTAGCTTTTCAAAGATCTTTTGTATTTACGTAATTCTCATTTAAAGTCTGAAGACAGTTAGGAAAGAAATTTCAGCTTCCAAGACATCATTAGAATCAGCAAATCATTAACAAACTGGCAGTACATTAATGTTATTAACTTCTGATATAATAAAGAATATATTTGTATACATTCACAGCATGAATGAGATTTAAAAAAAAAAAAACTCTCAAAAATCTGGCTAATAAATAGCCATGTAGTGTTTCTTCCAAGTCCAGTTGGAAAATTCAAACTTCCGGTTGGCAGAGTTGGAGACCTACCTGAACTATGGAGAGACAGAGGTCTTTCACTATTATGTAATCCAGCTCTTCAGAAAACCTATTATGGTCTCCTCTGAAAAGAGCTGGAAGCTGCTGCTCAGACTGCCATGGAGGAGCCAATGGGAATCTTGGTACTGATTTCGAAAGGATACAGACCAAGCGTACATGTAGCAGAGCAAGAATAAAAGGTATGAGAAAAGAAAAAGGCTGTCGTGCTACCAAGGTATGCCCAAGCATTTGGGGGATCAGTGGAGCAGCGAGGCAGAACTGAAGCAGCATTTGTTTTGATGCTAGAACCTCAGTGACCTCCCTTGGGAGATTATTCCACTCAGTGTTGGATCATTTTCCCTAATGCATTTAAAGGTTTAGTGTCAGGGTTTTATTCTACCCAGAGCTCACTTGAATAGATGCTATGTTTGAAAATTTATTAAAGTGTGTATGATATAGTAATTATAAAATTTCCCCCCTTAGTCATCTTAACTATTGGTGAGAAAATAGTTGAATACCTGTGTAAGTGTGTGCATTCTTGCATGAGCACAATTTTATATGTGCATGCCAATCTCAGTTTGAATGCACATAGGACTACATATATGTTGTATGTTGTTCTTGCACATATGTGCACTCATAACACACGTAAGAATGTCTATTTTCTGACTAATAATCTGGCTATTTTTACAGTCCTAGGCTCACCTAAAGATAAAATGATAAACATCATTTTTTTAATCCCCTTTTAACATAACAAGTCACTTCTACTTAATGGATTGCTCTTTATCAATACTGAAGGAGGTGAAAAACCAAAAAAGATTCCAAACATAGGCATTATAAGACTGGTGCAATTATGTTTATTAATCTGAATGAATAAATCTTAATGCAACTCTCACAGCTCCATTTAGAGAGGAACTCTCTATCTACATTTTAAGGTAGACTTTAATTTCATTAGCTCCCAACTTATTCCTTTTTTTTTTTTTTTGGTATCTTTCAAAGTGAGTGCAATTTCTCCTAGCTTGGCAAGTATACAAAATCACCTTGTCAGCATTTATGAAGATACTCAATTTTACTGCCTTAACAATTCCCCACAGATAATTCAACAGATTCCTTTCCCATTTCTAAAGCTGCATCATTAATAATCGTATTTTCTTGGTATGATTTTTCTGTCCAGCCTGGATGTGTGTCACACCTTACTTTCCAACTAATAATTTGTTCACTCTTAAGAGGACAAGTAAAAATTTCAGTATGATCTTGCTCAAGATTTTCATACAACAACAAAACCCGAACAGTTGCAAAATTTATAGAGCTCGTATGAAACAGCTGACGGATCATAAACCTAGTGTAATTATACAATCTATACCCTTTCTAAGTGTAGAAAATTTGTCAGGATCACATCACTATGGAAGATATCTTCCATAGCAAATAGACTGAGAACATAGAAATAATAGTGATGCCTGTACAATAGACTACACGCTGTCTAAATTCACCACCATAAAGAGAGAGCTCAGAACAAAAAAAAGGCATACAGAACTATTGGCTATACGAATCAGACTAGGTAGAATAAAGAAAGTTGGCGTATATAATACGGGAAGAAGCAGTATAAAAATTCAACACTATAGAAGCAGCCTGAAGAAAAATGAAAGAAGGTGTAATTAAAGCATAATGTATAAAATCAGCCTAACATTTATTAAAGGACTACCGGCTATCTCTGAATTTTTACAAAGGACTGCTCAGAAATTTTCTGAAATCACTACTAAAGCTGAAGTCCCCAACTAAAATATCATTAAATGGAACAGGTAAAGGAGGGAAGGAACAAAATGGCAGGAGTGAATATAATAAAAATGGTTTTCCAATCTAACGGCAGTGACATAAATACCAGAAAGAGAAAGAAGGTGCACTGAGAGTCTAGAAGGCATTTATATCAGCAATGAATAAAAGGGTCTGACATACCGAATTCCTCCTGACCTTTAAGAATAACTACCACAACAAGGACTGCTTACTGAAACAATAAAAGCCTTGTAAAAATAGCTATTGACAAAAGTGAATGTGCATCTTCAAACATCAGCGGAAAACACCTAATAAACAGACTGGATGTGAGGAATCTGGGACTTATTAGACGGCAGGCATAAATTGTAAATTACTTTGGAATTGTGCATTCTGACTTGGCAACGATATTACCAAAACATTGATAAACATGGAGGGAAGTTATAGCAAAGCAACCAAAATATTCTGAGATGAAAGGCCAAATTTTTATAATAACAGGAAAAGAGCTACACACAAGTAGCTCTGCTGAAAGCTGAACAAGGCTGTCCGCAGCTACCTGAGGGCTGTGGAGTCTGAATGGAAAGCAGTTAGTTACAGTATTAAATCATTTCAAATAGACACTAACAGGGTTAATATGGGGTTTGCACTTTCTGCCGCAGTGTAGAGGTTCATAAGGCAGCTCAGGCATTAGGTGCAATGCAGCCCCACCTCCAGAGTACAGAGCAGTTGGGCAGAAGGGTAAAATAGCTGGCATGTCCAGCTGGCTGGTCTTTCTCCAGCACAGGGCCTGGCTCATGCAATCCCTGTGTCCATAACTACTGAAGGACAAGCTTTCCATTCTTCAAAAAAATACATTGAGCAAAACTTCCCCATAGGATAACATTACATCTCAACATTACTCTTAGAAAGACATTCACAAAGGCTAACTTTCACCTACAGATGTCAATCCAGGCTCTTTTTCCATAGCACATGTGCACGTGAGAGAGACTCCTCCAAAAGCGGATTCAGAGCAGCTGCTTTAGGCTCCTGTTCTGAACGGTCCCTGCATGAGCAGCCCCACCTTCACCCTCCACACAGGCAACTTAGGGAAATGCACCTCGCTGCACTAAACTTATACGTATGAATGCAATAGACAGTAATTCTGTAATGACAGAGGTGATTTCTCTAGCTCTAACTTTTATGAATCAGGATTCAGGGTTAAGCTCCAATTTTTTTTTTAATATCTTCATAAATGATCTAAGGAAAGAAACAAACAAGTACCTTAACCATATTTACAGGCAAGTCAAATATTGTAATTCGGAAGGTGCAAAGTCAAAAGATGTGAATCAATCTCTAAGGATTTATCATAAAATTATTTCCATTTCCTGCTCTGATACAAAATTTACTGTACATATTCTCAGCTAAAAAGCTGACATTTGGTGTCAGCTAAAAAGCTGACATTTGATTATTTTTATCCAGAGGAAGGAAAGAAAAATAAAGTATTTTTGCTTGGCTTTTGTTGTTTCTGCATGTGACACCGAGGCTTCCATATTTTGTCAGCTCAAAATATAAATACTTGATTATTACTTAGGAACAAGTAAATACATCAACTTATCTATGACGTATGTTTCTTTCCCCCATAAAGCTGATTTTTCATCTATCTTCAGTTAAAATACTAATAATCACAAATTCATTCCTCTGCCTTTCACCACTAAATCCACCGGCCTTTGGCAATGCAGGACTGTAGCAGAGTTCATATAGGAAGTTTATACCTCATTGCAATACACTCTTCACATCGAGGTATCTTTAGGAACGCAGGAAAATAATTAAAAACAGGGCCTTGAACTCTCTCTCATGGTTTATGTGACTGCATATAAATCTCTTCCTGTGCATTAATCTGTTCTTGAGACTTACCTTCACAGAAACAATGACAAAGCAATCTTTGCCGCATGATTCCTATCTTCCTAAGGTTATGTTTCAACCCCCAAATTTGGTATCAAGTAGTTTAATGTTTCAAAACAGCCAACAACCAGACTTTTCAAACCAAGCTTTCTCTGAATGTTACGCAAACTGCTACTTACAATCCGAGGCTTGAAGGGCGGCTTGATTTTCCTTTGTTCTAGAAGGACCCAGTCAATTTCCTTGAAAAACGGATGCTGCTTAATCGCGTCTTCCCCATTTTGTGACGCCACACAGCCAAGTCGCTTGTTTGGGTTTTTTGTCATGAACTGAAGGGTGGGGGAGGGAGAGGAGGAAAAAGTCACAAAACATTAATGACAATGGCTGGAAACCGTTCGCAATTCAATTATGCATTCAAATTCCCACTGCCTATTTTTCAAAGACATCCCCGTTCAAAAATTGATTCTTCCTGTATGTGCAGCAAGGACCCCCTCTAAATTTCAGAGGTTCGAGTCCAACTAGAAAATGCAGAGACTCTGATGTGAGTATTTCCTGCAGAAAGCACTTTCAGCTGATTTCCAAGACCTCCTAATTTCATCTGGCTGGGAGTGCTGCAAGAATAGCTTCTCTTTCAGCGTTTCAACTTCCAGTTTTGGCCAAAACACTAAAAGAAAGAAAATATTAAACTCTCCAGAGACAGTTTAAAATCGATGTTCAGGATAGCTCTTACTGCATCTTGCCTTGTTTGCGCTACCTGAAGTATTAATCTGGGGGGTAGGCGCTACATATTGTTCTTACTGCTATGTCTTTCCCTTCGATACATAGGTTGTATAAACATACTCTGCATTCAGGTGGACACGCGGAAATCCCTAACCTCCTCCCGCATTTCTAGCACTCTGCTCGGATATGAATAAGACCAGCAGTTGCAGCAATGGGAACTACAAGAATCCAGGAAATACGCTGACTGATCAGTAACAGGACAAAGCTTCCCTTGAGAAACAACGTTACATAACTTGCACCTTCCTTTTTCATCGTCAGCACAGGATACTGCTATCAATTGCATGGCTGCAGCAACGGGAACTAGTCGGTCTCCTCTAGTGTGATAACTTCTAGGATTCTCCCTCTTAAACCCCTGTTATTCCTTTCATCCAGATGCTGTACAGCTCATGCAAGGCACTGACATCAAACGATGGCAGCTAAGCATGTATGTTCTGATTCTGATCTGTTATTCCTTCCTTCTCTTATTAGCAATTGCTCTACCTATTTCCTAAAGCACGTCAACACCGCATCCTTTCAATTCAAGCAGCAACGACCACTGCTCTTACATAAACACATATACACACGGCAAACATAAAATATAGAATTATCTCAAGCTCTGCTATGATTTCACTATCAGCTATTATTATAACACTTTTAAAATTCAAAAATTTGTATAAATGCAGCAAAATGTAATAATTGTCCATTGTCTTTTTAACCAAGGTACCACATTACACTATACATCTGTAGAGAAAAAAATCTTAGCAAAAAAAAAAAAAAATTACAGTAATGTATACCCTCGCTTTAATTCCCCAGTTATTACAGAATCAAAGCCCTGAAGATGGCTTAAGATAGCTAGGTCAACTATCCACAGCAGAATAGCATTGCTATCCCTGTAAAGGCATAAAGCAAATCAGCCAGGCAGCTCTCTGTGGTTCCTGAAACATGTGCGCCACCCCAAAGACGACTCTTTCTGTTTGGCCTTGTGTTCAACCGTTCCCCAAGTTCTTTTGCAAGTGGATAAGTCATATCTAAATTACAGCCCATATTTTCTACGGGCAGGAGAAACAAAGGTTTTGAAAGGATTACTGTGCTTTGGTGAGGTCTCTTGGAAAACCACAAAATGCATTCCTACGTTCCTCTGCTTTATTTCACCTCCAGGAGTCTCTGGTGACTGGGAGAAAGCAGGCCAGGGAGCAGCAGCCATGTGCTTTGGAGAAACAGCACACGGAAACTACAGCATGCGCTTATCGAACTGCATAATCCAGGTCTCAAAGAAGCAAAATCTGGTCCTATTTTTGTATTAAGCTGGAAGCAGGGAAAATACCAGAACATGTCATTTTTAAGAACTGCAGGAGAAGAAAATGCTACTAGGTAGCACACTTCAGTTTTGTACTTCACAAATTTCAGGAAACTTGGACACAGATGACGGAGGGAGAACAAGTTTGAAGAATGAATAACTAAGTATTAACCAAAAGAATAATTAAGTTTATCATATGCAATAATCTCAAAATTCTGATGTGGATATTTAATTCTATAAATTAAGTTTCCTGCGATAAATATTGACTTTTTCACCCCTGATTTCTATTTGTGAATCATAAGATGACACAGGTTATTTATTCTCTTGTTTATCAACAGCATCAACAATGATGCAACCGTCACCACACTGACTGGGTTAACTGTACAGCGTTGATGAGATGGTTGCCAATGGAGCTGACAGCCATAGCCATAACAGTTGCCCTTTTATTTTCCTGTGTTAAGATAGGAACCTCCCTTTACTAAAAGAGCAGAACTCTCTTAATGGCAGAGCTCCTACTGACTTATACGAAAACCGAACAAAAGGTGGCTGAGATAGCCATGCCACTCGGGGCACCTGAATCAGGCTTCTGAAACTTTGCTTCTTGAAGTAAACTGCACAGCTGAAAAACAGAGTTCTGCCTCTGTCTCCCCAGAGGTCTGTGTCATTCGGATAGGCAGGGAACACGTCCCATCAGTAGCTGTGCAGACACAACCTCTCTCCACTGCTTGCGCAGAAGCACAGAGCTGGGCGCAACCTACAACCTGACTGTCATACATTCCTGTATTGTCAACAGTAAGTATTCTAATTTCAATGAAGAATTGTTTTCCTTACAAGACAGGAAAGGATTCTAAATAGCAATTCCTGTCAATTCACAGGAACAGGACTAACAAGATTTGTGGGATTTCACGGGATAAGCAACGCACTGCCTTGCCGTACTGTAAAATTATCCCCAAAAGTATTTTGTTAGAAATAATGACAGAACTGCTTCTTGAGAAAATAAAAAAACATTGTTACTCAATGTAAGTGACTGTCATGTTGTTAAACTTTCCTTACATGCTATTTGGAGAAGTGTAAAAAATACACAGTTTCTAAAGAATAAAATCCACCTCTCATAGCACAATGTGAGGAAACGAAGTGTTCCAAAGCTAATCCCTTGCTAGCATTCAGCACTAAAATACATAGACGCCTCTTTCTTTCCTCCATTCTTCCTGTTCTTCATTTAACAGAATGTGGACAAAGATGAGATGAAGACTGCAAGGTTCAAACTTGTTTCACACCATAGCTGCACAGGCAGCAGGTTGCTAAATGTAAGGGAACGTTTTCTTCTTCTGATGTAAACTGGAACAGCTCCATTCACTTCTATATAATTTATGCCAACCAAGACATCTTGCCCAAAGAGGAATCTCTTACTAGAGTACAAATCTGTTCAATGGATGCAGCTCTCTTTTTAAGGTTTAAAATGGCATTAAGGATTGACTCTTGCTAGAAACTTTAAAAAATGGACTACAGTAGAATATAAATAAGCATACTACTATCAAAATGTAGAACTAGGAAAACAGCCTCACGAAAATTAAATTAAATGTTTTTATTAAAGTCAAGCTTAAGAGAAACTAGTGCTCAATGCCCTTGTACTTACATTCACAAAAATATAGTTTAAACATGCAGCCCAATCCCGTGTCTGCATTTGTGTGTGGTTAATGACAGGTATAACAGCAGCAGTTAGACTTCTTGCTGCTTGCCACAAATGAGACACACAGTAAGGCTGACTGTTAAATCTGTTTCTCCCTTTCCTCTGCAAATCAGATACCTTCTCCCAGTACATGCAATGGCTCTGGCACTACACATTTTATCAAGGGTTATCAGTTAACATTTCCCCTCCAACAAATGTTTCCATAATTCAAGAATAATAGATACTTCAGTTAATCTAGACTCACAGAAAGAAGTCTGGGGATGGGGAGTCAAAGGAACAGATCTCGCAGAGACTGAAACCAAAACACCATACAGACAATCTCCTGGACTTTAGTGAAGGTCAGATGCAGATAGGAACATCGACAAAACACCCTTTCTCTACCATAGGCCAAAATAACCCCTGGACCCTGGATATCAGTCTGATACTTGCAGCTCAAGTCCATAAATTTTAATGCCTGAACTGAAAATAACTGAAGTGTCTGGGAACAAAAAAAAAAAGCACATGAAAGTATCATGTCAGCTAATAAAAAGACAAAGGAGAGGTAGTTCAGGGGAGAAAGGAGAATATGTGTGAAGGTCATCTTTAATTAATCCTCCTGTGTTCTCACAACAGTGGATGGAGCAGAAGAGACACTCTGCAAACAATTCAGAGGTTAACTTGGACTTCTGATATGAAGCATCCTCTAGAGGATGTCTGTCTCTCTCTTTCGGCTAGAATGAGCCCGAAGGTATTCATATCTGTTTCAAAATGTAACCCCGCACAGAGATCTCTGTAGGACCTTACACTATCAGCCGCCTTCTTAAATTGAAAGTCTCCTTTATTCCAGGAATTCAAAGAAAAATTGAGCTCAAGAAGATGGAAAATTGGAAGAAAATATGTTATTTTTTAAGCTAATAATCCTCCTCATGCTTTCAAAAAATGGAAATCAGTATACTGCTGCTGTTTTGTTTTGCTTTTTATTGTAAGAGGATACCAGCACAGAAGAAGGGACTGATGTCAGTGTCACACTAATGAAGTACACCTAACTTCAGAGAGGTATTCTGAAAACGGAAGCTGCCTGGTGACACATTGTGCCTGAGTAAAAAAATTGCTGCAGTCGGTGGCACACATTTCTGTCTCGTCACCTGCTGTGTTTCAAAACACTGACCAGGGCAGAAACAGTTAACACTGGAGTAAGACTGGTTATGAAATGGCTATGAAGAGTAAGGAGTACAATATGCAGCTCTAAACAGAAGGCTTTCAACCTGGCTTGATATTAGAGGAAGAAAGGTAGCAGGACGGCACTTACGGTAAGTGGATTAAACAAAACTACTGACACTGTTTCTTTAATTACATACTACTACCCCCGCTCCTAGGGAACATGCGGCATATAAAGTGTCAAAGTGATAACACGGTTCTAGTTGGCTGGGTTTTCCCTGAAACATGAATCTGCGGTACGCAGATTTACACAGCGTACAACTGCCTGGAATACAAACAGTCTGTTCCTTTCCCACAAGCAGTGTAATTTATCCCAGGCCCCATTATCCTAACAGTGGCACTCTGAACTGAGGTTGAACTCCCAGTGGTGACTGTTCTCAATGACTCTAGGCAAATTCAATTTTAATCAAAAAAAAAAACAAAGAGGAGGAGGAGGAAAACAAGTAACTGAAGACTCACTGCTTTTAAAATGCTGACGGCTTCTTTACTGAGCCAGACTGGATATAAGACATCATCGTGAAGGATGGATTCAAAGAGATCATCTTCGTTGTCAGCTTCAAAGGGGGGTTGCCCAGCCATCATTTCGTACATGAGAACCCCGAGAGCCCACCAGTCCACCGATGGGCCATACTCTAACTCCTGGAGGATCTAGTGTAGAAAGAGAGATCAGATTGAACAGGCAAATTAGACAACACTTCCAGCTGCACATTTAATGGTACAACACGAATATACCTCCTCTTTCCCCTACGGCCTGAAAAGGACTCAACCCCACACTGATTTCAGTAACAGCAGGCATAGTTTCATGGTTTCTTACCCATGCCATTTACACTAACAGAGCTAAGTGTCCGTGTGTAGTTCTCAGAAGTACTAACCGAGTTTATCAGTCCCTTGAGTAAAAGGGTATGTCCACGAGCAAAAGAGCTGTATATCCTTCCAAACTGTTTATAACATGTCATGCTATAGGGGAAAAAGAAATCACATATACAAAACAGATTGGTGGAAAACGTGAAACACTTCCTTCTCTCTGTCTTGAACAAAACAAACTGAATCAGTTTGTGCCGCTGCACAGCGATCATTTGAGAGATTTATACTAGTCCTTTAGGTAGGACTGAAGGAAGCCAAAAGCACTTTTGCTGAAGTTCTTTTCACAGCATTAAAACACTGCACAATGCATGGCTGTACAAACCGCTTTAATTGCCTTCGCTTTCAGAAAAAACAGCTACAACTTTTCCTGTGGCACAAGTTCAACTTTGTAGCAAACACCTTTAGTAGGGAGTAGTAGCTTAGCATGATGGATTACTACTGTATTACTTGGTGTTACACAACTACGGCTGTACAAAGAACAAGGTTAATTCTTGGCTCCCCTCCACGGAAAAGAAGCTTGCAGTTTGGCTGCAACGTTTCACCATGACAGGGGACTGGGAAAAGAAGGGTAGGCAACTCTTTACGGTGAAGCTCAATGGCTTAAAATGAGTTGGAACAGCAAACAACCACATCGACCTCTTGCACAGTACTACTATTACTGACAGAATCCTCCTGGTGAACTGCATTTCTTCAGTACTGTTTTTGGGAATCATGATTGTACTGTATATACGAAACCACATACAGTCTTAACATAAAGACAGAAATGAGTTTAATACTTGAATCCAGACGGCTGGATCCCAATTAGATTCTTGGGTGACTAGATATTAAACTTTAGAGAGATTAATTATAGAAAATAATACTCTTAAAAACTGGAATTTTCCACTGTTCTGGGCACTCTTTGGAACTCAGATTTTGCTAAAGAAAAGAAAATTGAAAGATATCAGTATGATGCAAATAGAAGTAGGAGATAAGGTTGCTGCAAATAAAATAACAAAATGGAAACTTAAGTTACTACCTTCATGTAAAAGTTCCCGGAATCTTATTATTGCTTGACTTTTGGTAATAATTTTTAAAGGACTCATCAAAGGACTCAACTCATAAACAGAATGAGAAAACAATTCCTACAAAAATGAAAATATCACCTTTGCTTTTTTTTATTTTTTATGGCCAGAGTACTTCTCAAACTCAATAAAAAACTCATTCATTGATATTATGACAGTGTCAAGATGATTCCCACCTTATCACTTGTGCTACCCAAGCTTGACAGCCATGAATGGTAGCAATATAGATTTCAGACTTACCATCTTTAGCAAATAACAAACTAACATTTTTTGCCCACTGCAAATTTATGGTTCATGAAAGACAAACCAATGAAACTTTGCACTAAACCAGCACACTGAATCTTTGGCAAAAAGGTTAATAACTAAAGTGAACAGACAAAGTCTGTCTAGGAGACAGTCTAACCATATCATATTGACTCATTTCAGGCACTTGGAAAGTGCATTGCATAATATTAACATTTAGGATATGTAAAATCACAACAAATACGTGTCATTTCTTTTATCCATCCAATAAACTCCTTCGAATGAATCTGGATGTTGCAAACTGAGATGCAACACCCATATGAAAAGCTCCCATTTCCTGTTCATCCATATGAATGGAAATATCACAAATATAGTATCTTTTACTCACAAGTACTTTACAGAAAGGAAATAATGATATTCCCACAAAGATCTAATGCAAAATGATACCAAACTATGCTCCCTTGCATCAGAATATCACCTTATAAGTCTCACTAAAAATTAAAAACATTTTCTTATCTACTGAGTGATGGTAGTACTCAATTGCATCTAGCACCTTAGAGACTAATAAGTGCTTTCAGAGTGATACTGATTCAGAAATGAGAATATGCAGAAGAATATTGTTAAGCTCAGGGAAGAAATAACAGAAAAGCCATACTTTGCCACTCCTACCAATACAGAATACTGCTTGCTCCTCCTAGAGCAACAGATTTCTGCAAGATTACCCAGGAAGAACTGTGGCAGAGTCTAGTCTGTATCTTCTACTAATTTCATTTACATGCAAAATAGGTTTAAAACAACACAAGTAACACAGTCCATCTGGCGAACGATAATATCTGTATTCTTAGTGCAATGCAAAAAATACCTCTGGCGCTATATAGTCAGGCGTGCCACAAAAGGTTGTGGTTGTCACTCCATTCAGAATCCCTTCTTTGCACATTCCAAAGTCAGCCAGCTTACAGTGGCCTTCAGCATCCAGAAGAATATTGTCCAGTTTCAGATCCCTGTAATAAAAAGGCCCAAAATTAAATCAGCTTTCAAGTTTTGAACATGTGCTCCTAAATTTGAGCACAAACTATACAGAAATAGGTGGTTTCACAAAACACCCCATACTTTACATATGCACTGGAAAAGCTGGTAGCACTCACTAAGTAGGCCTGGTTAAAGCCAGTAATGAAGTAGGTAATGACAAGCACTTTGCAAGACCAGGCCTTTACTCTTTCCTTAGCAACATGATAGCACAATTGTTTTCAACACAGCATCAGATATGCATGGAAAAGGTTTAGTCTCTTTAGCTTGCTACATATCTCAGGTTCCATCCACGTGAAGTATGAAACATGTCCGACAGTGAAGCCAATTTCCATCTTTGCATCAGTACAGAGTACCAGTTTACTGATATTCTATTACATGGGTTGAATTAATTACTTTTAGCCTTGGATTATTTTGCTTTGGATTCTTAAGGAATACTTGTAATTCGAAATCCTGATCCCAATGAGAGGGCTGAAAGACAATATTTCCACATTTGCAAAGTGTAATTATTTTCTGCAAGTTTAAAAGCTGCTCAGAAATACTCTCACAGGAATATTTTGCATTCATTGTTAAACAACACATCTTAGCAGCTGTCTCTGATCACCTTCTGTACAAATGTGTTTGTTTCGAAAATACACAATTCGTCGGTTATTAAATTGGGTGAGGTCAAAAACAGGTTGAGAAAGGGATATCCACCTTTCCTGTCTTGCTCTCTGCACATTTTCTAAATATACCATTGATGGTTATCTCACAAGCCAACACAATGGATGCTAGGTACCATTTAATTTACCTGCCACTTGCCTTAGACTAAGCTAAGAAAGGATCTGGAAAGTCAGTGCATAAAAAATCCCTTAGCTGCATGAAAAAACAAGTAAAAATAGTTTACCACATATAAATAATAAAATAAACCAAAAAAAAGACAACAAATAACATCCATATTGCAGGGCTTATTTTATTTTAATATTTCTGTCTGGGCTCTAAGTACCTCTGCAGTGTATTAAAAATATACAGTAATATGTAAATGAAGACATCGTCCGTATGAATACATATGGAGGTGAGAATCAAAAGCACAACACATGTCCTTTGGTGACTCCAAGTGTGGATACTTGCTTGTCAGAACTTTGCTGCTAGCACTAGTAGAGAAGTTTCCACAGACGGAATCCATCAGAAATAACTATGCGGACATGCTCTAAATCAGATTGAGGAATAACATCACCTGCCAGCCTGTGTGAACAAATCTCATCCCGAAAGCCTAAAGAAAGATACAGGTTTCATTGCAAAAGTCCTTAATGCCAGGAAATTCCTTCTGAGTGAGGAGTGAGAAGCCTTCACCTCCCTCCGAGGATTTCTTTTGGAGAAGTGCCTCCCTGTCAACTCCCGGTCTTCGGAATCAAAGTCAGCATAACGTAGTGGAAGCATTCAGACACATTAAATGATTAAACAGCCCTTCAAAGGTTGCATTATGTTGGAGTTTCCCTGGACATGTCCAGGGCTACAGTATGCTTGGATTTCCATGGACATGTTCATTTTCTTCCTATCACTTCAATTTTACCTAGGTATATATATATTTTTCTTTTTTTGACATATGTTGAAAACTGTTGGACATGCTGGCTGACCTGAATATAACATGCAGGGCAGCATAAAAATCAGATATTTCTGTGACATGTTGTACTTACTACTCAAATGCTGCAAATTCACTGCACATCTGTGCAGCAAATCAGACATTTCTGGGAAGCACTGGATGACTTACTGTGCATGTAGAAATCAGTTGTTCAGTGTACGTTACAAAGAGGTTTGTGCATGTGCAAGAAGCCTGACACAGCCCAACAAAGTCGGATTTACCTCACTTACAGTAAATCTACTGTCTCCCACATATATTAGTCTTATCAGATAGGGGTTATATGATTGAAATACATACCAGCTGTAGAAATGTTCCTGGCAACCAATACGCCCTACACCAGACCTTCCCATCTCCAGATCAGTTACACTGCTCTTGTAGGTCCTCAGTTGATTACCCACATAAAGTCCCTTGGGGCAGACTATATGTTTTACCATTCTTTAAAGTCATCCTTTTTACCAGCTCCTGCACACAATTCACTATCTCACTGGGAACAACATAACCATTTAACCAGTCAAAGAATCACCTCTACTTATGTCAGGAAAGGCATCTACAGGAATTGTCCAAACAGACAGATATCAACAGCTCTGTCCATCCCAAAGTAGTCAAATAAAAAAAAAAATAGAAAAAATTAAAAAAAGCTCCAAGAATCATCTATCTTCCCTAAATTTCTCTTCCAGTGAATCATAACTGTTACAATCAAAATACATGTTTTAAGACATGTTCATGACATCATAAAGTAGGCCTTACAATAAGAAGATTATGCACTTGTAGATAGGGAAAGGAAATAAATTTGTATTTGTAGCTTTATCTTTTAACCTTCTAAATTCAGCATTATCTTGGATGTTCTTAAGCGGAAGAATACAAGCTGAATTTCAAAAAGTCAAGAATTTCAGATAAAGCAATCAAAGCATAATTACACTTCGTGTAATCTGGGAACCACTTCCAGCCAGCATCACAGCAGAGTATTAGAAAGAAGGTCATAAAATGAATAATTATGATAGGAGCTGATGAAATTCAAAAAGCTGCTCAGAAAACTGGATCCACTTGAATGCAGAGGCTGATCTCAAAAGTCTCTTACATGTCATATTAACTCTCTCATCCCAGAAGCAGGACTTCCCAGTGACAGGTGACACACTGGGGCTGTTAGGACCTATAATTGTTTAAGTTTTTTTTAATATGACCCATGTGCTTGACAAGTAATTGAAAGTAGATATAGTTGGCAACCTCAGAATCTCCTCAGCTAAGGGAAATCTGGACCGTAACAAAGCTCTAACATTGAGCCACTACATAGTGGAGAAGGTCAGAATACTCACCAGTGTCTTTATTGGCTCAAAGATTTGTGTAAGTAACAGAAAATCTGAATAAAAAATTAACCTGACAGTGGAAAAGAGAATGAACAGAATGAGCAAAGAAAAGAAAAAGAAGATTCTAAATGTTAAATCCTGACTACCTGAAAAGACCAACAGTGAAATTTCAAGCCTACCTGTAAAAGCACAGGTTGATTTTAACATTCTTACAATTTACCAAACTATAAGCCTATTTGACAGAAAAAAAACATCTGGGACCCTGTCATCAAGCCAAAACAAAGCAGTGAAGTCTATAAGCCTCTTCAAAATGCTATTCCAGGCATTGAGGACATCAGATTAATTACTCATGCATTAATGGAATTTAATACCAGTAGATTCTTATTGGCACAAATACAAAGTGCACCAAAGTTGAATGAAGTTAGAAGAAATTTGGAAGAGACTAAAGCAACAGCAGCATGACTCCCATCGAAAACCAGATGGGAGGTAAAAAAGTAAGCTGAGAGTCTGCCAAAGTGCCAAATTCAGAGCTAGTCCACAAGATTATCACAGTCCATAAAATTGTGCACACTGAAAATAATTCAAAACCTATTCTGTTAATTTACTGTTCCCAGATTAAAAAAATACATATTTATGCAACTTTTGAAGAGGAAAGCTCTGTGACTAAATAAACGTGAGAAAATAGGTAGCATGTGTCATTTAATCTCTCAAAACAAACAAACAAACAAAACATTCAGATGCAGATGAGGAAACAAATGAAAAAGTGACAGAAAAGAGCTGTCAAGGAACCATGTTTTTCCAGTGCAGCAATGTTACAGAAAAAAACTTTTAAGTTTTAGTTGAAGACCTGTATCTCCCCAGAACTGTTCTAAGAAACAGTCACCTCTCCTATCATGTCAGAAAGGAAAGTAAATAGCTATCAGTCTGTGGAATGTAAATTAATTGTCTGTACAGAATGATCCAGTCTGTCTTTTACTTGGTTCCTGGTATTAGTGCCAGCTGTCTGCCTCTAAATCAGAGCTTAACAAACAGTATAGTGTCAGATAGCTCAATGACAAAGGTCTACTAAATTCTCTTTTTCTCACTTTGCATTCTCTTTGTAGGAACTAAGAAAAGTTATCTGTGTCTGACAAAGTGAGTTCCTACAGCCTGAGCAATTACATGCAACTACCAACTGCCTAACCAGTCAAGCTAGGAAAATGCCCAGATTGCTTGAATGCAGTAATGATACATTAAGCTATTTCTCTTCTTGGTTTGTTTGCCAAGATACTTCGTACAGTCAGTTCAGGTGACTTGAGCAGTCAATTACACAAAATATGTTTTTTTAATATTTTTTTCTTTCACAAAGTGTTAAACAGAAATTTAAGTCTTGGTTTCTATTTCTGGATCCTTGCCAGCGTCACAAGTACCCCAGAAGCTGGAATGATTGGCAGGGTCTCCAGAAAGAATCATGATTATAATAGTAAGGTTGGTGCAAGTCAGAACAGAAGAGCAGGTTGGCTGCAAGAAACCTGCAAGAAAATTTCCATAACGCTCACTCATTCTTCCACATGCCAGTGCCATGAGACACTGACAGTCTTCAGTTCCTGTAAATGCTGAACCGCAGCACAGGATCAGATTCTTAAAGTCTGATTTCAAACAGTAGCCAGTGAGATAACTGCCTTGTGTGTGTGGCCATGTGGGTCACACATGTCGTTTAGATAACATAGATAATTTTCCTGTTGAAGTAAGGCAATTAAATAGTCAAGATGGGTTTTAAACAGTAAAATCAGAAAGTCTGCCAAACATTATTAACGGTAGTCTTTGAATCAGGTAAATATTAGTGGCTAAATAGATCCACTTTTGAACAACAAGATCAAATAGCTAAGAAACACGATCACACATTGGTTTAAGCAATCACTTCAAAACGAAATATCTCCGCAGCGTCTGTTTCTACCCTAATTGCTGAATGAGCAATAAAACCAGGAAGCATATACATTTTGGAGTGTAGGTCAGCTATGAAGGATAATAATTATTGTCTACAAACAAATGTATCGGAAACAAGGATATACCTTTATGGGACGAAAGTTCAGTAGTGGACTATACCTTGCTGAATATGTATAGGACATCTAAGAGGAAAGATCTGGAAGCCACACAAGTTAGAAGTACATAGTTACTGGACAACCATCAAAGAACAGATCCTTCATAATTTTTTTCTTCCTCTTTATGACTTTTGGCTACATTAAACCCTTTCAATAGTGTATTTGAAATCATTGTGCTGTTGCCTTTGTTCTCCTGCATGGGAAAATCCCATTTCCTCTGCCAGCCTTAAATGGGCTTTTCACAGAAGAAATCGCAGAAGGTAAGAGGGAAATTTCACCATAAGAAGATATGGAGAACCCAGCAGAACCACTCTCTAGTTACTACAGTTATTGAAATTCATAACTGAAGGCAATATCCTCATTATATCACTTAACAATTTCAATTAGTAAGCTGAAATTATTTTTCTATTTTAATTAAGGCAAGACTTCTACATTCCTAGAATTACTTTTTAACTTATGCAATGATATCCAAATTGCTTTTGGGACAAAGACACCCTCATGCCCTGACAGGTCTCTCCTGCGCCCAGTATGAACTTATTCTTTGCTAATGTTGCATTTTCAACACAAGTCTCAGTCATAAGCAGTAAATATCACAGAGCTTGAATCGGTTGTACTGGACTATCTGAAACACAATTTTCTAGAAGACTGTTGAATTCACCAAAATGCTTGTCTTAATTCTTCACACACTGGTGTCCCCAAAATATCCAGATAACTCACGTACTACACTTAAATTTCGGCAAGATGGAGTTATATATGAGGTTGCTCAGAAAACAACAACAAAAAACCAACAATTTTTATGTTCTGATATTAGTTTCTTTTCTGATTAACTCTCAACAACTTAATCTCAACTCCCATACATAAATAATGGGCCAGATATATCAGGAATGTTCTTCATTAGTGAATTCTTTTGTTGCTTTAAATATTTTAGTCAAAACATACCAGCAAGGCTTTTTTCCCAGTATAGATTAGAGATAAATGGGAAAATCCAACGAGCAACTTCCAAGAAAACATAAAATAATATTTTTTTCCCCATCCTAGAAGTTATATGGGAGAGAAGCCGCCCCAGGAGCACGAATCCAAGACAGTAGGGCAGTTTTTGTTAGCAGTAAAGAGAAACCTGAGTGGGACTAAGAGAGAGAAAAAGATGTTCCTTTCTTATCTTAGAACTGGATGGTTCTGCTGCTCTTATTGCTGTAGAAGATTGCAGGGATTTTTGCCTATACTGACCTGAAAGTCTTCAAATTTCTCTGTTTTGCTTTTATGTTGATCTATTAATGAATGTATGATGAACATTTTCTTTGTCACTGTTACACTACTTGACTTGAATAAGGAATAAGGACATTATCTATCACAATGAAACTATAGCAGAATGGTACTCAGGGACCTACAGCAAAATCGGCTGTGCAGATTTGAATACAGTGCTATTTTTAGTAGTGTCAAATTTAAAACACAGTGAATCTACCTTATTTTGATATGTATCGGTATGCATAATGGTTAATAGCAGATGGATTAAGAGCATAGACATGGTTTCCCACAAAGTTAAAGGTATCATAGCTACTTTTTATGGGAGAACACTGTGATAGCTCAGATACGAGGGTAAACATTAATGGCAAATGCTGACTTTTAATGTGACTACTGTTACACTTGCTGTCAGTGCACACAGTATCACACAGAATCACAGAATCGTTTAGGTTGGATGGGACCTCTGGAGATCATCTCGTCCAACCTCCCTGTTCAAGCAGGGTCACCTAGAGCATATTGCCCAGGATCACATCCAGACGGGTTTTGAATATCTCCAGCGAAGGAGACTCCACCACCTCTCTGGGCAACCTGGTCCAATGCTCTGTCACCCTCACAGTCAAGAAGTTTTTTCTCAGGTTCAGATGGAACTGCCTGTGGTTCAGTTTCTGCCCGTTGCCTCTTGTCCTGTTGCTGGGCACCACGGAGAAGAGGCTGGCCTCATCCTCTTGACACTCCCCCTTCAGATACTTGTACACGTTGATGAGATCGCCTCTCAATCTTCTCTTCTCCAGGCTGAACAGGCCCAGCTCTTGCAGTCTTTCTTCCTAGGAGAGGTGCTCCAGCCCTCTAATCATCTTGGTAGCCCTCCGCTGGACTCTCTCCAGGAGTGCCATGTCTCTCTTGTACTGGGGAGCCCAGAACTGGACACAGTAGTCCAGGTGAGGCCTCCCCAGGGCTGAGGAGAGGGGCAGGATCACCTCCCTCGACCTGCTGGCAACACTCTGCCTAATGCACCCCAGGAGACCATTGGCCTTCTTGGCCACAAGGGCACACTGCTGGCTCATGTTTAACTTGTTGTCCACCACCGCTCCCAGGTCCTTCTCTGCAGAGCTACTTTCCAGCAGGTCAACCCCCAGCCTGTCCTGGTGCAGGGGATTATTCCTGCCTACGTGCAGGACCTTGCACTTGCCTTTGTTGAACTTCAGGAGGTTCCTCTCTGCCTGTCTCTCCAGCCTGTCCAGGTCCCTCTGAATGGCAGCACAGTCTTCTGGTGTGTTAGCCTCTCCTCCCAGTTTAGTATCATCAGCAAACTTGCTGAGGGTGCACTCTGTCCCTTCCTCCAGGTCATTGATGAATATATTGAACAAGACTGGACCCAGGACTGAGCCCTGGGGGACACCACTAGCCACAGGCCTCCAACTTGACTCTGCGCCATTCACCACAACCCTCTGAGCTCGGCCATCCAGCCAGTTCTCAAGCCACCTCACTGTCCACTCATCTAGCCCACACTTCCTGAGCTGAGTACTTTCCCTGTCTAGCATAATGTCCATCTCCATGTCATCGGCACAAATATTTTATGGACAGTTATTTTATTTAGGAGGGTGGCATAGACAGGAGGAGGAAGGTAGCATATAGAAGTTTGCTGCCTACCTGCCAAGAAAAGCAAAGGGAGACAGACGCGTAAATGCCATTGGTGGCTCTGTAAGCCCTAGTCATTAGGAAGCTTAAGGAAATCAGTGACTTCTGGTAGCATAAAACCTTCTTATATATAATAATTTCTATATATGGCTTTTTAATGGCTTTAACAATAACTTTATTACAATTGTCGGTAGCAGCTTAAGACATTACAAGTGCATGATTTGCTTATCTTATTATGCTGAGTTTCCTTCAAATAATGTGCAGACAAATAAATACATAGTACTTAACAGCTTTCCTTTGTGTTGCTTTTCCATTCTTATTATTTCTACACTTTTATTTGTGAACATAAGTGAACTTTCTAGAAGTTTAAATATGTATTACATAAAACATTCTCAAAAAATGACTAGAGCACCAGGGGAGTCATCTCTGTCACTTTTTCAAGAGAGAGTTACCTTTTATATTTGTATCACACTGCTTTTTAAACCCAGTCCTTCTATGACCCCTACCTGGGAAAGCAGTAATTTTTCAATGAGCCTAAGGCAGGCATGTGATGTAGAGTTACAACAGTGCCTCTTCCCTTAGCCCATTTCTGAAGCCCTGATTTAGACAAGTTTTGTGTTGAATTCTAGTGGCAATGCTGTCTGTACATGGCCTGCAGGCCTGGCATTTTTCTACCAAGTACAGAACTATCCCAAATGGAGCTGGCTTCCTATTAGGCCTGTTGTATATGACAATCTGCCTCAGAAACTTGCAGCTAAACTAGATAGTAAATGAATTTCTCATTTTGTAAAGCTTCTTGAAATTTTAAAAATCATGTATGTTTCATGCTGGATCAAAACCTATACTTTTCAAAGGTTTTTGCAAAAGGAGTGTGAGAAAAGCTGATAGCCTGTTGCTCAGAACTTTGTCCTAATCTTTGAGACTTGCTCTTAGCTGAGGCTGAGATCCCTGGTCTTCCAGGTCTCCTACCTCCAGTATAGGTGCCTGACATTAAGGCTACTAATGACTAATGGTTCTGTCTTTTTTTTTCCCCTGTCCATCTCCAGTCTGGTTAAACTCACCTTTTTCTAATTTTTTTAAGCTTTCGGTTGAAAAATTCCTAACTGACTCTTGATATTTGACTGCGAATGACAGGATGAAATCTGTACCATTACTGAACATATTACTGTTTCAGCCTCTGCTAAAAAGCCCATGTGTTAAGCCATTGCTAACTACGTAATGCAACAAAACTTGTCCTCGCTCCTCAGTGATCCCACTGAAGACAGCAGGGTTCCTTAGGTTTAGCCAAGGACAGACTCAAGCTGAGGTACTTTACTCTGTCAGGTTCAGTGCTTTGTGCTCTTATTTTTATTACGTCTCAAATAACATAAGAATAAGATTGTATATTATAACAATAGGTTAGGTGGAGTGCAACCTGAAAGTGCCTACTATGTATGCTTATAATCCTTTTAAGCAAAACAATTCTAAATCATTATTTGACAAAACCACTTGATGAAAGATAGTGAAAGGATGGCATGACGCTAGAAAAGCTTGTCAGATCAAGTTCAGAAAACGGAATTCTGAAAAATGTTAACAGAGCCTCAGAAAGCAACTTTATAAACAGGCATACTAATGAACTTTTTACATTCAGATCAGTTCAAAAGTTTGCCTTTTGAAAATAAGAGCAACGATTTTTTGGGGCTGCTTTTAATAGATAAGATGCCAAAGTCACCATCGTTTCAACACCAATGCAATACAAGTTATGCAAACATGCAGAAAATAAAACAGTACTTGGGTTTCATGTGCAAGGTTCTGTGGATAACTGAAAATACTGACATTCTTTCCTTTTTCTTTTCCCTACTTCCTTCATGGAAAGTTTTCTTACACTGAATAGAAGAACATACGGCCAAGAAATGCATGTCTATCCACATGGCTTCTTAAATTTCTGTAGTTCCTCTCATTCAAGTACCTCAGCAATGAAGCCTTATAACCCATAATAACCCACAAGTACATATTACAGCCCTACCCAGACAACAGGAAAGAGAATAAAAGGATGCCATGTAATCAATCACGATTCTATCTTGTTTTCAAATTTACCTTCAACAAGAAAGTAACTAGAATTCTGAAACATCTTGCTCTGTTCTGATGGTAATTTTCTCCTATGCAATTTCAGGATTCTGACCCCCATTCATCCCACCAAACGTTAGGCTTTAGACTGAGGTACCACAGTTTGCCCCAGGCTCCCTCCATGGCCGTCTAGGAGCCACAGGTATCTCCCAGTGGATGACGTACAGAACCTGTGTGCTGCTGCAGCTCCCTAGAGATACCCACCTTTCTCCATCAATTACAAATGTAGTCTAGCGCAAGCGGGCTCCTGACTTAGGGGCTTTAGTTACATTCTAAATTTAGGTGCAATGAATGTGAGCTGCTATGTATTTTCAGTATAGCTGCTTCCCTGCTTCCTATGTCTAGAGATTTATGCTGTTGTCATTCAGATTAGTGGTCAAACTTCCATTTTTGTAGGATGTAGCTAAGCAGATTTTAAAAAAGGTCCTACATTTATTTGGCATGTTACATACAGTGGAATTGCCACAAACACACAAAATTTGCTAGATTTTACAGTTATGCCTTGCAATAATTCTCAATTTTTCTCACATTTCTCATATTGCACTCTCCTGACTGCAAAATCTCCCAGTGTCCAGAAGAGTACGCGTACCCATTGAAAAGCCAGACGTTTAATTGCCCTACTTGGAATTACCAAATAAAGGTCTCCAAAACACTATTATTCTACATTGTTTTAGGCACATAGAAAGAGCATTCTAAAAAATGAAAACAACAGAAGAAAAGCTGCTACTGTAATCAGCCATGATTGAAGGCATTTCCTGCATTTTGCTATCAAACCAGTTGTTTTTTCCATTACATACTAAGTGAACTTTAGTAAGGTCAAGACACCAGAGAAAAACAGGATCAGAATATCTTTAATCAACTAAAGTTGACTACTTTAGTCTCTTTCTTTCAGAGGTTTAGTTCTGGATCTCATCCCAGATCTCCAATTTTCTTTCTTAAATCACAGCTGTATAAAATCAGTCCTTCTGAATTTGTGATTTGGATGTCTTTTTTCAATAGCATTTAGCTTTTTAGGCTTAAAATTATCCTAGCCTAAAGGTCAATTAACCTCATGCAGCATAACAATACCACTATTATTTTGATATGATATAAGTGTGTCAGGGTAGACAGGTTTCACTCACAGCCATGATACTGGGCCAAAAACTTCCCTCAACTGCAAGCCTATTGCTTCCATAACACTGCCTATTAAGCTCGAAAGTAATTTCGGTTTTGAAATGACTGTTAAAAAAAATCAAAGCTGCAACATAAGTTAATTTGATCCAATTCCTTAAACGTCATCCTGCTGTTACCCTAAGCAGAGACACACAGCATAGAGCAGCTATATAGCACCCCTGTGCTATGCTCCAACAGTGTTTTATTCTAGAGTAAACCCCCACCATTTTTGCCACAAGTTCCACCTGACATTCTTTTACTTGCTAATGCAGCACAAATTTTCACACCTTCCTCGCCAGTGACCAGTTTTAAAATATATTGTTAACTCAGTAAAGAGGGGAAAAGCACGCCACTTGGTTTTCCCAGCAGGTACTTGGAAAACCCTGTGCTTTGGTCATATTCTACTTTGGACTAGAGAACGTCAATCTGCCTAAGCGTAGAGGTAAGACTGAAAGCCAACTCATCATGCAACCATGACGTTCACCACCTATTGAATATAGATGTACACAGTACAGGCTATTCATTGCTAGCAGCTGATATCCAAAGCTTGCCTTAAGCTGCGCTCTCCTCCCTCTCTTTTTTTAAAAGCTTCAAAACTTTAGAAATGTTTCTCTCTTTAATTCAGATGTGGTTGTCTGTTGAAAGCCCTAATGAGACTTACATAAATCCTCATTTTCCAGTTAAAAATCTTTTGTGCTGCTCATGGGACCAGACCTTCGATGTACCCAGAGAAGAGAACATGCAGTGAAGACAAAGAACTCCGAGTATATTGTAATCTGCTTATAAATGATAACACAAATCTTTTGCTTCCTTAATAATGCTTACTTTGTGCTTCCACCAAGAACAGACAGAACTAACATCAGATTCAGAGAAAAAATGAAAATCCAGCGATGCTGGGAGCTGAGTTATAACTTGAATTGATCTTCATTTTCTTTCATTTCTTTCGAGTAATCTCAATACTCTCTATAGATGTTTAAAGAAGATATTTTCAGGAGAATGATCCTAGTTTAGCAACCGTAACACAGAGGCATAGAATAAAATGGCCAAATACAGGTAATCAGAAGCATGTCCTGAGCAAGCCACTAATGTGCCAGCATGAACTGGCACTCATTGCCATTTTTGTAACAGCCAAGGCCCTTCACAACTCCATGATGCACCCAGACAGCATAAAGGAAAAGGGTTGCTGAGGGTTTTTGCATACAGTGTTTCCTTTTATAAAAAGAAACAAATCTCTCAGAATTCGCTTCCCTGTGCTCTCAAGGGTGTCCTTAGCAAGGAACAAATACAGCTCCTTGCAGCAAGCAGACGCCTGTTAAAACTCCGTATCATGTTTCCATGGAGAAGAATGCTTTCTTAGTCAAAAAAAAAAAAAAAAGGACTCTGCAGTGAACTTTTGTACAGATACTGATTTTTCCAACCTAACTTTGGTCTCATTTCAACCTCTTAGATCTTTTTATGGAGAGTCTTTTTGCATGCAATATTATGCAGAATAGATTAAATAATTTATATAGCATAAATAAAATGATGTAACTCAGGAATAATTCTGCTCCCAACAAAATGTTTACTTATATGGAATCACTAGGGGAAATATTTTAAAAACTTCTGCTTCTATTCTGATTTCAGTAGCACAGTTCACATGCGTAATGTCTTTTTAGACAATCATGTGATCTGAACTTGGGAAGGGTATTTAGGCTCTTAATTTAAAAACTTTTCTAACCCTGCTGAATTTAAGAAGGATCAAAACATCAGCATTCAACAGAAGTTTAACAGTTTTCTACAGAAATTTTTGTAAAAATAGTGAGTGAAATCTTTTCTGTTTTTTAATCTCTAAAGGAATTCTGTCACACAGATAC
The DNA here is from genome assembly GCF_040807025.1 of Struthio camelus. Lineage (NCBI taxonomy): Eukaryota > Metazoa > Chordata > Aves > Struthioniformes > Struthionidae > Struthio > Struthio camelus. The sequence continues at coordinate 108,983,853 of NC_090944.1, forward strand.
GGATCTGTTTCAAAATTCTGTATAGTTATATAGTTTTATATATATAATGTGTATATATATATATATATAGTTATATACTCAAACACATGCCCCACTATTTTTAATTAAGATGAATGCTATGGAAAGATGACTCACGTGTGTCACTCATACGTGTCAAGACTTAGGAAATTTACAGGTCATTCACCTTCACCAACAACAAGATTAGCAAGAGTGCTATACCAATTTACCATCACTTGCAAAGACAGGGAGGCTACAGAAGAGTCTAATAACCCAGCTCAAATGAAAAAAAAAGCAATAATTCTGAACATAAAACTTGGGAGACTAAAGGACAATCTTAACCTGCAACATTTACGACTTACAAGGTAGCCACTGGATGTAAATACCGACCTCAGCAAGATTACAATGTAAACAAAATGAGATGTTCCTGAACAATTTCTTCAGCATTAAAAAACCTAAGTTTGAGCCTGAGGAATTATTTTCAAGACTTCTGTGCCTAGCCTGTAGTATAACACTGCAGAGACCTGCTAACCAGACTCTACGCTCTCAAGACCAGAAATTATCCTATAAAACTCCCAGATAGTTACGTGGGCAACACTAGCAAGAAGCGTAATTATATAGTTTACAGAGGAACTATTTTACACAAAATGTCATTAAATTATAATGTTCAATAAGGTCTCTTTGCATTCTTCTGACAACCTTAAACTGAGTACACTGAGTACAATTTAATCCTACTGTAAAACTGCTCTGCTCAGCTCATGTCGAGGAGTTTTTACTGCAAATAAGAACCATGATTTTTAAAGAACCAGTCTCTTATACACCAGACAGCAGCCTCTGTAGCTCCATGGCAAGCTGCAAGCACATTTATGTAATTTTGTTATGTGTTGTCACATCCTGCGCTCCAAATGTAAATGCATAAACAAATAACTCTGAGAAAGACAGTTAAAACACATTAAAAACAAAATGGGAGAGAAGTTGCAGAAGTTGTGCTATATCCCAAAGACATGTATTTGATATATGAAACTCAGCATTGCCCAGCCCTGAAACAAATGTAGGTATTAGTTGAGAGTCTCTGAAGCAAATCTGTAGTACGGTCTTAAAAGCTGACTGTTTGATAAATGAAATATTAAGGGGGACTACAATATGATTCTCAGTCCCATATTCAAAGACTTTGAGTGTGGTTACATGAAGTGCTCCACTAGCAATGATCCAGTTCAATTTGTTACTGCCCACTTTGCCCCCAGCATTGTTCCTTCTGCTTTCTCTCATAGCCCATTGTTACCATCCCCGCAATTAGGCTAAAATACCTGTGTTTGACTGCTTTTTAAACTGATTCTATGAAATAAGATATGTTAAAAAATAAAACACATTTTCCTTGGCAGGATTTTGGGTTTTTTGCCCAAATCTCTCTCAGACTGGGCTTATATAGACAATTATCTTGGCCTAACTGAGAGGACCTGTGGCTGAGCCAGAGGGAAGCAAGCTGTAGTGGTAAAGTTTTGTACCACATTTGTCACTGATATATCTGTGTCTTTTTTAGATCTACCTTACTAATAGCCATTAATGTGTTGCAATTACCATCACAACATAGAGACTTGTATGTAGTTTCCAGGACACCGTTTCAAACTTCTTCACACTTTTCTGCTCATGGATGCAATAATTTTAATCCAATCTGCAGAAATATCTGCAGATGTTTCAGACTTGGCTAAATCTTTTTCCACTCAGGTCAGCCACAGAAAATCAGAACGTTTCTCCTGCTGCGTGTACGAGTGTACCACTATGATTTTGCAGAGGCTGACAAAAGATCTCATTTTGCCTTAGTGAAATTTCAAAGGTTGAAAGCAGAATCAGCCTAAAGCATGGCGTTGCTGAAAAGGATTCTCTCATCTTGACTCTCAGCATTTCTCTCTCATTGTCTGTGGAAATCAGCTCACAGAGGCAGCTTCCGTCAGATTGCAAAGGACTACCTTCAACCTTGTACCGAGGGCACTAAGGATCATCTTTGCCCTATCAGGTATTTAAAGGTTCTGATATAAGCAAGAATCAGGGCCTCTTTATAATATTTATGTAGCATAATAAACTACATTGGCCCCTTTGGAGTTATTATAAATTATCAGCTAATGAACTTCCACACGTTTGGTACGCCTTTTAGAGTCCTCAGTATACAGTACCATGAATGCTTGCTGTCCTCCTCCTGGTGGTTATGTTTAGGTAAATATGTACTCAGGCAGTTTCTTAAGAGCATATTATTTTTGTTCTACAAGTACTCCTTCAGAGCTGTTTCAGATTTATTGATGTTTGGAACCTTTTAAATATCCATTACCCACTTAATTGACCATAGCGATTCCATCTGACTCATTATTTATGTTTGTTAGAATATATTTAGGCATTTTTTTAAAATGGGTGTTAATAGGCGTAGGATTTCCCTTGCAAACCATATAATAAATCAAATAAATACTCGCTGAATGCTATAATGTTTATTTGTTTCTACTTAATTTTATCCTTAATATTCCACACGTTGAACATGTGAAGCTCCTCAATTTAGGTTATTAGTAGCCTAGTTTTCTCTGGGTTTGTTTTAGGACATTACTTCTGTACTATGCAGGCTCTAGTACGTTCCAGAATTGCTTTCAGTTTCATACCAACGTGCATCCAGCGTGCGTACTAGCCACTACACGAGCTATCTATCTGTCAAAGCTACCCCATCTTTTCCCTCTCCTCTGAGGGGACTGCAATCACGTGATCTAACATCGAATTACTTAGCCAGCAATAATTTTAGAACTGCCACTGCCAAAACAAGTACATTATTTATCTATGTATACGTATGTGTTTATAAGGGCTATCTGTATTTGACATACTTTCAGTAATTGTATTTTCTGACAGTTGCGTACACTAGCAGGTGCAAATCACATTCTGGAGGAAAAAGTTTTTACATGTACATATCGGTATTATTGCCCCCAAACACTTTTTTTTTTCTCTCTCTCCCTCTGCTGTTATCGCAAGACTGACTCCTGGGAATAAATTTCTCGTAGCAGTAGGCAAGGAGCGAACAGGAGTCTGAGCTGTACCCTGTGGGAAGAAGCGCTGCTCAGGCCTCCCCCGATACGTGGCATGTTCCTGTGTGAATGTCTTGCAATCCAGGACGCTATACCCCCAACATAAGCAGTCAACTTACTCTTCAGTTCCTGGGGTTTCAAGTTCTACTGTTAATTTTTACATGTGTTTAGCTAAGTTTTGCTTTATTTTCCCCCTCATTTAAAGGCCTCCTCAGTAATTTAATGTAAAATCCACATGAAAATTTACCTGTACTATACTTTCATTCAAATACAGTATTAACCATTATACTTCACATAACAAGGATGAGCTCAAAGCTTCTAAAAAAGGGGGGAGGGGGGCAAAATTCAAGTTGGCAGTGGCGGCAGAGAGGCTCCCCCAGCGCAATCCCTCCCCGAGTGTGTGACAGCGCAGAAACGGCACAAGCGGTTGGGGAACCTTGGTAAAAGCTAGCCTTGGCCTCGCTGCCGTTCGTGCTCAGCTCGGCTCCGTGTCTGCATCCTCTGCGCGTTTTGCCAACGCTGAGGACCTTCTCAGCGCCCCTGAGACAAGGCACGTCCACAAGGCAAAGGGGCCGGGGTGCACCGCAGCAGCACAGTCGGCTTTCAGTACCCTTCATTACTTGTCCCCATCCCTTCTGTGGGAGCGACACCTAAGCTGGACAACGCTGTCCCCGGCAGTTCAGGAGCCGGGCGTACCAGGTACATCCAGGCCACGGGCGCTTCCTGCAGCCAGGGAACTCCTGCTCTCGGCCGCCTGTCCCAGGCGCAAGGACGCTGCCCGGCAGGAGCAATCTAAAATCCCTGCTGAGCCAGTGCGGGTTGGGTACCAAGTCTTAATTAAAGCTGTGACATCAGGCGGGTCTCTCGCTATCACTAAAGGCAACATACTTCTGCCAGAGCCTGCTGCTCTTGGCAGCTGCTTGTTTGGACTCCGTGAAATACTGGCGGTGGTGGACAGGGCGAGCGTTAATTCTGAATGCAAGCGGGTAAGTAATTCTTTAGCATTCTGGCCTTGTTACCCCTCACCTTTCAGTTCGTTTTCAGCACAGTCACGGCCACCTGCTCCAAGCTGTTCCACTTTCCAGTTCCCCTGGTCAGACTGCATCCAGCCTACCTGAGGTTTTTCCTTATACCGTTTAGTCTGGTAGCAGTAAAGACTCTGATGCACTTGCAAAACGTTGGGGTTCTTCCTTTCTCTGTTTTAGTTCCTTAGGTCGTTTTAGCTAACCTCACCTCCTGAGCAATATTATTTCTGTTTTCTTATGCTAGAGTACAAGTTGTCAGCTCCATTTTTAAAGTTTTCAAAAGTTTAAATAATAACTCTGTTATGTTAGCTTTCAGATTGCCTAATTCTCATTTTGCATAGTCTTTTCCAACGGTAAGCAAAATAACATATGTTATTACAGTTTTTAATAACTGTGCTTTCTCAAACATAATACTTCTCTATTTCAAAATAAAGATAATTTCAAATTGAAAAGCCATACCAAGGGTCCCACATCATGCAGGAAGCTGCACACTTATCGCGTGTGAATAGCCTCATGCAATCAAACTCAGCCTATAAGCACAGGAGTGATCTGCATGCAGAAATGTTTGCTGGAGCCCTAAGTGATAGGTCTTTTATTAATAAGGAGGGGGAAAAGGAAGGGGGGGGGGAAGAGAATAAATGCAAACCCAGAGCCAAAAGTAGCCAGGTTCTGACCAAAAGATGGGAGAGGTTTTATCCAAATATCTTTGGCAGCGTAGCATCCAATTTTTGTTTACAAGTTTGTTTAGTATTTTTAATCTCACTATTTTAAAAACACTAAATACAGAGCTGCTTATGTGTTTTGATCTAATATTTTGCACTCTTCTGCAGCTTCTCTGCTGCTTCTCAAGAGCATGGCAAAAACTTTGTGAAATGCCTGTCACCTTCGAACTGTCTGCTGTGCCTTTTCCTCTATTACTATGAAACTTTGGCAGATGCATTCAATAGCATGAGAAGGGGCAAAGCCTCACCCTTAACACGACATAGTGTCAACACCACTGCAACTGGGTTATAGAAATATTTTCCGTTGTTTGAAGACAAACATGAGAGAAGGGCACAGCAAAATTCGGTCCTAACTTTTGTCAGTTCACAGCAGAATTAAAGTCAGGAAGCAGTGCCAGAGTTTTAAACTAATGCAAAACAAACCGCGTTCTTTTTCTTCTTTTAGAAAATTGTTTCAAGAACACGACTTTGTTTGGAACTGGGGGGGGGTCATGTTTATGTAGAATTAAAGCTACATTTCAACATTTTAGGAAAAACTACAGGGATTGTCTTATTTCCATAACTTTCAGTATTAAATGTGCTGCAACTCTAGTGGATGTTTATTTTGCATATGCTTCTCCCAGTTAAAATCTTCTTATCAAATGCAGAAAGATAACACACACTTTTCCTGTTATAGAAGTGCAAACATCAATCATCCTAAAATCACTGACATCCATCCAGAAACAAATATAAATACATTTTATAACATTTTGCTGCTACTATCTGCTAAGAAGTGCTGTCGCCGTTTCTGCAGCGTGTACCGGAACAGGGCTGCCCTCGCAGGAATGTAAACTTGGCATTAACCCTGGCAGATTCCCACTCCCTGCCCTCTCTCATTTAACATTAACTCACTCCTATACTGTTATCAGAAGGTAAAGGTCATAGCTTTATTTACACAATACAGCATTATACAAACGGTCATTAAACAAGAAAACCTTGCACCAAATAAACATGAACCAAAAAAACAATGCTGACCTTGCTACTGGGAACTCCCCCTGGAAGTAACTTGTCATTCCCCAAATGAGGGCAATGTTGCTTCTCTGTTCTTCTAAATATTAACTGCCCACTACTGCTCCTCTACATGCTCAACTCCTACGCAAAAGCCGACTAAGGACTTTCTTATGTTCCAAAACCAGGAGAAATTTAGAAAGCATTCTCCTGTTGGCAAGACCACATGCTTCATATCCTATTCCCACAGTCTTTACTCATCCTTCCACAGCTGGAAATCTTGTCAAAGGCTCTCGTATACAGCAGCAGCCTGGAGCACAATACATAAGCTGGGCAGATGGCAGGGTGGCCTCCCTCGGTCAGGCTGCCAGAAGCCTGGGAACCAGCCCTTCTTCCTGCTTCACATCTCCCTCAGCCCAGCTCCTCTCCACCCCGGCCCACTGCCTTTTCCTGCGGGGAACACATCCTGCTTATTTATGTGTTTCATGACTGCTGGCCTGCCTAGATCCATGACGAGAAAGCGCAAAGAGGGCAGAAGGCCACCAAATAAAATCTCGTCAGTGCTCATACTCAGTTACAGAAACCAGACGGCATAGAGCCTTGTGGCTCAAACTGGGCAGGAGCAGCAGAGCGACGGCATGATGCCGGTAGCAGTCCCTGGATGCACAGGGACTTGGACACACCTGCAGCACCATAAGTCTCTCCTTGCTTCCTGCTTTTACTGAAGGTGATGGCAACAGTTTGTTGCTTACTTGAGCCAGAAGCAAACTGCAGCAGCGGATTCCTGTAACAGGCAATTTATGTGGGGAAAGGGTAGAGTCCAGCATATCCCTACACTTTGGTCTGAGTATGCTACATAAGGGTACAAGGTCTTTCTAACCCTCCTTCATGGGTCATAGTTCAAGAAGCAATTCAACCCTTAATGGTTTAGATTTGCAATAAGATGATCTTTATGCAGTTTTGAAAAATTAAATAATGTGTTCCCTAAGTCCCGCTGAGTTTTACTTCTGTATTTCAAAAAGCCAGAAAAAGGGGGTGGAGTGGAATGCGTTTCAATCATTTTATTTGGTTGCTACCATTCAGAAATAACCCAGTGAGGTAACTAGGGAGAAGGATGACTTTTAACATGCTAACCACTGACCATGCAACATTTTCATCAGTGTAAATATAACTCCTCATTACTCTGCCAAGGGTGCACTGAATCATATGCTACTGAAGCCAGACTTTCTAAATATTCCGTATTTCACACAAAAACACGCTAATGAAAGTGCTTTTAATTTTACGGAGTTGTTCTTTCTGAAACACTGGTGTGGTCTGCCCTGAAAATGGGAATGCTTGGAAAACTGATCAGCCAAGGAAAAATTCAACTAGCCTTCAAACAAGTTGGCAGCGTACTTGTAAGAAAAAAGCCTGAAGGTAGCCAAGGCCTGGCATCAGCAGATTTATATTCACATTCTCCTCAACTAAATGTTAATGTATCCTCTGTCACAGACAACATACTAATTGCAAAGTGCACACAGTCTCAGAAACCTACAGTAAGTTACAAACTGGATTATTACTTCATATTACTGAGGAATACAATAGCCCAGGTTACAAATGAGGACTCCCCTGTGACTAGGTGCTGTACAACTTGAAGATAACATCTTTTACACGGATGTGAGATTCTAAACCTGAAGAATGAGCTAAGGAAAAGCAGGTGACAACTGACAAACTGGCCAATTAAGATATTTTTCATGTTTATTTTGCATTTCAGAGAGAGTACCCTGTTTAATTCTTTGAATGGTGCTGAAACATGATAGACATCACTGCAACATGTAATTGTTGGCCCTCAAGTCTTCACTGAAACCAGATGTGTTGCTCGCATGGTTGTTACTCTAAATCAAATATTAACTAGGGGCACAGACATTTATTTTAGTGAGTGGTACCCCGTTCTAATGCTGATGTCCTCAACTGGGAAAACAAGAATTCTTTGTATGTATTTAAGGCCAGAATGGGCTACTTGTGTTCACCTTGTTTGAACTTCCACAATGAGAGCCAGAGCCACCCACCCACAGATTCCTGTATTCAGCTCAATGACTCCAGGTTAAATGAGAACATGCCACATTTACATATAACTGTGTAATGTGCACAGAAATATAAAAAGTTAGTGTAAGAACAAAGTCCTGAACTGATGGTTTCTTAAACACCCAGTTGGGTGCATCTTCCCTACATGAAAAGATACATTAAGCTGCTGATGACTGACTTTAAATTTACCAGACTGCAGAGACAGGTGACAGTGAACACAGTCCACAACCTTTCATCACTGAGTTCAAAGTCCGGTTCAGCTCACAAGCAAAATGAGATTCATAGTCTAGCCCTTAATTCCTGAAGCTTGGTTACATTTTTTCATAGTGCTGCAATTGCCTAACACAAACAACAATAACTGCCAGAAACTGCGATAGAAATATCTGTACTGCCTGATTGACTCTGCTTGTATTATCAGGCCCTAACTTGACATATGCCTGAATAATTGAATGCCAGATGAGAGGGAAAGTGGCAGGGATAATGCAAATATTTTTATTAAGTTTTTGAAGTGTTTTTGGCACAACAGGAACCTAAGACCCTTAAAAATTCCATAGTGAAAATTATCCTAAAGTTTTTCTATCAAACAGGATAAATTTAGTAACAGTAGAATCTTTATTTATAAAAATGGTGAACTTAAATCTTTATTTCCAACAACAACTCTATGAACAACAGGAAGGTACATAATTCCAATGAACACACAGATAATTGGACAAGTCTGGGAACTGCTGTTGTGCCAGTTGCAAAGATGTGAACTTAAAGAATAATTTCTATTGCCAAACAGGGAACTAGCTTTCCCTTTGAACTTCAGGGGAAATGAGGATAAACTAGTTATTAAAAAAGATGATCACTCAGTATCATCACAGCAGTTTCTAAAATCTAACCAACAGGTCAAAGCACTAGCTAAAGCTAGTTATTTACTTCCAAAAGTATAGCTATGTTTAGCTCCAAACAAATACTTCCACATATGTGGCTGAAAAAAGATCAGAAGGCATTGGAGCTATTTTGAAACCTGCATTTCCATCAAACATCTTCGTTTATATATATATTTCCACTTTCCTTGAAGCACTGCCCACACAAGCAGTGATTCCCACTTTGGAGAATAACCATTAATTTCACACCACAATGTTTTTTCTAGAAATATAATTACACGGAAGACGGGTATTCTTTATTAAAATATCTGAAGGTAGGTTAGGTAGTTATGACTGGTGGTTATTCAAGAGCACAGGTTTTCTTTTTCTTTTCTTTTCTTTTCTTTTCTTTTTTTTTCTCCTTTCCTTTCCTTGTTTGGCAGCTAATAGCAGCTTTAGAGATATACAGGAGTGACTTGATCCCAAAGCATTTTTAACACTCCAATAAATGATGCAGTGAGGTACTGAATAATCAGGCTGAAACTGTTCTGTGCAAGACAACTGTATTCTAATATATGTATTCTCCTAGGGCTTGGCACACTATGAATGAATTGTGACACATTCTTATGATTAATTTTTTGTTAGATATTCTATAACAAAGAGAAAGAAGAAATTAGCGATTAACTGGGATATACATGTTATGTATTGCTGAAACACTTAGAATCCTCACATGGGAAAATGAACTATTCTTATGGACATAATCGTATCCAGATCCACAAGGCTGTGGCAAAGCAGAGTAAGACTAGATGTGTTCCTAATTTTTTGGTTGTTGCTTTTTTACTTACTACTTTCATCCTACAACCCATGTTATTTCTCCTGTTTCACCTCATCTGATAATACACCTAATATAATATGACACTAACAAAGCCATGTCAGCATAGTCTCTGAATCAGAAGTTGAGAGCATCTTGCAAACTTCTAATTACAAAGCATTGTCCCATCATAAGGACATTTCTCTTGGGATCCAATCATTTTGACTGTAAAAGAAGTCAAAGATAGAATGCATGCACACAAAGGGATTCAGTTCAGCTTGCAGCCAACACACAGCAGAAGCTACACATAAAACAAGGTAAAAGGGAGGAAGAAAAAAGAGAGGTAAGAAAAGGGAACATGTGTGTAAGGATGGGAGGTGGGAGGGAAAAGGGAGAATACACATAAAAAGCAGCAGGAAGGTAATTTTACCAATGTGGATTTTCTGTGTGATTGGCTCACTGCAATCACTAAACTGACTGTTGATTACAAAGCATGTAAATGCCACGTTTAGGAGAGGGAAATTACTTCAGTCTTTTCATGGAAAAAAATCCTCAAAATCCTTAACTTTTTAAAGCGTCAGCTTCTCCGCCTGCTTCTTTATTATGGATTCCTTATGAAAATTTGAAATTGTCACCTTCTACTATCTAAAACTACAAATATATTTGCTTTGAAAATAAATGCAGAAAAGGAGAAGGAAATGTTAGAAGGGCACCAAAGTTTAGAAACATAGTTAGATCTGCAGCACTTGAAAACAAACCTCTATAAGGGGGTAGAGAAAAAAAGTCAAACCCAGTGTGCACCAAACACTTCCATACCTGTGTCAATGGAAGGCAGAGACGAGCAAAAATGTTTTCTAAAGGAAAATGGATTTTTGACTGAAAGAAAATTTTCACAGAGCTGTTTTGCCCAGAAGATGCAATCTCCTGCTGTTTGTGATGTCTCTGGAAAGGAGACTCATTCTATGAGAGCTTTCACTCAGAATTCCCATGGGTGGGAAAGCCAACAACTTCTGACGAAAGTTGCTGCCCAGTCCCGGTTACTAAAAATTATTTATTTAAAATTCACTTCTTTCAATTTCTAACGCTCTCAAGAGCAGCTTTAAAAATGGATCCATGGATCTGATAAATTCCATATCCGCTCCTGATGCTATTGCTTAAGAAATCTAAGACTGCCTGCCCACCCCCAAAATCAAAACTGATAACCTCACAGAGGGTAAGCATATCAATTCTCAATTACATTCATAATACTCAGGGTTTTTTACTAAGACAGAACAGACCTGTATCACAAAATCTATAAAGTATTCTGCCTGTGAGAGCCTGCATTTATCAGAAGTAACAACAGGCTGCCAAAAACAAGCAAAAAAGAGAGGAAGGATGGAATGACAAGATAAAGACTTAACACATGGACAGCAGGGTGAAAATTTCCAAAGTGATCCCTTATTTCTAATAATAAATAAATGCTTGCTCCTAAACACAGTCTTCGCAACACAGCAAGAATATGCACATTTTTGTGTGTGCATGCGTGTTCAGGACTGGAGATCTCTTCGGGGAGGGTTTTGGCAAATAGATGAGGGGCACTTGCAAGCAAATCAAAACTTCTGCACCGAGCCGCTTCCTGCTGGTGTCTAAGGCTTTGCCCAAACAGTTAAGAGGAAGGGGCATAAAGTAAAGCATTGCAAACTACTATCCCCGTTCTATCAGACTGGAGACAGCTAGGACAAACAAACTCAGGAAGTGGCAGGGAGTTAGAAAACGAGAGGAAATCTATGGCACAGAGAGGAAAGTGAAGAGATTGCGTGGATCTGCAGAAAGGTCACCTCTAGGTCACACTGTGCCAAGCTTTTTCAAAAAAGCTTTATTTGTACTATAATACAAAACTGGCACACACAGCTGGCGATTGCTGCAGAGGCTATTCAAATGTTAACATTCGGAATGATAAACAGCCAAAAAAGTTCTATGTAAGCAAATTGGAACAAACAACTAATCTAAATCTTGTTGCTAAGAGACAGAGGATTTCAGCCAAAACCAGCCCTAAGCCTCGCGCATACTTTATTTTTGATCAAAAAAGTACCTGTAGATGACGCCATGTTGGTGAAGAAACATGAGTGCTGATGTGACCTCTGCTGCATAAAAGCGGGATCGAGGTTCGTCAAATTTGCGTGAGCGCTGGATTTGAAACATTAGGTCTCCTCCATTTACATATTCCATGACGAAAAAGAGGCGGTCCTGAAATTAATTAAAACAGTGCTATTTAGCTAATTTCTTTTAGTTACACAAAGGAGTGCTTGAAGCTACACTTTAGGCGACAGCAGGATTTGCGTCAAGAAATGAAAGAAGCAAACGCCACAATTCTGAAAAAGGAAAAGCCACCAACCAAAGAACCAAAAACCTAGAGGCTCGGAGAAGAAAAACTGTGAAATAAGAAAAAGGGAAGAGAATCCAAATGTAGTAATAAGCAATAAACATGCGTGCGCACGCACGCACACACACACACACACACACACACACACACACAGACACACACGCACGCTTATCTAGGTACCCACATATACTTACAGAATTACAATCAATTTTACATAATAATGGAGATATTTACATGATGCTGTTTCTTTTCAAATGCAGCCATAACAAGAAAGAGATAACGTCAATTCTGTTAACTACTCAAGGTCTGCTGGACCAATTTCAGGCTCATTATTTCTTCTCTTATCTTTTATCAGCTACTTTGTCTACAAAATATTTTTTTCCAGATTGTGTAAAAAAGAATCAGAACTGTTAAGCTATAGAAACCAATGCTGCCAATCCTAAACACTCACATATGGTTATTTGAATTGCCTCAAACTCTCATAAGGCACTGCAATATAATTAGGCTATTAAAATATATACTGAGTTCTTTTTATCTACTTCTCTTGCCTATCACTTCAAAGTTCAACTTTTCCAGCTGTTCTCCACGACAGATGACTACAAATAAACTTTGCTTGCAAACAGCAACTGTTTGCAAGTAACCATCAGTTAACTACCCCATTTTGGTGTGTTTAAGAAAAAAGCCCCAAAATTTAAGCACTCAGTAAAACAGTGAGGCTTGAAAACACTAATAAATCAAATGCACACTGGGCATTACACAGCAGGCAGGTCTGTAAGCATGGGACCTAGAAGAAGTCGTCTCCAAATTTCACGTAACATTGCAATTTGGGTCTGGCTCACAGTGTCTGGTGTGCAGGGCTGAAGAAAAAGAGACAAGATGTGGCACTGCTTTGGAGAAGAAAACACAACAGAAGATGGAAGTTAATTAACCTCCCACCAGTGAATCTAAGACTGTAGATTACATAGTTTATAGATATGAGTCCAGAAATTCATAAATGTTTGCTGTTTCTTTTTAATCATCTACTCTAAGACTCAGATTCAAAGCACAGCACTTAAAAATATGCTTAACCTTAAGCATGTGCATTAGTCCTGCTCATTAAGTGCCTAAATGCTATACTTATCAGGGATGTTTCCTGGAGGAGGCTAGAAATGTTTGGCTGACTTTTTACTGATTACAAAAAGAGGATGCAGGAAAAAAAAATGTGTGCAGGATCCAGGTGAACTAGCGTTCTGGCACTGATCTCTGTAAAAAAACACGAATAACACTGACATACAGCAACACTCAATATTACTGATCTAAAACATTCAAAATCATGATGCAGATCTCTCAACATATTTGTAGGGTTTAAATATCACCTTTGCGGCTTTAAGCAAGAACACAGGTCCTTGTGTTGTCTCTCTGATTTCTCTCTGGAACCAATGAGAATTACAGGCTTGCTTTTAAAAGAAAAGCTGATAAATCTCAGATTTCAGAAGCTAGATCTTAAGGATATCACCAAACACAGTCAGCTTGACAATAAAGTAAATCACAGAACGTAGCTATTCTAGTCACCTGTGTAGCATAAAAGACTCTTCAGAAGATGCAGGCATTACCCTTCATCAGGATCCTCATCACTGTGCTACAGGCAGAGCCTCTCTACATGAGTGGTTTTGGTATGACTGTCCCTCTGCAACATGTTGCCATCTTTCCTGTGCCTTAAATTAAAGATATAGTTCAGTCTTCCAAACAAAAAAAAGGTTTGGACTGCAGGCCAAGGAGCGTCTTTAATGAACATTTTGCTATAAAACGATGTTGATGCACAGTGATCGTGCTACAGCTTACAGCTGTGACCCCCAAGCTGTGGCACACTATTTGATACACCAGAAGGCTGTGCTGCCATTCAGAGGGACCTGGACAGGCTGGAGAGACAGGCAGAGAGGAACCTCCTGAAGTTCAACAAAGGCAAGTGCAAGGTCCTGCACCTAAAAAGGAAAACCCCATGCAGCAGGACAGGCTGGGGGTTGACCTGCTGGAAAGCAGCTCTGCAGAGAAGGACCTGGGAGTGGTGGTGGACAACAAGTTAAACATGAGCCAGCAGTGTGCCCTTGTGGCCAAGAAGGCCAATGGTCTCCTGGGGTGCATTAGGCAGAGTGTTGCCAGCAGGTGGAGGGAGGTGATCCTGCCCCTCTCCTCAGCCCTGGGGAGGCCTCACCTGGACTACTGTGTCCAGTTCTGGGCTCCCCAGTACAAGAGAGACATGGCACTCCTGGAGAGAGTCCAGCGGAGGGCTACTGAGATGGTGAGGGGACTGGACCATCTCTCCTCTGAAGAAAGGCTGAGAGAGCTGGGCCTCTTCAGCCTGGAGAAGATTGAGAGGGGATCTCATCAGTGTATACAAATATCTAAAGGGAAGGCATCAAGAGGATGGGGCCAGACTCTTCTCAGTGGTCCCCAGCAACAGGACAAGCGGCAACGGGCACAAACTGAGACACAGGAAGTTCCGTCTGAGCATGAGGAAAAAATTCTTGACTGTGAGGGTGACAGAGCACTGGAACAGGTTGCCCAGAGAGGCTGTGGAGTCTCCTTCTCTGCAGATATTCAAAACCCGCCTGGACGCGATCCTGGGCAACGTGCTCTAGATGACCCTGCATGACAGGCAGGGGGGTTGGACTAGATGATCTCCAGAGGTCCCTTCCAACCTTGGCCATTCTGTGATCTGCCACCAAGCTGGGGGCTCCTGCTCCCAGTGGCAATAGTGCTGCTGCTCCCAATGGAGATACTGCTGCTCTTCCAGCTGCCAATGATGGTGCACAGAAATAAAAAGGCTGCCTTTCACAACTTTCTAGATGATGAACATTTTCTAATATATCAGAATATCCATTTAATCACTTTTATATTAAATACTTCCATGTCTGATCCCAACAAGACCAATTTTTTTGGTGGTATCCGACAAACACATAATTGCCAGTTCTAAATATCAGAAATTGTGTTCTGCTCAAACTCCAGCTTCTTTTTTTTTTTGGTTTAGTTCTTTGTAGGACATTTCCAGTTTAGTCAACTGGAAATTAATCTGGATTGCTTAGCAAAATATCATGTCATTAGAGAGCCTGAACAAAAGATTTAGCAGCAGCTCCGTTCCCAGAGTTGCACAGTGCTAAGTCTCCTATCCTCTTTCATACTTTTCTTATTATGCACGTCTCATCCTTAATGGGAAGGAGTAATTCTGTCACATTCTGCAGCTCAGTTGATCATCTCAAAAGTACAGATACTGAAACTTGAATTAACAGCCCTGACACTGAAACTGCTGTGCTATTGCATTTTTCTGTTATATACCAATATTTCAAGTTACTTTTCTAGCTTTCCTGGGTGCACATTTCAGTTTCCTAATCAGAATTCACAGCAAAAAATTACTCTGAAAGCTCTGCTCTCTTCTTCTCATGAATCTGGGAGAGCATCTCATTTTCAGAGGGGAATAATATTAATTCTCAAGCACTAACATGGTATAAACAATAAGATGCACATCACACACATGCACAGCAGGCGAGCGTTTCAACATTTGAAGATATAATCTTTTTGGATGAAATATACTCAGTTCCTATGAGAACTACTTTTCTAGAACCACTGTCTGGTCTTTTGTTGGTCAGAATGAGATGATCAGTTGGGACTAGACACAAATTTACACGAAAAGAGGATGTAAAAGTAGAGAGACTATTTTATCCATACCACCTGGGACTGGTAAATCCATTTTTCTTTTGATTCTCATAGCTTCAGTAACAGAGAAAAACTTCTCGATTTTTTGCTACTTAATCTTTTTTCCCCCATATATTTCATTAAAACTTAACAATCAAAATACAGGTTCCTAATACTCTGAATGTATAATTTCTCTCATACTGTATGAACACGCACGCACAGTGACCCAACAAGACCTTTGCAACCTTAATGGGAACAGAATTTCATCCTCAAATAGTAATTGTGAAGCAACTGAATTACGCCTGCTAATATATATCTTGCTACATGCATTGCCAGGATATATTCAAATATTAAAAGTAGAGGAATACAGAATGAACGCCTTAAAATTATACATTATTAAGGGACAACACAGTGTTTATTCAGCTAAAAATGAGATACAAGGTATGACTTTATCACTGATTGTGTTCCAAGAGAAAATTGAATGGGTTTGGTTTGGATTCGACTATTTTTGGACTGCGTTTTCATAACATTTGAGAAGCATGTTTTGATGAATAAAATAAATGTAATGTAGTCCTGGGAACTCTTCAATTACATAAACTGAAAGAAAAGGAAAGATCTCAAACAAAGGCGTTACAGATTAATCCTCTCTTGGCATCTATAAAGCAAAAAAGTATTGCAAAGTAAGCCAATATGTTTTCTGAAGTAATTAGATTCTTTTACAGGGTTTTTTACTCCCTTAATCATACCTGCTTTTCCTTGAATTTCTCAAAAGATATGGTTGAATGAGAATAATTTAAATAAAAAAGGAAAAGAAAAACAGAGCAGACAAATTTTAAAATTAAAGAGGACATGGAGTAAACATGGAAGTCAAGACAAAAAAAAAAGTTCAACTTTACTCTGTATTTCCACAGTATTTTCTGACTTTAACCTTAGCCAGCATATTGGAATGGATAACCGCCTGTCTTTAAACCTCTGTTTTCCAATCTCACCCCTTGACTTTCTTAATTAAAATACTCTCCTGAGTGCTTTATGTTGTCTCCAAAAAATTGGACTCCAAAAGCATCCTCTCCTCTAATCTTTGTCCCTATCACTATCTAGAGAAGAAGTATATTTGTCACTTAAACTAGAAACTTAGTTTCCTCTTCTCTCTTATTCTACTCCTTTAATTGTGACCAAATCTTGGTTTTCATCCTCCTTGATACTTAAAATATCCATGTTTCAGCTCTATAGCAAATGCTTCCGACCAAGCCTTTACTCTTCATTCTGATTATTACCATTGCCTTCCCTCTTTGAAATCACTTCCTCCAATGTTTGAGTTTATTTATATATGTTCTGTTAACATAAACCTATATATTATGTACTCCTTTATATTTCCTTAGTTTTAGATTTTATGAGTTCTAACAGATAGAGCGTCTATCTTTTATTTCTTTCACTATAATGACTTATGTCTTTAACTGGGAAAAGTGGGGTGAATTCCCAAAATATTAATAGTAATACACTTTTAGGATATAAAACAATCAATCCAGTTCCTTACTGCAGAGGTGTGATTAATGACCAAGAACTTCCTACTAGTAAGACTAGATAATCTTGCCAATCAGTTGTGATTTAACAGATGACCCTTTACATCACTGTCTATCAGTTGTTTAGATGTGGAATGATACCATTGTTGAGGAACAAGCTTCCATGTAAACCCCACCGGAAAGCTTAGACCCGGAGTGACTTTGATGTATTGTTTACATTAATTACCACGTAGCCCTTTAAAGATTTTTTAAATTGTTATTACTCATTAATCTGTCTGTCCTTTGTTTTCCAATTAAAATCTCACTAACATTAGATTGCAGCTTGAAGACAATGCATTAACAGACATAAGGCTAGGTACAATTACCACTGACAATCTGAAGAGTACAAACTTCTTATTTTCGTTCAAATCAGTTCTATGAGCTGGGGCACCCAGTGTGCAATTCAGCACAGCCTCATTACTGAAATACTACAAAACAAAAATAAACCATGCAATCTATCTCCCCCTTTTATATCTGAGATGTGCACGCATGCTATTAAGCCAGGGAGCAAATCTTTTCACTACTGTTTTTTTGTCTCTCAGATCTACCCTCACAACACTTTAAAGCAGAGAATTCAGGAAAGGCTTCAAACATTCACTCCTCAAGCAAAATTCACAATTGATAAGACTTATCAGCCTACTCCAACTACCATTTTTTCCTTCTTTTATGTTTCCCATACAATTGGGCGTGAATAAATTCTTCCTGATTCTCACTAGTTCCCTAAACTAAGTTCTAAGGTCTTTGTGTGAATAGACTTTTTTTTCTCCCAAACAATTTCCAAAAGTCATATTTGAATTAGATTTCTCCAGATGTTACTAAAAATATTAGGGAAATTAAAACATGTATTAAATATAAGCAAATTTAAATATGAAATATTTCATATTGTAGTAGAGTAGTCACATAACAGAATATGCTTCGTTACTAAACATTTTACCAAAATAAAAGTCAAAGATATAACTTGTATTTATCTGACTTCTTGTGCAATACATCACAACCTTGGTATGCTGTGTAAGATGATATTTTATTCATATCATGCATGTATGAAATTCTTTTCCAACTAGTACAAAACTGTGATTACTTAACTCTATTTAAACAGGATGCTCAAACAGTTTGTTTAAAATTACCTAAAGCTGCAGCAACTGTCCCACCCCTTAGAACTTGAATAAACATTTCCTGCTTCTGATGGAAATTGCACAGGCATGCTGTACACAAAACTAAACGAAAGCCTTCAACACCCAGAGCAGAAAACTAACCAGAATTGTAAATTCATCTTCCACAACCCCAGCGCTAGGAGGGACAAATACAAAAACAAAAGAAATACTAGATACAATGTTAAACAAAACAATAAAAAGCCTCTCCTGTTCATTTGATTCCTTTTTGAAGTTTACAGTAACAATCTTCAACAAGAGACTCTGAGAGGTTATCAGTCTCTGGTTTCAGTGTTTATACTCAAGGCTAATTGCGGTGTTTTTCCTGTTTTGTAGCAATGTTTTCATGGAATTCAAAATAAAATAAGGACAATTTCTGTGAATCCCACATTTCTTGGAATAAATGTCCTGTATATAGGAACTGCTATTTTAAACTTCACAAGGACTGTAAATTTGGGATTATTTTCATCTTCCGCTTTAAAAAAAAATATATATATATATGCATGCATTCAAATGTTGTATGAAAGGTATTTTCTGTCAACCGGTCAATTCAAATTTCCCTCAGTGGGTGAGTGCTCTTATTACTCAGCTTTGCTCAGTATTCAATTCTGAATCCAGCTTTTCGCCCTTGAAAGAAAGGATGACTTCAAAGTTATGATATTTATTTGAGGGCCAGAGAATCACACAAAATAGGATAAAAGGAGCCTTGTAAGGTCATCTGGTGTACTCCACGGCTGACAGGCAGGATCAGTGGTACCTAAGCCAAGGGGAACTAACCGTTTCAATGCTGTGCGCCTGTCTCTCAGCACTGTCGGTGCTGATGGTGATATAACTGGGAACCTGAACAGCCTTGCTGAGTGGACTCCATTTGGCCCACAAAGACCTAGAAGCAGAAGTAACATGTCTCTGCTGGTCTGGCCTAACAGAGGGAAACTGGGTTTGTGTGCACTGCATTGCAAAGGGGTCTTCGCTGTGCCAGAAATGCTCTGTTCCCCTCTCAGTCCCCTTGCCAGCAGCAGAAGCCAGCAGTGAGCAGTATCCTTGAACAGCTTCTGCCTCGCTGGCCGAAAAAACACACAGGTACCCAGAAACTGCATAATTCCCCAAATTAATCTGATGATTAGCTCTTAAAAACCATCACTGATAAGGATTCTTAAACCTCCTTTGGCAGTCTATTTCAGTACTTAACAAAATACCATCAGAAACACTTCTCACTGCTGCAGATTAATTACATTACTCTTTGTGCTCACCTTAGCCATCACATCAGTTCCTAGCTGTGCCACATGCTATACGCTACCTTCAGAGAATTAATTTGGTGTTTTGTACCTTGGCTTCTCAAGTATAAAATAGCTTTTTTTTTTTTTTTTGATTTTACAAAACTGCTTACATAGTATTTCTATTCTGTTTGTAGAGAGCTCAGATGTTATGTCCACTGAGAGTCTGTAGAAGAGAAAACGTTTTTGCATTCTTGAACATGTTTTCAGGGATAGCTGGCCCTCTTTAAGATGGTGAAGTAATTCTCCAGAAACACGCTCCACCCCATCATGCCAAACCATGTAAACGCAAGAAAAAGCTGCAAACTGATTAGTTTCCAAAACAATGCTTTCAGAGGTAACACAAAGGTTCTCATAACCTTTACACTGCATTACTGTAAAGACTTGCAACATAGCATTTACTGAACTATAATGTGACTCGTTGGAATAGGGTTTTTAAGCAAGATGTTTGTTTGAGATCTCTAATCTTCATAAAGCAGATCTGGTATGTGGCTTTTGTCTTGGAAGATTTGTTGCCTCCCTGTGAAATACCAAATTGATATTAGAACAGAATGTGGTTTTAGCATGCTTTTCATGCCTCTAACGCATCCCGTACCGCTGCTCAACAAGAAAGATATGGCTAGAGTATATACTGTGATCAGATAAACAAGTGGGATGGGGGTGGGCGGCCTACTATGTACTGGTCGTAGGTCACAGAACTAGGGAAAACGCAACGTATCATTCAAAGCAAGAAACGTTGGCCAGGACCTTACAGAGATCACCTGTTCTTTCCAAAAAAAAGTCAAGAGATGATTAGGTTTTACCTCGACTAGCATTCAAGAAGGAAATCTGGTTTAATGTTTTTTTCTGAAGACAGATCCAGGAACAATCCACAACTGCCCAAAATGAGGAGAAGCCCGCCTGGCCCAAACTTCAGACAATATGGATGATAACAGGGTAAAGAATGAAAAAAAGCACCATTTGGATACCCCCTTAGCATTAATACTTTTACAAAATTTCAGTTGACTGTTGCAAGTATTTAAACAATCGCACGTTACTGTGGCCAGCAAGATCGACTGACTTCAATATTGCGGTTGAAATGTACAGGCCCTCAACTGCATCATAAGTTTTGGAATATGATAAGGTATGGGCATGAATAAAACTGGCACCCTGGAAATTTGGAACTAACTAACAATCATATGCATCAAATAACTGATGAAGGTTAAGTCTCCTTCATGGACCTTTTCCCTGTGTAAATTAAAAAATATAAATACCTTATATCTATAACACAATCTTCCTACCATTTTTCTAGACAAGTAATTCTGTCTGGTTACTATTTTGACTGAATTTATTATGCATTGAATTAGATATTACATTAAGCTCATAATAGGTCAAGTAAAAAGAAAATACACCTCAAAATTCATTAAACTTTTTTTTTAAAAACATAAAGTTTAGACTAACTCAAAGTAGCACAGAAATATCAGGAAGTGAGTTGTAAGCCTGTTCCCCAGACTTCCAACTTGTTACTTTATTAGTGAGAACGTGAGGTAAAATTTAAGCTCTACTTAAGTCTCTTGAATAGACCAGAATTTCATAGTAGGTCTAAAATAGTCAAATGAATGTAAATATTTTCTTATTTTTATAGCTGCTTCGTTTTTTCTAAAAAAAAAAAATTACCATTTTGTTTTTGTTCTTTGTCAGTAATGAATAGTAAGCTTTCTGCCTATATGAATATTTTCTGTAACACCTGTAATGCAATATCTAATGTTCTGATGCAAAATCCACAGGGGTTAGTGGTGAGACTCTTGTTAACTCAGATGGAGTTTAGATCAGTATTATTTTTTTAATGCTGTAACATAAGGAATTTGTTAGGCCAGGGCATGCAGTGAAGGCACAGAACAAGTTAAATGCATTGCCATTTCATCAGCTTGATCGCCTATTTTTTTAACATTAGACATAAACTGAAAGCTTTGGGAGAGTCTTTAACCCCAAATGCCAAATTAGTCTGGAGAGAAACGCACTCCACAGTCACTGCACTTTTCTGGCAGACGATGAAAATCTTTCAGTCTCTGCCCCAAGCCGCAGCGCTAGTAGCCACACGCTCCACAGAGAGCTCAGGGAGGGACGGGTGCGCCTGCCTCCCTGTAAGGCAAGGCAAGCCCCCAGAGCAGGGACCCCCATCTCGCAGGTCTGCCAGACAGTGTGCCAGCTGATGTAATAAGCTTTTTGTGCCCTTCTTCTCACACAAGGGAGACGCATAACTGCAATCCTCTGCAGAAATGGCGTGTTTTGTAGTTCCAGTCACTTCAAAAGGGGTATCAAGGAGGAAAAGCTTTTCAGCCCATTTCGCTAATACCTTCATTTGATGACAGATAAGCTGTGAAACGGGCCTTTTATGAAATTCTTTGATCTCATTTTCTTTCAGTGTTGTTTGGAAAAAAGAACAGTTCTGGTGAGATAATTTTAAAGACCTCTCATTTAATGGCCTGATGCACATGGCAGAAAATTATATCAAGCCTGCAAAATGTCATTATGCAGAAAACGTTACAATGTGCAGGCAGCTATTAATATTCCTTTGTTCTGATTCTTATAGGAAAAACATAAACACTGACTTCCAGTTATAGCCATACAGCTTTTGAAGGCACGTAAAAACAGAAAAAAATAACTTTTAACCCGATTATATTTCACTAAGGAGCTTAGACAGAGATGGCACATGTCCTAGGAGGCTCCCCAGCCCCTGGGCTGATTCTGGGACCTTTCTTGTCTTCAGAAGCCCTGTTTCCTTACGCCACCTGGGGACCTAGTTTCTCTCTTTGAGTGCATGGGGAAATCCATCAGGTGGTAGGTACACAACTAATAGAGAACTCTGCGGGGACCGCAGCCCCTCGGCCCAGCAGCTGCGGCACGAGAAGGAAAGGCACCTACTCAAGGATGATAATGAAAACGGTGGGACAAAATATGCATTCTGCAAACATCCTCTGAGAAATTACCCTTTAGTGCTGCAAAACTTATTAGAAGGAATTAGCTGAATGGGAAACATAGTGATGACGTATCACAAAAGTGATTTTTTGCTTCTAGGACTGCAATCAACTGACTGAAAAGCAAAAGAATTCTTCTCAGATCTAGGAACCCATGAGCCACAATCCACAAGGAAAACAAGATGTCTTTATCACTGACTTATTTGTATAAAAGCTACCCAGAGAAGGAAGCCTGCTGAGATGTGATTTCCAGTCAAGTATATCAGGACCAGCCATACTGAAGCAAAATGGGTACTACCACAGGAATACAAAGGCATATTTTTTGCTTAATTTTCATTAACCATTTACATTTTCAGAATTTGAATTTCACTTAGAAGACAGCTAAAATCTTTATTAAAAAAAGAACGCACAGATTGTATAGAACTTCCCTCTCCTCACGGAAGAAGAGATTTTTGCTGTTGCTCCAGTTTGGGAAAGGAAAGGTGTCCGGCATTATAGAATTTGGCATTGGAGAAAACCTGCCTCTTCTTCTAGCTCAAAATTGTTCTTTTCCTCGAACAGAGTAGCAGACTCTGTAGAAGGAAGGGAGACAATGTAAAATAGTAAAGAAGTTATAGAAAATTAGTTCACACAATTCATTTGATGTGTTGTATCATAAATTCACCTGGCTAACAGAAGCTTGGCATGAACATTAGTGCATTTGCTCAGAAAAAAGTAAAGCAGATTTCTTCAAAAACTTTCAAGCTTCTTTCCTTGTAATGTGGAGATGGGCTTTGGAAAACCATGTTGCAATAGTGCCAACTTGTACATGTACTGTCTAGATGCTCCATTTATTATGGTCTGCTGTGTTACAGTAAAATTTGCCTCCAGATATTCTTTAGTGCTTTTAAATTCTTATTTCTGCCTAAGCAAAAAAGTTGTGGGGCATGAGTGAAAAGAGTGGTACTCCCCTCATGTAAATTTCTTTCTGAAGAGGAATCACAAAATGAAACTCATTAAATTTCAAGTAGGAACATTAAAGAAGGGCTTTTTCAAATTTCGCAATACAAATTTCTTACTCTTTGGAACTGATAATCTTCCACCTCCTAGTTGGCTGGCATCTTCCCTGTAGTCATCACTAAGTTAATCATAATTAAGGTTCCCACCAGAGCACCCCTTTGCATGTTCTTCACGCTTGCATATTTCTATAATCAATGCAGTCACTTCGCACTAAGTAAAAAAGAATAAGATTATTCAATAACCCACCTACTCTAGTACACAGTATTTTGTATTCAGTGATTACAAACAAGTCAGAACACAATGAAACATTCTCTGGCCTTGTTCTAGGACCCGATTTTGTAACTTTTATTCATCAGATCAGGCCACTGATTCCTATGGGACATTTTGAGAGATTAAGCAGTAAGAAATTGGCTCATTTATACTTTTTAAAAGTCTGCAGTGGGGGAGGAGAGGGAATCCTGTGCTCCATTCAAAAGAAGGAGATGAATGAAATCTTTGGCAACATAAAGATATTCACTAGCAGAGAAATAGCTCTTCTCTATTATGTGAAGTGTTTCAATAAAGTTCCCACGTACTTATAAACAAAGGTCAGCCAGTGACAACAGTTAGTTCTAGCTTGACAACACAGCAAGAAACTTCTACTGCACGGTGATCATCCAGATGGAAAATTTATATGAGATACTGTCACATCAGTTCACAAACTATGCCCTGGATGCCAGAAATAACTTATACTCTACAGTTTACTTGAACATCATGTTCTGAGTAATAAAAAAAAAACCAGTACTATTTGTACTACCAACATCTTGTTGAGGATTATGTCCCTTAAAATGAGACATTCACATGAGTAACTGTCTGTCTCCATTCACATAAAAGAAAAAGTAAAACAACACAGTATTATTTTACAGTCTTTACCAAACATCTTTCCTTTTGGGAACTCAGCTGAGCCAGAACAAAATAATTATGACAGCAAAAAAAGATGTGCTGTTGCTATAATTTAAGAAACGTTTCCATTCAGAAATGTCTAATTCCAACTTCTTCTTCAGGATCCTCACACAATTACTCTTTTCTTGCAGCTATTAATTTGTAATACCCTTCTGAAAGTAACAACACTAACAGTGACAGTCACACTAACATGCTGACACTTGTTTCCTCAAATTCAAGCTCAGTTCCTCATACTAAGAACTAAAGAAATATGTTGAGCTCAGATGTATACTACTATTAGTTGTAATACAATACCATTACAAGACCCAGCAACAGACCAACTTTCCACTGCGGTTCACCAGATACTGCATATAGAAACACAGATGGAAAGATCCTCTGCACAGGGACTCAGTATAAGGCAAGAAGGGGTAGAGTTAGGATGGAAACAGTGAGAAAACTAGTTAAAACACTAGGGAAAGTGCTTGCAGAGTATCTGCTGCCTAACCAGAGCTAGCTGCAGCTCTTGCTGGGAGGTGGCACGGTGCTGAAACCTCAAGCACCGCTTCACTTTGCACCAAGTCCTTCTCCAAGCTCCACAGAGTGCGCATGCTATGTCTCACTTTGTAGGGGTGCCTAGCCTACTTCTCATATAGAAAGCTTCATTGTGTTGACTGCAGTAAAGAAAGAATAAACTCATAAACTGTTCGGAAATTGTACCCTCTGCTCAGAGAGGACAACACAAAATCATCACTGAATCAGGCGATTTGGGAAGAAGCCTAAAAGATCTGATGCTAATCTCATGGCTGGTGCAAGGCCAAAGACAAAACTGTGTCTTTTCTGTACCTCATCTTACACTGCCTTTCTTACTCCTAGGCTGCTCTAGGTAACGGTTAGGGTAACAGCTTAATTAGCTGTTTATAATACAGGTTAACACAGAGGATTTCAAGATTTTCAGTGCGTTTCCTGCAACCTCTCCATGGAAATATGACAACACTAAAATTCCCCTGCCACATGGAGATGGAGGTGGGTATGAACAGCAACTTATGGGCAAAGCTTCCACCCTGGCTAAAATGTTCTGAACAAATCCATGCACCGCCGCTGTTGCTAAGCAGACGCCAGATAACCTGCTCTGTTACAGAGCAGCTGCCAGAGAGGGAAACTTAACCTTCATTTGCTCTCTGCTGTGTTTCCTGTACCCACTACTATTATACCCACACGCTCAGCATTTCCTCCTTTTATAAGCTCTCGTAGCAAAACAAACAGAGAGACAAACAAAAAAAAAAAAAAAAGAGAATGAAATTATAACAATAAACAGAAATAATCGTAAATATTTAAAAAGTTAACATTTAACACAAATAATACACATTCAGATAAATATACCTGCTTTAAATAAACACCACTTTCAGTAGATCCCCCAGTTATTTTAAAATAACTAATGCCCCCCCCAGATTCTCCAATTCAGCAAATGGTAGGAGACCAATCTACTGCATGAAATTATACTGAGAAATAAGAGCTTGGTCCAATGTGACCCCAGGAATTTTAGGTAACGGAATATCATCTGTGGAAAGCACAGGTTGTCCCTGCAGGACTCGATCGCTAGCCAAGCTGCTTATGGGGAAGAAAGGTGGCCATGTGGAGAGAAAGCTGCCTTGGCTAATTACGGGGATAGCCAGGGCCTCACAGGTTATATATGAAGCCTTTGCTCTGGACTAAGACTGAACTCTGAGCAATGAAAGACCCAGTAAAACGTTAGTAGGTTTTAAAACTAGGACCAAGCTTCCCCTGAAACAACAAGCGGGGACACTAAGTGAAGGTATTAAAACATCATCCACAGTTCCTTGGTAGGGATATGCTAAACAGTTTGCATTCTCCTCTGAGGAGCAGACTATCTATACCCAGATTTGAAAACAGTCTGGAAGCCACAAATGGATACACTGGGCACCTCTGGTTTGGGCAAAGCTTTTCTTAAGGTCAGATTTGCACCTGCTGCCTGCAGTAGCATATGTATACTGCCTGCAGGCTCGATATATTAATTAGACATTTGCAGTACGTATTGAAGCACAGGTAATTTAAAACATTGGTACATCGGTCCTGTGACTACATACTTACATGTGTAAATACCTACACGTTTTGGTTACATATTTATTTTTTTGCTGAGATGTCTAAATTGAGTTAAGCTTGTCTGCCAGCTGCTCAATGAAATTCCATCTTCTTGTAGCAGGACACCGTTTTGGTACATAGCAAACAGACTTCAACTTATCTGCTGTGTCTATAGTCTTTAAAAATTATCTAAAAATCTGCTTCTTTGATTTGTTCTTTAGCTGGTTAAAGGTTAAAAAACTTTACAGAACACAGCATTTATTGCAACATCAAAGATGATTACAGAATAGCCTGGCAGTTTACTTCTCTGGAGAATGCCCATAAAAAAGAGAGATGTGTGCATCAGGAATTTGCAGAATGTGTTTCACTGTAAGATAAACTGAAAAAGGAATGTACATGTGCATGAATACAGTGAAGTTCTTATTTTGACAGTTACTGAAATAGCTTAAGTGGTACCATTTTTTCATAAGCCTAGGAAGAAAGATGTTTCCATAAAATATTTAGAGATGCTAGAATGATCCCATTCAGGAAAGTTTAATGGTAGTTTAAATAGAAAATTTAACATGATTCAAAGCTCAGGAGAGAAATTATGAGGTGGAAACATTCAATTTACGTTAGACTCCTGGCATTGTTACTGTCACAAAATTTTCAGCCCTCTGGTGACATCACAAGGAGATAATGCTACCAAGTGGATGGAACAAATTAACCTCAGAAATGCAGCTCTGGCCATTGTTCATGAAGACTGGTAAACATTCCTTGCACAACAATTTGGCTAAGTCTTTGCATTAAAACTCCACAAAACTGCAAAACTACTTTTTTTAAAAAAAATTATTTACATTAAAGAAATAAGAGGCTAATAACAACTCAAGTACACAACAACTCCTACTCTCAATAATATGTGCAGGACTGCTAGAGTAGGAAGTCCACTGCACAAAGAACTGCAATTTCTCTTTTCAAAATTAGAGTCTCAAGACAAATGATACAAAATTGGGAACTACCACCCAGGACAGTGGTGCAGTGTAAATGGTTCAACTTAAATCCCGCACTATGTCCACCTATTGTGCTGTGGCATACCCCAATGCCAACTTAAAGATAAACTTCACCAGAACCACCTGTGAGGACAACTGCCGTCATCTACTTCTGTGTGTGTGTGTGTCTGTCTGTGCACGCATGCGCACACACGTAATTCTACACTGGAAATAGAAAAATTCACTTGAATGACCTTAGTCAAATAATTTTTGGACTCCATTTTCGTATCTGTAAAATAATGCTGATAGTATCAATGCTAGTCTGAATGAAAACTCAGGAACGCTTATGAGGTGGTCCAACACACATGGACAAGCACAACAGAAAGGGTAATAAACTCTATATGGGAGGAATGACTTTTTAAGAATGTGCACTTTTCATCTGAAGCAGGTGACTATGGGCAGCAAAAGAAACGTTCTTAGTATCAATTGCAAGAAGTAGCTGGGGAAATGCAGGTGAAGAGGGAAGACTGCACAAGTCTCTGAGTATAACATCACATCTGGATAAAATAAGGCAAGAGTGAGGAAAAGAGGGAGAGAGGGGTTTTTCCAGATGTAACTTCTTTAGGATTAGAGGAATTGGTCTAAGAGGAGGGTGACTGAAATCAATACAGGGATGAAACAGCTGCCTTACAAGAAGTGACTAAATCTGGGGACTCTTCAGGTAAAGGCTGTGGAAGGATCCAAGTGAGATTGGCATAATCAGGAAGATGGTGGATAAGCTGAATGTGGAACCACTGTTCACCAAATCCTGCCATATTACAAATGAGACACTGGTGAAAGCAATAAGAGTTTAAGACAGGTAAAAAGTATTTCTTCACCTAGTGCGTAGTGACCTTCAGGAATTTGCTGCTGTAGCTGTGGAGGCAGACTGTATCAGCTGGTTCATATAAGGATTAGAAAAATTCTTGGATAATAAATAGATCCTGAAAGAGATAAGGCAGAGAAGTCCCTTCTAACATCTTTATACAGTTCTGGATGCCAGAGGAGTATAAGGATAAGAGACTGCAGAAGGTGGCGCCTAGATGCTCTCCCTAAACAGGCGCATTTGTTGCATTTGTCAGCAGCAGCATAATGCACTAAGCAGACCACTGATCTGACCATGACAGATATGTATATTATACATGTATTTTAAAAAGACATACATATTTTTTTTTAGATCACTATCCTTGTGAAGGTGACCAGATATAGAAGGAATAACTGCATTACTATACTGATTCTTCACTGATCCTTCTAAAAGAACAATGAATTAGGTGATAATAGGCATTGCCAGGACAAGGACTGAAATTATGATTGCAGGAGCTTGAAAGAAGAGCGATAGTATAAAATATTTATTCATGTTTATCATGTTTATTTTCACTGTATTTTGGAAAACAGACTACAGATTACCTTGTTTCAAGCTTTCAGTTCCTATTTGGCACAGTGAAAATTTTTCATTTAGGAATCATGAACTAATCTCCACACGTGAAAATATTTAAACAAAAATGTTTGGAAAAAGTGAGAAATATACAGGTGCCAGGTAACTTGTGTGTATCAAGTCTTTCAACTCTAAAGGAGTATTTCAAAGCTTTTTTTTCTGTATATATCAATGAATTGTGACATCTGCTAATAATGTGCAACAATGCAGATCAAATGCAAAACCACAATAAAAAAAACTCCATTCATCAACCACAAGCTTTCACTAAAAGCCTGCACTTTCTAGAACATAGTAGGTTTTTAAAAATGGAAAGTATCATTTAAAAAAACATATTGTGAATAACTGTCATTAGGGTTCCAAGCCTCCAATCAGATGGATCCATGTAAATTCCGTGTAGATTGAAAGGTCAACTGGAACAGATTTCATTGCACAATGGGACCCGATTTTTTACTGTGTCTTTTACCTGTAGATATGTGCCCATCACATTGAAGTAATAGAAATAAAACCAGAAGTTTAGAGTTATATAAAGGGATTCATTTCGAGCCGTAAATTAAAGAAAAAAAGGAAAAAAAAACAAGCAAAAAACCATAAGGTAGGTAATGTTTTCCTCTTAAGTCTTTTCACAGAATAGGTATTTACATCAACTAGTGTTTTATGCATTCATACAAAATATAGGAGTATTGTAGTTGTACAAGATAACCCTGTCAGAGAACACCTGAAAATAAAGCTGATAAAGATTAATATTTTAAAGTAATTCCAAAACAATACGTAGTCACCTTGTTTCTTAAATCTTTTTCAAAATGTGAGTATTGCTTTTGTGATATGGGAACACTTTTTGTTTCACTTACTCTACGTAGGAAAAATATAAACTTGAGACTGATTCACAGAACCTCAAATGCCTTTAAAAGAAAAAGTTTCCATTCTCCCATTAGGTGGGCTTTTTTTTTCCAATTCTAACTGCGAAGCCAATCAAAACATGTTTCTATGTCTGCGGTGAGCAGGAATAAAACAATAAAATTATTTCAGCTGCTGTAGTTCAGGAAGTAAAACAAAAACACCAAGCAGGAGCAAGAAAGAAACAAAAATCCTGGCTTGCTGTCCCCTCTCTTTCTGTGTTTATTATCCTGCTGCTAAAATTACTACACTAGAAATAGACCTTCATCAGCATCTAATAAGTTATTTTCTAGGATGATATTGCTTTGCTAACTCTCAAACTGCTTTCTTATCAAATTATTCAGATGAAGTCCTTTTGTTAGTGCGAAGTCAGCCTGTGAGCTAGCACACAGATCGCATTTGAAGATGTGCATTTACTGAGGGTATGTGCAATGGTTTACATGTTGCACTATTCTTGAAATTCTGCAAAATATGAAGAGATTTAAAAGTACTTCAAGAGCACAACAGAAGGGGAGATTTTCAAGCTAACAAGTTCAGCCCTAAAAAACACACATTTTGCAGCAAAGTGGCTATAAGAATGAGGAAGGTCCCTCCTTTTATGCCAGGAAATAATTCCTTTACTTGCATATTATTTGGAGCACAACTTTAATGTACCACCTACGCAATAATTTTGCCACCACAAGCAATTTACCACTACAGTAGAAGCATTTCATTCTTTTTACTCTAAGAGCTCTTTCTACTTTGGAAATTAATGAAGCATTTGGGTGAATTTCCACTTTACTGCAGGTTACTGAGTGAGCACAATCACCAGCTTATTTTGCTCTTCTCTTATTATCTTTACTCCCATGTCCACCAGGACAACAGCGACAAAACAGCTGCTTGCACTGAACGTTTTAAATTTAAAAATCAGCAAACTCCACATCCATAGTTAAACTCTAAAAAAATGCAAAATAATTTACTTTGACTCAGTGTCAACAATATACATAATGCTCAACAGCCGACTGAAAGCAGATGCCCTTCTCCTCCAGCTACCGAACTTTAGCTAAATCCACCCCTCCAGAAGAAAAGTCCAAGCATGATATGAAAGGTTTTCCAATGAGCCCTAAAGGCAGTCTGGCAACAATCAGTAAGGTCCCATTCACCACCCTTGCAGGACTGCAGGAGCATTTTACACTTCAACCTATTCCTTCTAAGGCCTCAAGGGAGCCACTTAACAGCGAGCAAAACAGGGATCTAGTATTTCCCTGGGATTGTTGGAGGAGATTCTACTATACTATAGAAATACAACAAAAACCAGGAAGATGCCTTTCAGTCCTACCATTATTAAACAATGGGGAAAAAATTGACTTAAGTTTAATAGTATCCTAAAATTAGACGTGATGGTCTAAATACAATGAGATAGCTTGGGCCTGTAGTTTAAGTATTCTCTGCCCTTCACAGTCATTAAACTGTGTCAGCCACCATGGGGACCGCTACATTTTTCTTTGGTGAGGTTTAAAAGTTAGTCCTTCGACCTTATTTAAATGCAGTTTTGTTTTACTGAATAAATATTTAACATCCTGGACAAGGGACTCGTTCCTTCCAAATATTTCTTCCCATCGCAACATGAGTTGCTGGATCTTTGCCAGACCGATGCTGGCATATGGAGGGACACGGCGCTTATCCTTCAGAAAGGAGTGGCCATGGAAGTGTCCTGAGTTGCACTGTGCTCTCTGCAGCTTCTGTATTATTCAGTGGTGGTTTATTTATGTCTTACCAGAGCAGAAAAAATATAAGTTCAAATAAATTGAGGTCACAAGATGTAGTGAGCCTCTACAAATCTAATTCCAGCACGGTATTTAAGATCTTGGCAAGCTTTTGGTAATATGACCTCATATGAAAAAATAACCTATTCACCACTGGTACAAGCGAGGCAAAACTCACTTGAATCAACAAATCTTTGCCTACTTATACCAGTCATGAAGTTGACTTACTGTGTTTACAGTATTGGACACTGACAAAGTGAACGGCTATAGTACTGATAGTATTTTGTATGTACAAACATTGAGTAAGACAAAATAAAAACTCACTTGACCTTATGCTATACAGTTTTTGAAGTTCAAGAAAATTCTTGTATTTTTTGCTTTTGTTCTGGTTTTCACAAATGGTTGCCATCTTATTAGTTTGATGAAAACTGGAAACAAAACTATTAGGTAGGATAAAAAAACTTTTTTTCCCTACACCAGCTAGATAGAGTAGAGGAAATACCTATTCTGACATGATTCCTACTTGGGATACAGAACAGAAAGATCTGCAATCTGTAGTAAATAAATCATGTTTGTAACCTCTTTAAAACTTAACAAGGCTCCAAAAACCAAAAGAGGAAGAAAACCTTTGCTCTGGACATATTTTTAAAAAATCACAAAGAAGTAAATTGCATAGAACCTAATAAGATCAGTTACCATCAACTGAAAATAACCATTTTGGGGAAATAATAACTTTTTTTTTTCTGGTCACACATCATTCAATTTCATGTAATTATGTGATGCTTTATTGAGATTTACATATTCAACTATAAAACAGTTGTTGTAGACAGTAAAGAGTTTACTCTCTAATTAGATTTACATTTTGAAGCGGACTTCCTGCCTAGAACCAAGAAAGAGAAGAAAAGAAGCTGAGGATTTCAGTAGAGGAATAAATTTCCTGAATAACGTTTTCCAAGAACAAGAAATTTCGCTAATTTTATACAGTTAGACTCTGCACTACTGATTTTCCCTTCAACAGAAAGCTACTTCCTTCTGTGTGGCAGAGGGATCCTAATATATAGGGGAAAATAGACACTACAGATATTTGATAAGACCACACATATCTCATTATCATTAGCAGAAATTGCACAAATAAGTAATATAGATAAATCTAAGTGTAACATTATCCTGTTTGTTTCTTCTTTTTCAGTAGGCTTCACGAATCAATTAACTGTGGATCCAAGCCCTAAGTGTCACACACTCTTCAATGGTTGTCATTAAGCCATCAGTTGCTCTACACCACCCGAGTGAGGTGGGTCAGCATTTCTTCCATCGGGGAAAATCAGGTAAGTAATTTTCCCAGACAATGCCATTCTCTGCTACCTGCAGACTCCAGACTGATGAGAGACAGAGGAACTCACCATTTGATTTCCAGTAGGCTTAATTCTCCTGCAGTCAGCACATTAATAAAAATACCTGGATTATATTGCAATATTTCTGGTACATACTGTACATGGCGTTCTAGCAAATGGAAAACTATTAACTCCCATTTATTAACAGAGGTCAATCCCTTAACAGAACTGATTATATTTCAAGTGTTCTTTTGGGTGTAAATGGGAAAAGACGGATGTGTTTTTAAATTTTGCTTGTGAAGCCATCCTCTTTTACTCTGGAAGGTGTTCAATACATATTTATCTTTGAGGTAATGCACTGCAGTGTTTCTTTCTTTCTTTCTTTTTTCTTTTTTTCTTTGTTAAACTTTTATTACTAAATTCCCTGGTTCTGGTTTCCCTGAATATAGTCCTTTTTTTTTTTTTCCTGTCATGGAATATTCTAGTTAGAAAATAACATCAACCCTTTAGTTATCCACACATTTTATCATTTGGCAGAGCAGTAAGGTGACAAGCACTGATGGATTTGCAACATCCAAATCTCTTGCATTGCTTAGATCGGGCAACTGACTTAGAATAAAGCAGGCTATTGTGAAACACTAACCTGCTGAAACCTTCTGTAGATGAAGAAACACTACTGCCAATTATTTGAAAATCATATATAAATTTCTACCTCACACTGCATTCAGACACAGAAACTTTAATAACACCTTTTCAACAACCTGCCCATTTGTTTAGCTATATTTTAGGATCTTAATTCTAGGTAATCACTTTTAAAAAATCTTCAACTAAAGTTCATATGCAGTTCCAGATTTTATAGAATTGCTTTATGAAAAACAGAACATGTAAAACTAAACATAGTGCTTTCAAAATTCACTTACTTCTGAGTAGTTTTGTTTTTTTTAAAGCTTTTGAGGACTGTCACAAAGACTTGTAAACACAGCTTCAAGTCCCTCTTACAAGTGCAAGTGCATCATAAGCTCATTGCGTGCAACACACTAATGAATATTAAATGGAAGTCCAGTACACTAGCTCCCACCGCCCACGTGGGAATATCAGAGGCACAATTAGAAAATGCCACCTCATTGCAATTATTTTCCTTTGTTTTTGTTTACTGTAGATACACTAAAACTTCAATAACATTCTCAAGATTCTATTAGAAAGGAGTTCCTGTGGTCGGTCTCTAAGAGATGTGAATGCAGAAACAGTGTCCTCAGAAGATACAAAACGAAAGGAAATGCCAGGGCTGTAAATAATGATGTGAAAGATGCGTGCTACATATTTACAGCAGTCAGTGCTCAGCGCAAGCTTCCCATGTTGCATGCTGTGACCTATGCGTTCTTGGAAACATGCAGCATGCTGGAGATCAGTGAAACCCCACATCAACACAATGTAACATATTCATTCCTACATGGGAAACAAGCTACTGAAAGATGTGGAAAAAGCCCTTAATTTTACCTTTCAGGTCCCTTGGCTCTGAATAGATGTGATGATGTACAAACTAGGAGGTGACAATAACACTTAAACTCTTCTGTCATCAAAGAGTACTTTCCATCAATCAGACAACAGCGGATGTGTTACTGAAATTACTCTGATAAAGAAACGTATTATAGGCCTCAGACACATTATTGTGGACTTCACTGGAGACTTAACGACAAATTTGTCAAATGCAGTCTATGTAAGCCAAAGAATAGGTCTCCCTAAAAAAAAAATAAACAGCATGTCTAAAACTACTTAAAGATAAGAAGGACATAAAACTAGGGTCAGATTATGTACACCACTGAAGTAAGAGAAATTGCTTGTAACAATAAAAGGCGGATTCAGGGCTAAATATCTAAGCCTGGCTTCTCATCACTGGGAATGTATGCATGCACACAAAGGTGCATATGCATTTTGTAAATAAATAAACCCACAAAACCCCACCCAAGAATACCTAAAATAACATTACAGAAACAAAGTCAAAACTCAAAACCAAAAAATGCCACAATGAAGAATGCTTATGCAACCTTGTCTACTCCCCTTTACCTCTTTGACCTGCAGTTTGATACACTCTTTACTTCAGTGATGGTTGCTTTTTCTGCTCAACCTCCATTTTATTACTACAGAAAAGCCAAAAGTAAGGTCGTAAGTGAAGCTGATTTTTGCAGAGAGGATGGTTTGAAAATTGTTTGCCACTCTAAACAGATGGAGTCTGTCCTTGCCTTGAGCACATCATCACCCTGCAAGTCAGGCCTCTCACTTAAAATTGTTTAAGAGTGGGCCACTACCTATTTCTTTTCTTCTGTACCCTACTTGCAGAAGCTCAGGACATTAATAGTGACATGTGAAGTTGGACGGAAAATGTTTCTACAGAGTATAAAACACTAATAGTGCAAAGAGATTAGTAGGCCCTAGGGACAATTCCATTCCATCCAACTTTAAGGTAGGTTATAAAGATGTCGAGTTTTGGAGCCAACTTGACACCCTCAGCTCCCTACGTGAAGACAGAGTATATCTCCAGGTTCAGTGCTACAGTTAGGCAGAATGAATCTAGGTACAAGTGTCTGTTATAGAATACGAAAGTGTTGCCTCAGGTCTCCAGTTGTAAAACAGTCATAACAGTTTCAGCTACTCTCACAAGAGCGCTCTGCTTATTTTCTGTGAAGCATTCAGGCAGCATGGTAAAGGAACCATAAATACATATACCCAGACATTAATAAGCATAAAGTTTACATCTGGTGCAGGCATAAGCTGTCACACTGACCACCACAGATACAGAAAAAAGACTGCATACCCCTTCTTTTACATAGAGCAATGGTCTGGGATAAAAACGTGCACAGCCATGGAATTAAGGACTGTACCATACTGAATACCTGAATACTTGGGAGGCTCAATTGCACAGGAAATCTCAGTACAGTAATGGAATTTCCTAAGCCTGTGAGCGTTTGGCTGTGTGACCTTAGCATTCTTCCACCACAGTGGTCTGTGATGCAATTTTGAAGAGAGATTACAGAATTCTTGTTTTAAGCTAAATATTTAAAAGCTTTGGTGATTAGTTCCTTTAAAAGTAGCTATTTGCATACATGAGGAAGGCATTTGTATACTCTTCGCCAGCTACTAGGACCTGGGCCTACGTGTGGGTGATCCACCTGAATGAGAGATTTTGGGGGGGGCTATCATGCAAATTCTTGTATAAAATATCCAAAGTACAAGACTTTATACCCATGGAATATGTATATAAAATATGCATTGAAGAGGTTTATAAGAAGGAAGAAAAAACATAGTTCCTTACAATTGCAGTGAAAAGAGTCAGGTAGGAGTAAGAAAACTAAAACGATCATCTAATTTAAAGTTCTCCTTTGGCTTCAGTAGAGCCCGAATTTCACCCTGCCACTACATTCGCAGATAGGAAAAATCCTCTAAAGGAAGGGAAACCAATCTTGGCGCGGCTGGCTAACATTAAGTCAACTTTAGAATCTGTTGTCTATTTTTTTGCCTCGTCAGCAGGTAACTTGGTATCAGACTAGGTTAATATCCTTAAAGGCGTGCCCCACAATATCTAGGGACACATTACATTGGAGGTGCTGACGGAGAAGGGACATGTTTAACCTTGGCAGGGGGAAGAAGGGGAACTTAACAATAAGCAGTTTTCTTTTAAGCAGCAGCTGGTTTCTTGAACTTCACTTAAGCAGAGGAAGTAGCACCCAGCTGGGCTCTTGCTATAACAAAAGCCTTGACTAGTACAGAAAAGGGGTTGGGCAGAAAAGAGAGGAAGAAAAATCTGATTTCTTATATAAGATACTTTGCATACCAGCGTAGTTTCTTGGATTTATTTATTGCTGGAATCATCTCTTCTCCGCTGGACTTGTTGCTGCAGAAAAACTGAGCGTTTGCACAATTTTGAAATGTTGCAAAAATTGTTTCAAAGAACTAAAAGAGAAAAAGTAACTACCTAAAATCATGACGCTGCCTCATATGAGAGGAATATTTAGCACAAGTACTATTGTGATAAGTGCCATGTAAGGAGATACACTTAGAGAAACTGCTGCCCTCCCCCCCAAAGGATTCCTGGATACCTCAGCAATATTTATTTTAGCCCTATCAAAAATAGAAGGAAAAAAAAAAAGCAGTGGTGAAGGAGACTAACAAGAACGCTCTCACAGCTCTGGAGAGCTCAGAATTCACTCTCGCCACTCAGAGGCGAGAACTCAGGTGTGGGTGTCAGCTGGAAGTTCACTTTCCCCGAAACGGTCTCTCCTCATATCGCTTCTACACGTTACTCATACATATTCCAAGCAAAAACAGATCAAAAACATTAAGGTAGTGACTGCCCAGTAAGAAGCAGTCCTGATATAAGGAAAGATGATAAAATGCACATACATTCTAAAAATAAATGATCTTTGCAATCTGAAAGTAGTAGCCAAACTCCTGACAGTCCTTGTCCAAGCACTGCTCAAAATTCTTCAAAATCCATTTTAGAGGAGATAACCAACTGCGCACAAGTTTTACTCTTTGAATGGAGCCTCTTCTAGGATAGATAACAACCAATAGTAGAAAAAGGACGACAAATAGTAGCGCAAATGGAGAATTTCTGGCCAGGAAAATCCCCTGCTTCAGTGAAAACTGAGAGCCTAAAGACTCCTTTGGAAGACACTGTTAATGACACAGAGATGTAACTGATACTGCAGAGGTTCACTATCTCCAATTACACGTGGGTGACTTTTAAAGGGCTAACAAAGGGCAACTAAAACTATGACTTTCTGTGCTATTGTGATCTTCAAGTAAAACTCTGACGTGGCAATCACCAAAGCCAAAAAGTTACACAAGCAATTCCCCACGTATCAAAATGAAAATGTAATGTACCCCTCAAAATGCCCAAATTATTCTTGACCGTAATCCAGGAACTTCAAAGGCAAAACAAACAAGAACTGGAAGTCTGGATATCTACTGAAAAAAAATAACATACCCATTCTATCAGGCTGTTCCTAAATGTCAACAACTTTTGTGTGTAGTATGTGGAGTTCATATAATAGATTTTAGAAGACTTATGACCCAATATCACATAATCAAATATTAGCAGCAGCTTCATCACAGCTTTACCATTCAGACGCTTTGAATCTGGACAATTTGTTAGCTTATAAAACATACATATTATTCACCAGGATGACATTTATAGTCCAATTTATATGCCAGATTTTCAGATAATTCTGGTGGCCTGACCACCAGTACAAACATCTGGTAAGGAATTTTTGTTTTGTCACCATCTTGCCTGTATTCACAAACACGTACAACTGTACAACTACATTCCACTTCCAGGAAATTATTCAACAGCTAAATGTCCTTCCGATACATACCGGAATTTCTTATAACACCCTAACACACAGTAGAGCATTCCCATGAAGCCAGTCCTGCAGAAACTGCATTTTTATGCTCCCATCAAATGAGTTCTCTGATAATGGCATGCATTACTGTCCCTTTACAATATGTTTGCAATGTCAAGGTGAGAAACCTTGTAGCTCTGAACAGCCTGATAAAGCTGGCACTGCTTTGAGTTTGGGGGGGGGGGGGTTGGAGAGAGGGGGCTAGCCCAGATGAGAGGTCCCTTCTAATCCTAAATTATGCTATAATTCTATTACCTCTCACTTGATATTTTCAAAAAAATTTTAACAATATTAAAATATGACAGAGTTTTAAACAGTTGAGTCTGAAGAAATTTTCAGCTAAATACAAGCCACGTAGCCAAACAGCAGGAGCGCTTAGTAATGGGAGTTAGTGAACAATTCAAAAGATCAGTAGCTATTAGAAAAATGCCCTTAAAGGCCTTTACTCGACACAAAAAAACAAAGGATTTGTTAACTTAAGTAATTGATTCTCCTTTTTTATTGCCTTCGGCATTATAATTATTTTGACAGTTAATAACAAACCTGTAAATACTTTCCCCGGCAAAGGCAAGACTACGTACAATAATTTTTCTACTTGTTTAAAAAAAGAAAAAGAAAATTATCTTTAAAGAACTCCACAAAAGGAAATACAGACACACTTCACAATGTCAAAAGGCAGAAAGTTATTATGACTCTGCCTGGGTAACCCCTACAGGCATACATTTTTACAATATGCGTAATTCCCAAATGGTTTTTATTTCTATGTGAAAACAATGAAATGATAATTTTCTAAATGGCAGATATAAAATGGTGCAAGTAATTTTACTGCACACTAACCTCTAATCTGTTAGAACTTGATTTTATAAGAAGAAACAGAAAGTTTGCAAAAGGTTTGATTAGACAAATTCAAATTCACTTAACTGCAGTATCTGGATTATGAAGCCAACATTTCTCAGAGACAAATAATGAAACTATTCTTTGAGATTTAATGTTTCAAAATGTACTTCTTGTCAACACTGTATCTCTAGAAGTTTCTTTTTAGAAAATCTGAGCCTAATTATTGCATGCATGACTCTTCCCCTATGCCACTGTTGGACTGCATGATGTTTTTCCTG
The DNA here is from genome assembly GCF_040807025.1 of Struthio camelus. NCBI lineage: Eukaryota > Metazoa > Chordata > Aves > Struthioniformes > Struthionidae > Struthio > Struthio camelus. Next base: position 109,023,278 of record NC_090944.1, read on the forward strand.
CCACATAGGCATGTCTATAAGAAGCCCAAACAAGTTCAGAAAGAGTTATATAACATTTTTTGCATTTTTGGGGACTATAATTAAAGCGATAAGATTATGGCAGAGATCCTAGAACAGATTAAGTGCAGAATTCAATGATGAATGAAAGTTTGGGTCATTAAAAGTGCAGACCTAGGGGTTTTTTTTGTTTTTTTTTTTTTTTAAACCACATGCGGCTAAACATCTAGGACAAAGTTAAGCACCTTTAATGGAGGTCAGTAAGACTATGGGTGCATAAGTTAAAAAAGCAAAAAAAATAAATTATGGTAGTATCAAGCATGACTCAAAACGTCTGTTGTATCTACACTAAAAGTAAGTAAGTGAAAGGACAGACCTCGTCTTAGATGTTAAAAAATTACATTAATTTTTACAGAAAAAAGTTTTTAGGAACACCTGACAGAAATAGTTAAGGTGTATGCCAGACCCATTCTATCTCTAAACCCAGGAAATCAATAGTTTTATAGATCTTGAAAGTTCTCTGAAGATAGAGTGTAATATTTAGGTTATCATACTGAAGTGCTAGAAACAGAAAACTTAAAGACTGGTGTGAAAACTGAATGAAAAGCAAAATCCAAAACTCTTTTTTAATCTGGCCTCCACTACAGACAGCACTGATATTGAGCAAAAAGAGCCCTTCCGTTGAAAGAAATATGTGAATGCTTTACCCATATAATACACTGCTCTGTATTTCTCTTCTCACAGATAGATAGCTTTTCTGCATTAGAAATGTGACTGTGTGCTGTAACAACGAAAAGTGGACCACGTGGACATTTGTTAGAGCCTTCCATCTCTTACTGAAAGGAGACCAGCAGGTTACATTTCCATGAACAATCTATCATCAGTCTTACAAGCCTTCAACATTAAGCATTCATCTTCTCAATGCCAATGAAGTCCAGCGTATTTTTTGCCCTGCACAGCATTTTTATGTGGGATTTGAATCATTTAACAGCACTGAGTCATATAGAAATGTAAAATATATCAACTTCTGTTATTAAATATTAGGGAATTTAAGTAGAACCATGTTTAAAATGATTTCAGCAGATCTAGCTTAGATCTGTAATGTGAAAGAGGTATTAATCACAAAGATATACAGGAAAAGTCAAACCAACTCAAGGAAGAAGCCAAGATTTTTTGGAGTGTGAGGACAAAATTAAAAAGGCAAATTTCTTTAACAGTTCCAAAAGTTTTAAAAGTACAGCAGACATATTGAAGAGAAGGTTATGAAAATAACTAACCTGTGCTCAAGAGAAACTGGACAAACACTGAACAAGCAGGACAGAAATATAACAAAAGCCTAGGTGCTTTGGGTGCATGGATATACACATACATTTCTGCAAACACTTTATACACACACTCTGGCCAGAAAAACCGTGATAGATTAACCTTTTTTTTGTTTCCTGAAACATACTGTTCCATATCCTCTCTTCTGATTTAGAACAGGAAGCAAAAACTCTTTCAAAACTACTGTTAAAACTGTGTGCAAATACTCAGTCACTTGGGTTTCAAGATATACAGTAAAACACCCCATGATACACAATCAAAATAGCAATAGAAAATTCACTTGTGCATGCCCTTCATTTCTTTTTTTCTATGGCTTTTCTATTTTATCCATTTCATCCCACAAACTCGTGTAACAGCTGGTAAGGCACAAAATAAGGGTAGTCAGCAGACTTAGACTTGTATCTATCTAACTGATTCAGGCCTTGTTCAAACACAGAAAGTCAAGATTGCAGACTTCAAACTAACAGCCATGTGCCTGGCAGTGATGCTAAGCAGAGCAGCGGTCCAGGAGCAGGCTGATCCTGCCTAAAGAGCTCTCAGTCCTGCGAGGAGATAGGGAAAGGCAATCACAGTGGATGTTTGAGAAAAGTCAGATAGAACTGCCTAAAGAAAGGAGAACATGCAATGACATACCGGTTCCTGCAAGATCAGCTTGTCAGTAGAGTGCCAGCACGAGTCTACTTCATTATTAAAATGCTCAGCTGTTCTCTAAAATTCACTGCTACCTTTGAGCTACTGGCCTTTTTTTTCCTGATCTTTGAAAGTCTACATTCAAATATTTTAAGTTTCATTTGGAGCACCATCCAAACACTGCATTGCATAGGAGACATGCCGTCTAATCCACACCATCAACAAAAATCACACTGTGGAGACGTGAAGTAATTACTTTCAAAGACAGACATGAAAAACTACGACACATCACTTTAAGATTATAAAGAATTTACATATGACAACTGCTGCTGAGGTTTCACTGCCTATAACACTGAATTAACAAACAGAACTAAAAAACAAAAACAAAATAGCAACTGCAAGGGCTGCTCATGCATTTGTAGTGCCAAAGCTGAATTTCTTGCAGCTGACAGAGTGACACATCTCACCTGCAAAACATACTTCTGGAATAGTTATGGCAAAAACCCTGAAGGCTAATGTTTCTGATCCTTCTTAAGTCAGTGGGAATATCACTATTACCTTCAAAAGGATCAAAATTGACCTACATATCTCGTTTTCCATTCTCATGAGCAATTTAATAGTAATCAGTCCAAGACAATAAAGTTCAGAATAACATATAAGCTAATTACAGCTACAAAACACCAATGTGAAAAATCTGCAGTGCAAATTTTATTTTACTCTTTAAACAAAAAAACCCACCATTGCTGTCTAAAGAGCCAGGGTTATATGCAATTTCATAAATGCAGTAACAGCTACTGAGGAATTGTTAACTGAGCAGGGCAGGAGCCTCATTCCCACCTGCTGCCTCTTTGGCACCAGTGAGTGTCTGGCGGTCAGAGCTGCTCATTGATTTTTTGTTATTAAAAACATTTTAATCCTTTTTGCAACTTTGGTTTTCAGCTGGATCAGCAAACTGATGCAACAAATCCATGAAAGGGCTTGCTATAACAGATGCAATAGGGAGACTGCGTACCTACAGCAAGAGGAAACAGAAGGTGAGATGCCTCTTTCAGCAGCAGCAATATGGTCTTAGATCAGTTTACACTTATCATGAAACCACACTATTAACTGGTCAGGGTTTGAATGGCCTGGAGAAAAACAGCTCTGTTTTGTTTTTGTACAAACAGATCCAAACAATATTTATTTTACATTTTTTTCTTCAACAGTTAATTTTACTTGATCAGTTTCATCGAATTAAATGTAGTCTCTAATAATAATAAAAAAAAATTCAAGTTGCACAATATCCTGAAAAAGTTTTAACTGACTTGTACCTGACCGTCAAAGATGGACTGAGAAGATTTTCTGTGTTCTTTCTATAAACAGTTTCATTAGATGACAGGCTGTAGCAGCAAAATGTTATACAACACTGCTAAAATCTGTAAGATATCATCACATAATATCCTGCTTTGATTATTAAGAGCTTGATTAGAAATAAAGCAACTTTTATGGGTTCTGGATCAAATCAAAATTCTAGTTCTAACTTAGGCAGCTTCCCTTAATTGTTCGCTGCAAACAGTGAGAACATATGAACATTAACTTTATTTTTTAAGATGCGGTTTTCAAGACAGAGCTTCCATTATCTTTTTTTTCGTACAGTTATCAAGGTTGACCACAAAGAACATATAAAGATTAAAAATATACAAGCTAACTCGAGTTTTTGATAAGTAATAAGTGAAAATGGAGAATGTTTATATGCTTAGCCCCATGGCTTACAAGTCAAAAACCCCTTACTACATGTATAACTCCAGCAAATTCCAATGTAGGTCCAACAGCCTTTTATATTAAGAAAATAAGCAGTAACAGCTAGCGGCTTGGTGAGATTACAAGCATCAGCTATGAAAATGTCAATGGTATTCATGAACAGTGGAGTGATGGAAACTTCGTGATAGTTTGGGAAGATGTGGAAAATTTCTTTCAGGAATTCTTTTTCACGACATACGCAAGGTTAAGGCAAGCTGCCTTTCCTTAAATGATGCATAAATAATGCATTCTCTTTGGATAATGCAAACAGGATTGCAACTAAAAATTTTAAAAGGCCACCCCTAATATATATTTTCTGAATTTCTAAAAACACTCAGGAGTAGCACCTGTGATTGCGGGCATATGCTGTCTGTCTCTGGTAGACAGCATATATATTTAAGTTTGAACTCTCAGAAAAAAAGAGGCATCCTTCTCTTCATCATCAATTATCTGATTTCACACTGTGTATCAGAGGGAAGTGTGACAGTATTTTTTTTTCCAATTTTTCATTATTTAGGTTTTAAACCAGTAAAGCTCTTCAGCCTATGGAAGAACATAACATATGAACAGCTTCTTGCTCACAATGATCAGTATCTTGCAAGCAACAATTGATGAGTTATATATTTTGAAACTAATGTCAAAATTTCACATAACTCATTTTAATATAAATGCAAAAAATAAAATACGCTGCATCTCCCTATATATTTCTTTTATCTTTGCTTAATAGCAGCTGTGCTGTCACATGAAATAAGGCAAGGAGAGGCCACAGTTTTTATCTTTCTTGGTTTATGAAGGATCAAAAACTACACTCAAGCCACGAGAAGATAGCATGGCAAGCTGATAAAGCAGAAAGATGCAATCCACGTCTCAGCTAACAAGAAATAGAGAGAAATCTCCTATTTTAGTGGAAAATGAACATCCTTGGGGTATATTTTCTAACTTTGTAAGATTACAAAATGTCAGACTCTTAGTTTATAATTGCCCCATTGGTTTCACAATGCATTTCTAGCACTATTCCAGGACTAAAACGCGTCCAAGGAACGTAGCACCTCTTAAATTTGGCCCAGTGCAATTTTTCATTCTAATAAAATGTCTATTAATCATTAAAAAATGTTCTCTGGAATTAGGAACAAAAAAGCAGTGGTAACAATTTGCATGAATTTAGTCTTTCATGATTCAGTAAGTATACTAGCAATGATTTGAAGATTCCCATTTTGTAGTTTGCAGTCAAGCAAACCTAGCATTTCAAAGCAAAGTTTAGTTGAACCGACACAGTTTCCCATGTCTTCAGTTCCACGGAAGAGAGAAGTTATTTTTGAAAATTTCCCATAAATTCATCTTGAGGCTTCGTGCAACTCCTTTGAAGTTTATAACCAAAGGTTTCTATGGGAAAACAACTTACATAATGGAAAAGTGAGCTTCAAGAAAAGACCACAGATTGCTACCTGTTCAATTAACAGACTTCTCCACTTACAGGAAAAATGGAAAAGGAAAAATAATTAAAAAATCTAGACTTTTCCATTAACAGATTGCCATGTTTTAAATCTTCTAAACATTAAATCCTCAAATAATGTTATTTGTAGTCTGTATATCTTTCTGTAAGCACCAGTACCTTGACATAGGCAGTATCGTCCTTTTTTGTAAGGAAAACTTGCGAGTAGGACAAAAAGACTTTATAAAGTTCTTCCTTGTATCATGATAAGAGCTAGGAGGTTTTTTCATAGTTTAGATTTCTTTACTCAAATATAATACAGTAAATTCGGTTTGCCAAGACACACTGTTCTCTCTCTGCAGTCTGGGAAATAACTTAATAATGTAATTTAACATTTGCTTCAAGAGTAATTTCAAAAAGAATCCATAAACTCCTATGTCCTTTAGCCTCTTCAAGCAGTAACTTCCACATTTTCTCAAAGAATGTAAACAACTTTAAAAACAACATACTACTAATGGATAAAACATTAGTTTTCTCTGGACAAGGCCAGTAAATAAACCTCCTTGCTGTCAACGCTATTTGCAGCCTGATGTTAACTGTGCAATCAGATAATGGTTAATGAATTTTAATGAAATCTGTATTGTGTATCAAGTCTTGAACTTGGTGATATTTTAGGTTCTAGGAAGCTGTCTGTGGCATCTTAAACCCAAATCATTGGTCTAAATCCACTTAAAAAGCAGACTGAAGCAATACTCAGATACGGGGTGACACATGTGGCTGAGCTTACATATTAGCCTAAAGGGATATCTGAACCACACCGAGTGTTTTATACAATAATACAACATTGAACTGCACTGTGGAAAGCAGTTAATCTCCTCGAGCATATCACCCAGCAACAATTCTTTCTTAACTTTTCCCACAGATCCATGGCAAGTTTCCAAAAGTTCAGAGGTTTGGTGAGCTTAAGACTCTTTAAATTCAGATTTCTGTCTAAAGCTCTGTCATTTCTGATGCAGAAATCTCACTGGATATGATCTTCCTGTTTCTCATTATGCTAGAAAAGCCCTGCAAGCTTCCTTTTCTATGTTGCCACAATACAGCAGTTGCCATTAACTCTTGAACGCTGCAAGCACAGAGGGGATGTTTATATACACAATGCATAAAGTGAACATGTGGCACAAGCCTGAATTAATGAGAATACAGCAACATGACCACCAAGTTTCTCGCATCTGAATGTAACTGGAGAGTGTTTCCTGGAACTAAATACATCATAGGACTGTACTGAAGCTTCAACCCCTGAAAAAAGACCCTTCCTCTACCCCAATTTTGATTTAATTTTTACAATTTTGATTCTCTAAAAAATAAAACATGTGAGTTTTCTTGAACTTCCAGATAAGCTAGATTACTTCTCTTTCAGGACTTGCTCTCCTACTCTAGTAGCATGGGCCTACAAATGAATTAATGGATTTTACTCATCAGTATACCCAATAAAGCTATTCTCATTTCTGAAACAGTTTTGTCTATATCCTACCTTTTATTTAATAAATACCCCAATATAAGCACTAAATAGTGGCTGAAGCAAATTTAAAATATCCTTTACTTGATTTATACATTAGAAATTCAACAAAAGAACACTGCAGACTGGAAATGTGAAAGACGATGGCATCACTCTTTGGCATGCTTCTTAATAAAGACTAATGAATTATGCATGATGCCCTTTTGGCTCTAGTATGACATGGGCAGCTGTGGTTCACAACTTACATTCCTGATGGGAAGCACAGAACACTGTAACACTTACCTCTTCCTTTTGGTACCTAAGCTCTCAGTGATGGAAACCCCAACTTGAGATATGTAGTGTTTTTGGAACCTAATGTATCCATGACAATCCGTTATGGAATAGCATACCAAACCATCTGTTAGGAATCCTGGTTTTCTCTGTCTGAGAAACTTAAATGTGTTTAGATGCTATTTCCAGCTGATTAGATACTTTACCTCATTATTGGTGGAGAAGGTGGAAAAACTGGCAGCTACAAGAGCTTTAGAAATACTATTACAAAGTACATCACATAAAAATTTATACTGTACGGTGCTGGTTGCTTGCAGATGGGGTATTAAGCGGATTTCTCCACTATAAGGTGGAGAACACAACACAGTACTCCCCAAACATTTACATTTCTATATAGTTCTCACTTTAACAGTTCCCACATACAATATTGTGCTCAAAGACAACAACACCTCATTACACGCAAGAACATCATCTCTGGTTCAGGAAATGCCCAAGTCATAGATCTCCTGATACTGGGAGAGTATTCTGGAAGAATCTCATGATCGGCTTACCCTATACCTACATTCTTCCTAGGCATCTGCTCTGGCACTGTTAGAGACAGGATTCTGGGCGAAATGAGCCTTTGGCTGTTCTTATGTTAATAGGTCTTATTCAGTCCTTCACGTGATCACACCCTCCTTTTGCCTTTTCTTTGGCCCTCTGTACAAATTAGCTTTCCAAAAGAGGATGAAAGTCTAGCAAGAGGTTAAAAATACGTATGTTTCAAGAGAAAAATTACACAAGTATATAGAATTAATGACAAATGATAAATGCAGGCAAAACCCCTATTTCATATATAACATTCGCAGTTTGATACATTTTCATTATCCTTCCTGAAAACACAGGTCTTTGTACATATCCATTAATCTGTGTAAGTACCACACACTGATTTTTTTGTTCTATATGATAAACATGAGCTACCTGAGCCAGGCTTTTTCAATAGCTATTGAAAGTGATTATTCATACACCTCTCTTCATCATCTGGATTTCTGTAGTTCTATAAATGCAACAGTGACCTTTATAAGCATTAATTATATCTACTTTATTTTCCATACTTTCCTGTTTCCAGAACATGATTAATTTTTGGCAAAGCATATGCTTCTCACAGCTGAAAACCATGGCAATTTACAAGCATAAATTAGTCAGACAACAGGAAAAACTGGCCAAAATTCTGCCATCATTTTAGCTATCCAAATCCTCTGAAGGAAGTAAAGCAGCACAGAAGAGAATAGCCCTCCTTTATCTTCATGGCATAGTCTTCTCTACAATTTAGGGCACAATTTTAAGAGGCTCAACCTTTTCTGATTATTTTATTCTCTTTTTTCAAAAGCACACTACTAAAAAGCACCACAGATTTTTCAATAAACCATTTATCTATTAGAGGTTTTGAATTTAATTATCGTGTGTGACTCTGAAAAGATTTCTAGAAAAACTTATTTACAGAAGCTTGTGAAACAGACTTTATCTTTCCATCTGTTGAAAGGAAAGTTAAGTACCTGCAAGCACAGTTTCTCTTACTGCGTACATGCCAAGATATACATAGTCTAAAAGGAAGAGTTACAACTGGGTTTATTTTGGATCTACTAAGGATAAAAATGGGGCAGCCTCTCTAGGCTACAACTTAGAAATTAGCCTACAGAATATGCAGACTTACTACCAGCTGATATTATTCTGTATAGAGTTAAAGTATTAAGTTTGCCAGTTAGTCTTCAGAGTGCCTTCCATGAACGTTCACTTCCCTTATTATACATTACCTCTAAAAGAAGGAAAGATTTTTTCCAGTACAGCTTCTGCTATACTGGAATTTATTGAATTATTTTCAACAAGTGATGTCATTGGATTACTGCTTTTTTTTTTTTTTAATAGCCATACCATCCCTTCAAAACCTCATTAATCCTTAGAGGAGCTAGTGGTCTAATTGTTACAAAGTTAACCTTGCACACAGAAAAGAGAGTCACTGTGCATGGGAAAAAGACTTGCAGTTATTAAATAAAGGGTATGATACAGGAAAAGATGGATTAGGACAAATGATGCAGGAAAAGTAAAATATTTATGCTACACTGTGTAGGAGGAGAAACATTGTGAGCAAATTAAGTGGAGGAATTCCCTTTGGGAAATAAATTCAAACCCTGTTTTATATTGGTTTTATAACATAATAGACATACTAATGGAATATATTCTGAGATCACAATAAAATAACATTCATCCTTCAGTAATAATCATAACGTATTTATTACGACAAGGAACATTAAGTAAAACTAGCAACCCTTTCCCCCTTTTCATTCCCAAAAGTGACTGTACACATTTGTAGATGTGGAAAGCAGAGAATACAAGAAGGGGTGATTCACAGCATTTCATAGCCACTTGATGAGGGCTGCAACAGCAGTGTCCAAAATCTTTAACTTTCACTGTCACAATCTCACAATAACTAATACTCTTCGCATTCCTATGAACCACTCTATTGACAAGCTCAGCCAGCATTTGGAAGGAGTCTGTGCAGAAGCACTGCATTATAAATCAGGTTTCCTCAGTGCTGAACACTTAAGTTTTAATAAGTGAGCATACAGTTTGCTAGGAGAAGAAGACAGAAAGCATTAGTGATGAGATACAATTTATCCGCACATGTTTTACGGACCTACGTTTACTCTTTCTTACTAGTAGTGGAAGACATATGTACTGCGTACACAGGATTTCAGCCCTACTCTAGAGGCAGCGTGGAATCGCAGGCGCATGAGTGACGCACCACTCCTCCAGAGAGTCATCGCTCTTAACTGCTAAGCTGGCATTCAGATCAAATTCCTGGTCATCTTTTTGAGGAGATAAACACTGAATACTTCCTAGCTTATACAATGGCCTTGGGCCCACCTTGTGTGGGACCAGAGAAGCTCTTTACATCATTCTGTCTCTGCACACAGAAGCACGACAATGTAGGCTGGGCACCATAACTCACACCACCCCACCGCCATTAGGCAACGGCAAACCCTGCTGCCATCAAAAAAAAGTGTGCGCTTGTGTGTGTGTTTCTGCTAAAAGCACTCACACAGCTTCAAAACTGACACAAAATGGTATAAACCGGATTCCTGAAAATGTTCTCGCGCACCCCTTAACAGTATAAAAATAAGCTCCTGATGGTGCAGCTTTGAGAAGCAGAGAGAAAGTCTGATTCACATAATACGCTACCCAAGTTTGGTCCGTCACACGCAAGGTGCGTAGTGCAGAAGACGCATTATGCCAAAACTAAAATTTTTCACTCTGGCCCATAACAATATATTAAAATGTGAGATAAAACAAATTAAAATTATTACTTTGAGCACACTCTAAAAAAAGCAATGAGGATTTGAATGAAGATGCAAAAAACAAGCGTTCTGTAAATTCTATTTCTTTCCCATGGTGAAATTCTCCAGTGTACAATTATCATTTACTGAGCTTACTGTTGTTACTGAAAAAAAAAAAAAGAAGTATTAAAGTGCTGAAATGAATCCCAAAGAGAATCACTTCCTGCATTTAGAAAAGAAGCTGCAGAAGAATCAAATTTTATGTACAGCTTCCTTTTTCCTGAGCCTTCCTCTGGGGTGAGTTAGTTGTTTACTTGTAAGAGCAACACCTAACAAACATAGCATAAAATGTTCTCCCACAATCACTTGGGAGTGAAACTGCCTTTTAAACGACCAGCTAGCATAAACAGGGAATCCTGACAGCTACCATGTGATCGTTATGTCTGCATTTATTTGGCAGATAGGTTTTGTCATAACAAATTCATTTTTATATTGAACCCAACAGAGGTAAATTGTGAAGAGCCCTACACGGCCATGAAATACAACAACAAAAAGCACGCAGGGTCCCTAGGACTTTGCTCTGTCTGAACGCCAGGACAAAGGACCAGCGGGTTCATATAGGTCACGTACGCAGGTCTTCACTGTCCAAACAGAGATCCTGCACTGGGTCTGAGGATGGTGTCTGGCTCTGCGCGTGGAGGAAGGACAGAAACGGAGACAGGTCACAGCACATGGCTGTGGCAAGAGACTCCCGACAGCGCTTCCCGCAGCTCCGGTTCTCTCCCCTCCCTGTTTAACTGTCCGCACCAGATCCAGGCGGCGAACAGCTAACAGATCAGCTTGCTGTGGCCACGGGGCCAGGCAGGTAATGGCAGAGCCCTGCCTGAGCGTGGCAGTGCAGTCCTGTCCCTGGGGGAGTGGGATGCGGTATTCTCCCCCCCCACACACCTTAGCCAGCTAGACCTGCTATAACTGATTGAGCACATTTCTCGCAAGGGTGCTGCTACAAGATGGATTACCCATACTCTTCCCACTCCTCTCTCCCAAGATGGAGCTAAATTACAAGCCACAATCTAGCCTTAACCTGAAGCATTTCGTTCAGAGCAGCATTGTTCCATTATCCCCCCTGGATGAAGATAAGTTAAATTAAGAATATCAGATGAAGAATCAACAAGCATAATGTTAAAGCAGCCATAACACAAAGTTTACAAGGAGGTTTTGCAGACCCAGTAAGTGACATGTCTACTCAAGTTCTGTTCAGAGTCTGCTTCTCCCTTTGCCCTGTTTGGATGACAATATCCCTGACTCCTCTGATCTCTGCTAAAGCATGGTGTACAAGACGGACGGACTTGCCAGGAAACTTGCTGCCAAAGCATCTGGTAGATACTCTGAAAATTCCTCCCCTCAGACATGCCTCAACTGGAGAAACAAATTTTTCTCAAGATGAAAAGTGTGCAATATGTAGTTCCAGCTAATCTGTCCAAGAGATATGAAAACAGTACCTAAAAGGCCTGCACCTTAGCTCCACCTGTTAGCTGAAAAACCTCTTGCCTGCACATGATCCCATCAGGAACCAAATCTACTAGAAAATCAGGAAGCTGAATTTGGAGTTTGGCTACCTCTAAGATGTATCTAACCCAGTTAACTGCTGGGATAGTTAACTCTAAAACCCTAATATGCAGGCATGAGGACCAGTGCGCATAAAATCAATGCAAATTCCACCTTGCCCTCATCTATTTCACTAGGGCAGCTACCCAGAATCCTGGCCACAGATGCTGAATCAGGGCTATTCCTGGGGTTGTCGAGGCCCCAGCCGGTTACAGCGAAGCAATCTGCAGAGCTGCAGCTGCAGCACTCACTTTCATACATGCAAACTAGGAACAAGCCCTAGCTTTGAGAGGGTGTGAAAGAGTGCTGTTCAGTTTGGGTGCTACAACACAAAATAAAAGTCCTTCCTGTCTGAAAGAGAAGCATTTAGACTCTTCTGATTGATGCCTTCTCTGTGCTGGAGGAGTAATTTCTCCTATGGGCCCTTGATGAGTCTGACTGCACTGATAGCCTGACTTGAAGTTTAACACTAAAAGGACTAATGTGAACAATGAACCTTTAGTGAGCTAACCAGGCTTTAATAATCCTTCAAGGACAGCTAGCAATAACTGAGCAGCATAATAGCAAATTTCCCAGAATCGGGTCATCATGCTGGAAACAGGGTCATGTGTGTGAGAGACACAGTGTTTACAGTATTTAATCATCAGCTTCACCATTCCAACTGTTTTTGACCACAATGCCTACTTTTAGACAATACACCGATAGCAACCAATGTGTTCATACTGTGTAGCAGTCAGTAGGATATCTAAATTTAAGGTACGCAGTCCCAAAATTCTTGAGAAACCTTATTCTGCCAAATTTTAGTACATTTCCATGGCTTCTCAACGGTGCAATACACGAGCCATCACCAGATATCATTCTCCCCAGCTGCTAGTGCTTGATGAGTTATTCTGAAGAATGAGTGACTATCAATTCTTTTTAATTTCTTATGATGTGAATTGCCTGTTGGAACCAGTTAGGAATAAAATAACTATTATATAAATTATGTTCATTTGCACATATAATAATATATTTAAATACAATATCAAAATGAAGGTTAAATATAATTTATATAAATGTATATAAAAAGGTACCATAATATGTATAAACTGTATGACTGACGTTGCTATGTGCCGTGTGCTTCCCTACCATTTTATTCTGCCTTTTTACCACAGTTAACACTTACCAGTATGAAATCTTAATAAATTTGTGTTGAAATTGTATTAAAATATTTTAGCACTAAAGTAGCTAAAAATACAAGGGCTAATTCAGCCTTTTGATTCACGCCTGTACAAATCCACTGAAGCAGAGATAATAATGAACAGAATTAGGCCCTAAAAAGTTCGAATTTGACACTAATCAGTAATAAAAGGCAATGCAAACTTGTGCTAACCTGATTACACCCCTATAGCAATATCTGCATAATGACTTTAGCTGCTTAGCAACGAAAACACAAGAATACCAGATAAAATGGATTATAAGCTCTGATTAGTCCCAGATGAACGTAACACTGGCCAGTGAGTTACATTAATTTGCACTGTGTATCATAAACGACACTACTCCGAGCTATTATTACACAGGACATTTACCTTTCTCTCTCTCTCTCTCTCTCTTCTTTTTTTTTAAACAAGTACACATAAGAGAAATAAAACTTGCTTTTACATTACCAAAGAGAGTTTTGGTCACATACTACGATACTTCTTCTTAAATAAAGTAAAAGTCCTGACTAAAGAAAGGTGTGATGTCCTTCCTCTTGACTGATTACTCTCGGTTTTTATAAAGGGAGGTCTGAGGCAGAAAGAGGTTCAGTAATATGCCTAAATCACAAAAGAACATCATGACAGCTGGAAGCTGATAGAACATCTCCTAAATCATGGTTTCATAAACAACAGCCTTCCAACAATACTCAAAGTGTGCTAGATACAGTACAAAGTCACAGACAGGAATAGTATCTGAGCCGCAGCGCGCACAATCTAGAATAAACCGGTAGTAAATCCACTAGGTACAATGTAGTAGCTAAGTGATCCATATGGTGGAAATAATATCAATACAGCCAATTCCTACGTGTCCTTCAGTTCTGCCACCATCCTGCGGCTAATCTCTACCTTATAGCACTGGAACATGGGGAAAAAATGAATAGCCGTGCAGGTCAGCTCAGAAACCATGCGCCATGAATAGATATATTGCTTTTAACAGGCAGTCATTGTGGCGGAAAAAAACCCTGTTCTCACGGGTGCGAAAACCATCTCTAGTAACCTGTCCGATTTTTTCTAACATTTACTCAAATCATTGTTTTCTCTAATGGAAATAAAAATGCTAAGGGTCCTTTATAAGTTATGGGTGTCTTCAACAAGGATACTGCTCTGTACTTGGTCATGTATGTGTACAAAGCAATTTTGTTGAAGGTAGTCATCTGAAAAGTGCAGTAGAGCACTATTCTCAAAATTTAAGGAATTTCATTAAGTTAGACAAAAAAAAATGTTAAAGCAGTAGGTCTCTATTCTTCTAAATTTACAATGAATTACCCTAATAAACCATTATATACTTTATATATACTTATATATAATCTCATATACTTTTAGAAAAATCCTTCCTAAAGAATTTATTAGGATAATTAATTATAAATGGTAAGGTGTATATACATATATATACACACATAGGGTAGAGGTCTATAAAATTATAAGTACTGTGAAGAAGGTTGATAGTGGAGTAGGAGGCCTAAAGTGAAGCCAAGCGTACCTACCTTTGGTATAATCTGAACTTCACATTAAAAAAGAAGGCTAAGTTTCACAGTTCTGCAACTTTACATTTTCCCTGTTCAATATATACCCATCTTACTGAGCTAATTGAACAAAAGATGGAAACTGAACTTTTAAATAAAATTTTAAGACTTTGTTAGGCTTCCAGCTGAAGGCTCCATTTCTGAAAAGCACAGGTAATACTCTGGAAGATTTTTAAATGTGTACAGTTTTGAGATTAACTGAGTGAAAGTATGTGCTTTCAGTTAAACAGAAATATTTTGCTGAATTGAGGCCACAGTAAGATTAGAGCACTAATCCTGAATTCAGTGGAATTATTCTTGTATTTAAAATAGCGATGTGCATAAACTGGTTTTGCTCCCACTATCTGCAATTTGCAGAATTTTCACCTGCGCTATCAAGAAGCTGCATGAGATTGCTAAAAGTAAATTCAGAGATGTAGGCTAAGACACATTAGGCTATAAAGGCATGCTGTTGTTAGTCATTATTTGGCATGATTTCTGAATTCCAAGATAATCATAAATAGGATCCCTCACTTGTCCTGATGATAATAATAAAATAATTTTGAAAATGATAACTAGTGAAATGTCTGCTTTATGAAAATAAAATAATACTGAACCATACTTACTACACAAAGCATATGAGGCAGCTTTTCTGCAGTGTCTTCACTTTATTACTCAAGGAAAACACTGTAATATATAAAGTCAAACTCATACATTTATATCTTCATGCAAGAGGAACAAAGCAAGTAACCTCGTTACATACAGAAAGTCAACCTTTGAGTGCCTTGGCAACGAATGCAGTGCCAATCTTTCCATCAAGTCAGGGTGCATACGACAAACAATCTCTACTTGAAATGTAAAATTTAATTCCAGTATGATCACTTCAAGGACTAGTTCTGCAAAATGCAGCCAGCCATGGCACTGCATACAATTGCAGTGTAAGTAACCAGATACTATTGTCAAACACATTTTAAAGTCTATGGTACAATAGCCTTTGTCTCAGTAAAGCTATTTTTACTATGGACCATGTTTGTTCAAGCAAGTTTTTCTACCTGGTTTTCCACTGAACCTGAGCAAATAGTTCAGTGACTAATTTACCTGGTAGACTTTCCTTTGTTGACATTCACAAATAATTTAGAGCTTTAACAGATTTGTTTTTAAATATGTTTTGGAGGGTTTTTTCTTTATAAAGAGTTCTTTGTAAGCTGTTCATAGGCCATGCTCAAAAAACTCTCCAATTTTTCAACTGTGTTCTTTTAATTTGATTAGACATCATAAGGTGCAGTTTTGCTTGCTTGATAAGGGTCTACTAAGGGTCTATTTTGGACTATTTGTAACTCTAATTATTAACATAAATTACCTATCAATTCATCTGAATTCAAGCAAAACCACAAACTATACTGCAAGGGAGAAGAAGCTCAGTTTCTCTGGTCAAGAGATGGCCTCTCTGGGAAGAGGGAAGGTGGTGTGAGACTTCTGAATGTCCTATTATGAAAAATGGCTTTGGAAAGTAAGGAGAATAAGACAAAAAGCACAACATAAAAGAGGGGAGAACAGATGAGAAATAAAAGGGAAAGAAAACTCCAGAAAACCAGAAAAGTAGCAGGAGAACCTTCTGGCATAATTCACTTCATGTAAAAGTAATCTTTACTGATGTTCTGCTACATGATTCATGTCAGGCTGGTGATATGTTTATTTGCATTTCAGGGAGTGTGGCCTGCTTTAGTCCTGGAGATCCCTCTCCGGTCACAAAGTTTATGCTTCACTCCAAGTACCATCTTTCTGCCACTTTCTTTGTTTTAAATAATATGTGCATCTACAATAGTATCTTTTAAATAATATTTTAAAACATTTAAATTATATGTTCACATGTATTTTAAAGTTAAATGAAAGTAAATGAGTGAAATATACTCCACAGACATAAGCTGGAGATGTAAGATTATTATATACCTTCATGGGCTATTTTTTGTGTTAAGTTCAAAGCATATATAAAAAGCTAATGTGTTTGCTCTTTTGAAAACTGTAAAATCACATTAAACATTTGCATTTGAATATCTGAACCCACTATAATCTTAATTCTATTAATCATTTTCCTAAGGCTCATTTTCTGTCAGCTCTGCTTAAAGATCTTTTAGTTGCAGTTTTTTTGTAATCCTATACCTTTAATTATTGCAATTGCTCGTTTGTGCCATATACGTTTTTGATTATACTGTATAACTAGTTAGCAACATATAGATATTTACATACACGTGCGTGTATGCACACAATACATACACTATTAATAACTCTTAATTTGGTGCAATAGGCCAAATTCATTATTCATTTAATCTGCCAAACTTCCACTTCAGACAAATGTCATCTCGAACTGAAAAAAATAAACCCAAGAGTTTGAATCTATACAAGGACTGGTAAGTGAAGGAAATGAACTTATTTTCAATTATTTTCTTTATATTGTACATATATACTATTTATTTATACAAGAAGTCTAAACTTCTTCCGTACAAAAAGCCGAAACCGTAGTGCTTCGAAATAGTTAACATTTTATCAGGCACTTCAAAGATAAAGTAAATTCTGCTTCAGTAAATTCAATAAAACAGAATTGCAAGACAGATGCATATTGTGCATTTTTTGTTCATAAAGCTTTTTGGACAATCAGGTGACTTATAAATACTAGATAAAATACTGTCAACTCTGCTCAAAGACAAGAGAGAAGAAATAAGGGACTGAAAAAGAAAAACAGAAATAGTTTGTGAACACAACTAGTCTCAAGCACTTAGACTGATTAGATTCAGAAATCTCAGATAGTCAGCTGTCCAAACCATCCAAATATTTGCTTACATTTAAGTAGCAAATCCAAAATGTATGCTACAAAGAGGAATTCTGTATAAAAGATACCCAACAGGAAACACTGTGGGAATAGGATCTTATTTTCAGTTCTTTCTGCCTGCTGTTCAAGCACATGTGGAGCATTATCATTATAGGAACTTATTTGAAAAGTAACATACCCGTTTCTTTTCTTTTTTGAATATTTTATACACTACATAGAGCAAAAAAATTGACAAGGTGAGTGTTCTGCCATAATCCTGTTTTTGTCCGAATTAACAAGAACAGCATTTCTGGGATCATTTTAGAATCTTTACTCTAAATAATAGGTGTTAACATTTGTGCCTAGTTCTCCAAATGATGCACCCTATTAATGTACACCGGAAACCCAGAAAACGGCACGTCAGTAACTTTTTCCTTTTCCTTTTCCTTTTTTTGTGTGTGTTTTTTTAACTCATTTACTGCCATCTCCTGGCACTTACAAGGTAATAGTATTTACGCTATTTAACAACAGCCAGCACTCCTATTCAGTCCTACTGAAATGCTGAAACATCAAAACCATCCAGAAATGTTTTGGATGCAGGTTGGGAAAAGGTTCATGTAGCTTACCTTCGTCTGGAAGCAGCAGTAAAGTTGCGTTAGGTATGGATGTTTCCGTGCTAATGCCAGAATTCTCTTTTCTGTCATTGTACAGTCTACGTCATCATCTTGAAGAATAACATCTTTCTTCAAGACTTTCACTGCGTACACTTCATCTTTACCTTTTAGCTCAGCTAACATGACCTAAAACAAACAGAAATTCTGTTTATATATGCACAACATATCACAAATGCAGTGTTCCATCCATATGTGTTTTAATACATTGGAAATATAAAGAGATTTAAAAATAACAGTGGAATGATAACTACGTACATGCCTGGATGAAACTGCATGTTCTACATAATTAAGTAATGTAATTTTAGAAAAGAATACCTCTGGTAGTCTTTAGATTTGAGAAAAGCTGTATCTATTTTGTCTGTTAGTTAAGAATGCAGAGGATAAACTTTTCTTTATCCCTTTATGTAAATAACTTAATGAATAACTATTAATGAGATGACAACAAATAATAAAGTAAGTTGGCATAAACATTAATTTATTTTCCACTTTTACTTCCCATTTTTGGTAGGGAGACTTTGTGCGTCACGAACGTCATGATATACAATCACACATATTTCTGGCAGTTTTAAAGTTGTTGATTTTAACTGCTATCATTATTTAAGGTTTAAGTCCTATACTCTGTTCCATCCTGATCAATTCCCTATTGTGGGAAGGTATTCGGCGAATTACATCTTTGCAGCACACATGGTGTTCTCAGCATTTCTCTAAGCTGCTTCTGCTCGTCAGATCTGAGTGGAAATGCTTGAGTTGTGCTTCCTCCAGCACTGAGCACACCCACCAAGGAAAAACAAACACACATAAATTGTTCTGTGAAGCGAGTATATTTGAACTGGGTATTATCTAGAGAGCGAATGAACTCCTAGACTCCTTTTTCCTGCTCGACCACTGCTATATACCTTGTTGAACAGTATGTATATTCTTCACTTCATTATCCATATCCCAAAATAGTGACATATTGTCATCTTATTTCAAAATGCTTCACCCTAGTTAACTGCAGTGACTTAAAGTGCAGAAAATTCCAGTTGATCAGCAGGCTGATATTCCTGATTCTCACAATAAAAGCTGTTTTTACCCAGTAGGTAAAGAATGGAAGGAAACCACTGGGGTGGAAGCACTTTCTGACTATCAGTATGAATTTTTTCAAAGCAGTGCAGTCAAAAATAGCCCGCGCACCAGAAAGAAAATGCTACCCACCTTGCCAAAGCTGCCTTTGCCTAATACTTTGATGAAGTTAAACTCTTCAAGGCCTATTCGCTTGGTCTGGGCTTGTTTGAGCTCCCCATTTTCACCATTCTCCCCAGATTTATTAAGCTGGTTGTCTGTGGATGTCGTCGCTGTTGCCCTGTGTTCCTCTCCCCGATTGTCAAATGATAATGCTTTCCTAATGTTGTTTTCCAGCTCTTTGATTTCTGTGGAAATGCGAGGAAAAGTGTTCACTTTAACTAAGCATTGGAAAACCAGTCTATGTTTGTCCTGTATCAGTTTTGGGCAGGGATATCCATCTTGAATCTCCCTCCCATCTTTTCTAATCAGCATTCTTGAACGCTATGTAGCGCATTCTGTGGCTAAGAAAACATATTTAGCAAACTGCTTCTCCACCTTACAGTAACCAGCCAAGAACCTGCTGTAACAGGAAGGGTGGCCTTTTAAAAAGATCCTAAGAGAATGACACATCCAAAACTTGAAAGATAAGTCAGAGTAGTGGCCAGATAGTTGTTTCAGGGATTTGTGGGTGTTCCTGCACCACAGAGTAGTACTTTGTTTAAATTGATACTCCAATCTGGGTGAAGCACTCAGTCATCTTCCTGTTTAAGTATTTTATAGTTGTATCTTCAAAAGTTCAAAGGATAGTTGGGCGTCCCAGTCTTACTTGAAGTCAATGTGAGTGCAGCATCTTACTCAATTCCATTTCTTATCAGACGCCCACCAGTAAAGTTTTTGACCACTCACAAGTGCTGCTTCAGGCAGCTATTGTAGATCTGCTAAGCACAGTGCGTCCTCATGGACCTTAAGCTCCTACATAGTGTTTCCTCCTTACGGCCTCAGAAGCAACAACTTTCCGGGCCAACTATAAAAGTGAAATTTAAACAGAATTTAGATATCTCTGTTGTTCTTATTTCAACCAAAACCTCAGATACTTCCAAAATATTATTTAACCAAAAGGTAGTTTGTGAAACCAAAAGGCAGAAAAACAATTAGTTCTGGGCTCAGAGACTTACAGTACGTGTTGTCATGGAGCTTTGGAAGTTTCCCCCTCTCAAAATAAGGGTGAGAAATCTCTCAGCTGTAAATAACTTTCCAAGAGTTTGACCCAAAAGTATGTGCCTTCCTATTTCTTGATGTAAAGAAGATTTTTCATATACCATTGTATACACAGGACGGTACATAAGATACCTCACACACTATCTGTTTTTTAAAAACACAAATCAGACCAGATTCTAAAAGTGCTGCTGACACACGCATTCTGTCAGTCAGGCTGTTCAGCTCATAAAATCAGGTCATACCATTGAGGGTTACAATATCTGTTTCCAAATGTATGCATGAGAAGAATGACTGACAGGAAACAGGCTTTTATCTTCATAAAACCATCTTTGTATCTTCATATCTCCATCTTTATCTCTAAAAACCACACAGATATTCTAGCATAGCCTAATCAGATGGAAGTTATTTTCGCAAATGCTCAACAAGGAATTGTAAGACAGTTTCATCTCAAAATCTTATCAACTATCCTTCAGACAAATAAAGGCACACTCAGAATCCATGGTACTATCGAAAATGTTCCTACCCTTACAATAGAAAATACATTCTCTGTATGCAAAGGCATTTAGTGAGGCAAAGACTCAGCCAGTAAAATTAGCAGCATGTTACGATGACTATTATGTTATGTTATAATTTTCACTCTGAAAGCTACTTAATTTTATAGATTTAAATGAAACAAGAAGTAGGCCTTTTTAAAAGGTTTTTACATTTCATAACTTTTTCAGTAGATGCCCCATTTTTTGGTGGTAACTACTTGCTTGATTTGGATCTACAAAAGCTGGAGCTGATCGCTATAGCAGTTTTAATCCTCATAGTAAAGGATATTAAAACAATGCACATCAGTTAGTTAGAAAATAAGAAAAGATATTAAACCTTGATCACATGGAGAAGTTGGTGCCGACTTTGACCTATCATCTTCTGTTGATGCGGTTCCAGGAACTTGCTGTTGAGTCTCTGCACCTGCAATTAGCTAAGAACAATTCCAAAAGGGGTGCTCAGCAATGAGATCCTTCAGAGCAGAGCGCCAAGAGGAAATTTAATTTAGCAACATTAATTCACAAGTAGAAAGTATGAGGGAAACTGAAGATGTTCTAGCCCTGATGAATCTTCGCTGCCTGGACCTCAACCCATACAATACATGGCATCTCTTCAAATACAGAATATAAACAGAGAAAGAGCCAGCAATTCAGAGAAATGTAAGTTCTTAAAATGAATTAAACGTAATAATCACACTCAGTGAGCAGGAAAGTTTTTGAGTAGCCACTCTGAGCCTGTATAGAAATCTGTCTGGCAAATACATTTAACTACATCAAATATCAGCAAGCACTGCAAACTAACAGTCAATAAAAACATGGCAATTTGCTTTCCCAGGAGTCACAGTTCAATATATTTATTTCTGAGGTTTCTATGTTTCTGCATCATTTTTCAAGAGTGTACAGGGGATTCAACAGTGCAATAACCAGGAAAATGAAACTACAACAGAATAAAGAGACAATGTTTTATGAAATTATGGTAAAACGTGTCTATTTCTGTAAGTGAGAGCAACGGTTCTGTCGTCACAACCACGCAAACACAGATAGAAAGTATGACCAAATTCTGATCCACGATACACATTATGAAATCAGAATAGTTCCATCAACTTTGGATGTACCCGAAGTGATCTATACTCTTTGTTCCAAGAACAACAGCCTAGTTCTTCCTCTAATAATGATGATAATTCTGGATCCAGGTAACTCTGGAACCACCATCTGGCAAACAGTTCCTCTTTACGAGAGTCCCAGTCATTTATCAGCATTTACGAACAATATTGCAGAGTGGTGCAGTGTCTCAACCAATCAATTATTCCACACCAATTCTGAGCTAGATTGTCATTTTTACGAATGGCTGTGTTAAGACCTTGTCTTTCTGTCAAGTCTTCTTTCTCCATTAAAAAGAGTAAATCTTTCCAGACTATATCGTCTCCAGGTTTGCAAAACCCTACCAGATCAAAACAAATTTCACAATAAAATGCAGAAGAGATGATCTGCACTTACAAATCAAGAGCCAAAATCTTAGTCCTGCACTGATTTCAAAAAAATTATTGACCAAAGTCAAGTGAGTGTGATTCCACCCCAACTACTAAAGTTACAATGAAGTCATGCTTATCTCATTTTTATGTGACACTAAATAGTTAAATTACCTTTTTCCGTCTCTGCCCACTATTAGTAATCTTATCTGGAGTGACTCCAAGATCTGCAAGAACTTTAGCTATGCCTCTAGCATCCACTCCGCAGTTTGGTGCCACATTTGTTTCACAGCGTCGATGTACATTCATCTTGCATACTGCAATGAAATGTATCAGAAAAAAAATCTTAAGTAAATTAAATATTACCTTAGCATGTATTTTGTCCTACTTAGATCAGACCTTATTGGACCTAACAATATCTTTTTCAAATACAATTTCATTTCAGTAGAAAAATATTTAGCTGGGTTTACAATGGCACTTAGAATAGAAATATAAAATGATTAACCTGGTTATCATTCTTCTGCTACGAAAATACAGAACAGTGTCTTCAGACAGTCCCAAGTACAGACACAGGAACAAAAGGAAACATTTAACGATCCTGTAAATCTTAAACAGAATTTGAACTAGAAAAAAACCTTCGCAGTTCAGATTTGCACCGTCCACTGCTCTCATTCTGAGAGTAACATTAGTTCTTCACATGTTAATGCCTCTTACTCTATTTTACTCAAGCAGATTAAATCCTGCTGTAGGCGGCCGTAGAATCTAGGGCGTTTTTTAGAAGTACTACCAAACTGCCTCTCTCTTTAGATCTCAATCCATTTACTGAGGTCTTTCCCTCAGATACCTTCACTAGGGCATCAGCAGGGGAAAAAAAGTTGCATTGTTTGCCGGTGTGGGTGGGCACACATCTGAGCCGTTACAAAGCGCCCGGAGCGGTTTTGTGAGGAGCCGGAGAACACGTTTTGTCCTAGACTTCGCTGCCCTCTGGTGGGACACGGCGTAAAGGACGCAGAGCTGCCAAGCCTAAGTACCTACTGCAGTAACACTCCATCAGGCAAATATCTCACTTCATTACTACCCTTAGACCAAAAAACCAAAAAAAGGTACGTATTTAGAGAGCTGTAACTTTAGTACATTGTCAGTCAACAAAGGTATCGACAGAGTTTTAAACAAAACTGAGTTTAAAAACAGCTGCGCGGATAAGCATTATTTATGAGGTAACGATGAGCACTTCAGGACGCGGGTGCCTTTGGTTTTGGAGTACCTTTCTGCTCACCAGAAGAGCAAGAAGAAATCACTATGCATCGTATTTTCCAGGCAAGTATATGTGGTGACCAAAGCTTAGCGGCAAATTAAATATATGTCTTGAGACCCATAAGAACAGACATATGGGAACTGAACTGCTTGACATAAAGAAAGCAGGAAAATGTTATATACTCCACCTCCATGCAAATGTTTTGTAAAAACGAGTGCAGTGAAAAAATAAAAGAAGAATAATTCTCTGGACTACACTTCTCGTGATGCCAGAGCACTGGACATGCAAGTACATCTCTGAAGAAGGGAGCATAGCTCGACACTTGTTAAGAGAGAAAACAAAACACAGGGAAAACTACGTTTCCAGCTCAGGGAGTTCTAGATTTCATGCAGACTATGCTGTATTTTGTAGGTACAAATTTTATCACCATATAGAAAGCAAACAGACTCTCTGAACTATTGTTCGTATGCATCTCCTACAGTGTATGTCCATACATATGCGACATACATTATTTCCTACATTAACAGAAAATGAGCCGATATGCTACTTCAGAGAGACTACGACAATGAACTAATATATTCCTAGATTAAGCAGAGCGATACTATAGCTTTCATTAAATATGAAAGAGCAAAAGGATCAGGTTTACTGGAAAAATCTTCTCTGAACATAGCTCCGCTTTTGAACAAAATCTTTAATAGCAGTGAAGTAACAGTATTTAGAGTCTGACATTATATGACTGAGCACTAGCTAGAACCACAGGGGAAGGCTTAAACTTCAGAATGCTCTTTATCATATGTCACTTTGCCATGACAGAATTTTCTTATTTCCCT
The DNA here is from genome assembly GCF_040807025.1 of Struthio camelus. NCBI lineage: Eukaryota > Metazoa > Chordata > Aves > Struthioniformes > Struthionidae > Struthio > Struthio camelus. The sequence goes on from NC_090944.1 coordinate 109,047,716, forward strand.
TGGTGGTCAGCAATGTGTTACTTGAAACATTAGTTCACAAATAATTCACCTACAATTATGTCTCATCTCAAAAAACTGCAAAAGATACATTTTATTAATAGATTATAGGTTTTTCTATATACATATCTCAGTGTTTCTGCTCCTTAGAAGGGCACATCATGTCTTTTTCATATTTATGAAGATGGATCTACCCATTCATAAAGGTGTCATAATATGAAAATGTTTATAATTCAATTAGGTACTACTTCCTAAGGATCTGACATAACCTTCAAGACATCACTCACTTAAATGCACTAATTACAGAATTTTATTCACTATTTCAAAAACATTACACTTCTTTTCAAGTGTTTGTACTGTTTTCTCCCCATTTTAGAATATGCAGATCTAATAAGCAGATGTATATCTGCTTGAAACAAGGAAATATGTATCCAACTGTTTCTGTTAGTCAGCTAAAATGACATAAACACCCCTTCCATCAAAAACTTCATACACAGTCCAGTATATGTAGTCCATGAGTTATAGAATATAACGAATCCTTTCCTTTCTGGAAAGACGGGATAGGCAGACAATCACAAAGCACAGTTTAGCTAGATATAAAAAGCAATACCAACCAATACCTCATCTTTGGATATGGTGCAAGATTCATTCAGCCTAGCCTTCAATATATACAGTCATTTTTGAAGATGATGTCAAAGGAAAAAAGCAATGTAAAGTAGTAGTGCATAAGGCACAACTACTGGAATAATAATTTCAAAAGTTTAATCACCACCACCATAACTTTGAAAACACAGAAGGCATAAGAGCTGATGGGATGTAAATTGTCATGCTCTTAATCTTATGTCAACTCTGATTTCCTGTGTGGCGATAAATCTGCACAGCAGCCAGTGCAGAATTTGCTTCTGCACCTTTGTCTTCTACATCCATCATTGGCTGGTGTTGCAGGCAGGGTAGAGGACTACCTTCTTACCACTATGGCAATCCCCACAACATTCTGCTATTTACTTTCTATTAATTTCTGTACATCCTAGAAAGGACAGAATGATTTTAAGGGAGTAGCATGTTTTTTGATTACAACAGAGAAGGTCTTTCCAAGTCTACCGCACTCGCACAGAGACGAAGAAAAGATCTAAAGTGGTAATCCTTACCTTTGCATTGTAAACCTTGTCTCAAAAGACCCCAGAGCAACGAACCACAGTGGTCACAGAAGGTGGGCACTTTGTAATTGTGAATGCTGAACTTGTGAGGCATGTTGACACTAAAACGCTGGGATCCCACTTGCTGAAAAAGGAAAGCACAGAATATTGCATTCTAATTAATCTCTTTATAATTAGCGTACACGAGACCCTGTTACGTTTTGAAAACGCACAGAATTCAGACAAGATGAAATAAGTCTGTGCTCAAATGATGATCTTTTTATTACATATGCTCCAGCCCCAGAGTTCTCACTATTTTATTTGGGGAAAAGAAGGGGAAGGGCTGCTGTTGTCCAAGAGATAAAGACTGAAGTCTGCTTCCTAGTACTTCTGGGAAAAACAAATACATAGCTATCAGGAAAGATCAGTTAATGTGGAAGGCAAGGAAGTCACTCCCAATTGTTTTAGGAGCAGGAGGCAGAGCTAATACAGGACTAAGAAAGAGAACTATATCACAACTCATTACTTTTTCATATCCCACAGTCCTTTAGGTTATGAAAATGGTAAAAAGAAATTGTTGCATTCAGGGACTCCAAGGTATGATTACTTACTAATTAAAGAATGTCATTGATAAGGTTTTATAGTGGCCGCCGTATAGCAAGAGATTTATTTCGATGTTTTTCCTTCCCTTTCCTATTACTGCTGGCTTCCCTCCAGTGATCTAGTACCCCTTCTAAACAATGACAGCATTATATCAGCAAACCATACAAGCTTCCACCAGTCTGGAGCCTGGGAATATAAATCTGTGCAAGATTTTATATCTTCCTGTGGGCACTGGGTACTACTCAAAAACAGCACAAGCCAGAAACAGTCCTGTATCGCAATTCTATGTGAGAGATCAGCTTTCAGACTTAAAATACAGTACTCCTTGGTTGTAATGCAGATATTAAAGAGGGCTTCCAGTACGAAAAATGGTAGTGAACTGCACAGGAAGAAGGGAATCTGTTAAGCGGCTAGTCGAATTCATATTAAAGTTGCAACAGTGGCTCTACACACAGCTCTAACTCCTTGCTATGCTTTTTCAGGTATATAAACGTAGGTTTTTAACAAATAGAAACATAGAAATTTACTTTTTCTGCACTTTTTTCCTGTACTTTTTCTTTTTACCTTAGCTAATCCTATAGTGAAAGACAGTGAAGAATAGTAAGGCCTTGCTGTTGCACAAAACAGAACAGGATGATGAGGATAGTGAGCTTTGATTAGCTTTTCCATCAAAACAAAAACAAACAAACAAGATAGAGCATTCACTGGCTACAGCTAAGGGCTGAAGCTGTAAAAAACAACGGCCTTCAACTCTCCCCTATCAACCCAGCTATACAAAGATACTGAAGACATTAAAGGTGAGCAGTCTGAAGAAGTTCAATAGGACTGCAGTCACATTACGCCCTGGTGTCACGCTATATAGAGAAATTAGCATGCCTTTAGTAAGCAAGCCTAAAAGGCCATCTTAGCTGAAACAGACCTTTAACCAAAGCGAAGGTTATGCTTTGTTTTCTATTCTGATGCAAAATATCTGTCTTTGCAGATGTATTTATCTCCCTGACAGTACTGTTCCAAAGGCAGCTTATCCTGCCTTCAGGTGAACGTCCTCATTTATTTAAATGCACAATATCCTAACGCACAGGTTGAGTTAATTCCCTTCATATACAAAAGCTTACTAAAAATAGGAAGGAGTTATGCTGAGAAACCTGCTAGCGATGCAATATATTGTGTTATCACTATGTCTTGTTATATAATAGCCATGGGTCTTCTTCAATACACATATGGCTTCACATACACACATTTTGACAGCCTGGATACAGTTTTTGTTGAGGTGAGCTTTGGTGAACAATTTCTGAGTGGTCTTTCATGTCGACATAAGACTCCCAAGCATACTGCATATACTATCAGCTGCTCAGCTGACTCAGTCACATAAAATGCAGTTAAGGGATAAAGGGTCTGATCCTGCTGCTTTTGAATTAAAATGACAAAACTCATTTAACTTGGAAATGGAGAAGGTTCAAAAATAAAAAGACTGCGATGGAACTCACTGAAACTTTAACTGAGCGTTCAGATGCTATAAGAAGTTTATTAACAAGAATAAACGGCTTTACAATAATTTCCATGTAAATGAAATGGTTCTAGTAATCTGTCATTCCAAAGTAAATGCCATATTACAAAAAGACCAGACGGGCACAATAACTCTCTATAACATTTATTGATTAAATGGAGGAGATGGCACTAATTTGAACAGATGAAAGAGTAGTAGTTTTATCCAGAAAATTTATTTTAAAAATATTTACCTCATCATGAGTTTCCTGTTTCTTTAAGCCAGCACACTTCGTTATTATAAGTTCATGGCATCTCTTGTGGACTACGCAAGTGCAAACTATGAACAAAAAACAGATAAAAGAATGAGTTTTCATGAAGATTGATTTTAAAGTAAAAGCTTGAAGTCAAAAGACCAGAAACTCTGGGATGTGAAAGACTCGCTGCAAGTGACTGCTGATTTTGGGAGTTCTAAGTCTGGCTTACATAAGCAGAAGACATGCAGTTTCGAAAGATCAATGCATTTTAAGAAAACTACAGCCAAAAATCTCAGTTATGTAAAACTACAAACCACCTTTTAAAGCATTACTGTACTTTTTCTTGTTCTTATGGAACAATCATTATTTATTTGATATAGTCCATGATTTCCACATCGTATGAGACACACAGATAAAAATAATTCCTGTCTGAAGAGCTTCCCGAGGAAGAGAGACATAAAGACAATTCATTGTAAAATTCAGAGAACAGAATAAATGAAGTTGCACGTTCCTTTTATAACACATTGTTGTAAGCTGAAAACAAAACAGGTGTTTCAGGAGGCAAAAATGCTTTGTCAATATTCATATTAATTACCTAATGAATGTACAATATTTGCAGATGTGAGATACTAGATTAAACATTACAAGGACTATCATACAGTAAGATTCAAGGTCATTAATGCCTGAAAAAAAAAACTACTCTAGGGTGAAATAACGAATTTTATTTTTCCTCTAGCTTTGGCCATTGTTGAGAGAAAAATGCGCAACCCAGGGAACTGCTTCTGTATGTTAATACAGTAAATCTTATTACATTATGTAAAACTATTATTCTCATTTATTTATTTATTTACAAGATTTCATCAAGTCTCTCATAACTGAAAAATCATCACTGACATGATGATTTCTACTCAAGTCGAATGAGAACTAGGTAGACAACCTTCACCTCAGTTGGTGACTGAATAGGAAAATTAAGAGTACAAGAAATTGAGAGTTGAAAATGAAGCACTTTGGCAGTCTTAGCTATAACCTTCTCTACTGATGACCTCTATAATTATCTCATCTATTTAATTACAGTGTTTGCAATTACCTGGCATTTTTCAGTGAAGAATCTTAAGCAGAATAAAGACTTCACAATTTTAAATTGTAAGAAATGAAAAATCAAGAAGCCAGCATCACCATAACTGCCTCAAGGTGGATGTGCATCAAGAGATAACTAGGATCTACAGAGATGATAATTATGCTACTGCTTCACATATGCTGCTCAAGATCAAGTTTTCAAAATCTGACTGCAACTTACTGTAAAGACTGAATCTTTGGTGAGACCAACATATTCAGATCTGCAGCCTTGTGCTAAAACCTTGTCTTTGTACATATAAAATGCCTTACTTATACATTAAAATACAATATACAAATTCAAACTTCCTTCTGTAGACTTTCCTCTTACCTTGACATTGGTATCCCTGTTTGCCTATTACACCCCTGAAAAGAAAAACAAAGTGTTTTAGAGAATGCAGAATATATATATATATATATATTTATTTATTTAAAAATTACAACTTTTTAAACCTTCCTTTTACTGGACGTACATAAGTTTGAAAGAATACCTTCTTGTAACCAAAAATGTGATAACTGGATTCCTCAACTGAGATCAGTTCAAAGCAGGGATCACATTTTAGCTACTAAGAGGTAACAGGTCGGAAGACACAAGCCATGAAGGGTTTCAGAAGTACAGACATATTTGCTATAGTAAACAAGGAAGCCAAAAGCTAGCAAAATGATCATTAAGTTGGTATCTATATACCTATATATATCTATATAGAGAAAGAAATGAGACAAGATTGCATTTGCCAGTATTTGTCACTCAAGATAATCTTGGCTAGCCTAAAGCCTAACCTGCAAACATTTCTTACAGGAATGTAGTTGAGTACAATGTCATTCAGCTTGTTTCACATTAAAAAAAGACTGATACACTCTTAGGAAATACTTATTATGGAACAGATCAGATCTTAGATTTATTAAGGTATAACTGAGTATCTCTGGGTAATTTTGGAAAAAATGAATAAAATCACTGAGAAATCACTGAAAAATAAAAGTCTCCATCCGACTTCTCTACCTGAAAAATACACCTATTCAAAAATCATGTAAATCCTTTCTAAAAGGGAGTTCTTGGTATACATTGTAATAACAAAGACCTTGTAGCCTGAGCACTCAAAAAACTGCATCATTAAAAGTCCAATATACCCATCTTCCATTAACTTTAATAAGAAATATAAGAGCTTGCTATTTCAAAGGAGAAAGATGGTGACACTTAAGTGCCTAAACAAGCATTTAGGCATCTTGGCAAAATGTGAAGGTCTAATATTAGGTCTAAAGCTACACTTAGGCACCTAGAGGGCAGCACACTGGCTGTCTACCTAGACTTTATGGCAGGTACTAGACACGAAAAGATTGAACTTTGCGGCTGAGAGGAAAAAAAAAAAACATACAAATACAGCAAATTATAACATTCATAATGAAAGTCTGACAGTCTTCTATTATTGTTTGCAAAACAGATGACAGCTTAATATTAAAATAAAGAGGTAAAGAACTAATACTCTGTTCCATTTATACTTCAGTAAAACAGGACGGTATATTAACTCTTCAACTCACAGTTGAAAAGAAAGCCAAGCCAAAGTTGCTTCATACCATATAAAATCTCTGCAGTGTGAACAATATGTTGGTTGTCTAAGGTAGGTGGCCATAAACTTATGTCCATTAACCTGGTGTACTCTGCGTCGCACAGCGCCCTGGCGCTTTCTGGGGCGCATACGTTCCCGGAATACACGTTCTTCATTGTCTTTAGGTGCTGAAAAAGAGGGAAAAAAACAACAAAAAAAAAACCCCAAAATGTTGACTTCACCAGACACAAATACTGAAAAACTCAAATGCAATGAACAAACCTATGCTCTCCAAAAACAAAAATAATCCTCTCCAGCCAGTCACTGAAAGAAAACTTCCTTAATTCAGTTGTAATTTGTTCTCTTTCAACATCAAATACTAAAAGACCAAAGTTTTCATTGCATAGCTTAGGAACTTCTAATAATTGTAAACCTTTGTCTCTAAATTCAACCTAAGCTGGGAAGAAGTCATCTGAATTTTTTTTAACTACCAAGCACACTAACAAGCTCTTAAACTGTAACTAAATAGTTAGGTTCTCCAAAGAGCTCAGGCTCTCATCTCACTTGATCTTCCAAAGACCCCTCAAAAAAATCCCTCAGAAAGTGCCAACACAAGCACAGGAAAACGTAGTACCAAGCAGAACAAAAATTCCATTCGAAATTGATGACTTTGTAGAATTTCTGATTAGAATTTGAGCTTCAGGCACTAGTACTCCACTTCAATATTAATATACTGTCAACAAAACGTTCAAGGGAAGGACGTTGTTCCTCTTAACCAATTTCTGCTCAATTGTATATAAGAGATTCAATGGTAGAAGACGTAAAAATTCAAGTTACTTACTACATGTCCAAATAAAAGCTTTTAAAATAATTCTCTGGCAAACGCTGGCTCCATTTTTCCAAGGCGTTATTCTGAGAAGCATCACTAACACCCATTAAGCAACAGCTCAGAACAACTTAGCAACAAAGAACACTACATAGTTTTTAATGAGACAGGTTGTACAAGCAAACTAAAAAAGACCCTAATCCAGTCATCGGTTGTCAGATATTAATCCTGTTCACGATTCATCTAGTTTCATTTTAAAATCTTTCGTGTATAAAACTTTTCAAGCTTTTTTGCCCCCAATATTCCTGGTTTGTGCCAGATCCTTCTTCCTTCTGAACTTTGAAACTTGCTTCTAATTTCCAGGTCAGAATTTACTCATTCTTGTCAGCAGCAGAGTACAGAGGGGCAATACAGATAAACTGATAGAGGCAGAAATTATCTATGGCAGGAGCCAAATTTTTCTCAAACCACCCCCTTCACACAAGCCGCCTAGCATCCTTACCAATTCTTTCAGCAGAAAATCCCTTTCTGTGGTCTTTAGTACTACAATAGCAAGGGCCATTGCTAAGATATTTGGCAAGGCAAAGTATTTTTACTTCTGTATGTTGTATTCTTTTTACATATATTTTTTTAAGGACAAGTACTTGTATCAATACAATACAATTCTTCTCTTACTGATGCATATATTCTCAAGAATGACTTTCTTTCTGGACAGAGATCCATGCAAATGAAACTATGCACTCACTACTTCCAAGCACTCACTACTTCCATGCATATCACATTTTGAAAAGTATTTAATAGTTCTCATGCTTGGAAATTCACCTATACTGAATCATTACATCTTTTTATGTTATGCTAAAGACATCTTTGGTCTGTTGCAAGCTTTTCTTTACACTGAGTTCTCTTCCAAGCAGTAATACGGTGCAAAGAAAAAAAAAAACAGAGCAATTCAAATCTATAAATCTATAGTAATCTCAATTTATTTTAATATATTCAAATAATTCCTATTTTTCAGAGTTATAAAATTAGGAGTTATTTGTTTATTTAGGAGTTGTTAGAAAACGGTCTTAAACTAAGCTGACGGACAGAGAACATGTGAAAATAGAGAGTACAGAACCACGAACAGAGGCCAACTTCTTTTACTGCGCAGCAAGGGCTGAAAACCATGACACTGTCATGGTCATTTAAACATCAAAAAGCCTGCGCTACTTACACATTAGTATCTTGCAAAAACATTATGCTCAGAATGAGTTTTCACCAAAACACATTTGTGGGATGGCCGGAATGGAGTTACTTTTATATTCTAGGTGAGTTCTTGGTAAATAAACAGACTTACACAAAGCTACTCCTTTTATCTATATCAAAGAGCGACCAAAAACTAAAGGTCCAAATCCTCTTTTCAAGGAAAGAGATAAGAAATAACAAATATGTATCAATTATATTTATTTTTATGCATTAAATAATAAATCAATTTCTAATTATAGCTCGGCTCCTTTGGAGAAAGATTGGCTTTCACAGAGAAAGAACAGCAAGCAGTTGGAAATCTTACCAAAGACTCTTGTTCCCAGCTTCTGAATAATTTATTGAAATCACAAAGCTGCTGGATTTTTTTTTTTCTTAAAGGAAATAATTCTACATGTAATATGTAAGTATTACCACTGTTCTTTTGGTTATCATCCAGATTTCAGAATTTGCTAAAGTATGCAGCTTGCATGTGACAAAGTTAATGTTAAAATACCACTCTCCTGGAGAGTTTTCACAAAAAGTTATCTGCTTATATGAAAAGAACAAGATGTTCTGACAGTGCACAGTTCACAGTCGATATGATAATCAGTCCACAATATTGCTTTTTTCATTTTTTGATTTTTTTTCTTTTTTTCCTCTTAAGCATAACTCTTCACAGACAAAGCCTCTGTAATTTTACAAAGCAGATGAAAAATCTTCCTCTAATTTTGGCTACAGGAACAGACTTCCATGACACTATTTTCTTAGCAAAAGTTTCTTAAAATAATAAAGTAAAATTATTTTAAAGATCTATATTGAATACTTCAATGAAATCACATTTTTCAGTTACAGTATTTATACTTAAAATAACAAAACTGGTTTGTTTTTTTTTTTCACAAATACAAACACTGCCGATATGCATCTGCTCTGACTTGAAAAGGGATGCAAGTAACATACAGATCCTGAAATTATCAGATTAAATAGCAGGTCTGAATTATCTATATTATTTCCACACAAACTGCATCTCTGTGTGCGAGAAGGCTGCTCAAATAGCTCAGGCAACTGCAGCTTTCTTAGCTAAACCTGGAAGTCCGTCAGCCAGTTCCCGCAGACCATCCTTCCCATTCGTCCGCTGCTCTGTATTTATCAGGGAAGAGGAGCGCGTGGCCATAAGCAGGGCACTGCGTTCTGCCATAGTGGAGACTTGCACAGATGAATGGCGTGTCCAACAGGGGAGGCAGCCACTCGCCCGCAGTGCCTCTGCCTCCACCACGCACCTCTCGCTGCAGCCCACGCCGAGCCCATCCCTCAGCAGTCAGCGGCAGTGCCTGGGGGCGGGGGGCGGTAGCAGTAGCTGGCATCATCGGACACCAGTCTTTCATTGAAACAAAGTCACAAGAAAAATGAATTCACCCATGAGCTTTACACTCATACAGCTAGCCTGCTATTACCCAGTGCAAACGTAAAAGGCGTGCTATCCTGCGCTGCTCATGCAAGACACTGCTATGTTTCTGCATGACTTACAAGGATGCTCCGCGCCGCAGACACAAATCAGGCAGCAGCTTTACCAGGTGACGCAGAACTGGATAATCACATCTGCGTTTAGCACCTGCCGGCTCATCCTCAGGGCTGTGAACCACCCATTTCTATAAGCACTAACAATAGTCTCTCGTTCAAACTAAACCCAGTACATTTCCATTTACTTCATACTGAAATGCCGCACTAAAGACATTCATTTAACTATCTCATGACATCTACTTAGACAATGAGCTACAAGGCCCTCCCCAAAGTTTTCTTGTTCACAGCCAGGAAAGTAAAGGTTACTAGATCTCATTAGAAAACGCGTAGCTGGGAAAACCCCAACATTTGCGTGATACAGCCAACTGGTGTTTTCAAGATGTGCTTTGGAAAATGTTAGCATCCCAAGCAATACTGGCTTTTTAAATGCATTTTAAAAAGAAAAAGTCCTGCACCGGTACATGATGGATTCTGCAGTTTATCCTTGTTTAATGTATTAATTTAACCTTCATTTTCAAAAGAAGGAATAAAAAGTGCTCATGATAATTGCAGAGTGTTCATGGTGAATACTGTCAACAGAGCGTACTGAGTGTGGTGGTACTCGAGAACTGCCAAATTTAGAACTCACTGCTCTTCAAAAGCTCTTGAATAATGCCATTACTGCTTTTCATTAGAACAAAGAGTAACTCTGAGTTATTTGGAAAACAATAGCATATAATTGCTTTTACAGACTCATGTGTACATACAAATATATTACCTACAATTTCACAAGCCACAATCGTGAAGACTTACAGGCTTAACTTCAAGCACTTGGAGAAGAGCCATAAAAGCCAATAGAAGCATTTGGAATGCAAAATTTAAGGAAATTTGTAAATACTCGTATGTTTAAATGAACTGTCTGGAACTACATTTGATACTGTTAATCATGTAATATCTGCTCTGTACATTTTACAAATTATAACTTTAAAGATACAGAGTAACACAGAATATTCCATAACCTGCAAAGGGGGTAAGTTTCGGGGGATAAAAACCCCAATCGCTGAATAACAAAGGCTATAATGTAGGAGATCTCATTTCATACTACTACAGCATAAATTGAAAAGGTTTAGCACGGAGCACTAACTGCAACCATCTTGGGTAGTAAAACGTGCCATTTCTATTTCTCCATCCTCCATATTTCAAGCACTTACTCCTTTTTATTGTCAGAATTCTGTAAGTGGAAAAATATTTCAGAAAATGAGAGCTATTAAGCACACAGAGAAGTTTTTCAGCGTTGCTGCTCTCACTCAGAACTCCAGCTTCTAAAAGCGAATGCACCGGGCGCTCTCCCTTCGTCCGGAGGGGCGTCATACTCGATAGTGATAGTGTTGGGCGGGCGGGAGAGACTATAAGTTGCAGTTAGATGGCTACTGCACCATCAGTGCCAAACTATAGGCCCTCTATAGCAGTAATTCTAACAACAACATCTAGAGCTAGCATATAACACATGCAACAGAACAGTTACACTTCCGCAGACTTCTGGGACAACCTAAGCGCTTTTCGGTCTGTGCATCTCTTGGGTGTCTTCAAATTACTGTCATCCATAAACACAACCAACAGTCCAGAAAAAACAGCTGGTTTAACACCAACTTGTAATGATTACAACAGAGCATAACTGAACAATAAATGCAAAGGAACAATGATCCTACAGATGTTTTACCGCTGAAGATTAAAATTAAGAGCTTTTGTATCGTAATATGTAAAACACGACCACTTCAATCAGTACGTATGTACTGATGCAGAGCCTTTGTTTTAGCACTGCACAATGGCTAAACTGAACATTATAAACATCCTGTTCAAATAAGACTATATTATTACTGACATTCCACAGACGAGGTAGGATATCGAGGCATGACAGGTAATCTGCCTGAAGCTACGCTGGAAACAGGAGGCAGAGCCAGGAACAATATCCAGGACTCGGCAGATCTCAGGATTGAGTGTAACCAGATCATTATGCATCAAAATTAGGTCTCACAGGATTATTCCGGAACTCTATTTTGGGCCTCTACAATAGAAGCACATATACCGTCAGCCAGGTTTCTCCAGGCAGAAACACGGGATTTTGCCTTTAAGGGTTTAATCTTCTTTAAAGACAAAAAACTCACCCCCCTCCACCATACAATTACATTTCAGTCTCTCTTTTCTTTTCAAAGCATGGCTTAGTAGGAACACCTGCAACAAATGAATCTCATAACTTTAAGATAAAAAAATAGTAAGGTAAATGCTACAGTATCATCTCATAAAGCTGCAAGGCATTTACTGATGCACAAGGGAATTAATTAGACAGTCTACCATGGTCACAGAAAGAACATGCAGCTTTCATGAAAGGACAATATTCCCATCCTACTTCTTCATAAAGATTTGTCTTGTTCTACCTTGAACCTGCTTTCTTTGGAAATCTGACAGGAAATTTCCTCTTTAATAGGAGAAGGATCAGGTCCTTACGTAATTCTACATTGTTGTTAAAGAAAACAAAGATGATGAGTGTTAACTAAGGAAATTAAAGAATAATCACAGAATGGGAGAATTTTAGAAGAGACAGGTGTCTAAGTCATGTCCATCTACACTAAGCCATTTACTGAATGCACGCAATAATATGTTGCATTTTTAAATTATATCATGCCCAAATACAGCGGGTCACTTTCTAGCATGGGCTCACATTCAAACTCACTTTTATTCAAACATGTGCTCATCTTTAAGCCTTTGCTTAAATTCTGACTAAAAGAGAGATTCTGCCTATATGCAGTTGAAGGCTTCCCTGGACATGTGATTTGGTTTGTTTTACTTTGCTTTTTAAAAAAAAATATAAAGCAATTCTCAACTGCCTTAGTGATTATTTACAGAGGGTTTCACTCTTCTCCATACACTTAAATAATCATTGTCTAGAAGGTACTCGTTAGCTCGCTCAAAGCTGCATCGACAACAGTAATGCCCTGCGTGCTTTCAAATGAAGACACTTTCACAGTTGATGCTGGCAATGAAGGAGAACGTAAAGCAGAAAAGCACTAAAATGTCTCACAGACATCAAAGGTCCCATGGCACTTTCAGCATACGGAGAAGTCTGAGTTAGTTTTCCGAATTTTCCCAGCCTTGTCAGCTGGCAACAGTTTGGAGCTGGTGTGGAAACTGTGGCACGTGGTACCTGAAGGGACACCGCTGCCACAGCTGCGGCCCATCTCTTCTGCTGAATCAGAGGCCCAGAGGGAAGGAGAAATTAGTTCCCATGCTTTCTTGAACAAAACTCCCCTTCAAATGACTTTGAGGCTTTCCTTAAGAAAGCCTTCAAGATGAGCCCTTATACCTTGCCACAGTCCATCTGCACAAGACCGCAGTGATGACTCACACAGGCTTAGGGCATCAACAACATGGAATCACACATGTACTTTATCACATGATCACATGACACGTTTTAATACATTTAATACTTAATGAACAGATATCTGTTTTAAAGGAACCGTTAATTAGACAACTGCTAGGGCACAGATATAAGTATTAGCTACTACATCTGTTGTTCAGGGCCCTGCTATTTTGGGGGGGGGGGGGGGGTTTCTTTGAGGCTCACAGAAATGACGGAGGTGCCGATCTGATCCTAGAGGTGAACGTAGAAATTCTGATACATAAATAGCTGTCAAACCCATAAAGTAAGCAAGTCAGACAGATTCCTCCTACTCCCTCCCAATTTCTTTGCTGGTGGTATTTAACATTAATTATAGCAATAGGAAATAAAACCTGTTAGGTTGAAGTATGATTTTTTAGAAGTATGGCATGCCTGAAAGAAGAATTTCTAACTACAGTTTTCACATTGCGCTCCATTTGGCAAAAAAATTATATTGCTAGAAATACCATCAGGAAGTTATTGCTACATAACAGGTTTTCTGAAAAGTCCATTTCACATCTCGAAGTTTTTAAGACAAATTTAACTTCCAAGACTTTCTCCTAAACACAGAATATAGAGTGTTTTCAGATTGAAAGGAGTCTGCAGGAGAAAAAAAAATCAATGCTAACTAAGGTTATTTCAGTCTTTCAGTGTTATCTTTCAGGAGGAACAAACAGCCTCTCTCTAAACACAATGCCTTTATGTCAATAAATCTGCAATTGAAATCAGAGAGGTGGAAATGCATTCTGCATATGGTAAATACTAACGCTATTACTCAGGCGAGGAATCTTACTCCAGTGAACGTAACAGGGTCTAATCAAGAAGTAATGTAGAACTTAGTTTTTGCGCTATAATTTGGCCTGATACACTTACACGGTAAGAAAATGAATTTTGTTTGTGGCACTGAAATTCAGTTAGTGTTAGTGTTGATACAGCATTAGTGACAAGTAGTATTAGTAGTCTGGTGGTAGCATTGGTAGTGTTAGTGCTGATTGATAGGCAAAACAAAATTTGCAATAAGGTGTAATAGTCCTTATTAAGCCAACTCATTACTACAGCTAAAAAAGTAGACAATCTTCTCAATGCACAAGCTAGTCTTCAGGCCCCTCAAGGATCAAATTTGGTTTTGGGCACACAAAATAAGGCTCTGGGAGATGTAGTATAGGTAGATGCCTGAGCTAGTGCTAAGCTCCCTTGGCTGTGCAGAGCTCAGCCAAAAGTCATCCTCAGGACTGCAAGTCTGCAGACGTGGCCTCCAGGCTGCTCGTGGTGTGCCCGTCAGGGCATGCACAAAACACTCGTGGCGGTAGACACGCCAGTGACACGTGCTCACACTGACTGTCCTTCAGCTTTCTTCAAGGACGGACAGAAAGTGTGACAAACATACCATGGTCAAGGCTGCTGCGGAAGATAATCTTTCCAAGTGGTGTACACATGAAAGTTTATTTTAACAGAGCTCCAGGCTACGGCAGTATCTGTAGGACCAACACCTGAGCTGCTACACTTTGTCAGTTCCTGGAAAGGAAACGGTGCCGTGATGCTAAAAGCGCACATTGTGAGAATTTCAGTGCAGAGCCCTTTTTCCAGAGGTAACTATTAAACCAGACAGATCCCAAAGGACAGTGTTTTAAGCACATGTTTGTGATAGGAAAATAGTGCTGAACTCTTCTGATCTAATAGTTGCAAAGGCACTGTAGAGAGTGATGAAATAGAAAGTTGTATGACTGAGATTTCTGGTCTTTCAGAGAAGCGTTGTTTCTCAAATAGTTTTTCAACCCCGGCTTTGCTCCATAGAACATGTTCCGTGTTTTACCATAGAATAACAGAAACGTTAAGTGGAAGGCACCTAGGAGATGCCCTAGTCCAGCCTCCTGCAGCGGGGAAGGGTCTCTTGTGCTTCAGTCCAACCCAGCTAGTGTTTTTCTGGCTGTTCTTGAAAATCTCCAGTGAGGGAAATTCCACCCCACACTTGTGTATCTTGTTTCACTACCCTGGCAGGCAGCTTGCTTTGCTAATGTCCAACCTGAATCCTTTTGTAGCAAGTTATGCCAGACGAGTGAATGGTAACCTGAAAAGGCAAGTTTTCCTCAGCGTAGAAACTACCGAAGTATCTCCAGCCAGGCCACGGACTATTATCTAGTTGTACGCCATGGGCAAACGACGAGGCTGCAGACAGCCACAGATACAGTGAGAAGTCATGGAAAAGAGCACTGTAAAAATTATGAATACTTCTCAGGCCACAGCAAGACAAGCTGTTGTGAGCTATCCCTGTGGATACTGCAGTCATATGGTAAAAGCCACAATATTTGAAGGTAAAAAAGGGGATGAAAACCACTTCCTGTCTTTATGTTTCTAAATCTCACAGTTACCTTGTTGATCCCACTTCCAGGTCACCTTCCCGAGAGTGACAACCTGTTTTCATCCGAGCTTAGAAATACACATACAAAAGCTCACTTGTGCTTAAAATCTTCGTAGTAAATCTTAGAATTTCATGTTGACTTAATTACATTAAGGACAAGCACCTGTGGTGTATAATCTACATAGGTCAGAAAAGATGGCTTGCTTTATTATACCTACACTCCCATGAAACTCAAGCCTATGATGAATGTCACACATACTCAGGTTTCAGTGTGTTTCACAGTGAAAATGAAATCTTCCTACCTACAGTTTAGATAAAAACTAGGCGGACATGAAGATGAGAGAAGATAAACTTCAGCATAAGGTTACTTCGAAGAAGTGATTCTTTCTTTCCTTTTTTTTTTTTTCCACATTTGTTGCTTTAAAAAATATTAACTTTTCCAAGTTTTAGAGAGTTCTCTATGAGATTGTTTGGTAAGAAAAAAGATGTCTTAAGAGTTAGAATGATCCTGTTTCATTCGGTCCTAAAACCTGCCACTCTGCAAAACAAAGCAATCTGCTTTTCTAACTCCAGAGGATAATTAATTTAATAATCAAACTAGATGTAAATATTTTAATTTTGCTGTAAATGCTCTGTGGAGTTGTGGAGGTAAAGACAAGATTGATCTAACTGATCATAAACACAATTTTAGAAGATTAAAGGATAAATGATAAATTACCCTCCAGTCTTATTAAAGAAATCTTAAGCTTATGTCCTCAGTGGGGCAGAGTGAGTCCATTGTAGAACCGCTTTTGAGTCTAAAGAGTATCTGGCAGGGCCCTGTCTAACAACTGAGAAAGCACCTCCTTTATCTCAAGCAGTAAGGACTCTTCCCATTAGCATGACTAATTCTGGAGTAGATTTGAAAGCACTGAACCCTGAATTCTTTGCTCAAAAAATTCTCAGGAAGGCCAGAGGGAGTTTCAAGGGCAGGCAGAATGACAGTGATATGTTAATATTCTATTTATAGATGTTTTCCTTACACTTTCAGATAATTACACTGTCCCTGTTTAAATATTTTTCACCAAAGTAAAAAGAGGCTGTAAAAATTTGGGGGTTATTTCCTGCCAAGTGTCTTTAAGTAATGAGACACACAGTATTTGTACCTTCAAGCAGACAGTCCCACTGATAACAATGTAATGGTTCTGATAAACAGAATAAGATTTGACTCCAAGCAAAGGGATTTGTTATTAGAAATAACAGATGAGACTACCATCCTCACCGCCACAGGTCTGACCAATAGGTTCAGGATGCTTCATACCTGTTTTATCTCACTGACTGCAATAATATTAGCAATCAAACTATTCAGTGTTGGGAAAGCGATCTTGCAACAGTAAAACAGGGCAGCAAATTATTTTTTATTCAAAGTAACTCGAAAGGCTCTCTTTCCCAAAGCAAGTTAAAACTTTGGGTTGACCATATAAACAGCATGTAGCCACTGTTTCAATTATTTCCTCAATTAAAAATTTGCTCTTGTGCCACATTCTTGGTCATTTTTGGAGTCAGAGAATGCGCCTGGATGTCTTGATGCATGTCAGCAACAATCACCTGGTTAGCACGAGCGACTGAAAGACACTCCTGTCTAAACACTGCCGCGCCAGCTCTTCATCTGGCCAGGAAGCCCATCTGTTAACTTTGGGTACCCCAGAGGAGTGCCTCGGGGATCAGGGTAGCTTTAAAACGTGCTCTGACAAAAGTCCCATAATGGTTATCCAAGGCACCAGGTCTGCACGAAGCAAACCCTGTGGCTGACAGCCCCTCAGCTGGACAGAAAGCAAGACTACATTTCTGATATAGCTATATGCAGTTTATGTATATTTCTTCTGTCATTTCACTTGTATCTTTTATAAATTGGTTCTGGAGGCCAGCAAGACATGGTATTAACAAACACCTCTCCACAGTCAAGCCTGTGGAGCACCTGAGGGGTAAAAGAGCAAGTCCTCATTCGAACTGCACAGTACTTTTTTCTTTTTTTAGAGGGAGGGGGCACCGGTCATCCTTTAGTCCTTTAGTCCAGAGGGCAATCATCTTTTGGATTTTTTGCTTTTTACAGCTCTGCTGTTGAACCAAATAAAACCATAAAGATATTAGTGTTACTCATCACCTTAGAAAGGATTATTCTCCAAGACAGTTGCCACCAATAAATACGATTTGTTATCACTTTTTTCCTTTTTGGCCCAGTACGTAACCTATAACATGCTTCTAGCAGTATCGCAACATGCTGTTGCTGTTTTGGTTTTACACATTTACTAGAGGTCCTATTCCGACACTTATGCCTGGGGGATGTCACCCTCTACCAGCATCCTCATCTTGTCCATTTCTTACGTGGACAATTCTTGCAATCTTTTGTAATAGGCAAAAGTTAACAGCAAAATAACTCATTCCCTCTTTTAACTGTCTTTCTTACACATATGGGAGGAATTTGTCTTATTCTGATACTCCCCCCTCCCCTAACAAAAGCTTAATTAAGGAAGTCTCTGACTCACATGAGCAGCACTATTAAAGCAACTATCCCATTTATGTCTTTCCATATAAAATATATAATTACTGATTTCAGTTCAGAGAACAATAATTGTTATGTTATGTATGAGTCCTGAAGTACTCATATGATTTATTATCAGTATACGACTTTAAAACCCCAATTTAGCAAAGCACTTCTGAATATGGCTAAATGAAAGAGTATATTCAGTGGGCCATGGATTCAAATTCCAATGGAAATCCTCCAATATTTAGAGCACATACTTAACTGCCCTGCTAGATTTTAAGTCTTAGACTCTACTGCACTGTGAAACTGCTAAACAATGTGTTCTTTTTCCCTGCAAGGCTTATGGGCACAGCATCATGAGGTAACTGTAAATGATGAGTCCGTAAATTGTCAGTAGAGCCTGAACGTGTTATGTAGGTTTCTACAGGGTGGGGCCACATGACCTGACATTGGCAGAACAAGAGACGTTATTTCTCAATAACAGGGCTAAATAAGGGAAGTCGTAAGATTTCTTACTCATTTTTAGATTTCAATATATAGACTACTTTATTGTCTGAGCACTATATAATGATAAAAAACCAGAGTAATACGGCAAGCCAAGAGAGTTTAGTCATACTCCTTCTGCACAAGTAATTTAGGGCCTACCATTCATTTGCTCCCAGCTCCATCCTCTGCTCTAACAACGGCTAATGTTAGATTGCCCCTTCTAAATTTCTTGTTGCAGCTCTTCAGACAACAGAACAGTAAAGAAGTCTCCTCCTCCTTACGTCTGCCTGCAAAGTTTTGCAGTATTTGGTGGTTTGTGTAGCGTGCTTTAGCTGAAACTCTTGCCTCTTGTGAAACACAGCAGCATGCATCTAGCCCTCACATTATGGGAAAAAGCTTTAAAACATGTGACCTGAAGACTGAAAAGCAAAAAAAAAAAAAAAAAAAAAAAAAAAGCCCTAATAGGAAACCCCCACTGCCCTAAATAGTTAGGACCAGCCTATCAGTATGTCTTAGCACATGACAGAGACACAGCAGTAGAAGATAAGATGCTATGCTAGAAATGAGTTACGAAAACCTGTTTGTTACCAACTTTTTCCGTCTCCCCGATATTCCAGACTTCCTACCTCCAGCGTTCACATACTCAAGTTAGTCCGTATTCTCCAGCCTTTGGAAAGACAGGCATTTCAGTGTCTTTCCTATTTTCATTAATTTGGTGAGCATGTTGTCCAAGCTTTCATATAAAATGAAAAGTGCTTCCAGCTAATGAAAAGATATTTAATTGGACAATTAACTTCCAGCTGAGTCAGAATTTCAGTAAAGTTTTAAAGTATCAGCTGCCTGAAGTAATCTAGTGGGACCTGAACCATTTTTCCTGACCTACGGCAGTTTATATCTCTAACGAAAGTAAACTCCCAAAGGAAAAGAATTGGCAAATGGACTTTGAAGAGGCAACAGATGTGTTGATTGAGATGTATTTTGTTTTTCATAGTTCTGCAAAGTTGATGTAATATTCAAGAATGCTTAAGAACTTACTGATTGCAGCAGCTGGCAAGTGGGAAGGGTGGGATGTTGGATGATGAGGTGCCTTACTGTGGGAATTGAGGGGGGAGGAAAAAAGAGGAGACCAAAATGGAGTCAGACATAGTTTTAATCCCTTCCCTTTGGAGAAAGAAACTCAGTGAAAAATAGGACATCAGTGAAAAGGGAGGGAGAAATGAAAGCAAACCCAAGGACGATGGAAGAGAACACAGAGCGTGTTCAGAGAATACTCCTTTTGCTCACTGTGGGAGCAACTGAGAACAATGTAGCTCATGCTAATAAGTGGATTAACCACCAGGGCCAATATGAGTTTAGGATTATAGGCAAACAGTAAATAAATTTCCTTTCTATTCATCTCATCTAAGCAAAAGTTAACTCTCCTTACGGATAATTTTTCTGTAATGTGAACTAGCATATTTTACACACACACACACATACACACACACACACACACATATATATATATATATAAAATATATAAAGAATTAGCTACAGAAAAGCACTCGAGATCTATATTTTCTCCATAAGAATCTGGACACTTGTCTTGCACTGCTCTGGGAGAATCGTTATTCTCAGGTATAAAGAGGATTTAGGTTTAGATTCACTAATATTTTCACAAAGATATTTGATCAATCAAGTTCACTTAACGCAACTGACTTCAAAAAAATAGCTATTGGTTGACCTAGGCTATTGGAGGCTTTTTTCAGATATGTGATAGTTAATGCTACACTTACGTAAAGTCTACTGAAAAACTGTATTTATGTAGAAGAACAGGTACAGAAAAACAGCTTCACAAGATTGAGACACTTAAGACAACTACATTCCATATTCTATTATATTACTCTAAGCTAACTGATTTTTTCCTGCTTCAGCAAATCTTATCACCATTTGTTACTTTTTAAGACTTAAACAGCTCAGTACTAGTGAATCCCCACAGCATTCACTGAAGGTTGACTTTCAAAATACATGTGAAGAATCAATACAAGAATTAATCTGTGTGTGTGGGAGAAAATCTACTTCTAACATTTCTTAAAACTGTATGCCTTCCAAGAAAAATATTTGTTAAACTCTGCGCTGTGCATCTGTATACTGTGGCTGAAAGAGAAAGTGGAGCACAGAGAAAAATGGTGAAATCTTTTTCATCTTTTCTCCAGCACAAATGTGATAATCAACTACCAATTCAAGATCCAAACAGCTTTCTCCTTATTTATATTCCAGAGATGCAGAAACTAACTCAGACAATAAGAACGGAGACAACACAATTCTTGGAATTATCAGTGATTTAATTTTTTTTCTTATTATTCTAGTGTTCTGTTTAGCTGTTTTCCATTAGACATTCAACCTGCCTTCTACATCATCAGTACTACCATCTATTTTAACTATTTCAAAAAGACAAGCAAGTGCTAATGCCACTGACAACACAAACCCGCCTGCAATCCTGCCTACAATGCAAGGAAGGTGAGGCCTACGCCAAATACATGGAAAACAAGGGGATGACAAGGGGATTGCTTGCAGTGCAAAGGACCACTAATCATCCATCTTAATACGTATTCATAGTAGAATAAAAACCTGTCCTTGGTTACAACCCTACAGTTATTCCCGAGAATGGAGATACATATATAAAATCAAGTAGAATTTAGCTCAAACTACTTACAGTAAAGATAGACAATCAAGATTTCTTTTTTATGTCCAAACTGTAAGGATACAAAGTATTTCAGCAATTATAAAATATTAAACTCTGAAACTTAATTCTATTTAATGTTTTGTTTAATGAGAGGTCAAGAGGTAGCAGACACTATTAAAATAGCTTTCCTTAAAAGCATACTCAAGTCACAGCCTATGAACTCAAATCCTTTCTGGCTTCTCTATTTTCCCAAAGAACTGCTGCTCATATTCAAACACTATATAATTCATTTTAACTTGGCCTTATCAGGTTGCTGAATAAGGATGTGAATGTCAGCTGGCCGTAAGTTAAATAAAATAAATTCAGTGACTCCTTATTGCTGCTGTCACCGATTTAGCTGTTCCCATGGTAAATTTAAATACCACCACAGGAAGCTGTATCCCCTATCAATTCACAAGTTGGGAAGTGTGGTGTATGGAGATTTGATTTAACAGATCCCAGAACTGTCTGCATGAAAGATGTGGCAGTTGAAAGCTCGAGGCTGGATTTTTTCTTTTTTTTTTTAAACTTGTATAATCTCAAGAAAATGAAGACATATGGCAAAAATTTCTAAGTTGATTCAGATTTTGATTTCTCACTTACTTTCTCTAAGCGAGAGTTACCTAAGAAAGCATCAGAAGTTCCTCGAAAAAATCCCTTTAACACTATTTGTCTTTAGAAAATGGACTTCTAAGAGAAACTCTCACTTTTTTGACAGCTCTATAGCTGGAGCTTCTGACTTAACCATCCAAACGAGACATTACAGCACTCATGAACTCATTTTTTACAGTCTTTTCAATTCAGAAAAAAATTAGGCTTCCTTGTTAACAATGAGGAAAAGAACTCCCTAAAAAGGAGATTTTCACTCAGAACAGAAAGTGATTCTATAATCTGAAATTACATAAATAAAAGCCAATATCTCCAATGAAAATTTTTCCTATAGAAAATTATCTATCAAAAATGAATATATTCTTACATGTCGAAAAAAGTACTTTGAACTCCTTTGCTTTAATAAAATATTACCTTTGCTATTAGCATTCCAATAGCCAATAGGCAAATAAAAAGAGTGTCATGCATTTTGAGAAATAATAATAAAGATGGAAAAAAACAATTCCTTGAGGTGACTTAGACTAAACAAAGCCATATTTACAGTCTGCCTTTCTCTTTATTCCACGACCAAGAAACAGCAGCCAAAAGATCTGAACAACAAAGAAAAAAGTTCCAAAGATTCTTCTTGAACAAGTGTTAAAGACAGGCGAGAAAACACACCGTTTCTGAACTCTGGTATTCTGAAAATCACTTAAAATGACTCTCCATTATTTGTCCTGGTGATGTTACAAAGCTCACAATAACATCACATCCAACACATGAAAACAAACTTTTCTTTTTAGTTTACTTGGAAAACTCCCGCATTTAAAAATCTCATATTATGCAGTGAATCCAAACTCGTCAAATGTGCTTAGTGGTTCTGTGCTCCTCCATTTTGGAGTACACCATAATAAACCTGTGCTAGAAAGAACTGATTTTACAAGAAGTAGTGAAACTATCTGACCTCAGCTACATGAAACATGTAGCCTTAAGTCCTGTATCCAAAACCTGAGGCGTTCAGAATAGCTGGCCTTATTTATAAACTCAGACCACCATGTCTATATTTCAGAATCAGTTTGCTTTTTCTCCTACGTACATGGATCTCATCCATACATAAAATAACCTCATTTCATAATGGAAAAAATGTCACAGAAACTGCCCAAGAAAACTAGATGTAGCTATGTGATTTTCAGCCAGCCCACACAGAACATTAGGAGGAAGAAAATATTCCTCTGAGCAAGCATTAGCACTATTATTAGCAGCATTGAAACTTATTTAAAATAATTATTCCAGCTTCTATACCAGCAGGCAACACTTGTTAGAAAAAAAGATACAAAATCATTAAAATATGATCCTCCCTGTGCATTGTATTTATCTTTGCCAGAAGCAAGGAAAACAGGATAGAAAGTATTCCTGGAAATTAAGGGCAAAAATAAATCTCCTTTGAACAGAGGTCATTTTGAACATTATGCTTATTATGCTTGAGCTGTGGATTGGATGCACATGGATTGTAGCTGGCCTAGAAAGGTGTAGAAGGCTGCATCACAAAGTAAAAGTAGTAAGGTCTCTGTTTTTGGTCATGTTGGATGCACAGAGATGGGCAAACTGTTGGTGTCCATCATCAGAAACGAAAGAGGCTCTACAAGTTCACCAGAAATACTTTTGGAATCAAGCTTTCTTGAAAATGAAACCAGCATAATAAACTAGGATGGGCATTTACGGATTTTTTAACTATTGGGGCAATTATGAGATACAAGGAGCACTTGGCTTCACCCCAGTGAAAACGTATAGCTCCATTCTGCAGCGCAGGTTACCCTTCTTTTCATTCCCACAAATATGTAACTTGATGCTGATATTTCAGAACATAATCAGTCTGGATACACATGTGATATGAGGATGAATGCCTACAAATATCTACTGAAATACTGATGAAAAATTACCCTTTTTAGCATGATATTACATAATTGTTCCCACAATAAGAACTATTTCAGCCTACAACTCATCTCTAAGGAATACCACCTCTAAAAACCATTGTTTTCCACTCAGATAGAAATTGTGTACATGCTAAAATGTAATGATCTTGATCAGGGAGCATATCTGATAAACTGCCAGAAGTTTTGAATTGTAGTGCTGTAAACTCTTACAGAAAGAATCTTATTTTGAACATATAAAATAAAAGAAAATTAAAGAAAAAAATCTATCCACAAGTGTGAGACTTCTTTAAAAAATTAAAATAGAAATTTTCCTTATAGGTAAAGTGAAAAAATAGGTTACATTAGACTAGGCTAATAATTATTCACTTTTTTTTTTTAAACATGCAATAGTGTTGTTATTCCTTTCCTTTAGGTTTAACTCTTGAAAAATGGCATTTCTCCTACGATCAATTTTTCTTCTAACCCTCTGTCAAATACCTATCCTCCCTTTCCCTCCGCCCCCCTGGATTTCAAAGGAACAATAGCTAGAATTGACGTGACTGTTTTTGTCTAATGTATGACATCTTTCGGGGATTTTTTTTTAATGTATCTTCTATGCACTGATCTCAGTGACTATGGCAGCTCAAAGTCTGTGAATACAGTCTATTAAGGAAATGAATTTGTTATAGGTACAATTATGAAAAATAGATACATAAATGAAACAAAATAGATATTTGTTAATTTTTCAAATAACATATAAACAATGCTGATAACATCAAAACAGACAATTATTAAAGAAGTCAGTGATTCCTCTTAATAAATCCCTATACAAAAGCCAACTGGCTTAACTAGAATTTATCCCATGAATATATTAATATTCATATGTCATGAATAGATGAAAAAATATAATTAAGAGTATACCGCCTTGTATATATATTCTACTTGCCATCCATTCTAACGGGGTTTATTAATGCAGTAAAAGCAGAAAGTGCGTGTGAAGGTAAGTAGCAGTTGCAGTATCTCTGAAATAGCATTTTTTTACTGGTACATGTCAAAGTGCTTTCCCTATGAAGCACAGAAACATTAGATGACTTGCCCACGGCCAAGGGGTAGATCTGCCGCAGAGGTTCGGGACTTGCTAGCTCAGTGGTCTCCCCTCAAAATTTCCTTCCTAGCGCTTCTAAGAACCCAGAGACTGACAAGGAGCTAACAACCAACATCAAACAACCATTTCCTCGTATCTGGCTTTTTGATCACTAAATAAGAACGACATTTTGTTTTCCCATGTGTTTTCCTCACAGTATGAAAAATATGAAGAGCATTAGCCCACTCTTAATAGTTTGAACCCTATGTCTCTGTTTCTGAACTGTATTTTAACTCTGTATCATAAGTTGCAACTATTTTGCAGGTTCCACCAGCTCCCAGTTGGGCAGAAACTGGCAACCGAAAACCAGTTACAGATAAAAGCCGATGAAAATTTTAGAAACATCTGTGTCTGAAAGGGATATCTAAAACACAGCTTAAAATAACCACCAAAAGTTTTTATCAATAACTGCCAAGAGTTTTTAATCTGTACTATATGCCTTAGCTATATGGTTTTCAAAGGGAAACTTGTACCATGAGGTAGTTAGCTAACTAAAAAGAGAACGGGATCCACACATGTCATTTTGTTCTGTTCAAATCAAATCATATATGCAGTAGACAAACTCTGCAATTAGGCACCTCAACCTGGCCCCACTGAAGTAGGTTTTTTAAGTCCTCATCTCACTGGTTAGCTAGCTTTATCCTGTACCTGATTTACCTGCCTTTTGTGATTCTGACTGAAAAGTCACCGCAGTGAGTTGGGGTGGAAGCAGAAGATAAACACAAAAACAACAACAAAATAAATAAATAAAAACAAAAAAAGACTGTCCTAAATACTTAGCTTTTTTTCTTCCTATAAAGTTTTGTTTTATTTAAGATTTTCAACCAAAACACAACTAAATGTTAGGTGAAAATTACTGTATCCCTCTAACAGAGAGTTTTCCTGGATCCATGGGATAAATTAGGCTGGAAGGTGCCTTTGGGGGTGTCTAGGCCAAACCCCTGCTCCAAGCAGGTCCCACTCGAGCCAGTTGCTCAGGGCCTTGTCCACTTCACTTCCAAACAACTCCAAGGATGGAGAGTTCACAACCTCTCCGGGAACCTGCTCCAACAGCTATCCTCTGTGAAGCCTCTCTTGGCTCGCTTACTTTTTGTCAGGCAGTCTATCAATGATAAAGCCAGGACTACACCGCCCACAAAATTTGAGTTTAGATCATTTGATTTAGACTACAATATTTCTTCACCCGTATCGACTACAGGACTTCACTAAGCGTCATGCGATTCTGAGATCTATAATACAAACGCCTAAAACGTCTATGTGCGAGATAAGGTTTCTTAGTTTGCAGGCAGTACCTCCTTATTAAATCACTGAAAAGTCATTTAGAAACATGTAAACAAAAAAGTAACAGCCAGAGTGAGACTAATAAAAGAAGCATTTATTACATAAATGCAGAAGTGCTTAACTCATTATACTGAGGTAACGCAGGAAAACAGAAGACGACTTACTACGGCTTAAAGCTAGCACTGACATCCACAACCTTTTGATATCACTTAACTTGAGGATGCCCTCCATGATCCTGTAAATATCTACTTCTCTTCGGGTCAGCATCCTAATAATTGAGCCATATTCAATAAAATATTACACAAAGTCTTTTAAATACTACATTATGCTGAAGTCTTAGCAGAAACTACAAAGAGGTCATTAAACTACACAAAACCTATTTATACATGATACGATTTCACTAACGTTGACCCAGCCATGGCTGTCTATTTTCTTTTCTTAACTATGGCAAATAAAACAGTCTCATGGTTAGAGTACATAAGAGTTGACAAGATTTTTATATATAATTTACAATGTAATAGGTAGGCAGACAGGCAGATAGATCAATCAACTTTTTAAATTTAGTATTTACGGTTTGCTGTGAAAGGAGATATTTTTCAAGAGAGACAGGAGTTTAGGATTTTTTTATGTTATTTGTGTTATCACATCTTTCTAATAGATCCTGATTCATTCACTCGTCTTCAAGGAAGATTAGCGCACATGAATATTTTTAAGCATGGTGTCTGCACGGTTTAAAACTCACTTGCGGCTGTAAGATTACAGTTCTGACGAAACCTCAGTTTTCCCGCGCGTAAAGCATGCGCAATGAGCTCTGCAGAACTCTACGGTTCAGCTGGACAAGTTCTGCAGAAACCAAGCTGCAAACCAGCACAGAGGCTGGGGACTTCTCAAGGTTGGACTCGACTCATGCTCATAAATCGTCTTCAGCACAGGGATATCAGTGTGGCTGGTTTATATACTAACGTAACATTTTAGAAAAAATAAGCTAAATATTTTCATTTAACATAGGTTTTCTGGGGCATTAACATGTATGTACATGGCCAAATCTGGTGTAAGAATAGACACACACGATTCTGCTCTGCCCTCCTTTCCTTCTGAAATTTATAATCACTATTAATTTAACAGCATAGGGGCTCTCCTTTATATACTTAACTAATCTAAATTCTATTCTGAAAGTGCACTATTACTTTCATTATCACCCTTTACCCGTCCTATCAAACACAGGCATAACTTTGGAGCCTCTTGCACAAAACCCTGACCATCCAAAGATGCTAAGAGGTAGCAATACTGAGAAGTGTTGTCTCCCCTGTTGCAGAAAACTAATTCCTCTTCGTGCTTGTGTTTTTTCAAGACTCTTTCAGTTTAGTGACTATCAATTAACTAGTACTACGTTTCCAATTGGACCTCCAAGAACTGGAAGTAACATTTTTGAAATTTTACGTCAGGAACTTCTAAGAAAGGGAAATGCCTAGGCAGCGTAGCCTCTCCTAAAACAAAACCACTATGTTAAGGTTTAAATCCATAAAAGATAAACAAAAGGAGCAAGTCAAGTAGGAAAACTACTGGAGCTATAACAATCTTGGGCATTTGAAAATATGAGGATTCATAATCAAGGTAAATAAACCTTTGGACATTGTAGTTCAAACATCCCATCCTTAGACTGCCTGCTTGCTCAAACACTAATGTTCAGGCTCCAAGCTGTACAAACCTTTCAGTTAGTTATAAGAGTAAACCACTTATGCCCCATAAATTATAAAACATCCCTGAAGACTACAAGCTGTGATCCAACGTATAATTAGAAATTTCAGGATTTAACATTGCCTTATGACAGTAATCAGTGATCGTGACATATTTTATCATAGCCATAAGTGGCACTTTTTAATTTTAATTCATGCTACTTGTTTTAAGCAACTTGGAAATTTTATCCTCGGATGTTCATATAAACTCAGTTATGCTTGGTACAGAATGCTAACAGAGCGTGCTCCTGGGAAAAATACTGTACAAGTCCCAGCCCTCAATCACTTTGGGAAACAGGCCAATAAGGAAGAAAAACATTTAAGCTAACTTTCAAGACACTATTATCTAAACATAATTGTCACAGTTTTTCTTAAGTATTTATAACGATCTGGTTTTCTCACCTAGTCACAAGAAAAGTTGCCAAACTGCCTTCAAAGACTATAATAATTTACATGGAGAGGCCACCTGGCAAAAAGTAAACTGTGAACAACTATACGTGAAAAATTAATTTTTAACTTAATACAAGAAGCTTAGTTAGATAAAAACGTTTACATTTAAGATATCGTGACAGAGACATGACAATAAGCTGTTGTTAGTTGCAGAGTAGTGCTGTCACTTGCTTTAATGGGTTTCCTTCAGAACGGATTGGATATGGGGTTTGCTTCAACAATGCGAACTCCAGGCGGAAAAGCATGGCGCCCTACTGAAAACGTTCACACCCACAAACCATAAACGAGCATATTATTTAGGATTCGGGTGACAGTACTACCTTTCTGGTTTAGCAGAACTCATTTTAAGGTCCTCTAAAGACTTCCCTCTGAACAGCTCTATGACCTAGTTTTAAAAAATGTAAAAGGATTATATTTTTGGCTCTTTAAACCAAGGTTTTTTGGCATTTACAGACTTTGCTGAATCGTTTTGGCTGTGGTGCCTTTCCTTATCTGCCCAAGCAATACTCAGCAGTATGGAATTTGCTTCTAGTGCACACTAAAAGCGCTAACACTTTGCAAAAGCCATTATTTCTTTAGTGAAGCATATTTCATTGTATTTTACAATACAATTTTGAAGCCTTTTCAATGCATGCAGACAATGGCCATCAGCGCAGCAGAAGTGTACTTAAATGCATTGAAGAAAATCTCCAAAGAAAAGAAAGATCTATCACAACGTGACCCAAAAAACACCACGTGACAGAGGTCTGTTGGTTAATACATGAATGTAAGCCCTGGTGCTTTAAGCACAAAGGAATGAGCACTGAGAATCAAGTGCTAAGGCTGTTGATTATAGATACTGAGTTAAGGTTTCAAAATCTGCAAAATCAATTAAAAGAACCAGCTTCCATTATTGGACATATTATAACCAAATTAACAGTATAACGCAGGTGACTGAGATTCAGAATTAAAACTCAGTAGAGTTAATAAAAAAAGAGCTAAGCAATTTAATTACACCTTTCAAATCTGCCGGCACACACACACACCACAGTTCAACATTCAAACTTTGTTTCATCCCTTCTACTAAAAATATCTTTTATTACAGAGGAGTACAAGCAAAAAGCTTATTCAGAACAAAAATTATAATTTGAGACAATGCATGGCGTGAAATGACATGTACCTTGCCATATTAATGAGTATTTCAGTAGCAGCACAGCTTACGTAATAATCATGGGGTTTATGGCAACTGGTTATTTTGACAAGAAATCTGAAGGAGCTGCATGAAAATAGCACCGAGAGAAGGAAAGAAAAGCAACAGGTCCGACATGTCAGATACTCTTTTAAAAAGCATGCAAATTTTGTCCCTTGTCACTTTTTTGTTTTTGCTATCTAGGGTCCGGTTATGAATTCTGTGAAGAGATAACAAAGGAATTTGTAGCAAAAAGTCTTAAGGAGTCCAGTTGCACTCAAACTTGCTGCTGCAAGTCCCTCTCCCACTGAAATGGAAATTGTTAAATAGGGAGAGGGCATTTACTTATTTTTTAAACAGAGCAACTTTTCAATATATTACGGTGAAAAGGGGAGGAAAAAAAAGGAGAAAGGTTTAACCACTAAGGCTTTATTAAATTTTTAGAAGCCCTTACTGAATTTTCCATTTCAAAATGTAGCAATCAATCCTATTCTAGGATATCAAATGAAAGATCTTTGTTGCTTTTTTTTCAACAAGAAGAAGACTGGGCCAAACCAGGAATACATAATTTACTCTAAATCCTAGTAGGTGAAGAAACACAATTTTTACTACAATTTTTCTTCTTAATGTGCATCTTGAAGTTAAATCTTTAAAAATATAAGTTGATAAAGTCTGCTCATCAAAAACAAAATAATAATTGTGATAATATACAGTCTTGTTTTTTTTTTTTTAAATAAAAATATAGTAGTATATCTTTCTTAAAATGGTTGTCAATTCTAAACAAGATAACCACATGGTGGCAGAAGAATCAATGCCTTGCTCAAGAACTGTATTGCCCTCCTCTCAGGAAAACATGCAACATGCTGGGTTTGCACTGGGCAGTAACTGATTTGTGGAAGAAAAATGCATTGGTTCGGTATAATTCAACCCTCAGGGGTGATATGGGGGTACATTTTCCCCTAGAATTCGAGCTACTGCAAAGGGAATTGTTACTTTACAGATTGAAAATTTTATTAATTGAAAACTTGAATTTAAAAAAGATCAGGTTATTTTAAACCTAGTTGCTAATGAAGTCTTTGGGGAAAAAAAAATCATCTTCCCACATTCAGTGTGAAAATCTGAAAGTATTCCCCTTTGCAAAGACAGGATAAGTAACAGCATTGACTGAAAAGTTGGCCTCAGCGTTCATAACTTCCCGGGAGTCTTTTCAAAACAGTTGAGCAGTTAGATTAAGAAACGGGGGGTTCCATTAAACGCTGCCTGACTTTTCTCTCCTCTGTTTTGTATGAGAAAAGGACCTTCCCAAAACAGAACGTCTTTGGGCATACGCAAGACAGGAAGCGCTTGGGCTTCTCACAGCCCTGAGCTGGAGGTAGCAGGGACGCAGCTGACCGGAGCGTGGGCTGCCGACAGCCCCGGCGCGGCAGGAGCGGTCCCCGCACGGCTACTCAAGCGTCCGTCGCCTAAGCCCGGCTAACCGACGTTTGCACCTGCACAATGACAAACCAGCTCCTTCCTACGACTTGTGCACACTGTTTGTTTTTTTTTTTTTAATAAATGATAACAAATCCTTACGTTTTGCGACGAAAAACAAGGAGCCAATTAAAGGAGTCTTGCAACCTTTTTATATAGCTCATTAAACATAGTCGCTACTATTTATAACGTAACACTCAGCACATTGCTTTTACCTCTCAGCAGCGACTTCCCTTTTTTCTAAGCATTTGCAAACAAAGCTGGAAAAGCCTTCAGCTGGACTGCAGCAAAACAAAAGAATGAACAATTGCAGATGTAGAGCCCATAATGAAAGATGTTAATGACCTCTTGTGATGTTCATGGGTATTGGAACTAGCCACATCTGCAGCAGAATGGTAATCACCGAAAGTTTTCTCAGTCAGCTTTCGTGGCTGCGCAGAGAGGATGAAAGGGCAGCGCAGGACTCCGCTCCTGGGGCGGCGGGAGGTGCAGCCACGCTGGCGTTTCGCTGCAGCTTAGGCGCGCCTTTGCGGAGCAAGCCTCACCACCACCTCTGGTCACCACGCTTTGTTTCACACTATGGAGCGCTCTCAGACCAAACCGGCTTCTTTCCGAGTGAAACGAAAGCAGGAGATGGGCCCCAGAGAGGCGCTTCAGGAGCTCCAGCTGCCAACGGGGACCGCGGCCTGAGGGCCAGGCCAGAGCAAGCCCAAAGCCAAACCTGCCGAGCAGAGGCAGCACGGACACGGCGTTCAGGACCGTCTACTTTGCTCTGCAAAGCCAGGCCTCCTGGGGCGCCCTGCGGGCTCATGCAAGCCCCAGAGGTCTGGGAGTACCTTTCAGGAATCGGAAATCCAAACGGCACCGTCGCCATCTCAGTTTATTTTAGTTTTTCTTCTCCTCTGTACTTTGTAACATGTCTATCGTGTAGGACATGACTGTAAGACGTTAAAAATAAAGCACAAGTTTATTAAAAAAAACAGAAAAAACTCCGGTGAAAAAAGCTACTAAATGTTTCTTCTAAATAATTAACCAATTTCAGCTATCGGAAAATCTGTACTAGGTTACTGATTTCAGCAAGATTAGTGAAAAAGTGAGCATAAAAACACAAGAAAGTCACAGAAAATATTTTAGGCAGAATAACTTTCCTTTCCTTCCCCAAAACACAAGTAATACAATATTTAGGAGCAAGAAACTACAACAGGAAGCTGTAGTAAGTATTTTCTGAGAGGATATTCGCATCATCAGTGTCGGAATGAAAAAATGTTCATATTAGCGAATGACACTTAAGCTAGGTTTCTGATACATGCACTTAAACAGAATGTGAGTATTTTTCTTCTCCTTATGATTTTCTTTCCAAAGAAATGAAATGATAAAAGAAATACGTAAAACCTAAAACATAAATTACATAAAGTAAAAGGAAAACAAATACATTTATTTATTAAATAGTATTTCAGCTATAAAAAGCAGACAGAGTCATAGTGGAGCTTATTAAGTACAGTGATCACTGTACATGATTATTTTCTGCATGTGACTGGTGTCACTTGTAATGATTCCTTATAATGGTGACACTTATGGTGACACTGACCTTTCGGTCAATAGTTTGAGTTTACATTTGAATTACAATTTGATTTTTGTTGCATTTAAACTGAAAGTTTGAATTATAACTTACACTTGTGGCCAGTTTCTTCCCTAGCTAGATTATACAAAGAAACATAATACTTCAGCATCTTTTTAGCTTTATTTTTTTACTTCTCTAGCAAGGCTTATTAACTCATGCACTGCTATTTGCTAATACATCCACACTGCATCCAGGATTGAGGTGACATTGTACCATGCCCATGCACAGGGATTTACAGAATAATTTAGGCTAGAAAGGACCTCACAGAGTTATCTGGGCTGTAAACCCATTCAAAGCAAGGCTGACTTTGATGTCGGGTAGAACTCATAGTACTTGTCTGAGTTGGTCTCTCCGTTCCTCACTCACAGCCTTATGACATACATTTAAATAATTCGCAAGGTCTCAGATTTCTCTAGCCACAGTACTAGAATAACAATAGTACATCACTTGTAAGTTGTGAAATATTTTACTAATGCTTATACAGCCCTCTGAAACCTTGAAGCTAATAAATGAGCATGAAGTATATAAACAGAGGAAAATACAGAGAGTAAAACTGAAAAAAAAAGCTCTTTAAGAGGCATTTAGATATTGAGGTATATCCTATAAATGAAGAAGTTTAAAAAATAAATAAATAAATAAGTTATCTTAGATCCACATTCCATGAAATCACATGGCCAGAAAGCTGGCTGCTGAACAACAATCCAAGCAGCACTAATAGTGGTAATAGAGAGCTATTTCCTATTCAAATTACAAGGAAAAAAAAAATCACTGATGTTCTGGTTGCAAAATCATTTTAGTCTGGCATAAATCCATGCTGTCAGTGGAAGAAGTGATCCTCTCCCCTTGTCAACCTTCCTAGAGTGTCACCTCCAGCATTCATGCTGCTGTATGATGGGTTAAGTCAGGGCACCAACACACTGAAAATCAGCACAGCAAGAAGGTCCAGGGAGAGCAGAAACTCATGCCAGATTGAAGTGCACGTTTAAACACAATCTCATTTTAATCTTCCAGAACATTTCAACATTAGACTTCATGCTATTTTTTAATTTATGCCTTCAAACAGGAGATATAAGGCCATGTGTTCTGAAGACTCTCCAAAAGACACGGCCACTATAACCATACTAGATATTACAAAACTAGACTCAACATTAAGGACAATATCAGCATATTATTTAGAGATGCAATTCAGGTACATCATTTTTACATAATGAAATGATCTTACATTTGCATAGCCTCTTTCATATTCGACTTTCACCAGCTGATTTAACATCTGTAACTCTGATACCCTACTGTTCCTTTCTTCCCTCCAACAGAGCCCAGGAAAGCAACATGCCTATTGAAGAGTAACAGGTTGTGATGTTTGAGCTGATGATTGCAATTAACAGTACAGAGTGACTCTTGCTAAGCTCTTCCCAGCTTTGCTGTTTCTATCCTGCAAAGAGAGCAGGTATGCTGCTTTTTCAGATGAACTCCATGTATTTTTGCTTTCTTTCACCCTTCCTGTAGCAGGAAAACCCTGGCTTGTCACCCCTAGGATGGTAAAATTTATTAAAAAAAAAAAAAAAAAAAGAATGCTTCTGAGAAGACCTAAACTAAGCTCTGAGCCAAACCTTATGAAGCCTTACCCTTCAGGACCTGATTCTGAAGCCAAGAAAACTTCATGTTGCCTAGCAGGCATCCAAAGATAGTTGTGAAACACTGCAACATAAGTCCTAAACAAACCCAAGACCATTGCTATAGGTGACCACAGGATTAATATCTGGAGACACCTGGTCAGACGTGCACCAGAATACAGATTTTAAGGTTATCCAACCTAGTAAAAAGGTAAGCAGTCTCAAAATGGGAAGTTTGTACAATATTGAGCATTGCAAAACTGTCCCTTCCTGGCAGCAGTGCCCAGGAGCTGGCGGGCTTAATACCACTACAGGGGAAAACTGCCTCAATCTGCTTTTGATGATGCTTCTAAAAGTGGTATTTCAGAGGTTCTGAAAGCTGCAACTGAAGCTTTTCTGCTGCAGGTAATTCTGTAAACTGAATGGTGAAATTAAGAGGTAATTTATTCTGGAAACTTAAAATTAATTTTAATGGATAGAGAAAGTATTGTCATAGAAAATAATTTTGCCCCAACTTATTTTTTTTTTTTTTTTACAGCATTCTGGATCTTAGCGATAGTTCCAAAACTTGGCACAAATTTGGAAAAAATTTTGCAAGGCAGCAGTTTCTAGAAATCCTTTATTATTCCAGTGGATTCAAGCAACTCAAAACAAAAGGAGGGCTGGATTTGCTTTGCATTGTGAATTGCTTGCTTAAAGGGAAAGAGAGGCGTAAAAAATCTGCAGGTTGAAAAAACAATTTCTATCTATAGACTGCACTATTTACAGTTATTCAAGAGGTTAAACTTGCTCATCCAAACGTTAGAAACAACTTCTGCATCCTGCACTCGGGAACTAGCACAGCTAGTTCATTGGGGCCAGCTCCTTCTGTTTTCCATCTTGCATCCCCTTTTAAATTTCCCACTCCCCCTGCTGCATCACATTCCACACGTCTATCCCAAAGGCATCCGCCAAAAACACAGATGGGACAACGCCAGCACTGGGAAAGCTCAGACGGCACGGCTATATTCTGCTCACTTCTTCTGCGAAAGGGTCTTCTGCTGCTCCTAACACTCATGTCAGCACTCTTCCCCTTTCGTTCCACTGATCACTTGCTGCTCTTTTTGTTCCTTCGTGCACTCCCAACTTTATATCTTTTTTCATGCCGCTCCTGGTGCGCAGAACAGCAGATGCACAGGCCCAGATTCTGAGCACCTAAATCTTATTTAAAACCCTGGGCTGCACAGTTCCTACTTGCTGGGCACCCTGAAGGTCGAGAGGGAGCCAGCAGGAAACAGCAGGCAAAGGGACTTGGTTGACATTTAGTTGCTTGACTGTGGGCTCAAATGTTCCCTCCTTCCTTTATCCCCCTCCCCCCCCCCCCAAAAAAAAAATTTGTATTTCCTATTTATTCCAGGCAACA
Source organism: Struthio camelus (assembly GCF_040807025.1). NCBI lineage: Eukaryota > Metazoa > Chordata > Aves > Struthioniformes > Struthionidae > Struthio > Struthio camelus. The sequence goes on from NC_090944.1 coordinate 109,083,296, forward strand.
TTTATGATGTAAAACTGAACTGTTCTGTTTATTGTACTCTCCTAGGGCTGACCAACTGTTTGGGAAAGCCAATAACAGAAAAGTTTATTACAGTATCCTGCAGGACTCTCACAAAATATCTCATCTCATTGTTTACTTGCCACATTTACTATAGAAGATCGCTACCGATAGAAGGTAATTTTCTTCTAAAAGGAAGAGACATTTCATTTTGCAATTTTCACCCTATGCCAACACATAATTAGTAAGTAAAATAGAAGCTGTGACAGACAGCAGCACTGTTGGAACAAGGCTACCCCTCTTTATTCACAAGTACAGTGGCAGAATTCTTGGGAACCAAAAATTACCACCTCGGTGATGTAGTTGCTTTTCTCTTTTTTTTTTGGTGAATGACAAGATCTGATCATTTTTAAAGCCTTCTTTTGAATACAATGGATGATATAGATGGGAAGAATAAGCTGTAGACAGTCTGTCACTCCGTATCACAAAAGGTTAACTGATATTTTTGATGCATTTGAACCAGTTCCTGGAAGAGCTGAGGCTTGCAGTACTTTCAGAGCAATGACACATGGGATCTAACAGGATCGTGCCTTTGCTTTCTCAATATTCTCAAATTCACTTTTTGGTTCAACACATATAGAACAGGTGTTGTCATAAAATCCTTTTGAAACAGGGTAGCAAGATGACATTAAATTGCTTGCTGTGCTATAAGCAAAAAATCACAATATACCAAAAAGAATGTATTATTTTCTGAACTAAATCCTTGGAGAAGCACTATGAAACTTTAAGAAAGTTCTTCCTTTCCTTGGTCTATATTCAGCTGTCAGGGTTTGAATTTGGCAATTCCACCCCCATTCTTGTTCTCAGATTGTCTTTTTCTACTTGATATTTTTGTGATTTCAATTAAACTGAAGTTCATTACTATTTTAACATAGCTTCAATTTAAATTACCATCACCATGCCAAAACATCTCTCCTTGTACCAGAATTACTGCTAACACCAGTGAAGTTCTCAGAATCAATTTATTCATGAAAATAGAGCGACAGGGCCTTCTTTAGAAGTATATACTTTTTTTCTTAAGTCTTTTCTAAGAAAGTGACTATTGTTTTCATAGGTGTTTTGTGAGGGTGAGGGCATCTCCTAAGGAATCAAAATGTTAATCTTAGTTGTGCACTATGACATCCGTCTCTCTGGCCTGAGGAAGTCTATAAGGGACAAACTGTGATTTCTGACAAAATTGCAGAGAAACTAACCAGAACAAGAGGTCCCAAATATTCTTGTGCATGGGTGCTCTCCCAGAGACTCTTCTTTTCTACGCCCAGACTAAGTGAAAACAGAGATACTGGAAAATACACATCTTCCTAAAAGGGACTTGCCTAGGTTCCACCAGCATTAACAGTAATTTCGGCTGCTTCTTGTCTTGTCCGTGAGTTGGAAGAGGCACTCTGTTTGTTAATGTTCATACAACACCTTGAAGTAGCCTTCAAATCACTATCCACAGACTAATTACAGTTTATGAACTCATCCTGTGTCATGACAAAGCAGAGGTCAACCCCATTTTGCAAACACATCCAGAACAGCCTACATAATACATTTAATTATTCACGCACAGCCTGCTGATCTAACGGATTAGTTCTGGGAAGTAACATTCAGGCTAAATGTCTGCACATGCTCCGTTTCATTTTTACCAGTAAAAGACAGGAATCAGAATTTAGTTTAAAAAGGAAGTGTCTACTCAATGACATAGTATTGGATCTTTTGCATCTTACGTCTCTGCAAGACAGATTAACATGCACAGGGCTCTATACTATCAGGACTAAGAGTTCTGTGAAAGCTCTTTCAGCTTGTCATAAGCACAAATATCCATCACAAATACCTGCTCGTCTTCCTTTTCCCACAGCTCCTGCCCACAGAAATCTATCTTCCTGTTCAGTGCGTCTCAATCTGTTTATTCTATGCCCTACTTCAGTTAAGAGCCAGATTACGCTCATGAGCGGCGGCAGTATTGTCAAAAAACTCTTTATTATTCAGTATTACTGTTCCTTCAGTATAAGTACTTTAACAGAGTTTACAGGCTTGGTTTTCAGGGAGACTCCTAAAAGCGCTACCAAGCCTGCTTTCCCTGCTTACACCAGACAAGATGACTGTGCTCACTGCTGTCATCCTGGGACTTAGTCATTGCAGCACCCCGGCAGTGGCTCGCGCAGCGCCTCCCACGCTCGCTGCACACCTGTGTACAAGGCACGCAGGCTGAGGACAACGCTGTCAGGCCAGGTCACTGCTGTCCCAGCTCAGCAAGGCAGGCTGCTGAGGGTCAGCACCTCGGCCCGCGGCTCCCCCCCACCACCTCGATCCTAAGCTTCAATTGACTTGAACGCTTGTTCTGTCCAGTGTAATCAGTCGACCGATAAGTAACTCTTCCTACAAACTTTCTATATTCATGAAGGTCTTTAAGTGTTTAAATCCTTCTGATGTCAATAGTTCCGGGATGCCCTCTGAATCTGGACCAAAGAGGACCAGAGGCTCCGGGCTGCTCTGCGCGTGGCTGCAGGCACTCGCAGGAGCTGCCAGGGCAGCTGCTCCTGCCCAGAGAGAACGACCACGAACCTCAGCGCTTCAATGGTAAAACACAAAACCTACTGCTGCAACCCAGTATTCCCACAATAATACCACAAAATAAGCAGATCAGCAAACTCGAGTCTCCTGTTTAAACAAAATAAAGACCAGCTCTTCCTCAATGTATGAAAGGAATGGTTTTACAATGTAGGAACAGAATTAAAAAAGAAAAAGACAAAGGAAAGATGGCTCAATGGTTCCCCGACCAAGTGGAAGAGATGCATATTAGGATACAAAAGATACAAAAAGGAACATACTAGAGACAAGGAATTTCTTAGCAATATTAACGTATCCATACCGTTCTTCGCTTTCACTGAGTTGCCCGTTAAACCAGTGGCACTAATAATTCGTACTTGCATAGGATTTACACTCCATGAAACAAGTAAATGTTAGGCTCATTTTGCTAGTGGAAAACCTAAGGCTAACCTCAGCTGGGATTCCCCTCCAGCAGCCAGCAAGGTTTAGTACCAGAATCAGACTCCCAGGTACTAGACTTTAAAGTAGACCTCAGACCATTAATAGGCAACAGGGCCTGCCACTCAGGTTGCTTAGCTCCTTTGTTCTTGTTTCTCCTAGTGAACAGTATTTGCCAGGCTACAGTATCTTTTATATGAAATACAGTTATTAGGTTTGACTACAGTGATTGCTATTCACTTATTTTAAAGCCATCCTGTCACTGGCCATTTGCTGCAAACGAAACTTACAATACACAGTAAGCAAAGTGATACGAGATTAGCCTAAGACTGAAAGAGGCTTTGAATTTATTTTCTCCTCAAAGCCCAAGAGGGAGAGGACCGCTGACAAAGAAAATTCTTGCTAACTTTCCCACCAACTGCAGAGGAGGAGGCTGCTGTCACTCAAAACCTGCGTGGGACATCTTTTCTATGTGCAGCACTGGGATCATCACTCTCTGCTCCTTCCCAAACACTGAAATCTGTGATCAAAGCAAAATTACCTTAAAACAAGCTAACATAAAAGTTTAATTACCCACCAGGTCTCCTGCCAGCTCTTGAACGTAATTATGCTACCCAGTAAATCCTTGTTGCTGCAGATGCAGTCACGAAAACTTTGGATAAGTGCTTCTAAAGAATGTAGCTGTGAAAGTGTCTCCATTGAGGCACAAGTTTATGCGATGCCTCTATTAGTTTGGAATTTTGTATAGAAATTAAGTAGTGTCCTGAAGAAAGCCTTAAATTGTATTACTCATACAAAAAGACAAGTTCTTCATGTGTGGGCTGCTCTCTTTGAACAGTCTCCCACATAAACTGCTTCACATTTCTCCTAAAACCAGACACTGATCTGAAGAAAAAATAGATATTTCTTTCTTTCACCAAATCTGGTTGTATTACAGTGAGCAAAACCACTTTAAAAAAATAGCTTTATTACTTGACTGCTAAAAGTATATTTTCGTTATGATGATCATTCAATATTCCATTTTCGAACTTGCCAATTCATAGCACATCAATAACTTTACTCTGGGTTCAATTAGTAGCATCTACAGCATTGTAGTCTCATTAGTAATTCTATTAAAAGTATCCCAAAAAGTTCAAATAAACGTGATTTGCTAAACTCATGGATATTGCCAAGGCTGCCAGAGTCCAGGCAAAATAAGAAGTGAAATGCTTTATGACAGGCCATTAATTGTAAAATACTGCTAAATTATCCCATCTAGCTTCCATTATTAATTTGCAAACAAGTGTAAACTTGCACAGAGGGGTTGTTTTTTCAACAGAATACTAGGCACTAACATGAAAGTGCTATGGGAACCTCCCCCCAAGGATCCACCTTTTTAAAATTTCCTCAGATCCTACTCTTAGATAACTCCTCCACTTAGCAGAAGACACTAAGCTGTCTCTTACCCCTAACTGCCATATGACCTTTTGGGTCAAGAAGGTGAGCCGGTCTCAGAGGATGCGTTGTTGCCAAGGGGGAAGATGCTCTGCTCTCTCCTGCATCCTTGGTGCAGGAAAGCACATTGCCGAGTCCTGCTTGTGATTTCTCTGGCAAGTAGGAGCAGTAAGGGCAAGAAACTGAAAAAACTATCTTCTCTTCCCTCCTTTCTGTAGTTCCTCACATCACAGGCTGCTGGCGGGGCGAGCCCCTAGCGATGTTGCTCTCCAGATACCGTCAAGTGAAGCAGGGCTCCCGTGGGCAGCAGCCTCTCAAGCAGGGCAGAGGAGCCACCACTTTCTCCCCACGGGGCTGTGCTGCACAGCACAGATACCCTGCTCTGGGCCCTTCCTCCAGTTTAAGAGGGCCAAACAACTTGATTGATTACATCTGAGATGTAACATCACTGATACCTAAACGTTGCTCAAAGATAGACATCCTTAGATGCATCCTTAGGATCCTAGGCATCCTTAGTTTAGTCTAACCTTGATGCAAGATTACTTACTATTTCCTACAAGACCGGTACTTTGGTACACTATTATCTCTTCTTGAGGTTTTACAATCTCTACTACCAGCCTTCAGATGTTACACTCTCCTAGCACAAGGGTAATAAAACTGACACTGGGTAAAAGAAATGATGTTTTAAAAGTGATTCTTGAAAACAAACCACAGTAGACCAGTGCATTCTCATTCCTTCTCCTTCAGGAGACTATGGGAAATATACTTATGTCAATACTTCATATATGTAAAATATAATATTTACCTTGGATAGTAAATTTGACAAAAACAGTACTTTTATTTTGACTAGTTTTTAAAGCTATTAGAAAGTGTCATAAAGCATAACAAAAAGTATGCCCTCCTGGAAAAATCAGGAACATCTAACTTTCACCATTCTCTTAAATCAAGAACTCTGATAATCAAGCTCCTCAGTCTGTCTGGAAAGAGAAAAAAAAATTGCTTCTCTTGAGGAAAAAAGTATGAGAATTGTCAGAGTTAAATATTTTTTAAGTAATTTCTGTTTAATACACAATAGCAGTAAGATTGGAGATAAATCTAGGGCTAACATTTAGATGTGTCATGGGCAACAACGATGGTGTGGGTGTACATATATACATGCTCACACGCACAGCCTCAGCAGGCCAGAAATGCTTCCTCCCCTTTGCCTCTATCTCTCATCCCTCTCCCATTCCAAGTCCTCCAGAACAATGTGAAAGAAATAGTAGTAAGGTCCTGCAAAAAAAAACCCCATAACTAAACAATCCTAAACCAGTAATTGCATGCTTGTTGCATAATCATTATATCTAGCATATACAATGCAAAAATTATCTCCTGTAATGACCATCAGGATGGTCACATAACAGGAAGACATTCTTTAATTGATAGTGAATGTTTTGCAGGGTAGAAAGTTTTGTGCATGTTCTGCAAGAACTGCATGCCCTGCACATTAATTCCATGCTGCTAATTAATGTAATTTACTTAAAGAGAAAAGATAATAAGAGAAATATAAAAGAGAAGATAAGCAGCAGAGAAACATTTGCACTTTTTGACAGTTTATCAATTCCACTTTATTTTTCGGCAGAATGTTAAGAAAATTCCAAGCAGAAGTTCAACTTAAGAAAAAGGAAGAATCAGACTGTTGTTCATAAAAGTATGAGAAGAATTTGAAATGCAGAATGGTTTGAATAAGTGTAGCCTCTAGATAATCCGTAAACATTCAGCAGCTAGTATATTCCAGACAGTGCCTAAGACTGATTTTAAAGGTATTTAGCAATCGTCAGCTGAACTGTTTAATAATCCCAGCCAGCTCTTGTTGTAACTAAATATGTATCTCTTTAGAGGAAAAAATGAGGTAAATCAAAACTAATCAAGCAGAAATTAAAACCAGTGTTAACATCTGAAAACTACTCACCAAAATGTATATCTAATTTATATCTAGCTTAGCCTATTTTCCAAAATTATGTTTATCTGGAAGCCACAGATTCCAATGGGAGCTGTGGCTCCTTAGCCCCCCCCCCTTTTTTTTTTTGTTGACTGGCCACTTTTGGAGCTATATTGGCTTAATTCTAGTTATTGATGTTCTGACCACCTGGTCTTTAATCAAACCTGCTCAGCAAAAACTGTGGCTTAAGACTGCACACTGAGAACAGATGCATAGCTGGAACAGCTAAACTGGATTTCTCACTTTTGCAAATTACAGAGAGGGAAATTTGTTCCTAATAGCCGTAGCACTTAACGAGACGTATCCAGACAGCCTTTTCCCATGATCAGGTTTTCCTTTCTCCCCATTCCATCCAGATGCATAAAGAAAGAGTAATCTTGTGCTTGCTAAGGCAGATGCTTCATCTACCCATCCTTCAGTTATTCCCATCTCCTCTGAGATAACGGTCTGCTTCTAATCATTTTGCATCAGCACCAGGACCTCAGATGCTACCAAAATATTTCATAATTAAGCAGTGCATAATATTTTTTTTTAACATCTTCAGGGAGCACATGCAAATTGAATGGGCCAAACTTGCAGCCTTTTTCCATCATGTGGGACTGTGGGATTTGGCTAAACTGCCAGGATCTACTCTTACTAAGCTAAAAAGTTTTTTTTTTTACAAAACCTAGTTTATGAATATGTGATAAATTGCTTTCTCTATTTGTATATTAATAAGCAGATAACAATTAAAGGAAGCTAAAGGCAACATCATGGAAAAAATACTGTTTATGAAAGTGAGCAAAAAACTGGACAAAGTTTTGTTTTGTTTGTTTGTTTTTTAAGACTTACTTAGCCTACTTAAATTCTACATAAATATGCATTTAAATTTCTAGAATCCTCCTAGACGGAATAAAGAATTTTAAATATGTTCCTCTAAGTGGCTAGACATATTTTCATCTGGTCTTTTGCTTATTATATTGCAAATCATAAAACCTGCACAGACTATTATCTAAACTAGAAGAAAATAACCACTGAGCACACACACGCCAGTGTAATCACTGACCTGGCTTCATACAAACATTATTTGCAGCAACTGCCTCAGCCCAGATCCCTCTGTGCCTCTTGACTCTGCACAGACAAAAACAGCTTTAAACATTGTCCAGGACGCACTAAGACGACAGAATTGATGCAGTCAGCTCATGACTAACCAGGTGTTCAAACTTCTCTCATAGTTTGGCACACTTACTAATGTCTCTATTGAAATATTAATTTTCACTAAAGGTTGACAGAAAACTATAGAGAGAAATTGTTTTGCCTGGTTTTAAGTAATATTGTTACTGGAACTATTTCACTTGATGTTTAAATTGACATTAATAAAACATTAAATTTCCAATTCAAATGACACATGTACAGATAGAAAATGTCGGATGATGAGAAGCCAAACTTTACAAGCCAGAAACTCAGGTTCAATTCTGAAGCCAAAACTTCACTGTCTTAATATCAGAGGTGTGAATTAGACTATAAACTTTTCCAAATGCTGAATACGTTATACATTATCCGAGCAAAGAGTCAGGGGACAGCCATCTGCTTTTTGTACTCAAAGACCATAAACAGAAGACAGACTCCTGTGACTGAAAGAGCCTGAGGAACACAGTGACTTTAACAATTCTTCTACAGAAGTTAAGCTTCAGCCACAGATTTAACCTGAGTCCTAGTGATGTAAGGTTCTTTTTTTTTTCCTTCTACCAGATATCCCTTAAGTGGCTACGCAATTCTCAGATCTAACACCCTTCAAAGTGTTGTTTTTTAAGGCCGCTAATACAGACATAGATTTTTGCTATTCCAGAAGTGATGATATTTGTCTACCTTATAAACTCTTTGGTGCAAACAACATCTTTTTGGCTTTCTTGTTTTTGTTCTCATGAAATGCTGGTGCAACGAGGGTGAGGCTTTTTAGAAACTTCCCTCAATTTACAGAATAAACCAAAATAACAACTGATGTAAATCTAGCGCTATACCAAGCATTGATCCACCTTTAAACAGATGAATGAGTAAAAGTCCACAATAAATCTGCTGAGCATTAGACACAGAGAGAGCACTTCCAGTGAGCTTATCTGTCAATTTTCCAGAAAGAAATGAGATTTATACTATACTTTAGGTTTACACTTTAGATTTTATACTAAAATAAAAATAATGCAAGTCCTGTATCTAGAAGAGATTAGCAGGATAATCAGAATTAAGAGCAGTGTTACCATTTCTATACAGAAAATTGAAGTCGCACTCCTGCTACCCAGCAGGTGAGAATCCTCCTAAATTACGGTCCTGACACACTGGTCAAAGCAGAAGGTGGGAACAAACTGCAATCAGCAGCGAAGACGGAATTTAGCCCCTCTCGTCTATAGTCTGTACTTCAGTTCTGTAAGTATTGGAGGAGGCTCTTTTAACATATTTGCTTAACTTTCATATACACTCCTAGAATGGGACAAAGACCTCAAGCATGACAGCATCAGTTACCTCAGATTTACTCGGATATTATTATATTTTTGTAAGACAGATAATTATGTGACACCTCAAAAGCATTGTTCTCTTAGTTAAAACAGTTAGCAGTTTAAATCATCTTGCAAAGATAGATACGTTACATTCATATTCTTTAATACCACAAAAGTATTAAAAGGACACTTTTTTCCCCACAATATCTTGCCTTTTCTGATAATTTCCTGTACCTTAAATTAGAATACTAAACTTTCTGCTATTTTTATAAAATGTCTCCTACGATTTTTATTTTTAAAATGTTTCTTCTGCCACTTACTTGGAAAAACGTAGAACGATGAAGAATTAGCTGGAAGAAAAACTTCATGAGTCCCACTGAAGCAGTTTATTCTGGAGAACCATTTATAGAAATGCCATTTTGTCATTTTTATCCTGCACAGAAACTGTACGTGATATTTCCACCCCTATACAACTGAACTTATTATACTGTTTCCATAACAACAAATAGCAGTACATGAAATTAGATCCCAATAAGATTCTGAGAAAATTAAGTTACAGCCTGCTAATGTGTCTCTTACAGACTCATACAGTGAATGAGAAACCAAATCTGTGAAGCAGGCAACGAGGATACCTAATAACAGAGATACAAGAGGTTAACATCTCATGAAGAGAACCAAGGAAAAACTGCCTTATCCTATATCAAATAGCTAGGAAAAATCTGTGTTAGACACAGAGGCATAGGAACTACCGTATGGATGGAAGACATTTAACTTAGTGTTTTATCCAGTAATGGCCCAAATAGCAGATGCTTCAGAAGAAGAGAGTAACTACTCCGTGGGGTAGACCGTCAAGACAACAGCTTGTCAATTGGAAAAATTCGTTCCAGCTCTTACAGATTCCTACAACGCTCCTTTTCTGTTCTGGATAATATGTGTTATTCATGGAAGCGTTTAAATTTTTATAACTATAATTGTCCGCAACTGAAGATTCGATATAATTTCTTCAGACAGTGCTGTGGTTTTGTAAAACAAAAAAAAAGTGAAATGATTCCATGATTAATCTCCTCTAAAAGGAACTTGGTCTTAACATGTATTAGTACGGTACCTATCAAAATCCAGTGTTAAACTCTGTTGCTGCTCTAACTGAAATAGTCCTAACCTTGCAATGACCTGTAACACCATCACCACACACACAATAAAACCAAGCATAAAGTCTGTTCCAAAACAGAGGTTAGGGAACGAGAATTCTCTCACCGGAGTCTATTTTTGTAACATACTCTGTTCAAAGCTGACAGGCAAAAAAGCACACCAAACTATTTTAAAGAAATTTAGTAAAACGGTACTCTAAACTTGTAAGACAGCAGCCATCCTGGATCATTACTGATTGCTCAGTCTCTTCTCTCCACCCTTCCAGTGCCGAACAGCTGTATAGCAGACTTCCAACTCAAAAGCATGCAGAAAAGAGCATAAAAATTCAATAGTTTCAATAAATAGTAGCACTCTTCAGAACTGCTGACTTGGTTCTTGCTTCTAGTACTATGCATATGTATCTTTTCATTTAAGGAAGCAACGTGCTGTGTTACATAGCTGCCTACCCAGGCACTAGAATACGTGAGGATGGCAAAAAAGGAGAAATTCAAAACTTCATTCTGTCTCAGCCTAATGGACTGCTTGTTTCAGACTCCTAGAGAGCACGTTTTCAACATTTGAAAGACGGAAGCTGGATATCTAGAAAGGAAACTTAGAAACTTATAGATTAAACTAGATAGTAAGATTTTTGTGGGCAAAGTCCTTCCAAAAGATTTTATCTGTCATTCATAACGCTCTTTTACATTGCTAAAATAGATAGTCGGAATGCAATAGCAGAGTAAATGGATATCCTAGGGAGAGAACAGTGCGCAGAATATTTGTCTGCAGGGGACACATAACTAGCCAAATCCAAGGACTGAAATCCAGGCACCCAGCCATAACTCACATGGCCTGAGGAGCTAACAAAAGCAAAAATAAATAAATATATAAATAACTGAAATAAAGGACATTGTCAAGGCCAGAAAGTCTAAAATTAGAGCCAGTAGCCATGCTTTGGCTTGTATTACACAGGCCCTCTTCTGTGCCAAGCAGACTCTCCTGTACTGGTCAGGTTGCATATCAACGCATACGAATCCTGCTCATTATTATACAAAGACAAACCATCACTGTCTTTCAGCACCTGCATTCTTCTCAGATTTGAATGAGCAAGACCACAAAAAGGGCAGATTGTTCATGTTTCTGTCACAATGTTATTCCTGCTTCAAACCAGATGATGTAAAGAGCTGCACAAAAGGAACGCCTTTTTACAACGTATTCCAGACATCTTTCTTTGTGGGAGATTGAATTGTTGTAGCACATCAATTCTTCATCTACAGCCTGCTGAAAAACGGGTCTTCAAAGCCTAACAATCCATCTGTTTAAGAACATTAGCTAGATTTCAAATACGTATTTCAATTCTTAAAAATCTGCTATCTGATAGTTTGCTTGCAATAATTAAATTTCATTGTAAAGTTTTCAACATCTTATTGTATGTTGCTCCTGGACTTAAAAAGGACTCATTCATCAGTATTTGTGTTCATTTTAAGTGATCCTATTGTCTCAGCAATAGTTCATAAAAACAGAAGCTTGGGCTACAAAAAGTAATTGCAAGTATAAACACTGAATGATCTTTCAGTAAAGGATCTGATAATTCGCCAGGACACATTTGGAAGCAAGCCCCTCTTTGAGCCTATTATGACAATTACAGAACTATAACTTATTTCCCATTCCTTATAGGAATAGCAATCGTAGAAGTATACAGGTATGAATGCATTCACACTAAAAAGCCTTTTACTAGCTTACCCATACCAAGAAGGTTCAAGGTGAACAGCCTGCATGTGTCTGAATAAGCACAGAGCACAACAGAAGTGGCTTTCTTTTCAGCAGAAAGCCATCCTTAGGGATGGCTTATTCCACGATGAGTCTAGGACAACTAGTCAACATACACGAAGGACAATGGATTTCCTGCTTTTGAATTAGAATCAATTTTGATATTATTAGGAAACACTGTCAGTCACCCACATCTGGATGCAGGTGCAGATTACGAGTACTTTCTAAAAAAAATTCATCTTTCATTTAGGTACTAAATATGAAGCAGGGCTACTGACTTTACTGACATTAATGCAAATGTTGGTCTTTTTAAAACAGAGGGAGTAAGGTATCCTCTGGCTGATGCAACAAGAGACATAAGAAGGATTAATATTCATCAGCAGGACATCAGAAAACTAAGAATGCCTGTGGTCACAACAGCTTTCTGTAGAGAAACAGATCGGGGTCACTACCACTGGTATACTCCTGTCCCTTTGGCATGTGAAACAGTAAAACCTGCAAGGACAGGAGAGATCTAGAGAACTCCTGTCCCATTTACAGTGCCAGGTCAGCATGGTTTCATTACAGTCAACTGAGAGGTTGCAGGTAGGAAACAGACTGCCATTAGGCAAAGTATGAACTTAAATTAACAATTCATGAGTACTACAGAATGGAAGAGGATCAAGTACTTCACATTTGCTTCTGGTTAAAAGTATGCATACAAGCTGCTATCATACACAGGGATCACAGTTGAAAAATCCGATAAAGTAAAATATTTCAGTTTCTAATCCAACACAGCCGAAGAACCTTTCCTATCTTCTTTAAACAATCACAGCAGTTAGTGGTGAAGAAAAAGACTTTCATAACAAAAAGATCAAATATCTGCAAGGACAACATACAGACAAAAAGCATTTAAATAATACTACTCTTTGTGATCAGCTTATTAAGTTTATAACAAATTATTTGATCAGTTCAGTGAACAAGAGAGGAGAAAAAATTGCTGTGACTCAGTAGAGCACCTGATACACATTTCTGTGATTGCCTCATTGATTCTTGAACAAGGTAAGCTTTCACTGCTGCAAAAATATACCGTTTCTACTCCTTGTAAAAAAGATAACCCTCTCTAAGTGAATGGATATGATATCCAAAGGTCTCTGCAGACAGAGAGAAAGAACAATGGATTGTTGTAGAAAAACCTATTCCTCTTACTATGCTAAGTTTCAAGTCCAGTAGTGACAACTTCATAATGATTTAAAATATTATTTTTGGCTGATCACTGTAGCAGAAATAATCAGCCAGCATACTCTTGGATGCAATGCTGGCAACTTGAGCAGAGTCAAGATCTGTAACTATCAACACCGTTACCACTCCTCACGCAGGATTTCTAAGAAGAGGTAGCTTGCTTATTGAAGCAAAAAGTCACAAATACTGCAGAGAGGTTTCAAGATCTTCAAAATCTGAAAACAATTACAGAGAACTGATCTGAAGTTTTGGGTTTTTTTTTTTGGTGGCGTTTTCAAATGTGAAACGAAATAGAGTCAATAATCAATTAAGGTCACATTAGTTCTGTGGCATCTTTGGGACTCAGCATTAACTAAACAACTACCACGTTCTCCCTCCTCACAAAGTAAAAATAAAAGACCAAAAGGCCCAACACACGTTACATTTTCTTTTAAGGGTTTGTTTCCCTCCCCCGCCCCTTACAAAATTACCCTCAGTACTCTCATGCTGGGGAACGAAACCTGAATCTCTGGAGATTAATAACTCAACTTTTTGCTCCTTATAACTTTGATCTCAGAAAAGATTATACTTGCCTGAGGCATCCACAATTACACTGAAAAGAGGAATAAAGTTTATTAAGGAATTGCCTGTCTTGCTCTATGTGGCGCTGACTTTCTCCACATCTCTTTGTAAGAGCCAGATATTACTGATGGGAAAGATGGATGCTTTATTTTTAAAGATTTATTGAATATAGAAAGTATTAATACTTAAACTCAACCTGCCTTTTAATAAGTGCAGTGAGGACATCCAGTGCTGCTATCATTTTTACACATTTTGGACTTAATTATGTGTCATCAATACTAACGCGATTTGTTAAGAATCGTCTTTCTTGTAGCTTCCTATGCAGCTTCACTAAAGATGATTAAGTTTAGCAAGGAAGCTGAAGAAAGGGTAATAATATTTTATTCCTCTTGAAAGCTACGCATCAGCAAGCTAAAAACTACTAAATGCCATATAAAAGGTACTGCTAGAGAACTAATTTCATGCCATGAAATTAAAGGTCTATACAGGAGTGTTAACAGTGATCCAAATATCAGTAGTTAACACAAATCCAGTGAGAACGTTGATGAAATAAATTGCAACTCCACACGTTTTATCAGTAGAAGGAGCATGAAAAAGGGTAGCATGACCTGCCTGTTTGAAAACGCACAGTTTAATTTTTATTAACTTTTTAATCTGTTTTCTCCAATTTGCAGAATTCAAAGAGTATAGTGCATTTCGTTAAACAAACAGCTTTTTCGGTCCAATTCTGAGCTGTTCAATTCTCAGAAGAGAGTTACTACCCCACAGCGGAGACAGCGGAAAGAAAGAAATTCAAACCCTTCACTGCTTCTGAAGGCAAGTCTTCTATCTTATTTGTTCCTTGACAAGAGGGAACAAGTTGATGCTGGTTTGGTGAGGTTGTAGTAAAAGAAATTATACATTTATGGAGAATTTAACCTAAAATACATGCATGCAAACTGGTATGCATACTTTCCTATAATGTTAACGAATCTAGGATTAAAAGAATAGGAAGTTAGAATAAAATATTTTTAATTTCTGCTCTAGAATCAAAAGGACCATATAAAAACAGTTAGATTGATTGTTACAGTTCCCAAAATCAATAAAAAAGAACTTCATTCATCCTCAATAAAAAGTTCTGATCATGTGTTGAAGTTAATCTCAAATCTACTCTCATTCCTCCTAGTACTTACTTAGAAACGTTAATAATAAAGTAACAGGGCATGGATGAAGCACGCTTTCTCTAATTACTGCTTGTAGTAAAAGATTTTTGAAAAGTTCTACTAGCAGTTATTGTAAGTGCTGAATATACAATTCAATACAAGTATTACTGTTTACTGTGATAAATAATTAATTCTTTACTGGAGTGTTTCCCCAAAATGCATGTATAAGGGAATGACAAATTACAAGCTATTCAGGACTACCACAGCTTTGATTATCTTTAACAGGGTAAATCTAGCACCCAGAGCACTTCTAATCAGCAGGAGCATGACAGTTCCTACATGCGTGAAAGGAAGGTCACTGACTCCTCCCGCATCCAACGTTGTCATCCTGGTGTATTACATACTGGTGAACACAGTTAAGAGAGAGAGCCTCATACACGTTGCATACAGCAACCTCCTGCCCCCACCAAGCTCTGGGGGCTGGATTTTCAGAAATGCCAGAGATTATTAAGGTCTCCTGAAAGCCAGAGCACTTGGCACTTCAGCACTTCTGAAAAACATCTTCTGAAAATGAAACCGTGTCGAGAGCCTAAACTTGCGCCTTTTGTAAGCAATGGGAACTTTCCTACTATTTCATTCAACTTTGGATAACGTCCTGTAAGAAGATAAAAGGAACTGCAGATCAGACTGCTCATCTAGTCCTCCCAGCAGTCAAAGGAAAAACTATTAGGACAGGTTAATTATAGAGTACAATTAATTTAGAAGTAGCTCTTGATGCATTTTATACATTAAATCTGCAGATCTGTGCACACGTTATGTTTGTGATAATATCTTACCTGTGACCAAATATTCTGCTAAGTATCAACCACGCTGGCTATCATTTCCTTTAACCAGTTTTAGAAGTGGCTCCTTCTCATTTTCACTGAATCTCCCTCCAAACTTCTTTTTAGGAAATGCTTATAGAAACACGTTTCCCCCATTGCTCCTATATAAGCTTCTGCTGCTTTTCTATCATTACTGTATTTTACTGTGAGAACTAATACACTAGTACAACCTCCCCCAATGTACACAATTCCATCAAAGAATCTGCTTTCTTCTTTTAGGGCTATTCTCTTTGTGCAGCAGCCATTTAGAGTAATACAGATATTAACAGAAAGAAGAGATATTAACTTATTTAACAGCATTTGTTCAATACTTCCAACACCCTTCCTTCACATGACCTCGTATTTGCTCACTATACACTGCCACAGCTTTGGTTTTTTGGGAACCAGATTACCACCTCAGGTCTGCAGGTGTGTGCTAACCTGCTCTGAAAGTCCCCCTCCAGCTACCTACCACTGATCAGCTCAATTGTGACTTTCCCTGCTCAGGTACATGGCAGAGGACTGAGGAAAAGCAGTGGATAGAGCTTTCCCCCATCACTTCATCTTCTGTGGAAAGTTTAATAATAACTACAATTAGGCTTAAGATACGTAAGGACTTCTTAAACCTAGAGAAAAGCCAGATCTCATCCGGCTCCGCACCCCTCGTGAACCAAACCTGCACTTGCCAGCACAACTGGACGGTGAAGTTTTAAGAATTAAAGGTCAGATAGAAATTTAGAGGTGAAAGTCCTGTGGGTTTGCAAACCTGATTAAGCGTATAAGGTTCTTAAATCATCTTCCCTAAATCAGTCACCTGAACAATGATTTAACAAAATACACATGTACAAGCAAGTTAATTCAAATTAGTTTTTAACTGAAATGAAGGAAGCAATTCACACCTCATAGCTATTGTTTCAGACTCTCTCCTAAACTCAGGAAATCATTTCAACACTTTTAAAGTTCTTTTCATGTTTGGAATGTTTTCTTTACAAGTATTTGAAAGGCCTTACAAAAATCTAGTACTATGTGCTACAGCATTAATAGGAATTGTCTTCCATGTGCTCGTTCAAATATTTTGCATATTTCCCCTCTGAAAAAATGATTATTTTACAAATAAACACTATATTTTTGCAAGCTTACTGTATGATACTATTTCTTACTCAAGTAACTCAAATTCCTGACAATCATTCTAATGAAAACTACTTTATTATTTCTGTGTAAATCAAAAAACAAAACAAACCCCAACAAACCTTATTTTCTTTCAGCTACTATTTTATTTATTTGTTCATTTTTTGCTGTTTCTGGAAGTTTGCTTTAACTTCTTTTATTGCTAATCACAGAACTTGATTTCACTTCATATTTCCAGTTTTATCACGATACTTTCTATTCATCTTTGACCTTGACTCATTTTTTAGTCTTTCCCAATACTTTAAATGAGCCCTTAGAACAAGCTCAGAGGGAACAGGGC
The DNA here is from genome assembly GCF_040807025.1 of Struthio camelus. Classification (NCBI taxonomy): domain Eukaryota; kingdom Metazoa; phylum Chordata; class Aves; order Struthioniformes; family Struthionidae; genus Struthio; species Struthio camelus. The sequence goes on from NC_090944.1 coordinate 109,100,362, forward strand.
AGGGCAGGGGACAGACAAAGTTAATTTCCAGTAGTATGATCAAGCACACCACTTTAATGAACCTGAAGAAATAATTGGGGATTTTTGTGTGAAATTATATACCATTACTATGCCAATTTAAATCATGCATGGGAAGTCCACATTTTACATTCTCAGAAATTCATGACATTTTTCAGCAGTTGGTTCTATTACAGTAATGTAATAACACTGCCAGCCACCATGCATAAGTCATAAGTGGCATGATTGGATTTGTCTGCTCATCGCATTTGCAATTTGACTAATAGCCATATTATTCAATTGCAAATATGATTTTTGCCCAAACACTCTATTGTTATATTTAGGTGGTGCTGGGACAGCAGCATCTAATACGAAGGAGGTCAGGAATAGCCTATTTCTACTGTGCTGGTATTCAGTTAAATTCCTGTATTTTGTGAGGTACTCGACCTTATTACAACACTGAAAAAACCACCATCATCCCCTTATGTTACTGCCATGAATAGTACAGTCATAAGAAATGCTCTTCTGTACTGGCAAAATTAGTCTACATTTTTCCAAATGTTTAGTTGCGAGCTTATAAGAAAGAGAGCTTTGTAATGGTTCTAAAAGGATAGCACATACAATGCAAGTGCTTGTCTACTTGGAGAAGTAGGCTGGAATGGCCGTTCGTCACTGGCTCCCACAGCAGATGCTCTTATTTCATAAGAGGTGCCCCCATTTTTTTTGCCACATTAAGAAAACCAGTAAAAGCTAAAGCACCCCAAGGCTTAGATCTGTGCAGTAAGATAATCCTCACAAGGAGTTTATGTGAAAGCGTCATTCTGTTTTTGAATACGCACGCTAGGGTATTTCATAGGGTTGCGTTCCCTCCTACCATTTCTTTCAGCCAGTAAACAAGTCCCAAGTGATTTACTGGGTCCCATCAGGTTGAACAATGTTGCAGTTCTGCAACAACCAGGACTGAAGGGACCCAGATTCAGCCTGCTGATCCCGCCGAGCTTTCCAGTGCGACTTCAGACCAAAATCGCTATATAGCACAGCTCACCCTCTACAGAAAGGTAGTACTACTTTCCTATCTCATGCGAAAATGTGAGGGTTTTAGATACTATGTAGTAAGGACTAAGAGATTTCCATTTTAAATACGAAGAAAATTCCATTACCTCAAGGCATAAGAAATTAAGCTGAAGTTGTGTCAGGAAAGAATTTAAGTATTCATGCTACACACAATGCAATTTGGGAAAAATAAAGTGAATTTTCTTGCACAAAAGTTAGAGGTAGCTTCATTTTTGTTCTGCAATCTAAAAAGCGATGCACTGACGTTTCAGTTGCAGTTTATTTTGGTAAATGTTTATATTATAATCCTCTCTCCTTTTTCTTCTATTTGCCACAGAAATAGACAGAAAAGAAGAACAGAGGAAAAAGTTTAACTTTTTGAAAACATTTGTCAAAAAATTAAGTGCATTTTCCCCCCAAACTACCCCCTACATTTAAAGATGGGAAGAGCTCTTTTGCTTTTATATAATAAGTTCCAGAGGCATTTGATTGCTTTCTCTCCAGTTAGACAAACCATGTACACACATTTTGAGGCCAAGAGTACCCAAGAGAGAGAGGGAGCATAACATTCCTGACTATCTTCAGTAACTTTCTCATTGAAAATTATTAGCCTTTCCTAGCAACTGAAACAATCATCAAGCAGAGTCCAGAAATTTTGAAAGATTTTCTGCTCTCCAGTTCTAACGCCCACCAGTAAAGCTCACCTGCACTTGGAAATGCACCAAGGCTACATGAATCATCTAGACCTCAAACCCATGGGCATACAGTGAAGTGCGAGAGACCACTGTAGAGGTACTTTGCTATTGAAGTCAAGGGACCTTTGTTCACTATAGTTTATCCCTTTTTTCCCCCCCCTCCAGAACTAAGGCTACTTTACTCCCAGATTAAAGCCTCCATTTAACAGCTTCACGCCCTTTATTATATTACCTAGAAGTGTTTCTTTATTGCCTTGATTTTTCTGAACATCCTCAAACAGAAGAGCCCTCAGGGTGTGGGCTGGGGCCTTACAGGAAATAAAGAACACAATGACGAATGAAATTATGGAGGGCTGCACTAAGTGCTGTTGTCTGTTAACAAAGGCCAGGGGTTGTGTTGTGGCTGTGCTTCTATTTCCGTAATAAGCTGGTACGGGCTGAGGTGGAAGGGGGTTCAGAGTCAGTGTGAACTACAGTGGACATTTCTTGCCCAAGATCTTGCCATTTACACACACTAAGCAGTGACCCATGCAAATAACAGTCTTGAATGAGCAATATATATGGGTCAAAGAGTTTCAACATTTTTATTTAAATTGTACTTATTGTAGAAAACCAGTAACAATTCAAGAGGTAATGGAAATTGTTAACAGAAGTGCAAATAATAGGATTTAAACCAGCTGCACATGAGAATAAGCACACACTTTCAGTTCTTCCTGCTTTGGTGACAGATTGGTAACTGACTTCATGTTTAATACTCTTATTTGCAGGGGTATTTGCAGATATTGAATCAGCTGCCAGAGGGCTCCCATATTTTTTCCATTAGGATAAAAAGAATGTGTTGAGGTTAACAAGAAAATCCAGAATAAAAAAAAATGTGCCTTAAAAGTTTGAAAAGCAGAATTGAAAGATGTAAAGCGAGAGATCACTAGAATGATCTTAACTATGAGATAATACTTGCTAGCTGCAACAATCATTTGAGAAAAGATGAGAATCCTCAAATTTTAAAGACTTCTTGAATGTACAACCCGTTCATACAGGTCACAGAATCACAGAACGGTTGAGGTTGGAAGGGACCTCTGGAGGCAGCACTAGACAAACCGAGTCAGAGACTAAGCCTATGGAACCAGTGGGAATTCTGGGGAAGTAAAAAGCCCAATTACTGACAATGCTACCTGGCAATACTGGATCTCTAAGCAACGCTTAAAAGTTCCTTTTCAAAATCTGTGGGGGAAAGAAAACAAAGAAAAAGAGAAAAACAACACGGAAAAAAAACAGCCAAGAAGCTGGACAGAGCTTCTAACGGAGCAAAGAAAAACTTCCTAGAGGACAACAAGGTTCTAAAATTTATCTTCTGAAAGCCAGCACTCCCATTTGCAGAAAAAAAATGCCTTTTCATGAAACAAGGAGAAATAAAATGCCTAACAAGTCTGGGCAAAGCAGAGAAGTGACACAGAACTGTAAAAACAGGATAGAAATTGCAACAAAGCTAATACAATTAATTGTATTCCTATTCATAAACGGAAATTAGCTATTTGGTGGCTATAAATGTTGAAATCCACAAGAAAGGTCTAAATGTCATAAACTGAGATGAACCAATGCATTCACAACACGGGATAGGAAAGACGGGATTTTTCAAACACTTTGCGTGACAAAGCTGTATTCCCTGAACTCCACTTACTCTACTGTGGGAAGAGCGCTAGAGAAATCCTGGAACACTTTCAGGGGAGCTGAAACTACCCAAACAACTACTTGGATTAAAAGGTCTGAGCCTATAGTAGCAACTGTGCTAGTTTCCTGTCTGCCACTTCCATTTAACACATAAGATACAGCTATTAGAGATGCAGGGCGGAAATAATTTGCATTGCGGTGACCATGCAACTTGTTGGAGAGCGCAAAAAGCTGTAGCATTCTGGAGCAAATTAGTACTAACGGTGGAAAAAAATAGCTGAGGAATGAATACCTTTAGAACCTTATGTTTATGGTTCACTGTTTGGGAGTAATGAAAGCTATAATACAACATTAAAATGGATCCTGTACAATTTAAAGCAATTGTTATAGATTCATAGTAAGACAGTGAGAAGACAGAATGATTTGCTCGTGAAAGAATTTTTAACTGAGTTTGCATTCCCAGCTTCCTGTAGGGAAGTACTTTATGGAAAAAAAGGCAGAACAGAATCAGTTTGTAAGACTGAGAAGCCATTTTTTAAGTTTTACATGCACAAATTCATAGAAATATAACACAATGAATACTTATTTTTATTAAATTACATGCAAGAATACAGAAGCAATTTCTGCCCAATTATTAAGGAGAAGCTGGTATTTTTAACACCACTCTGAAAATATGCATGCATGTAAGACCTAAGGGATAGTAAGTATGACTCAGTGCAGTGTTACTTGACTTAGTGGTGCATAGTCTTGTAGGGGCTGCAAAAATGGATGGAAAAAAAGTATTCTGACATCTGAATATCCATATTCCCCATAATCCTAGCAATCAAACAGAAATAGGGAAATTAAAGTAATAAATGAACTTACAAAGACTACCCTCAAACTATTTATGTTTATAAATTGAAATTATGATGGCAACAGCAAACAGGAAGACGTCCTAAAAGGTGTTACAGTGAAGAAGATTATTTTTTTTAAACTAAGGTACACCTTTTCTATTTAAAATTAAATATAGTGGCAGCTGTCTCAAGCCCTGAGGTTTTGGCATCACAAAACTGACAGAAGTGGCACTGCAATTTGGTGTATGAATTTCTTTTTGAGGTTAAGCTGAAATCAAAAAATATTCTGACAACACTAGAGTGACTACAGCGGGTAACAACACCGGACGGACCACTGTCAACCATTAACATGGCTGACTAACCAAGTGTTAGACACTAGCTGTGTCCAGCCGGAGACTAGTATTGAGCATACTACGAAGGTAGAGAAAGTTAGCAGCACTCTAAAGTTGCACGTCAGGTAGCATTTAGATCATCTGAACACTATTTGGAATTAAGAAATCAATCTGCTGTAATCTTTCGAATCCTAGAAGGGCCCTCAAATTCCTCTAGAAAAAAAGAGAGTCATAGCAAACAAATACACAAAAAATAGTCTAAGATCTCTTTCCAAAATAAACACTAAACAAAACAGTTGTCCTTACTGAAGACTCAACCAAATCTAGTCAAGGTCACACTGATTTTGGCTATGTTATTTACCAAAAAAAGTAAAAAACAATATTCCTAAATTAAGAATATTTGTAATTTCAAACTCATCTATTAAAAATGATATGCCTGATTTCCTCCAAATGTCCCTAGCACAGTTCTCTTTCAGCAAGGGACTTGCAGATGAAAGTTTTCAGTCACATTGGTGTCATTTCAGCAATGCTAGAGGAAGGGTCAAAATAGGTCATATACTGGAAAACTAGTCACAGCTACTGCTTTTCTATAAACAGTGGAGAAATCTGGCTATACGCCAGACACTTATTTATAGACATTTATTTTTAGGCATTTATTTTAGTCACTGGAGAACAATTGCAGCTAAATGTACTTATTGCTATCTGGAAATCTATTTTTTGAAATAACCTCTGTCAACATAAATTTTTTGTTGCTCCGTACAACTGCATTTTCCTCTCTATGCACACACTATGTGTATTAATCGCCTACGCTTCCACAGCATCCGGAAGATGTGTTATTTTCCTAAACAACAGTCAAAATCTGAAAGTCCCTGTACAGGTTTGGACCCCATGCAGGTCTTAGTCTGTAAAAAAAAAAAAATAATTGCCCCAAGTACTTTTTTCTTAAGTAAAGGTGGAATAAGAACGGAGCCAACACCTCAGGGTTTTACACTGTTACTTGAGTGAGCTGACAGTTGCAAGCAGAGCTAAGTTTCGTACAAACTCTCCACCCAATAAGCTTGACCTGTACTCCAAAGTCAGACCCATTCATTTCCATGGACAAAGGAGAAAGGCTGCGGCTTCCTTTAACACTACCGTTGGGTGCTTTCACATGGAAAACAGCATGAAACAAAAATTACACGCGTTCTTTTCATAGGCCTTTCTACTGCTTTCTCACTTAAAATTTCATGCTACTGTCAGGGATTCTTCTCTCACTTTACAAACCCCCCCCCCCCATTTTTTATACATCTCTCCACTTGCCCGCTTTCACTTGACTAATTAGTTCCATGTTGAGGACAAGGCTTGAACTGACCTCGGTCTCCATATGCTAACCAGTTATTTATTGACATATGTTCAGGTCAACCTATGTAAGATAAAAAAAAAAATGTTGTTTACCCTATTTTACAGGCTGATAATCGAGTTGGAGATTATGTAATTACGTAACAGAACTCCAAGCGCGTGTGTTTGTAAACGCCGTAATACCAGTGCAACATATTTCAGCTACCTCTTAAATTTCAGATATCAGCAGAGATTTTCAGAACTTTCTGTGCTGTTTACAGGGCTTAGAGGGATCTAGCCATTACCCCCAACACCAGCCTGAAAAGGCACTGAATAGTGCCCATCTGCATCAATCGGCTTAACATTCATGACTCACAAAACCTTTCTGATTCTTTTTCTTCTCCAGAGAGAGGATCATACGGACAAAATCAAGGAAAACAATTCAGAGATCAGCAGTTAAAATCAGAGTATGAGAGATGCAAGGCAGCATTCACAGCTTTTTCAGGTTTGAATGCTACCACAGTAGGTAAGAAATGAACCACTATCTAGCTTCTTATTTTCTTGTTCAACATTTTGTATCGCTTTCTTTTAAAAAGGTGATGTAATTCCTTCTCCTTTGATCCACTGGCTTGGCAATATTTCAACCAGTGTAGTGACACCCATGCCTTCAGAAAATTTGTGTGGGCAGAATGCAACGCAAGCCTTGTACGATTTTTATTCCTGCAAATGCCATAATGGCTTCTCCATTATTAATGATAACTTAGAATGTTCCAAAATGTTTTAAGGTGGTTACTGGACCCATATTTTACTTAGGCCATTAACTGTTTCTCTGATAATATCAAAATGCATCTCAATTCCCCATCTACCTCCCCACTACAATTGCTTCATCAATATTCATAACATCCGAGCGCCTGATATTGATTACTGTGTCTAATGGACTCATTATGCAAAGTCATCATGACCTCTGAAGCAATGCTACTTTTGCGACTTCTCCGCTTGCTTGTTCAAAACATTGTGAACCGTTGGTACTGAGGTAGGAGCAAGCAGAGGAGCACAGAGCCCGCTGCCATATCTTTACTTCACAGTAAAGACAGCGTTTCCATCCCTGTATGAGATGTCATGCAATACCAAAAGCCCTCTCACATTATCCTGAACTTAACGGGAGCCCTATGTTATCACATAGCAGAAAGTAGTAGTTAATATTAACTGATCGTTATTAACATTCATTATGGAAAATCAATCTGATTGTGCTATAACCTCCTGCTGCAGTCAGCCAGGTTATGCTGATATTTACATAATATCGAATTCCTGCTAACCAAAATTATGGCTGTTATGTAACATCTTTCAATGTCATGGTGATTCTGCAAACAAAATCTATTCCATTTATCAGAACCAAGGCAGAGAATAAATATATTTCGCAAATGGTTTCTAATGACAGATCTTCCGTTGCTTAGGATGTCCAAAATTAATAGTGGCAAGCATTCCTTGCAAAAAGAATAAAATAATACAACTACAATATGAAAACCTGGCCATTTCTGGAAGAACTATTTTTTAATGAGAATTCACTTTTTTACTTCCTCTTTTCTTCATACATTAAGAAATTAAAGGACTGAAAGCTAAAATTTAGACTAAAATTTAAGACTAAAATTTAAAAATACTGTTTTAAACTAAAGCAATAACCCACAAGAACAAACAACCTAGAAAAAAGGTGACTACATTGTCACTTGCATTCTTCAAAAGGATCTCCAACTCACCAAGTATACAAGATACAAGTACAATTTAGTAAAATGTGATTAAGGCACAACTGCAGCCATTCTGTGAATTTATTATGGGATGTGCTAACTACGTTTGACTAAGTCAAGATAGAAAGGAATTAACATACATAAATGATCAGTTTTTTTCCTCCCTTTACAATTTTTGTAGACAAATTACTACATATGTCAAAGCAATAAATATTTTAAAGCTAGCTCTCTTCTGGACTAAGGAACAATGTTTCCTAGTGGAAGATTACAGCTTTCATTCATATTCCAATGTTATACACAAATTTAGTTTAAAGATAAATATATTCATATATACGCATACACCCTAAACTAGGGCATAGTTCTGTTCTTTAATCCAGACATACAGTTAAAGGCTTTTAGAATATAGTTGTACTTCACACCCCCAAAATCTCAACGATAGAACTACTAAGGAAGCAAACATAACGAATACAAATGAGATGGCTTCAAAACTCTAAACCTGCAGTTAGCATTTGGCTGTACGTTTGAAGAGAGAGCATTTATTCATACAAACTGACACTTTTGATTTCAATAACTACAAAAATTAATTTCCCAAATGCAACTATTACAGCTGTGACCGCTATTTATCATGTCATAGTCATTAATAATAGACTTAGATACAGAAACACTAACATATATTAATGACTGAATTCCAACACCCTTATCATGATTTAGTTCCTTATGGCACAACTAGTTATAAGGAATCTGCTGAAAGTATATAGAGGGTTCAGAGGAAACTCCTCAGCACGTGCTTGAGCAGGGATACAGGGGACATCATGCTGAATTACCAGCTATATGCAGGGAGAAGGTGGGACCTTGGTCTTGAAGCCAGTCCAAGGGAGGAAGCAGCAGAGCATGACTGCGCAGCCTTACTGCGCGCTGCCTCCTAAGCAGGACGGACTGCAAAGACTGCGGTCAGCCGAGGGTAAGGTGCTACTCGTTCGTTAAGTACTCAGATCTTATCCCCAACAATTCAACTTCACTACGCAGAAACAGGCAAGTACAGTTTATAAGAAACTTAATCTAAAAATAAATTTAATTCATTTTTTTTCCTGAGTCCTAATTATTAGTCTTTTTTTTTTCCTCCCAGTTACCTTGTCAGGCCTATTTATTGATTACCCTTCCTACCAATACTTGCTAACATTTGAACTCAAGGCACTTCATTCATGTCACATATGCGTGTTAAAGAAATCTAAATAGCTGCCGTGTTTAAATTTAAATATAAGCCTGCTCTGAGTGTGCTTCTGACACTGCAGTGCCCTTGGGCAAAAAGGCTCCACGTGTTTGGGAAGCTGCAATGTTATATGCTGCAAAAACCGTAGCTGTCTGAAAGAAGTTGCCTGACTTGACTCTGCATCTGCCAAGAGGCTATCAGCCTCATGGACATCGTACGTTTCCTAAAGGATTGTCTGTTTTAGATGCTCTGTGAATGAATAGCAGCAGAATAAAAACATATGACATACATACACACTAGAAACGATACTAATGAAATCAGGGAAATTACAGTATGCTTCAAGTTAAAATTAAAACTGCTACTGCATTTTGCCACTGTTTATGACCACAGACGTTACGGAAATTTTGTTTAACGACGATGCAGTCACTGATTAATCGGTAACTCTGTTGCTCCCTGCAGCCGTCCCGAGATCCTACGCATGAGACGCAAGTAACAAAGGCTGCTACTACGAGGAGGACAAATTGAAGTCCTGTTTCACAAAATCTGCCACAGCTGCAACGTTAAGTTCCGCATTTAGTCGCAGACCTGTAAGGTCACGTTACACAAGTTCAGTTCTAAAATCATGAGTAAAAACACCATAGCAATGACTTGACGGCCAAGGTCAAAACTGAGGCCTGAGGGTCAGCATAAAGCCAAACAGAAGCTCAGGAAGCCTTTCCATTGGCAACAGCAGACCTGCAATAGTTCCCTGTGCGACCAAGATCTTTCACCTACCTGAAGCCTGATTCTGTTCCTGCAAAGTACTGTTTACGCTCTGAATATAAGAATCAAAACCAGAATTTAAAACTGTGCAACACAACATAAGCTTTACTCTAATATCTTTAATATCTCTTTAAAACTGTTTCTAGACACTGAGACCATTTGGTCCTTCCAAGAAAGGAGGTGTTGGTAAGAAAAAGCACAACCCAAGCAGACTTTCAACGTGAGCCACATAAATTCAGGTTATGCTGGATTTTCATAACACCTGCACAATGAATCTGATCCAAAGAAATGGATTTTGCACTAATTCTCTTCAGTATGTTTTCCATCAATCAGTTACGTTTATACTAGTTGACTCTAATCTCTAGGGGATACCACATGCTTCATGCTATATTAAAGTTTTTGGTTAACACATGCCTACCAAAGTGACAAATATTGTTTAAAAGAAAAAAAAGTCAGAAACCAGTTAAACTTCAGTAAGGGATATTCCAAAACCGCCATAACACTAGATAGGCCCTTCCTTCTATAGGTTTAAAGAAATGAGATCTGGTGGTCTTCCTTGATGCTCCATGGAAGCATAGAGTATTTTTGTTTACTGCAGATGTTTTTCCACAACTGACAGACAGGCCAAACGGCTAGCAACAGAGCTGCTTCCTATCAAGCTTTTTATACATGAATCAGGATGATAGATCAGGTACTTGTATCTTGGGAGACAGGTGAATTTAGAGAGTTATGTGAGGTCTTTGAGAAAGGGGTAGACCACTCAGAATCAAAAGACAGCATTACACTCAACATTTGCTCTCAGTTCAGTGCACTACAGCAAGCTCTCATGTTATTAAGCCCCTCAGACTGTGAGAGTGCTAAACAGGAGCATAAGCTTAGCTTCAGGCCACAAATCTATTACATCTGTCACATTTGAAAACAGCTACCAAGTTCACAGAAGAAACTATCTTCTTTATTAGGAAGGAGGGGACAGAGACACAAAAATACAGACTAGCTTAGAACCTGTTTCTGGGGAGCGTGTGTTGGGGTGTGGGAGGAAGAACAGGCTAAAAATTATGGAAGTCAAAAGACCTGAACAACATGGACTTCTTGTACAACACTGCTTTTCAATGCATCCTTAACAAATTACCGTCATTACTACGTAGCTGAGTGGAAATACTATTTAAGCAAACTCAGTTAAAAAACCCACCATGCTACTTAAGCCGGTTTAGTTGAGATCAGTGATTTGAGAGGGGATTTTGACTGGCAAAAACCCTTTGGAAAAAAGGGTTGGGGGAGGGTAGGAAATAGGATTTTTAACAAAACCTTGCATTATTTTCAGAAGCTTCTATTCAAAACTATATTTTTGTCAAAAATCCTCATAGAAAGAAAAAATATTTCCTGTCCAGTTCTGGCATCTTGCCTTACAGTGACCAATAATAATAGCCCAGTAAAAACAGACAGCAACATACAGGATCCAAGTGTTTCCTCCAGATGCACCTGCAGACGTCCCTTTGCCATATATAAGAAAGTACTGTCTCTGCTGAATCTCCTCTTAGTAAAAAGAAAAAAAAAAGAAGAAAAAAAGAAAAAAAAAGTACCACGTGTCATGGTGTGCCCACTGACAGCATATCTGTCAGATCTCTCTATGACCAAATTAAGACACCCAGACATGGCAGATAGGTAGCAGAAGGAGACATAGGATCATTCTCCCCCTTTTGTCCACCATCCATTCACTTCCTTCCTACTTCTCTTAGAGAATGATCATTGGAAAGTAATTCACTTCGTTCCATCAGATGGATCTCCGATTTTTTTTTCCCCCTGCATCTCTGTCCCCTTTTGTAGGTTATAAATAGGTTATAGGAATAACTAAAGCGAAGAAACTACGATTTTATCCACAGTTAGTTTACAACATTAAAGCTAAATTTAACAAAATTAACACATTTTTGAAACTGAAATAAAAAAAGGAAACAAATGAGAAAAACAACCAATTTGGACTCAACAATTTAAGACTCTGCATTTGCTGCTAAGAGTGGATGGAACAGCATTACTCCTTTTTCCCATTCCTTCAACAGAAATACACTGTTACGTCTTTCCATTTTTACTACTAAACTCCACTGTTGCGAGGAATTTCTTTAGATAACGCTACAGAAATTGCTTTGGCTACCACAGGAAACCAGGCAACGTGCTGTTAATCAGTAATGATTTTATTAACCTTCTTAATAGTGACCCTTACTGCAGACGCACAGGGGAAGGAATCGGTTGAACTACACAGGAACGTCTTGCGCTGGGCTTATAAAAGCGGTTTTGAAGAGAGCGAGGAGGAAGTGTGCAGACTTTCAGCTGCACGACTGCTCGGTTCGGGTGCCTCCCCTTCCTGATTCCTGGTTCTCAGAATACTGGGAAACAACAGAGGCAGAAACACGAATGGTTTGTTTAAAGTAAAACATCCTATTAAACTCCACTGGGTTATCAGGCTCAACAAGCAGTTGAGCACTGTAATATTATTGCTTATGAAAGGATGTGGAGGAAAAAAAGCCTCTCAATCAAACATGAGAGGCGTACAGCACTGGGAAATTACCGCAGCACGGAGAATCGGTGTCTTCTGTCAACACACACTGTGAAACATTCCTACAGTTGGGACATACACAAAGGTTTGGGTGAATGTTTTGCCTTCTGCTTTAGCACTGCACAACCGTTTGCATATAGCTGTCTAGCAGACCTCTGTAAAAGAAGTGGTGCCAATAGCCTGAAACGCTGTAGATACTGAAATCTTACCGTAAATTTGCTGCATTCCTATTCACTTCAAGTTCAGATGGGGACCATGGTTATACAAACTCTCTGGATGTAGGTACCCCATAATGTTATTGACATTATCCTAGAGTTTCTGAAAAGAGCTGTACTATTTCAGGTCAAAAAAGTAATATTTTCTTTGTAGTCTTTCTGTCTTAAATCTGTTTTATATAATCCACCAATTCTATGTCTCACTCCTGAATAATCATGGGGGGAAAAAAAAAAAGGCAAAAAAGTCTACCAAAGTCAATGCATGCTGATTCAGCATAGTGTTTACTTATGTAATAGTGTTTCTCAGTAAGCAGGATCACACTTAAACAAGCTAAATGTAAACTCGCCTGGGCAGGGATGGCATATGTAAATCCAACAATAGAAACGACTTTCAAATTCCACAAGTACCAGTTAAAATTATTAATATTACCATGTGGAATTAGAAAAGGGAGTCACAACCCCTACAGAAAGCACCCCCCTCCCTGCCCTGGGGGGGTGGAGGGCGTTCCCCAAGGAGCCCTTCCAAGGAATGTTGCCAGTAAGATAGACATTTCTAGACTTAACACCTTCCTATGCATTTAGAATTTATTTAACAACGCATAATATAGGTTGCTATAACACTGATGCCATCCAGACACAACATACACCTTCTGAGTACTTTACAAATTAACAGGTTTCATATAGCACCTTGGGGCTCAAGGTTTGTAACTTCTGCACACCCCCCTCCCCCTTCTTATTCACACCCTACTTTATCTTTAAGCAATCACTTAAACAGTAATAATAAATAGACAACCCCACCCTATTTTGTTAGTAGGGGATGCAGTTTGCTTATATGTATGTTTTTTTTAAGTTATTATGAACAGATGCCCACAAACCAAAAATGACCATGCTTACATGTATTGTTATTGCTATTTCTTAAAGAACATATTTCACATTAGAAAAAAAGGCAGTTTTATCTCCAGATATCCATGACGAACCACAGAAAATATACCTTCCTCCACCAACGTATTTCTCATGTGCAGTTGGCTGAACTCTAGCTGTCAGGCCTACCAGAGTTTTCAGATTTCTTACTAAGAGCCTGATTTATCTCTTGGGCTCCCCCCAAGCAGCCTGTGGATTTCCTCAGCCGCACCCAGCAGGAGACAATGTTCAGCGAGCGGAGCTCAGCGCTGCGCTCGCTCCCTTTCCTGCTCTTGCCTGACAGCGAACAGCCTTCTGACCTGCCAAAATCCAGCCTGATGCGCAGAAGAATCACAAATCACGTAAGCTTTGCCAGTTGTTAGTGTAATTAGTAAGTGCTAAGAAAGAAACCTTGTAAGATTTAGGTATATTGCCTATGTAAAGGCAAGATAGACTTGAATTACTTTTTGAGGAATTAAATAAGCATCCAAATACAGCTTCATGTTGCTAACTTTCTCTGACAATAGGTACTTTCTCAGAAATCAGAACACACTGGAAGAGACTCCCTTCTTAAACTATAACTGCAAGCTGACTTAAGGAGAAGGAAATCCAATAACAAAATAATACAGTGAGCAGTATGCAGTCTTCTCTACCAATATGGAGAGTGTTCCAGGAGAAGTTATATCTAAAGGTCAGAGAGGATTTCATTCCTCATCAGTCCCATTCTTGCTCCACGTTGGATATATGAGCAAGGGTGTTGTTTAAAAGGCAGGGTTTTGTTTGTTTGTTTTTGATGTTTCCATGAGGAATTAGAGCTAGACTTCCAACTGATTTTATTTAGGCCACCCAAGTAGTCCCTCCATATCAAAAGCAAAAGGAGATTGTTTTTTAATATTGTAAGATTTTCTTTTGTGTATAGCACTGGGTGTAATTTAACGCAGTGAAACAACACCAAAGCAACAAGATTTTTACTGTATATCGAAACTGCAGAAAAACAAGGACTGTTTAAAGACAGGACAAACCCAGAGCCATGCTGGAATCCACGCATCGCAAACAACGTTGCCATCATGGTACAGTTCACCTCAGAGAGCCAGTTTTCCATGCCCTAGGCTAATGCTCAACTGCCTTTTATCAGCGCTATTAGTCATTACCATGACAGCAATATAGGATGAAATCAGCATCTGTTACATTGCATAGTTACCTTAAATGCCATCCAACCACTGAAACACAAAGGGCTGGAAAATTACTTGGAGCAATATTGTGCTTTTGCTTGTGCTAGTGCATTTTTCAATTGATGCAAACACATTAAGACAGTTAATCAATTACAAATCAAAATCCATTCTCTGTACTATTAATGAATGTAACTTTGTTTAGGCAAAAGCACTGTGCTGAAATACTTTGAACCAACGTTAACACTCTACAAATTATGAAAGACAATAGTAAAAGAAACTCCTCCAAGGGTTTACCTTTTAAAGTAATTCTTCCACAACCTGTAACAACTTCTTGTCATTTTCTTTCATAAACTTATTTTATTCTAATAATGTATCATGGACAAACTCTCACTGGTTGACGTTCTACCTTTCTACTTCCTTAAAAATCATATATGCTGTCTATTTCAAAACATGACCTTCTGCTGCTTGAAAGGATATTACAGCTCTTTTCGTGATCAACTGTTCTGTGCTTTAAAAGTTCAAGTAATGCAGTGTGGAAATGGCACTGTCCATATCTTACATTTCAGTGACTGGCATAAGGATAAGAGACTCAGCAAGCGGAAGCTGGTTTGGTACTCTACACTAAATTTGTAATGTGAAATTTGTTATAAAAAGGTAATTAGCACCCTTTCATGAAGCTGCCGCTTTTTCCCTATTTGTGTCACACAGGTGAGACATAGGACAAAGAACGTGGTTTGCAAGCTGTACACCAGCAACCCCACTTGCCCTATGTGAATAAAAATCACAGCACTGGATCCAGAGAAGAGATTCAGTCACAATTCAATAGCTTAAAAGTGAATTACATTCACATCAATGTTATTACATACATGTATAGGCCAAACTTCATTTTCTTTTCAACTAGGTCACAGCTGAAACATATAGAGGATTTTAATGCATCTCTGAAGAGACAAAGCATTAATGGAAATACTGAAAAACTGCCTATCTGATCCTATGGGAAAAACCCGAGAGCCAGATCTTTGTCTCAGCCTTTGTCAACAGCCTAACAGGAAAAGGAAGTAAAGTAAGACTGAATCTGGACCAATAGCTTTTCCTCTAAACTGACAGAAGGACAAAGTAAATATATTATGTAATCAATTTAAAAATGCTAATTTCTGAATTGCATAAATTATTACTTTTTAATTAGAGATAATTCAGTAAAGAAACATTCATGTAATAGATAGCATGTAGACTATCCCCCTCTTTTAGGAACCTCATCCTAAGCTTCAATGCCTAGTTCCCAGGAAGCAACTCTGCCTCAAAAATCTGCCCACAGTTAGATGGTCTAAGGCAAAATATAAAGCCTTCTCTACTAGCTGTAGGCTCTACAGTACTGAATTGGAAAAGAAAGGAATAAAAACAGAAACATCTACATCCATATGATGTTTTCTTCCAGAATCAGCGAAGCACTTTCTTGTTAAGAAAAAAAGAATGTAAGAGACAGTCATCAGGTAGCATCTTCTAGCTTTATACAGCCTTTTTTTTTTTTTTTTTTTTTGATAATGCCTGACTGAGTTCAGGGTTGGCAGCACAGAACTAATCTTAACTCAAACATGCACCAGTCTCTTCATATTCCTATTCGCTTGATTCTGGATCTTTGAAGTATTTTTTCCCCCTGACAATTTTATGTAATAACAAAACGGTGTTTATACACAAAGAGGATTGAATGGGCCAAATCAGTGACTTGCCCAAAGTCAGAAATGTCTTTTTTGCTGAGGCAACCTCCTGAATCCTGTATACATTGACCAACTGACTAGCTTGCAATCCTCCCAGTCTGACAAATGACAACTTCTCTGCCTCAGTTTCCCTCATGCAAAAATGCGTCTTCTAAAGATGTTGCAAAGACTAGTTTTCCAACATGTCTAATGTTCTGTGAAGCTAAGAAATGCTGTATTAAAGCAGGCATTACTGTACCCGTGAAATCTCAGGCTGTTCTCCATATAAAAGACATCAACTATGCTAGCAGAAGAAATAATATCACAATGTCAAGATTATAGTTTATATAACATTATATATATTATATACATAACATCCTAAGCTCTAAATTATATTTCCTACAGTTCTGCAGCTTGTTTGTAAAGCAATTGTTTTCATGCCTCAGAAAATGGATTTGATAAATATTGAAAATGCCTTACAAACATTTACATTATATTTTGCTGTATAGTCAGTTGCTGCTTCGATTTAGCTAGCTTTTTACACTCCTGACTTGCCAAAACTGTTAGCTGGCTTCTGATTTGTCTTTTCGCCTTTTCTTTCTTTTCCAAGTAGTGTATTTCTATGCTTTTGCCGCAAGCAGTATAACAATTACTTCCAGGCCATAAACACAAAGGAGAAACAAAAGCAGATAGCCCAGTCTTACCAAACAGTCTTGTTATTAGGCCATTGATTTAAGTATTGAAGTGCAGTCATCTAAAATTTAACAATATTGAACAAAGGAAGTGCTTTTGCTCCCATGGCAGGTTTGTCATCAACTGCAGTGGAAACCTGGGATGGACATAAGTTATTCAGAGATTCTTCACTTAAATAAAGATGAATGTGGCCAGGGCAGTGAAGTACAAGACAGAGCCAAATCAGAACACAGCACAACAGAAACAGGTAGTTGAAAACAACAAAATTAGTAATATGCAATTTTTTGTATTCTAGCATTTTTGAGTTAAGTGCCACAATTTATCATTACTAGAAAGATCTCAAGCAGGTATAATGATAATGTGGAATTACATCTATAAGTAACTTAAGTGATTTGAACAAGACATAGATACACGCTCAGTCAGTATAAATAAAAACACCAGTACCACTATATCCATTACTGATTGTTAACATGTTCAGGAAAATCGGAATGCAACTATCAGTTTTTCTCACGCAACTTATCAAACATTCTCACATTTTCCAGGCACTCACAAGAAGTTCTACGGAGTTACAGATTACTTCCCCTTTATACTATGGCATTGGAAATATCTGCGTTCAATTGTTACTTCTAAATAGGTATTACTTCACTTTGCATCACTTCTGTAGCCAAAAAAGCTTCTACTGACTAGACTTTGGTTACTCCCTGCCCCAAAATCCAAAGCGTACCCTGAACTCTCATACAGCTCTCAATCTCTCCTGATTTCCAGGTCCGAGCAGTTAACAATCTCGTATCAAATGAGGCAGGGGATAGCACATCAGTCACTGAAGCCCTCTCACGAGGGCTCATTATCTAATGAGGCACATGCCACAAAGAAAAGGCAGAAGGAGCACGGGCTTGTGTTTATCTTTGAATGGGATATCTACTGTTAATGATCTCCTAAATTAATATTTAGACCTATATATTGAGCAAGAACCAAGAAATGCATTTCTTTTTGGGAGCCTACAAAGTCAAGAATGGCACATGTTTATGTCTACGGCTATGTTCTCTGTCCACAACTTGTTACATACTTCTAATTTAGCTAGTCATAACTTTCACTGTTTTATTCCACCTTCTGGTTACATGAAAATATGAAAAAAAAATACTATTATTGCATTAGGAAGCTAGCAGACACAGTTGCAGACCAAGTCTCCCTGAAGTACTGCACGCACAGACTGCCCTTCTCATTCTACTTTGCCTAATCAAGCCTTCTGCAAGGAAGGTACTCCCACCTGAAACATGATTTGTGGCCTTTTGCTATGCATGTGCCATTCTCTCAACAGCAGACTGTAACCATGCTATGAACCCCTCTTCAGTTGCTCTGAAGATTGACAGAAAAACTTAAATCACTTGCCTCCAAAGTCCAGGAAACATGATAGGGTTTATCGGTTACCCTTTTCCTTGGTGGGAAGAATACTAAATGAAAAAGTATTTGGGGGAAAAAACAGTGGGCAAAGCAACTATGGATGAGGAAAGAGCATGCACTGAAGGAAACGTAATTTAGAAAGCTCAGACTACCAAATAGTATAGAAAAGGAAAAGGATGAGCATTATTACAATGTACAATAGATTTTTTTGCTAACACTTCTATTTTTATTCCAAGGCATGTGATATTTGATGTGCAATTGTTCGAAGTTTAGCACACATATACATAATAAGAGAATCCCAACTTTCATTTTCACTAGGGGGTATGTGTGTTGCTAGATAATAAGACCCAGGTGACACCAAGAGGGTCTCGCCCTAGAGCAGAGCTTGATTATTATTTTTTTTAAAACTCCTGACTCTGGATTTTTAGAGCTTTGTCAGGATGGTGTTTTCTTAAAGTTGGCACTATTGACTGGATCTAGGGGAAATCAAAATTGTAGGTACTCCTGGTTCAAGTACACAAAATGAAGGAGAAAAATCTGCGTCTTTCCCGTGCCAAGTATAACTTTTTGTCCTAGATCATATCTTCTGCCTCAAGGTTTGTAAGCAATTACTCTCCTTTTGACTGAGGGGACAGAGTTAGTCTACTTTTTGGTCTCATGCTTAAAATGTCTTATCTTTTTCCATTTTTTCTATGGTAAGGTTAATTTTGTTTTGCTTTTGTGATCTGAATGCCCTTTTAACAGCAGGAGAGAAAGATTAATTCTATGAAAATACTTTTGTCACTTATCTTATATTTATTCAGTTTTCTTTAGGGATTTTATTTAGCTTTTGAAATCCAAAACATACAAGTACTGGTGTTTTGGATTGGCACCTCCATGCCTCATTATTGCCATATAAGTGCAGGTCAATTTATCCCTAATACTTATGATCAAATAGAAACATTACCGTTGCGGTGCTTTGTTCTACGAAGAATGGACTCTCTAAGTAACAGGACTCAGCAAGTTTCTCTGCCTCTCCAAAATAGTCACTTGCCCCCAAACCAGTCAAATACACATTTCTGTGGTTTCTCCAAGACAAATCAAAGGGCAAAATCCACTTGGCTGTTCAACTGATTCTACCATCTGTGTAACTGCTTTTATTTATCCTAACTGCAGTAGGCTTTAAAGATATCTGTAGGAAGGATCTACAGGAAATTACAGCTCCAAATACTAATATGCAAGCAGGAATGGCCTACTTGCATTTCTGGAAATTAAACTGGCAGGAAGTGGAAGGGGAAGTAACATACTTTTTGACTGGATAAGAAGCTCCTCAGGAAGTGAGGGTAGGCGGTTACAGACCAGCCAGCAGGATAATGAATTCGATCAAGCCTTAAAGTAAGGGGGAGAAAAAGAAGTTTGACTTAGACTCTAAGTTCCCAATTCAAACAATGTGATTAATGGTCATCTGTTCTCTTCCTCCCATTGTAATAAAGCATCAAACAACCCTGGGTAGCATTCAGAGCAATAGAGGACACGTGTCAGATGCACTGGTGCGAAGAGCTGCACATAATCCATCCCTGTGCAAACAAAGGGCCACAGCACAGATTAAGTCTCTAGCGCCTAGAGAGACAGATAGCAGCAGATGGGATTTGCAAAAGAATTTAAGTGAGATAGGTGGCTAAATCCCAGTGAAATCGATGAACAAAATGGAAGAAATGTCTTAGCTCCACATGGCTTTTTACAGAGAGCAATTCGCCTCAAGAGACTGTTCACCTAATTACTGCAACTTTTCCATTGGGTTCTCTAGAAGGAGTGACCAAGAATAGACACTAAACAAAAAAAGAAACATGATGCTCCACAGACATACTGGACTAAGCTGAAGTTATACAAATAACCACAGTATGTGGCTCATTTGTTTATCTGAGAGTTCTTCAGCACTGTATTTTTTAACACCTAATGAGGCTATTATTTTATTAAAATTTACCTAAACTCAAAACATAATCCTACCAGACTACTGAGAACAATTCAAGAAACAACAACGAGACTTCTGTTGAGTGGAATAACACTAATGTTTTGACAGTTTGCAACTGACTTAAACATATACAATTGTGCTTATCCAGACAACACTAAAGGGAAAAAACCTAATATGCCAGTGAAACAGAAAAAAAGCAAAATGAAAACATCTCCTTTAATCACAGTTACTGACGTTTTGTGAGTGTTTCTTATCATTTCAGAAGGTCATTATGTATTGATTACACAGCAACACAAAAGTAGCAGTAAATTTCCAAAAATTGTATCAATATTAAAAACACCATAAGATAATCATTTCAAAAAAGAATTACCTTAACTTTAACAGTGCACCTTAAGTACAGCTCATCCATGATTAATGTGTACCAACCTATGAAGTCAGTACTCAACTGTTATTTGAGGAAGGTTGACTAGAAACGGAGAGAAGGAAAAGATTTAGTTGGGTGAGGGACAGGCTAGAAGAATGGGAAACTCGTAATATAATTTAGATCTTACTGAATTTTAGCAACACCATTACTTAATTCTATTCTAATAAGCTGAGTAATCTTGAACAGAAACTTCTATTTTCTAATTAATAACAAACCCAACCCTATGTCTCCCAAGAAGAGAGAGGAGAAGAATGCATTAAAAAAACCCTCAACATCAGAACCAGCAAACTGAAGAAATAGATTCCAGATGTTTAAAGATGGATTCTGTTCTTAGCCTCTCTACTGCAGGTACGAAACTGGAAGATCGGAGTATTTCCATGTGGTCTTCCAAATCTCTTACTGATGTAAAAATGTTCCAGTGAAACTGGGCTGGCTTCATTACAATCACAGAGGAAATACTGCATGCCTCATATTAGCGAAACTTTCTCAGACCAGCAATGCCACAACAATTTCAGATTTACCTGCGCTACAGCAAATCCAACGCATTTCGTAAGTGTTCCGTGCAGCACTTTAATGCTGGTAACTTCAGAGGTAGCAGTACTGCTAGAACAAATCATTTAAAAACTATTACGTAAATATAGTGCTGAGAGAGGACAGCTGGGATTTCAGCAACATGGGGCATTTGTAACTGAAAAATAATTTGATAACAAAATAGTTTCATGTTGATATTTTAGATGGTTAAAAGAGTTTGGGCAAAGAAACGAAGAGAGATGCAAGTCCTCCAATATAACTTTTACTTGGAGAGCTTTGAGTACACAAAAAGGCTACAGCCTGCATGCTTGCCATATACACACCAAAGGAAAGCTACTTGCATTACTATGTATCACAACAGGAATCACCAGCCTTGCATTCCCTAGAAACATACTGACATCACACAGAAAGCAGTAGAAAATATTGCACAGTAACAGTGGCATCAGCTTTTCACAAAGTTTTTTGCAAATGACTTCAGGTTTCTTAAAGCCTCTCTTTTCCAAATTCAGGAGCAAAGAAATCCAGTGCTCCATTACTTTCCATGGTTTGCATAGATGCAGTAAGACTGCCACAGAAGGAAGGAGATGTTTGTATTTTCTACTCTCAATCTTACATTAAGTTGCCATTCCTACTTTGTCAGGGAAAAAAAAAAAAACTACCTAGGTGATCAGTCCAACCCATAGAAGACTTGCACCGACTCCCCAGATGCCTACTTCAGCCATGAATATAGATGAGATACGAAAGTTTGAGAAGGGTACAGAAATACGGGCCTGTGCTCTTTGGTGGTTCATATCTGAAGTCAGCCTTTCCGGGGCAATGTGGGTTAGAAAACTCTAAACAACAAGGACTGCGGTGTTGCAAAACCAGAGAGACATGCAAAGCTAGATCACACCCCAATATGCCAAATCCTTGACAATCTTAGGTGGAAAGTTTATGAGCACACTCACCTTCAGACAATATATGCAACAAGATAAATTACTGAGAATGTGGGCTCTCCTTCGCTTTCTCCCTCTTCTCCTTCACCTACTCAAAATTAGGCAAAACATTTGAAGAACAAGATACATTTTCTTTGTGTGACTTAGTCATACGCTTAAGCAAGTACAGACAGAGGAAAAGCTTAATCTTACCTAAGAGAAGCTAATGAAGCTCCAGTGATGCATGTTTCCTTCAGAAATGAACCCAATCAAACCCCCTCAAAAGCAATATCTTGACAAAATAAGGAATATGGGATATGGGTTCTGAGAACTGCAACATGCCAAGAGTAGTAGAGTAACCAAAATATCTTATAGATGTCAGATAACAGAGCCTTCTCTGAGCGAATAAAACTTATGGTTTCTGACAATGAAGACTAAAAAAAAAAAAAAGTCATCCTTAACCTATAAATGAAGATTTTATTTTCAAATCCTGAAAGTCATTAGTAGAATCCTACAACTTTTTCTGGTTTTTGCTACCAGAAGACAAATTTTGAATTCTGCTACATCACAGTACCTCAGGAGAAAGTCTATTCCTTATAGTCAATTTATGACTCTAAAGTTTAAAATTTTTCAAATTTCAAGATGAAATCTTGATTAATCTGATTTAATAACTACAGCCAGCAAAGAGTTTTTATTAAAAGTAGCTTCTTAAAAAAACACAAAGTTTCTTTATGATTCTGGGACAGGGAAAAATTGCATTTTAATAAATTTAGGTGCTTTACATCATATTGAGTTTACTTTCTACTACCTTTCAGTGAAAAGTAGGCAGTTAATTGAAAACAAGATACAAATCTAAACATCAAGTCCTTTTCTAGTCTTTACCAAGCCCTTTCTCTCAAGTATAACTTCCACTTATTAATATTAGCCTTGCAGCACACTTGTCAGAAATACTCTCAGCTTCTAGAAAAGTATATTGAAACACAAAAAAATCCTGCCCAAAGTCAAGATGACAGATGTACAAATCACTCCAGATCATTCCAGCTTCTAATTATTGGGTTTAACCAGATAATCCTACCCTCAGACATGTTACTATAAGATGGTTTCATTAGTAATTCAATTACAGACATTGAAAGCTATAATATTGTCTTGCCTGAAGTACTAAACTCGCACCAGTCTTGAAATTTTCAATAGAATATTTTTTTATACATTCAGAAAATTCTAAACATATGAAAACAGGACACTAATACAAATATTTGCTATTATGGATAGTAGCAAAGCCTGAGGTAATTATAGAATGCAAACAAATGAATTAGATAAAATTATAAAGAATTTAAGGATTTAACTGTAATTTTTCTCTAGAAATACTTTAAAGTGCTTGAAAGCAACTTAAAAAAAAGTATTTTGCCCACATGCTGCTCTAATACCAAAGTAAATCAGATATAAACTCAAACAGCTGAAGTTTAAAAACAAACAATATTAAAATTTTATTCATTTTGTTTTCAGTTTCTCTGAGACCTTTTGGTTTCTTTTTTTCCTCCTTTCAGTATCTACTCTATGTGATTCTCACATCGAGACTTACAAAACCCTAAAATAAGTGATCTCTATTTTTGATTATAATATTAAGTAAAAAGTAGGACTGCATGTTCAATTAATCAATTGAAACGCACAGGACTGTTTTTGTAAAATTAAGAACTCTTTACTTACGGAGAGCCTCAAACCTAATCTTAGCAGTCTGCTATCTGAATCAGAAATTGTCTTCATATCATGAAGACAATCCAACAGTAGTAATTCAGTTTTTAACAAACCCTCAAAAATCCTTGCATAGGAAGGATTACTGGAAGAACTGCATGGTTCCATGGGCACTCTTTCAAAACGAGAAAACAGTACAGCTTCAGTTATTTGCAGTCCAGTAGTTAAAGACTGCAGAATACTTTTAATAACGACCAGGCTGCATCTTCAAGCATTCTCACCTAATCCTGAAAGCGATTATATCTTTGCCCAGGTACACTTTTCTGAAACCTTAGTGGAAAAAGATTATTTCTTTTCTTCTAATTCTTTCTTGCCTTATAGTATTGATGTGTAAGCGGAAACAATTACATTGATCTGACTAGAGAGAAGTACAGCTGCTCCCAGTATTTTAGCCAGAGGTGAACTGGCATCCTGTAATATTTTACTTACTACAGAAATTCATGAATTGCAGTGGGAGAGGTTTCCTTTAAACAGCACCATTCACAGCAAAGTAGATTTCTAAGACGATGGGATAAGCAAGTTTAAAAAGGTGGTAATTTAAGTTTTTTTTTTTTAAACAAAGAATCTAATAAGGAAGAAAACCTTCATGCATATGTTTAGGAATTAACTGGAAGGATACAGTTTCCTGGTACTGAACTGGAAGTTATAAATAGAGAAGGAAACAGAAAGGGAACAGTTCTCCGTGTTCCTTTACAATACTGCTATACAAATCAGATTTTCTGATCTGCTATATCTTGAAGGAAAGAGCCACATTGGTGCAAACTGGAGTTATTACAGCTCCTCAGATTTAGACTTATTATTTTGTCCAAGAAATATAATTCTGGGAAATATACCCCAGAGTTTGCATAAGGGAAATCAAGGATCTACACTACATGTAAGAGTTGAAAGTCCAACATACCAGGCATTTATTTTATTAGAGCTGTTCCTGAAGATATACAAGTCACTTTCTTGGAAGAAAACATTAAAGAAATATGGCAGCGATAATGAAAACAATTTAAAATTCATAGCATGAAAAAAGACAAAAGACTAGGTAATGTTTAGGTCAGAGTATCTCATCTTGGCTTCAGTTATAACTTCTGATGCTTTCCTTAGTACAAGCCTTGCCAAAATCCTGAGGAATGATGAAAGAGCTTGACCTTTCTTGCATCTTGCTTTCTCTAAAGTTTTCTTTAAAAAAAAAAAAAAAAGAACCTAAACTTACAAGTAACAAACACATTCTGGCTAGTGATTTGTATATCCAAAAAATGTTTTTTGCAGTAGCAAAGCAATTTTGCTTTACCAAAAGGCTCTGGCACAGAAAAGGAAAGAGTGAATTCTGAAGAAGAGATAAAGGTGGCAGCGGAAAGAGAACTGCATTGAAAGCTATGTTCTCTACCTCATGATTTTAAAGGTAATTGCTATTACACACAACAACAGTCTGCCAGAATACTTCTATTCTTTCAGACAAATTAGATCTGTGCAAAGGTGGGGCAGGCAGGCCCGGGGAGGAGAAGCAAGAAATATTAGCAAGTCTCAAGCCATACTATGTTCTGGTGGTACTGCAAGAATAAATGCCATAGTAACATCACTGAGCAGATGTCTTCATAGAGCCATTTCCAAAGACATGCTATGATTAGGCAAATCTTTAGAGTGGAAAAAAAACAAAACCCTTCTATACTGTGGGATAACGAAGTTCCAATGCATTTTATTGTGGGATTATGTAATCCACAGATTTAGTCAACTTAAAGATCTATCATGGACTGAAGGCCTACCAATTATTCAACTTCTATTACAAAAATTGTGATCAGTTACTTACTATACAGATGTAACCTCCATAGCCTGCCAACAGAACTTTTGACCAGTGACAGGACTACTATTCTTTCATCTGCTGCTCTTTTTGCCTATTTCGAAGGTAAAATATTTTTTAGATTTATATCTGCTTAACCTAGTAATACTCACTTATAAAATACTCAAACTATCATTTATTTCGCTCCCCAACCATATAGAGAATGAAGTCGCAATAAGAAGCATAAAGAAACACACATATTTAACAGTACTATATGGCCAGTAGTAAAATACAGTCCAAGAGTCCCTTTTAAGGATGGTTACATTGACCAAAGACAAGGATATGCCATTTGTAGCTTTTGATATTTGCGTCTCCAATTCCTGGGAGACTCACTGTACTGCATAAGTATAATCTCAAAACAAAAGTTAAGGCAAAATAATGTATTAACTTTTCTCAAGCGCTTTCTTCTTTTTCTTTTTTCAAATCTTCATTGAAACTCAATTATTACACAGTACAGATTTTGAGTATTTTTCCCTTTTCCTAAAGACAAGGTGCTAAAGACTGAAATAATTTAAGATCCGGAGGCAAATCAGCTAACGGGATTGTCATTTTGGAACATCTGCTTATTATTTTTTAAAAAGTTTAAGAGTTTGAAATTCAGACTGTCAACTATGAAATTAAGGTGGTACTTTCCAGCAAAATGTTTGATTCTTCTAAACATTTTAGAACATAGAAAACTATTTACCTCTGCTTAAAATACTATCATACTTTCTTTCATGCTTATTTTCAATGGATTCCCAGAATAAACACACACCCATGTATAGATTTTGAGCCTCTATTAATAAGGCACTTTTCTAAATCGACTTTTCTGTTTCCAACTGTCCTCATAAATATTTTAACCTTCTACGCCTAAATTCAAAAAACATAGTTTCTGAGACTCCATCTGTTTACACTACTGTGGAACTCATTTTAAGAATAGAATTAGACTTTTAGGCTCTGCTGCAGGCAGTAAACATTTGGTTAATGACTTTCAGAAGACAATAACTCTCCCCAAATTTTCACAACCGGAGTGATACATTCCAGTGCAGCAGGACGAATCATTGAGCGCCGAATTTCCAACAAGACAGAACTACAACTCTAGCTGCAGGCAATAAAAGCCGCCTGTGCTCAGCACCTCCCAGAATAGGGCAGTATATCGGAAGGAAAGCGTATGGTCTAGTGACAAAAATAAATAAATAATTATTCACATTTTTATTCCATCTCCTTCCATTTGCTTTTCAGTTTAGACTACATTAAGCCCAAATGAACATGCTACAATATGTACCTAAAACATACCTTTTTAAAATGCCGTTAGTCTGAACCAGCAGTTCTGACTTCTATAATTTTAATCATTTAATCTTTTGTCTACTCTAAGCAGGAAGTCAGCCAGGGCCTTCTAAATCACCTTAAGACAAAATTACCTCCAAAAAACTACTTTATTTAACAGACTTAGGATAATAAGAACAGCAAGCCATCTCAACATAAAAAAATCTTCTCAATAACATTTGAACCTGTGTTGGAACTACCAGCTTCCAGTGTTGTTTTAAGAAAATTGTACAGGCTGTTGGTACATAACATCTTAAAGACTGAGGCTATTTGCAAAATTAACTACGTTGAGCTCAACCAAACCCCAAAACTGACGTGTGAAAGACTCCTGCGAGCCAAAAGTATGGTTAGAACCATCTTCAACGTGTGCATTATCTCATCTACTTATCCCCTGATCAGTTAATGGAAATGCACTGCATTGAGACTTTTTTCCTCAATAGTACTCAGTAAACAGACTTGCCTATTATTGGAGAGTAAGAGGGTGAGGAAGGCACAAATCAATTAAGAGCATGTTACTGTAGCAAAGAAAAAATTCAAATTAAAATGTATAACCAACACAAACCATAACAGAGTGAAATTTATCTATTTTATGAACTGCAAGAAAAACCAATACAGAAATCATAAAAAATATATAAACTATAATATTAATGTCTTTTTCACATAATATATCATGCTATAGAGTGGTGGATTAACTTCCATTTACTGTGTCTCATACTATGAAATAGTCAGCCATAAATAGAATCTGAAAAAATATGTTTCATCCTAAATCTCTCTCTTAGTTTGTTTTACATAGTTATGCAACCACCAATAAAGTTTCAAGTACTCTGATACTTTTTGCCAGTTTTCTTCAAAAACATGCTAAGCACATGCAAGGGTAATGTTAAGCATGAGTATTCCTTGCATAATTCTGTTAGAAAAAGATACTGAAATCAGTATATACTGTATAAATTGAGCAAAAGAGACACACCACAATTTGAAATGTGATATGTATGTGGGTTTCATTACTTTTCTATTGCAGTCTAATGCAATTTTTCTTAAATAACTACAAACTCTTACAGTACAATACAAAGGCCCCTTTAAACCAAATCTTCTACCAGTGACTTGCTCCCTGTGAAACACTTGTTTTGGCAAACAGCTAGAAGCCTGCCAAGAAAAGGTCATTGATCTTTGCCTGAAAAGCCTGAGCCAGCTTTAAGCAGCAAGGGCTTATTACAAACACACAACGCTTACCAGATGTTCCATCAGCTAACTGGATATAATCCAAGGGATGGCTATAAATCCATGGAGAGATGTTCGTTACAAAGGCATTTGCCACACAAAATCAGAATTATATAAACAACCTTTGGAGAGCCTTTTCACAGAGCTGGGCATTTTAGAAGTATAATGCACCAAACTGGACAGACTGAATTGCCATCAAATTCTCATTTGTGTTTCCATACAAAAAAAAAAAAATCCCAGTTTCAACTGTTAGCCTGCAAGATTTATTTTCCTAACCAAATGTCTGTGCCATTACTGAAGCCGGCCTAACTTGCATGTGCAAAGTGTTTTCATGCTTTTCAGTTACTGGTTTTTGGGTAACAAAGCACAAATATTTGCTTTCAGATGACATAATACCAACATGTGAAATTCTATCTCAGTAAGAACACATCACCTAGTAAATCTGCACTAGTGCCAGAAGTGTTACAGAGATTCAATATACACAGACATTAACTTATTTTAACAGATCTGGAAAAACAGAGACTAAAATTGGTCATCTGAGATAAGAAAAGAGTTGTCTAGTTGAGCATGATAGTCTTAACGTTTCCATATTAGAACAAATGCAGATGCTGCATCTGTAACAACTGTAGAATCTTCTCTTTGGCTAACATTAAATCTAGTGACAAACCACAACCCAAAGCCAATTTAAAATTCTTAGCTAGAAACTCAAAATCTGAATGGGCAAAGATTTCTTCTAGTTGTAAATATGGTCACAAAATAGATGAATAGATCTAAGGAAAAAAGAGAGAAACCTAGAAGGATATTTTCATTCTTGAGATAAGCATCCACCCTTCAGCACTGAAGTATTTTAAGATTAAATCAAAGACGACCCAAGAGAAGAGCCATATTAGAAATAGATATGAATTAACCCTCCTAAGAGGATAAAACAAAGGTGAAGCAGAAAGCAAACTCTACAAATCAGTTTAAGCTTCTTTTTTTTATTTTATCTTTTTTTCCCCCTCTTGTGGCGTGAATGAGCTCTGAGCTTTTGGTGCAAAAGAACTGAAAAGCTGAATGGACAAAAAATATAAATGCCTAAACCCTCTACCTACATAAAACCAAACCTATAAAGGAAATAGGTTCTCACTTGATAAACTCCATAACAAAATTTGAAAACAAAGATTCTGGTTACGTTTGAAGTTGGCTCACATACTACTGCTTGCAGTTGTCCTGTGAAAGCAAAGAAGCAACGGAGCTTCCTAAAGGAGGAAAGCAGGCAAACTGGAAACAAAACTGTATTCCGCCTTTGCCCCAGCTACGAATAAAAACATCAGATCAGGCCTGTAGAAGCAGCAGAGCCCAGCTTACTGAGGCTGACAGAGGAGAATAACAAATGCGTGCCTGGTTTCTTCTGGCTGGATAATCTGCTTTACATCAGGAAGGGAGGAAAGGTATACGATACGGACACTGCCAACTGTATATCCCTGAGCTTACAACATTCCTGGGAACTTTCAGGGGGAGCTGTACTTGTGAAAGAGCTCTAACTCTTAAACCACACCTGAGACAAGTGACTGCAGGCAGAAAACATCTGATTTAGCACTAGCAGCTCAGCACTGTCCTATTCAGATAGCTTCAGACTATTTGAACTCTTGGAAGAAGCCCCAGCCTTCAGTCTAAAAGTGTAAACAGCATGTCATTTGCTGAGTTTGGTTATGCTACTGAGTCTAGGTGAGCTGCTCTCCACCTAGTGCAAAAATATTCAGGTGGGGTCTAGCTACCAGACACATACTAGAAATCCAGCACAAATGCAAGCATCCTCTCAGAGTCCATTGAGTGCCCCAAGATCGGCAGCTGATGGCTGCCTAGAAAGCATGCGACGAACTCTGAAGGAATGGTTACATTAATAAAACCCTCACAAAGTAGAAACAAAACATGTTAAACCTTAACTCATTCAAAGTGTTCTGAGTAAGCACAGCACTACCACTGATGCAGTGTATTCAAAGCAGTGAAGTGATGGAAATAACTGGCTAAAAGAATGACAACTATTTCTGAGGACACTATCCCTGCAAGACCAAGAACCAAAGTGGGGAAGGGATAACTTATTGAGACTTCACAGGATTCTGATAAATCTCTTCAGTCAGTATCCATACTTTACTGAGCCTTATGTATGAAGAACTAGTATACAGTAGATAACTAACATCCCCAGTGACAGCCCACTCCTGATAGTGGGCAACAGTGAAAAGGATATAAATGCATCATTTTTCAGGTCTTCCCTTCCACAGTGTGCGGGTCAGCCCCTAGTACATCTTGACGCAAAGTGCAAAGGTCACATTCGAGTTCCCTGCCTAACTTTGCTACTTGAATACGTGCAGGAAAAGGGTTATATGAGACGAGCCACAGACGCAATGGCCTGGCAGCGCAAAGACTCAGCTCCTGAGGGAACCCACGGGTACCACACAGCT
Source organism: Struthio camelus (assembly GCF_040807025.1). NCBI lineage: Eukaryota > Metazoa > Chordata > Aves > Struthioniformes > Struthionidae > Struthio > Struthio camelus. The sequence continues at coordinate 109,130,949 of NC_090944.1, forward strand.
CTTCAGCACTCAGGCATAGTCAGCCTGCAGTGAAACTGCACAATGTGAATGCTCAGGATGGAAGAGAACAAATAAAAAGAATAATTACATTGCAGTAGACACTACTAGGATTCTTCCTAAAACAAACGCAATCCTAGGCAGTCTTGCATCTCAAACAGAGGATGACCAAATACAGTGCCAACAGATCCCAGTTCTGTCATTCTGGTAGCTGGAGGCCCGTGGTTGAGAGCAGGGCTAGCTGCCATTGCTTTCCAAAAGGTTCTCTTTCAACAGCACCATAAATTGGCCTATTCCCAAAATGGCAACAATCAGAGATAATTTAAGGAAATCGTCAAAAGAAGAATCAAAGAAGTTAGTGAAATAAAACTCTTCTCTTCACTATGGTAGATTGCCAAGACGACCAAACAAAAAGTCTAGTTCATGGATATGTGTTACTTAGACTTAGAAATTTCTAGGCATGTACCTTCTGCTGTTCTCTGTGCTTACCACAACCAGATTTCATTTTCCAGGCCCTTTTAGCGTAACAAGCATAATTAATGAGGATGACAACAAAATAATCTAAGGAACAGGAGCTCTGACAAATGGATACATGAGGAGTCACAGAGACTGTTTGCAACCCGCAGGGCACATTCTGCTAACAGAACTTTGCAAAAAGATGCTAAACCTGGAACAGAAATACAAGTCTTCCTGTTCTATTTCTTCTATGGAAGTTGGATGCCTAGAATAAATCCCGTGGCTATCTTGATTAACAGGATCTATGTTAAAGATTTTTTAGATATGAAACACAAATGACATCAAAAACAACATATCCTGCTTCTGCTGACGCTTTATTTTCCTTTTTTCTATGGAACTTGTGCTGTAACATATATGTCAGCAATATCTGTGTTTACAGAACTGACAGCCTTCAGGTAAATGAGCTAAAGGAGAAACCTCTTCTGAATCACATTTTTATTTAGGTATTAAATACATAGCCTAATTATTTTAAGGATTTCTTCACTGGATAGTTCAACACCAAAGGCCAAATAATCACCTCACAGAAAATGTTTTGTATTCAGGAAATATTGCCGTGACTTCAGCTAAAAGACTTTACCATAAAATATCACCCTAAGTTCTTCATCCTGTGAAGCATAAGTACAGCAGATGAATCTGAATAGGTGAATGTGTTAGAAGATGTAATCTTTTGTGACTGTATAATTTATAGACATAACGCAAAACTTCCAACAGGCAGGTTTCTGCAGTACCTACCACCTACAACATGAGCTGTGGTATTTTATGGGAATTTAACTGCCCACTCTAACGTGAGGAATCTGTAATTGTATAAAAAGATAATTACATAATATGAATTTGGGCACCTAACAATGATAATTAATCACCACAACTGATTAGGTATATTATGTAGAAAAAGTTTTGAATAGTTCTTATTTAAATTTTTATTACAGGTTACCTATAATAACATAGTTAGAAAAAACTATTTCATTTGTTAAGGTCATTCTGCAATTCATTGCATAGGCAAATGGTAATTTAATTTGTAAGTTGGTATAAAACTTCCATAAGTAACCGTATACATTTGTGTCACACACAAGCCAATAATTCCAAAGAAATAAGACATCTGTGATTACAAGGAGGTCATAAGCTTTCAAATATAGTGGCATCTGTATTTCACGGTCTGTATTTAACTGACTTTAGTGAAAATATTTTTAATCATTCCTTGGGTAATTTGCCTCTTATTAGTTTGAAAGCCATCTGTTACCCAAGTTTGTCAACTGAATCATTGTGTCATTGTATTGGTTACGTTTTAAACTTTCAAACTGCATTTGGATCTGGATCAACTACACTGAAGCTCTTTAACATTTTTGAAATCATTAGAAAAGTTCACTCACAAAATTTTATAAGCACTAACTAAACCAGATCAAAAGTACTGCCAAAGTAGGTCAATAAAACAGTCAATGAATACATTTCAGCATAGATATAATGCCTATGTTACAGCAGCACTGAATTAATATAGAAAAATCAATGTGCCCTTGGACAATGACCAGTATCAAAGAAATAAATAAGGCAGCATGTCTTAAAGAAGCCTCCTTTCCAGGCAAAGACCAACAGACATACCCTTCACCACAGCCCCAGCAGACATAAAAACCAGTGCACACATGAGACCCAGTTTGTCAGTAAACTCGTAGAGAATGTATATGCCAGACCTTTCCCAAGCCAATTACTTCTTACAAACAGTAGCCCACTATAAATCTTACTCTTCTAATAAGAAATTATATAAAGTTATCAGATGTTAGGTTAACAGCAGAATTGACTGATTATGGGCTTTGCAAGTTTGACAAAACGTCCCAGAAGAGTAACAATGACAAGCCATATTTTGAACTGGTCTGACAAAAGCAAGTTATCATAAACGTTTATGCCTTCTTAAAGATCCTACATGCTTGCATGTGGCACAGTACATGGCTCAATGAAGTTAACAGAAAAATTCCAATTAATACTACTAAATGCTGCGTCAGCTCTACAGAAACTTCATATTTCTGTTTGGCCAGCAAAGACTTGTTTTTCAATTATCCTTTAAAGTTCTTAGTTGTTATTATTTGTCAATACTTAAGACATTCAATTAAAATATTACAAGAATAACCAAATGTTTGTATAAAGAGATCTTTACTGATTTTATTTTAATCTGTGAACGGATACCTTAGCACATATGCATACATCTACATTTAGGAAGTTTCCACTGACACAGCTGTTTTCATTCACAGGAAACACAAGCGCATATTTATTCTGAAAACATAGTGTCATTTTAAATAAGAAGCCTTATAGAAGGTAAATAACCTTGCAGATCAATTTTGGAAAAGACAATATAGAGACCTGAATCACATGTTATAGAAATATCGACTACATGCTTTTTGAAATTCTCCATTTTGAACTATTTTAAGACATCTGTTTTCTCTCACTCCTCTTCCTACATCACCGTCCATACTGTGAATTACCCAGATCTACGCAGAATCTATGAAAAGAAGGACTTGCTGTCTCATGCAGTAAGGCAAGACATCTGACTTTCTCACCTACAGAAATTATGGATGCCCTCAGTGAAGCATTTAGAAAAGCCTAACAACATGAAGATTCGCAACTAAGACTTAGGCGCATAGGCAGCAAAGCATACTGAGTGTTTTGCAGAACTGGTTTTGAAAGCATAAATATGAGGATGTTCAAATGCTGGCAGTAAAACTGAAATCCTAACATTTGAGAACATCACCTTCTCTGTGATAAACAGTTCATTTAGCGTTCTGTCTTCAATATGTGGGCTAGATTGTTCCTACTACAGAATTTATAACAGACTGCGACAATAGTTTCTCACCCTCCCTCTCAATGCAGAACAAACATCCAGAAGCTATAAGCAGGCTCCAAAATGGGATTAGTTAAAAAAAGCGCTGATAAAAATGATTCTGCTGGGTTTGTTGTTGTTGCTAGGGCTTTTTATGTAGTTTTCTTCCCACTTCTCAGACTTCAGTGTTTGTGATTTCCAATGGTTTTCCACTTCAAAGACTAGAACTGAATGAGAACAAGTTCCAGGAGATGATTTTTTCAGGACAAATCCAAATACCTTGTGATTTAAACTATCCACTCTTGGCAATGCTGCAAGATATCCAGTGGAGAGCAGCCTAAGGCCTCGGGCTTTCAAGGCTGCCTCCTCACAACTGCAGTGTTACTGCTGCAGAAGTAGAGCTTCTCCTCCAAGCTACTCGGAGAGGAAATTTCAGTGCAGAAAACGGCACGCAAGCTGACACAGCTCTATAACCTCCCGTGCATTTCTAGCTTGTCTTTAGACTGGGAGAAAAATTGTAAGTAGCAAAGCCAGCAACCCTTTTTTCTATTGTTCCATGTAATAATATCCGCCAGATTCTGATATTGATATAGGTGGGGTGGCTCTCAATAAGTCTAAAAACATGACAAGGACTGACAGAAATATTCTCTACCTCCATTTGTAATCTGACATATTTCCATCCTTTCTTTACACCTAAGCCACAGGAGTGATGCAAGTCCACAAATGAGTCAGTTCAGACGAGTGGTAAAGAGGAGGAAGAGAAGAAATTGTGGACTTCTGCTGAGGAAGCCAAACTATAACAGTGAACTGTTTTCATTATTTTGCCATACAAGCGTAAGTAGCAGAGAGGGATAAACCAACTGGCAGCTGGACCTAAGGGACAATTCAATTTTAAAAGGTATATGGCAGCAACTTTTCATTACACATCAAGTAAAAGGCTTATTAAAATTATTAATATGCTGTGAATGAGAATGTTTCTTCATTTTTCACTATTTAGGACCTTATATAAATTGTAAACATGCATATAACAATTTACTCATAGACGGGCTCACTTGCAGAATTAGGACTTATACCTTTTAGAGGTAATTTAACAGTGGATAAAGCTCTCTGCCCATACAAATGGATTCAGCTACTCTTAAGTCAGTGATGCCAAAATAGAATTTAGATATGGAATATCTAAAAATAGAATTTAGATAATCTTCAATTATTTGGTACTTCTAAAGGATTTGAAGTTACATTACCGATTGCTGACAATTAGAAATTAGAAATGTGGGTCTATCACATGAAAGAAACAAGTCCAATTTTCACTATACAGAACTACATAACAATACTGATTGGCCAGTACATGCTGCATATTGGGGACTGATATGTTTTGATTGCCTATTCTGAGACAGACTTTCTAGTATACTGAGAAACATGTAACATGATTGCTTCCTCCAATTAAAATTCTTGCTACAATTATTTTTATTTTTGTAAATTATCAACTTTATTTTTGCTCTAGAATCACAGGTGAAGTAATGAAATTACGAGACTTAAAAGACTGAACAGACAACTACTGAGAACGTGCAATCTGTTTGATCCTACCATACAAGCTAATATTCCCAAAAGCAGGTAAGGTCAGGCTCCTAAACACACCGGTAGGTTTAAGGGTCATTTACAGAAGCAGTTAAACTCTTAAGTGCTCAGAAAGAGGCCTAGCAGGATTCACAAATTAAATTAGGGTGCCTAATTCCCACTTAAAGTTGGTGAATATTGTGCACTCAACAAATAGGCATTTACAGGCTTTCCTAAGTCTCAGTAAGGACTTTTCTGATGCACTTGGTACTTTGGCAACTTTGGATGACAGCTTGCGGTTCGTACAGCTTCCTATGGGAATTACAATTATTTGGCAATGGTAGAAGTCCCTAACTGTGGGTTTGTAGAATGGAGATGGGTTTAGATGCAGATCTAGATTTCAATATGTTAATACATTACCTTCCTCTGTTATGAAAACTCACTTCAGAGGCAATTCTGCCTGTATAGACTGAAGTAACAAGCTCTTGGTTACCACTAATTTTTGAAGACTATTACCAAAAACTTCTAAAACTTAAAATGAAACACCCTTATATGATTGCTTTATTTTTTATTTTTTAAAAGGAACTCACAGCTTTATATCAGGATTTATGCAGCATGAAAAGAATGCTATATATTCTGTTATAACTCACAATGGAAACAAGTTCAAAAACTAAAATTAGGTCAAAAGTAGGAATCACCTCAACCAACTTTAGCCACTCAAAAGTCATGCATTTAGTCTAACCACAATCCTAAGCTCTTTGTATTCAATGAATGCACGTAGAGTACAATGAACTTTCTTGAGATACTTAAAATGCTTATAAGGGTATATTCTATTTGTGTGTGTGTATATACACACACACATATATGGGTGATTAAGTGCCCCTGCTCACTACAGGAGGACTCATATGGTGACTATGTTAGACTAGGTGCTTCACTTTAAGATAGCTGAAGTTAGAGGAGCGTCATCGAAAATTAGCTAGTCTCAACCCTAATAAAGGATTCTACAAACAGAATGTCACAATGGTGCTACCAAAACATCATCAAACAACTTTATAGACTTCTGAATAAAATTGGTCCAGCTTCCCTTGTGAAGGAAAATGTAACTTTCCTAGAGAATTTTGCAATACTTCCACACAACATTTTTCCATAGTTACTTAAGTCCATGGGAAAGCTCTAAAAAAATATATGAGTTCTATAGCATTTTTCAAGCCCAGCAACTTCTCTAGGGTTCTACCAAATTTATCCCTACCAAAGTCTCTTGACCTTCCCTTAAGACAGCATTTCCTAAGCTGTTTTCTTCAGGAGCCTATTTCCTTGCAAGCGCTCCTATTCTTATGCTCCCCTTCTATGCCAATGTAGCAACACAAATTCTAGTTTTGCAGATTTCTTTCCAAGCATCTTCCACAGGCCACAGGCTAATGCATCACATAACACAGGAAACGTGACCATAGCCAATTTCTTTCTGTGTAAAACATTATAAAGTCTTAGAGACTTCTGAAAAACAATAAAGCACCATTTTTCCTGCCCTCTGACAGTCCTGCACACCAGAACTCGTCTTGGGATAGAACAGTAACACTACTAGGTTGGAGATCAATTAATTATAAGCGGTAGCTTAAAGAACATCTACCTGCCCTATGACAGAATCAAACTAACACTTCATTTTTTAGTTCCAAATTGGACACAGCAATTAGCAAGATATGTAGAAACTACTGTTGAAGTGATGGCTACTACTTCTTATGTAGTAAGAAGAAACAGGGAGAGTACGTCTGATGCAGGCACATGGCTATAACATGAAGTCTGAATAATGGTTTGCTTTGTTTTAAAATTCAGGATTTAGTGCAATATGCGTTTTTTGCAAGCTACTATTAGTAATTGGTCAGAGCATAGCAATCTTTATGAAGAACAGAAAGATAAACACATTCTTCTGCTGTTTCTCAACCATGCCAGGCAAATTAATTTCATTTTGTTCCATTTTCTGTTTCAGCTCCTGTCAGGGTTTACATGATTCTTCCTTATGTACTCTGAACCAGTGATAACCTTGTTTAGCTCTGTGAGCTACTGGGCATAGTAGCCTATGGCTCAGAGGACACCATTTAAAACAATCAACCAGAACTAGCCATCCAGTCTATTGCAGCAGGTCAGGGTATCATTAAGAGCATGATTAAGATATACAACAGCTTTGCTTCTTCATAAAATTCCGTATTTATACCATATAACACCTGACTCTCCTCCCACTTAGAAACAGCAGGAAAATGTCTGAAGTTAATGAATATGTTTCTTCCCTATTTCTTGGGTTTTCTCCAACATGTAACTACTAGGTCATAAATATGAAAACATCTCTTATCATTATAATGCTCTGCTCCTTACTTGACTTGGAAAAGAAAACATTTGGTGGAAAAATACCAAATATTAAGATAATTTTAAAAAGCAAATATGCTCTTTTCCCCTCTGTTTGACATCTCACCATTTCTTCCTATATAGTGGTTAGCATTCTTTCAAAGATAAGAATCAGAATGTTTCTTCTGCAACTTAATAGTTCTAATCTCCACTCCTTTGGTTATTATCCTTTTAGCTGGTATTGTTACTATCAGTGATTAACGCGGTAAGATGTCTTGCAACTGCTCACTGACTCATAGACACATTAATCAAAATGCGTTCACTGTAAGAGGGTATTGGCACAGAGTGCCTTCTCCAGTACCTCCATTATAGAGGCTCTCAGAAGATTCCATTCATGAAAGAACAAGATAAATATTGTAAGTCCCTACCTTCACCTGATGATCCTGAAAGGTCTATGATGACATATACTCTCCCTTCTGGCTCCAAGTCAATCTGTAATCAAGAAGAGAATTAAAATATAACTTAGAATGGCTCCCAAAGCAAGCTATTGCACATGCAGGAAACAAAAAGTTTCCAAAACACTTAAAGCCGAAGTGTAGGCAGGACGCACGGGCAGTTCACTAATAACAGAGTCTCCGTCTTTTGAAAATAACAAACATGCTTTAATAGAAGAGGTGCCGAGGACCCTGCACCTTCACAGAAGTAAAAAACAAATGCAAATCCTTAGTACTTTGAAAGCTGGAACCCAGTGGACTTTAGAAATTGAATATTTTAAACACTCTTCTGCCATACATTTGAATCACTATTTCCAAGTATTAAAAGAAAAGTTGAAGAGTGGTAGCACTGAATAGCTTTTTGACTGTACTGAGCACAGCTATGCAAATATGAAAAACAATGCTCTACCCTACTCAGATGCTAAAGAGAGACAGATCAGTTCTGGTTTTAGAACAGGGGGAATCAATGCACACAATTTGTGCAGCTAGTTAACACACGCTTTCAGTACTTTCACCACTGGGAAAACGAAATGCATGCTTTACCCTCTTGCTCCAAAGTTTTAATAATGTTTTATTGCTGCACCACTCTGAAAGATTTCAAGGACCCTTTGCTTTCATGGACATCATTTGAGTAGGCATAAGGTGCTCAGTATCAAGCCACCCGACTTGAAGATCTCATGGGCTTTAGGAATAAGATCCTGTACATTTAGGTGCCACAATGAAGAGTCCATTACAAATGCTTAAGCGTTCTACCGCACTCTACCACAGTATTTTATCACTGACTCTAAATACTGCTGGATGTGAATGTCTTGATGACCCACCAAATATTATAGACAGTTTTTGCAGCCACTCATCTCAAAAAAATTTAACAGTAATTAAAACACTGTGCAATCACTAGCTCTTACTTTCATATTTCAGTCACACAACTTCAGAGATTGTGAGTGAGGCCAGTGTGATGTGCATTAATACTGCATTTTCCTTCTATTTTGGTAAGGAAACACACTCAAGTAGTAGCGCATGTCTGCTCTCAGAGCGCTGCATGGGCTGGGGGCTCCCAATAGCAGCAGGGGCAGGCCCTGTTGCCAGGGCCCATCCCACCACCCCAAGGGAGCAAGGCACCGGGGGCAGCCCCAGTCCCGGGCATTGGGCACCATCATGGGGATGGGGCCAGGTGCCTATGGGTCAGGGTCAGAGGGACCATGTCCAGGCACGGGCAGGACTGGAGCTGGCAGGACCGCTGCAGGGACTAACAGCCCGGGGTAAAGCTGAACGTGGCTGGGAGGGAGGGAGGCCCCAGGGCAGGGACAGGGAGGGCTAGCAGTGCCCACAAGGCCAGGACAGCCACAAGACACTTAATGGATCTGTGATGTACAGAGTGGGGGCACATGAGAAAACAAGAAAAGAAGGCATACTGGAAAAAAAAAAAAAAGGAAAAAGGAAAAAGAAAAAGTCCCTTCTTTCCTCAAATGAAAGACTAGAGCTATGATTCTTTCTTTGCCACAAGCTGACCAGACAAGGAAGGAAGTATACTTCATTCGCCGGAAGCCTGAAACTGTTGCTCTCTCCAGAGAGGAAACCTAATATACTCTGGCTGCCCCTCCTAAGTTGACCCAACAGCACACTGGGATTGTGACTAGACACACAGGCTATCTTAAATCCCACTTCATATTCCATCACCTCCTGCTCCTTGCTAGTCCATGACACTGGGGAAGATGAACCTCGTTTCACTGCTGTCAGCTATTTGGGCTAATATGAGTGATACTAAATTGCGTCTTAATTCACAAATGGCATAAGCATCTGATACTAGGATACAATAAAATGATATCAGGATATCAATAATTCACACTAATAACTTGGGAGACCAATCTACTCAGCTTTGCAGATTAGCAAGTAAATGTACATGTAAAACAGAGCTAGGATAATGCATCATAAAATGTCCTTTGATCACTTTGACAACCACAGCTTGAATTTAATAATTAATGATGGTGATTTAGGTGCTTCATAACAAGAGACCTTATTGCATCACGCAAGGGAGGAAGTCACACATCTCTTAATGATACAAATGTAGAAATTACTGATTAAGTTACAAATTAACTGATATGTCAGAATCATTTTGTCAAAAACTGATCAGTTTTCTTTGCAAAAAGGATTCTCTTTCACAGATACTTTTTTCTGCTTAGAGCAGCAGCAAAAATTCTGAATTAAGAATCAGTACGTATCATTTGGAATAAATTGTAGATGAAAGTTGTCCACTTGGCAGGTAACTGAAATTTGAATTCAGTGCTCTGATCTGCTCCACTCCTGTCAAGGAGTGTCAGGGAAGAACGGAGGCTGCCTGCAGCTTGCTATAAAGTGGTGGGGAAAAGGAATGAGATGGAAAATTGTCCAGGGAACGCTAGGCTTTGCCTATCTGCCACTCTGACTCCACGGGGACTTCTTTTTTTGTAGTGGTCCTTCCCTTTCCACTTTTCTCTTTTCACCTAAAAGGACCTTTACAACAGGGGAACTTCTGCTGTTTCTCTTTTTCAGGCCACAGCTGCTGAATGCTTCAGGGTAATGTGAGGAACACCCTGCTCCTCCCTCCATGAACCAGCTTCTGACACAAATGCTTCTGTGCTTTTCAAGACTGAGCTGGTAGAGGAGTTCAAAGGTCTGATGTCATCACACCAATGAATCAAGAAAATGATCTCAGAGACTCTATTTTAAATAGATGAGGGAGGAAACGGGTGCTAGCAAGGCCAGGGGTTGCTCAGAGCAGGGGATAATGAAAGTATCGTTGAGTGTTTTTCCATTAATAAAGTGTTGAATATTAAGTAAGGACATTTTTAACAATTTCTGAAATAGCAGCGTGAGTTGGGGTTTTTTTTCAATAAAGCTACTAATGTTGAAATATTGCTTCTCTCCCTCTGCAGAGTTTTTAAATGCAAAATATTAGATCAGAAGCACAGGTGCATGGATATACTTTGATGTTTAAGCTCAGGGCTGCTTTTGAACAACCGCGATAGTACTCAAAAGAAGGCTATATTGAAGAAAGGCATGCCTAACGCTCTATTTGTATCAGCATTATATACTGTTTGGTTGAGCTTTCAGTAAAGTCCTTTACACAGTTCTAAAATCTAAACACACACACACACACACACACACACACACACACAAAACCCCAACTCCACCCCCGCAGAAGAATCAGGCAGTGTTTCTCCTGTGGAGCTGGGAGAGTTGGTGAACATCACTATAAAGCATCCCTTCTGCTCATTTATTTTTAAATACAAACGACTTTGGAAGCAGCCCAGGACAAAGACTGGAGCACTGAACTCAAATTTCCATTATCTGTCAAGTGGACAATTTTCATACACAATTTATTCCAAATGTTGTCTACCGACTTCGATGGAGAATTTTTGCTGATATCTAAGCAGAGTAAGTCTTTGCGGAAAGAAGTCTCCTTCACAAAGACATGATTTTCCAGCCACAGAATGCTCTAATACAAGTCTGAATGAAACTGGCACGTTTTTATTTCAGTTTTTAAAATACCCCACTTCATTTCAGTGAGCACCTAGGCTGACAGTCTAATGTGTCACATGAATTAGCACTTTTGCCAAAAGCTGGCACGTCAGTTGCCTCAGCTGACATTACATATGGAAGAAACTCAAAGAGGAGCATAAACTCCCAAAACTGACAGGAATCCTTCTTTTAATTTCCAGTCTTTCATGTATGGCAGAAAGTAAGAGAGGAAAAGAATGGATTCAACTCTGATTTGGGATAAAACATTTCTAATTCAATGCCTAGAAGCATAGCTGTATAAATAGCTCCTAAACGGTCAGGCTACTAGAATGAAAGTCACACACTTTTTAAATCTACACATTAAACTATACATAGAAGGCAGCAGAAATTATAAAATGACTACGGTCATTTTACAGATAATTAACAAAAGACGCATACAGCACAATCTAAGGTTTCTATATTGTTTTTACATGTAGCTCACTGTACTACAATCATTTTTAAACCACTATTTTAATGTTTTAGGCATAGCTTCTAAAAAAAATTTTTTTTACCAAATGTGCAGAAAGATATTACAAGAGAAATACTCTTAATGTAACCAGAAACAGAATGACTGGCCAAATTCAGCTGAAAGTAACAGACATCCTTGAACGCAGTGGAAATTGTCTGATCACAGCAGTTCTGATTTTGACCCTTCCCTTTGACTAAAAACATTTCTCTGAATGGAGCCAAGCGTTTATATACGCAGAGAGATGCTATGAGAAGAAATCTAAGAAGAAATGACTGTTGAAAAGGACAGCAGGGAACAAGGTAAGACGCGAATAAGGGAGGGGAGAGAGGAGCTGACACAAGATCAGCTTCGCTGTAACCATGTTGCAAAGTTTATGAATTGCACATACAGACCACATTCAACATGCAACAAAAGACGTAACAATCACCACAGAGCAAAACGTTTGATCACCAAAACATTTTATCCGGGTTACTGGCCCATGCTATTGTCATGGCATTTAGTAAAATAGAAAGTTTTACTAGGTGCAAATAATTAATTGAAATCAATTTTAAACAATTTTTACATTGCTAAACTAATCTTTATGTGGCAGTACAGTGAGATTAGTACAATGATTGCTGGAGAACAGCCGATCTTGAAAAACTCCAGGCACAAGTAAAGCATATTAGTAGTCTATTTCAGGGAACAAAAGGCAACCATCCATGAAACCAGACATACTTTCAGAGGAAAAAACCCATGTTGAAACCATGGCCAAGTTTCAGCATATTGAAGGCATTTATACAGTTTCACAGTCATTAATGGATTTTATTTTCAACACCCTTCTGAGACAGTTCTCCATCTGTAAAATGAGATACTCCTAAAGGCTCAAGCTAGACTAAGTGACTTGCCAGACAGGCACAGAAGAAGTCTACAGTTTAACCAAGAACTGAACTCTGGTCTCTCAAGGCCCGTGCTGCCCACTGGGCCATTTGTCCTAGTCCTCAGTCAAGCTTCACTTTGTCAGACCATACACATCTTGCCTTCCTGCAATATTAGAGATACCTAGGAACTGTTCTTTAAAAACAAACAAAAAAACCTCTAATACATGTCTAGGAGACAATTTCCTTTTTCTTCCATTCAGCTAATATTCATCAGTAAGGACAATATCAAAAAAAAAAAAAAAAGGATACTTTAATACTTCTCTTCAGCATTTCCAAAGCTTGCCATTTTTTAGGCAGCTCTAGACTAACACAAAATTTAAAAAAAATATGTAGAAAACTGACAATACTTTAGCTTTTCCTCAATGTTTGCTTTTTTGCAACCTTTTAACTCCTAAACTTTCTTCTGAAAAATTGAGTCCTAAGCTCATCTACACACTCACCATTTACTCATCTTCAGCAGAAACTGTAATTCCTATCCTCAAAATAGGAAACTTAGACAGGACTCTCCTAGACTGAGATTTGGCTAAAGTAACCACACACTATCTCCAATCTTACAAAGATTAGAAAGATTAGAATATGTTATGCAATTACTTAGGCTGCTTCGTATTTGAACATGCAAAGGACGATTTTAGGCACTTGACCAATATAAAGTATGAATAATTCCACTACGTTAGCGGGTGTTTGCTTTTATTTTAGCTGATAGTAGCCCTGGCACAGAATAGCAGGCCCTACGGAGCAAGCTGCGACCTAGTGTAAACAAGTGAAATACCACTACATTCAATGACTCACTGCCCTATCACTATGCAAGTCATCTATGTTCAATACAAGTACAGCATCTGAAAGTAGATGCATTGTATTTATTTAAAGGCTACTTTGTCTCTTAAGAGATAAATCCCAGGACTGGCATTAAGATAAAACTCAGATCTGAAGTAAACGATGGCAATACAAATGCATTTTCCATAACTGAACTTGCTAACAGTACAAAGGTGAATAAGTTCTACTCCGGCGCTCTGTAGCTAGACATGCTAAATACAACCAAAAAAAAAAAAATTTTCAACCATAAAGCTATTTAGGGTTTTAGTAAAAACCTAAATGGACTGTACGAGCAAAAGAAACGGGAAGAATTAAGCCATAAAACCTGCTTACACCTCTTGTTGTGATGTTCTAGGATTATCTAACATTTGGATAGCTTAAAGCATTAACCTCCAAGCACATGACTTGTCACTGCAGATCGTTATTTCATGTAGGACTTCAGAAGTCAATATTTATTAACCCTACTGAGCACAGCATGACATGGGAAAGTTTCTTTTTGAACTCCTGAAAGGAGGGACGGAACTGTGAGTTTACAGAACTGATATTTGCAAAGGCTGGGAGGTAAATCTGCTTGTTTTGAGGGGCAATTAGTTCTCCAGTTTTGATTATATATTATTTCTACAACTTTATAAAAATAGCATCACACTTGAAAACTAATAGAAAAATGACTTTAGACAGAACCTTTTTCTTCTGTTATGTAAGCACAATATTTTTCTGTTTTAATTTAAAGAGCTAATAGAGTACCTATTTTAACTTATTTAATAGAAAATAGACCATTAATAGTGCCACTTTTCAATATATCCAAAGTGACTGCACTGATTTAACGGACTTGGTATGCTTCCAAGTCATTTAAATGTTTTTTCAAAAACACCTTCATCAATCTTTATTAGAACAGAAGCAAATTCCCATTAGGAACAAGAGGCTAGAGATAAGATTAAACTCTCAAACTTCCCCCAGCATTCACACCTGAAGCCCTAGCAAGCTCACCTAAACGGCTTTGCAATGGGCTCCGTAAGGTCTGCAAAATAGCTTGACAATTTTTATTGAATAATGTGATGTTGAAATGAACAGAATTCACAGGTTATATGGCCAATTACATGAAGTAAATTTGACTTTTAAAGAAACTGCCCGACACTGGTAATATGTTTAGGAAACTTCCCTAGAATCTCTGTTGCCCTCTACTCCTCCTCCACAGCCTCTTGCTCTTCTGGTCAAAGAAATGAGGTCCCTTTCAGAGCCAGTGCACTGCTACAAAGCTCAAAGCTGCCTTTCATTACAAATGTTACATATTTCATTACTATGATTATAGAGAAGCTTAACACAGCTTGCTGCGTTGTAATTGACCACAATGATATACATAAAAGTTAGGAAATTTTAGCCACAGGGCTTTCTATCATTTATTTACTCCTACTCAAAAGTCAACAAAAAGACATCAAACATCTTGCATGACCTACAGAAAAGATCAAACATTTTCTAGTACCCGACACATGCACAGACATAATACAGAACAGAAGCAGCCAGGGAAAACAAGATTCAGCTAAAATAACCACAGCGCTCATAAATCAATTCTAAAACAAGAATCCTTCTGTTATTTGCTAAAGCATATACTGACATTCAAGTGCAGTGCTTCAGAATCACATGTGACAACTTCCATGCAATGGTAGCAGCTAAAGATGTCCCATAACTTACTGTACCTAAAGCCTCACAGACAGTCTCTGTAACTGGGTATTTACTGTACCTAAGAGCTATTGTAACAATATTTTCCTATCGTCCCTCCCCACCCCCGAATCGTTCCAACATGAAAGTCTTATATATCATTACTCTATTTGCTCAGGGTCATATATTCCTAAAGAGCATCAGAAATCCCTAGAAATAGCACATCAGAGAAAGATGGCAAATTCCTTGGGGGATAATAGCTACTTGAAAGGAAGTAGTGGGGCATTCCTGCTGATGGGTACGGGGAAGTGACATTCAGGAAGGTGGAAGGCACAATCAGAGACATTTCAAATCACGTAGAAAGACAGCATAACAATTTAAATAGAACAAGACAGCAGAGCTGTACAAGCTGTTTCAGAGGCATCAGGCAGCACAACCACAGAGGCATGGTTGTACACATTAAGTTTCTGACTCCCTGAGCTGAGGAGAGCAAAGGATTGTCTACACTCTCTTGAAAGCTGGTGGTGAAAGAACACGTTCAGAACTAGGTATCACTGTCCAACACTCCTCAGAGATCATTGTTTCATCTTTCCTTTGTATCAAGAATGTAGCAATATAAAGCTGTGTCTGTTTAACCTAGATATACGCCCAAACTTGGTTAGGGTTTCTAACTACCTACAAGTGCTACCATCTAGACGCAACGACAACAGAATTCTTGAGAGAGGGAAATAAATCCATGAGAGAGAAATTTCTTCATGACCAGAGAAGGAAGTCAAGAAGCCTAAGAGACCAGCATACCTAAGCTAACCATTCAGGGCACTCTGCAAGCGAAGAGGTCAACGGAGAATCGTACCAGCATTAGTATTTCAGGCACAGGTGTGTTCTGTTCTGCTGGGGTGTTTCATCCAGTACAGCGAGTGTCTTATGTTAACATAGCTCATTCCCCTGCCTTCATAAGGCTAAGACACAGCAATAGAGTACATTTCCACTGTACCATAACTGCATCCACACTAGAAACAGAGGTTGCATTATTGTAATGATAGTAGTACAGATAAAGCACAAAGGAGCTGCACAAGCCTAAAGATAACCTGAAGTACAAGAGCTGGGTTTGAGTTAAGGACACTCAGGTAGACTTTTTGAGTGAAAGGAGGGTAAAACCACCTACAAAATAAAAGTCTGTGTAAAGCTTTTCACTTGAAACATCTGTCAAATATATTTAAAGAAATAAAAGAATCTCTTCAGAGTGCAATCACTTTCCCAAGAAGATGGTTATTTGACTTCAGAATACAGAAATTACATCATGTGGTAAAATCTGACCTGTAATTTCATCATAAGGCTTTTCAGTATCTGTTTTTCAATGCACTGCAGCTACTGCAGTGGCATTCCCCCAACTACAGAGAAATAATTAGCTCTCACAAAATATTTAAATATATATATAGTTTTAAAATATATATATATTTATATTATTTTTATTTATATATTTATTTATATATTATAAATATATAAATATATTAATATAGAAATATAAATATTTATTATATATTTATAATAATTCATATTATATATATATATTTATGACTGGCTGGTACCTTTGCTGGTCACATAAAACAGTTTTGATACACTACATACATACATACATACATACAAACATACATATATACATATACATATACATATACATATACACATATACACATACATACATACATACATACATACATACATATGCAGTGTATGTATACATAATTTTCCCCAGGTACTGTAACTTAATGTGCAAAGTCTTACAGAATAATTTATTTGTTAAAATAATACTTCCTGTTTCCTGTAAAGTATATGATATTTTTCTTTTCTTTTGGTCAAAAACACTTTTTTTCTCATGCACTTTTTCCCCCTCATGCACTCTCCTCCTCCCAAGCATATTTTACAAAACTTGGACAGTATATATAATAGGAAGTACCCACACAACATTACTCCAGCAATAAAGGAAATAACTGTGCTGATGTTTAGAGCTTGAAATTCAGAGAGATTAACAGCTGGAAGATCTAAGACTGAGATGGCATAAATTCAAATCCTTCCTGAATGAGGCAGAATAATCTCCAAAGGCAGGCTATCAAATAAGTGCTAGAAAACCGTGATATTTAGATGAGGTAAACTACCTTTCATTTTCTTACCTGTTAATCCTATCCCAAGCTCTCATTTTTAGCAAAGAAAGACTTTGGAACCTGTTTATTAACCAACTGCATCTTAAACAATAGTTAGGAATCCTGATGACACCATGGTTTGAGTACAGCTATTAACTGTCTTGGAGGGAAGACCTCTCTGCACAAATTTAAACTATTAGAAAATAAGCTTTAAATGAAACCTCAGCACACCCTGGGCAGACAATTTAGCATTAGTTTCAGATCCTACAAGAAGTTAATATCTTCAGTGTTTCAAATGCTACTCTATAATATCTTCCAGGAGCTTTGAGGAGATGTCCTAGTTGGCTTGCAACCATTAATTAGCCAATTAGAAGAAGGCAGCAGGGAAGTAAACCAACTTTGGTTCAGTTCTAGTTCAGGTTAAGTTGCAACTAAAGCTGTAACTGGCTTTGTTCCAGCTAGAGATCAACAAAACTTCACATAACCTTAGGTTAAAAAAAATTTTTTTAATTAAATTAAAACAACCAAAAAAATTAAAACAACTACTGTTTATGAGTTATAGTTCAGGTGAGCTCCTGGGAAGAAAGAAAAGAGGTCTTTCTTATCTGAAAGGCAACCCCATGAAGTATTCTCTCCTTGGGTATTCACGATAGAAATGAACCCTCCATTAGGAAGGAAAAAGCTTTTTTCAATATGCTGCAAGCGAGCAACTACTGTGAAACTCACCGAAACTTTTCGGTAACTTGATGCTTGACACCAACGACAGCTATGAATCAGAGTTCAACAGCAGATGGAAAAAAGCTGTGATTGGTAAGTTCTTACTGTTCTATTTTTCCAATTTAGACATAAATTAGAAATCTTTTTTCACTACTAAAGTGGCTGAAACGACAGAATATGCAATTAAGATAGGCCTGGAAATCTACCCGGAAGCATCTTCGATCTCAATATCTGGCTGTAAATTACTAACCACTTTCCACCAAATTTCCAGAAAAAGAACAATATCTTTTTTTAGTAAACACCTCTAGAAACCATCAAGACCTGCCTGAAAATTCTCAAGCATCCAAGGCCACTCCTCTTTCTGTGGAAAATTGGTCTTTTAATGCTACACAGTCCCTTTTTATATTTGCATTTACCTGGACTGCGCTCTTCATGAAATTTCAGCTGATAATCAACCTGTCCCAGCACTGCTGAACATTGCAGAGGCCTTTAAACATACAGTGCAGTGACTGACTTAATTTTTATTTTACGTCTTTCAAGTCTTGCCTTCTCACCGAAGGCCAAGAACAAATTTCAGAGGGCTGAACAGATTAGATGGCCAGGCAGCTATGAGGTAGTGCTAAGTAGCCACAACTTTATGAACTAACAGATAAGAAACAAAGAACATTACTTCAGAAAGGCAGAACTTAAAGCTGATGAAATAACGTTATAACAGAGACCAAAATAGCTTTCCTTAAACAAACAAAAAAAAAAAAGCAACAAGAAGAATAGGGGACTTTGGGCAAAGAGACAATCATGGGAACATACTGAGCACAAAATTCTACATATGGCTCAGAAGAAGTGACATGAAGCTATCTGCAAGCAAAGCTAGAGGAAATAAATTAATATTTCAAAAGCAAAGCTACGCCGCATTACTTTGAAATTGGTAGTCTTTTGCAACAGAGCCATATTCTTTCAATCTCATTCTCAAGTGTTAGAATGTTTCCAGTTACTTCAATTCTCCTGCTCTGTTAAAAGATTTTTTTCTTAAACAAAAAGACTGAACTTCTTAGAAGTAATTAATGAGTTTAGAATTGTTTCTAAGACAAGATACCAATAATGTTATAATTTAACAGGTTTTAATGTTCTTTCAGGGAATGGAAGCTCATCATTTTTTAAAATAAGATGTCTTAGTTTAGACATCCCGGTAATTGATCACTTTTAGTAACCTTAGCCCACTTTTAGTAAATGTATCTCCTTTCTCATTCAGATTTACTGCAGATATCCCTCTGGTTTTAGGGATGAAACTGGAAATAAAAGCAAAAAGGACTGGTCACCTTTTAAAATTATCAAATTTTGACAACAGATAAGGGAAGAGATGGTTAAAACATCACAAAAATACTTATTTTCCAGTTAAAAAAATATTCTATTTCCAGCAAGCTCTAAGATGCAAGCAAGAATACACAGACTTCACAAATTACAAATAAACACTCTTTTGCTGAGTTACAAAGATGGAAGAAAAAAGTACGCTCTACACAAATATTCTCTATGTCCTTTCACATACGTATCACTAACCCTAGCTGCTTTCCAACAAACATGAACGTTACAATAAACAAATAGTGAATGATATACAAACCACAATAGTAAAACAGAACTGGCATCAAGTATTTAAACAAGAGTATCCTTCCTGGAAATAGCTCTCCTACTTACAGCCTGCCAAAAATTGCATTGATTCAGAGGCTTTGTTCAAGTTACATTAAAAGTTAAGTTTTAAAGAAATTCAAAAGAAGGAAGAAAACAGAATGAAGAAAATAAGCCACAAATGATTTGCAAGAGTGTCTTTGCTTTCTATATTTATTTAGTTTTGAATGAATGACTTCATTCTGCCTTCACAGTATGTAATACAAAACTGCAAGCAGTATTTTCAACAATTGGCTGTCATGTGCATACGCGTTCATTGATCTTAGCTCTTTTTCACACTGTATTTACACAGAATGACACCATATCTGCATCAACAATTAAGACCTCTGATTTGACTGTCAGTGGTCCCTTTCCACTTTGGAGCTTTTTTAGGTAATACAGACCGTGGAAAACAATTGAAATAAGAAATTTAGTGCCACCTTCTTTACCGTGCAAGGCAAGCACAACGTGGAAGAAAAGGATAGTGACTACTACCCCTTACGCTCCTTACAGACTTTCTATACGCTAATTACAATTTACAGCTGTTGCCCACCAAATCTCTGACCTTACTTACAGGGCCACAAGGTTTCCAATGCTGCAAATGGAAGCAACGCCAAGAACACCTAAGCAGTGTAATTCATCACTGTGTCAGAAAACACTGAAGTCTGAACACATTACGGCCTCACTCCAGTTTATTAGGATGTCTGTAATAGGCTGGGAACTAGATGCACCTCCAGGCTCAGTCCCATATCTAAATAGCAAGATCATTATTCTTCTAACGTAAAAGGTGTTTTTCCAAAAGCTTTTTGCAAATAGCAGAAAAAGCGTGTCAGCTTTAAGCATACCAAATTATTGAAAATAGATCTGCTCAATCATTCAGTCCCTGGGGAAGCCTTCCCCCCCCCCCCAATTAAAAAAAAAAACACCAAAGCAATTAGTTCCTTGAACAAATAACCAAAGATGGCCAGAAATACCTCAAAAATTTGTCAGAAAGTGTAGCCCAAACACTATCTTGTGAGCCTTTCTAAAAGGCTGCTTAGAGGGACCCAATATTTTTATTTCCAGAAGGAAACATCATTGGAACATGCTCTCTTTGGTACTGATATTTCTTTAGAGAGTACTTGAATAAGATCCTCAGAGACAATTTCATAGTTGTTTTTTTTTTAAATATAGGTTTTGTTTTGCTCTGACAAGGTTTCACCCTCTTCTTAGTTATCAGATTAGAAAGATGACTGAAGCTAATTCAGTTAACAAAATGGCTATCCTAAAGACTGCAATTATCAGTGATTCGCTGGGACTTCCTCTGCAACTTCAGCCGTAACAAACGCAGAGCAACTCTGAGACTCCTCTGATGTCAGCCACAAAGCACTTCATGAAAAAGAAGGGGGGGGGGGAAGGAGGGGAGGAATCAAAACAAGAAACTGCTACAGCGCATGCTACCCATGTCTACACCCAAAAAGGAAAACTGAGTAAAGTAGAATTTAGCAAAAATTAGTAACTTTAGATATGCTGCCAGGCATCCTATATTCTGCACAACGGACATACCAGGACATAATATATTGAGTACAGAGATTATAAAAAAGGAAATGGCAAGAATAACCATTATTATTGTTCCTGAAAAGTCTGAAGACAGAGTAGAGTCCATCAGCCAGATGTGTCAGACTGCAAATAAGATACACCCTCGACAAAATTCTCTAAGAATAAACATATTTATCAGTGAATGCTGCATTATCTGACATTTTTCTTCAGCAATTGTTTACTGCAGTGTTTTAAGTTGGATCACATGTAGAGTTCTCACATATTAGATAGGAGTTTGACATGAAGGCTTGAAAGACGCTGACTAAACCTTTTTTGAATCTTATCCTCGTTTCTTAGAATTTCAGACACCCTTGCAAGCTTTCCAGTACTTCCTGGATTCAGTGAGTTTCAAAAAACCCTGACATTTAGCCTGCCCTGTATTGCACTGATTTGGTTGTTCCTCTTTCAGTCCATGATGAAAAAGGAAGTACAGGGACATACACATGTGCATTTAGATTTCGTTCTTTTAAAAACCTGATTATAATTAAAGAAAAAAAAATGTTAACAAAAGTATTCAAATTTATGTAATTTGTCCATAACAGCTTAATTTAGATTTTGTATAGGTCAGCAGTCATGGCTCCTGGAACTAGATTCAGGAAAACTGAAGAGATCATTTTTGTTCAAATACATTTTTAACTAAATTTTAATATTTCACATTCATTTAATAGTCTGAGTAGCTAAGGCCACACAGCATAATGCCCACTTGCTCTTGTACAAATCCAAATCACTAGGAAAAAGCTAATGCCTGTCTTTCACAAAACACTTCCATTTTTTTCTGAAAGTATCTGGGGATGAAGGATCCACTATATCCCTTGCTGACTGGTTTCATTAGTTTATCGCTTTTAAGTGAAAAGAAACACGTGCTTTGCTTTTCATTTTACATTGTCTGACTAGTTCTTGTTTTACCTCTCTCTGAGAGACTGAAAGCCCCCTTTTTAATGGTACTTTACATACTCAAATTAAATCGTCTCACATGGTTCCCGTTAAATAAATCAGACGAGTGTAGTCAGAGTATCTCACCGTAAAGAATTTTCTCCAAAATCTAAACACTTTTAGGAGCTCCACTGTGAGCTCTGCTCGCGATCTGCCGGGTGACCCTGCGCACAGAACTTCACCTCTCCGTGTGCTCATGTCACCTCCTACAACTTGTCTGGCAGTATATAAACCGTGAGAGGCACAGGTTCTCTCTCAACACATTACGCAATTAGCCCCACTCTCTTTCCCATACAGGAGTTTGGGGGTTCTAGGTACAGCACTACGTCAGTTTTACTTGAACTGCCCAAATTGACTAAAAAGAGCACTCGCTCGTTATTTTAACTTATTGGTGAACCTTCATATACTTCACTGTTGCTGCTGTGGTGCACATATCACCTCCCCAAAGCAGTGATCTTTTCCACTTGATTTATAGAAAAGTCTCTACACAGGGTTTACAGCACGAGGCCTTGCAATTCTAATTCCATACAGGAGAGGGCAGAGAGACATCTCACACCAAGACAAGTCTGTCAGGCCTGCAGCATAGTTTTGGTCTCCTATTTTCCAGCCAGTTTTTAAATGCTGACTATCCATAATCTTCCTACATGCAGCCTACTGAAAAAGGAGGAATAGCCATTCACACCTGCTGGAAATGACATGAAAAATCTATCATCTGTAAAAATCACAGAGGCAGGCAAGATAGTGCTGCATTCCTAAAGGAGCGTTTTAAGTTTTGGATACCCTTGTTCCTCCGTCTCTGGTTGGCCTACAATCTCCCTAAGCACTATCCCACACAACCTGCAGAAATCTCAGCTGTGGAGAGCCCTGTAATCATCCACTATGGATCAAAACGTGGTTCTAACAAAGCTTGTTTCAAAACTCCCTTTCCAGCTGTACATGAAAAGGCTTGGTCATAAAAGGTGACCTGAATCACACCTTTAAAATTGTAGCTAAAAGTGCAAAAACATTTCCCCAAATCTGCCTATCCAGAGATACAGCAGTAGTCCCTTTACTCCAGAGACTTCAAAGACAAAACTGGTAAAAATATTACCTTTGAACCAGGGGGAGAAGGGGGTGCTCTTTTTACCTTTTATTGCAGTGTTCTTCCCGGCTTGTAATCAAGATGAAAATGATTCATGCAAAAGTATGACCTTGCTAATCGTCAAGGAAACCCCCCTTTAAATAAGGCTCTCCAGGGAATCCTATAGATCTCCATGATGTCTGTGTAATATTGCAGAGTGAGAGTTTTGGACCGTTTCCATTTCTGATTCTCTGACCTTATTCAATATGCTGCTTGTGGCTCAGTCAAATATGATGCATTTTAACTTTTCCCAGGAGTCTACAAAGTTTCTCTTTTGGATTGTCTCAGATTTCATTCTCTGCAGAGCAGCTGCCTTTAAAAGTACTTTCTATGTAAGCACTTTTTCCCCCCTCATCTACAAAAAAAGTTCCTTTTCTAAGAATTTAACACATGCAGCGTGCATGCTAATAAAGACACTAAGCATTGAAGGTAAAGACGCAGTAGGATCTAATAGAGGTAACTAAAGGACAAAAGATTAGCATTCTCATGATCTCATTCAAACTGGAGATGGGATTCAGCCATGGAGATGTGACTACTTCTTAGTAATTTGGTAATTTTTCTTAGAATATCTAAGAAAGACATCATACAACTTTGGAATTGACTCTTCCAAATGCAAATAACACTATTTAACAGCATTTTCCATATACCTTAGGAAATTCCGGAAAAGCATGCAATTCCCTTCTCACTGAAAATTTCTTTAAATTCACTGGTTAGCACACTTTTTTGGCAAACCTAACAAAGAATAGGCTAATTTTGAACCCGGAGCTGCAATTTGTTCTCATTTTCATCTGGGATCATTTTCAAAGAAAATTAGTTGTTTGTAACACCACGAGTAGTCCCAGCAGTAAACCCTAGGCAATTCAGAACAGTTTAATGAAGGTTTCTTCCACTTTCCGGCAAGGCTGAACGCTCTCTACCTAACCTGGCCATCGGGAGAGCTGTTGCTCTCTCGGTTCCTCCTGGGTCAGTGAGGGTCACACACGCATGCAAGTAACATACATCGGACAGGCATTCCCTCAAAAGACCCGAGGAGCAGACTGAAGGCACACCCTCTCAGGCGCACGGGGGTCTTCTGGCGCTCCTCTCTCCCTGCACCCTTCACTACTTTACTAATTACAGCCTTGTAATTAAGGAAAGCATTGACAGCTTTTCTAGCTGCTGCCATAAATTTACCCCAAAGTAACGGAACCTTTTACCTTGTTTTGCTCTCCCCTCCTTGAACAATAAGGAAAGGAAAAAATTGTACCTCTCGGACTCGAGCTTCAGGTTTGACCGGTTTACTTGAAATCATTTTGTAATTATTGAAATGAGGTACAGCTCTTCTCCCCCCTTCAAATTTTGTTACAAAAATGCATGGTGAAAAAAAAAAAAACAAGAAATATCAAACATACTAATATTAAAAATAACAAAGATTAGATCTCCTACTGCATAGGCATGTTGCACAGATCTCAAAAGCTATAACAGACATTTTGGGAAGAAAAAGCAATAATGGAACAAACATTAAGACATACTAAAGCTGTCTCTGTTAGC
This sequence comes from Struthio camelus, assembly GCF_040807025.1. Classification (NCBI taxonomy): domain Eukaryota; kingdom Metazoa; phylum Chordata; class Aves; order Struthioniformes; family Struthionidae; genus Struthio; species Struthio camelus. The sequence continues at coordinate 109,155,720 of NC_090944.1, forward strand.
ACTACTTTGAGACCTGATATTTTAGCAGCACAACCAATGTTTCGCAAGGATTTTTCAGGTACACAGTTAACTATTACACTCCCATAAATCATTATTTTATTCAGGACTATTTTCATAACCCTATGGCTTTGCTTTCATAACCATGAACCAAGAGGCACTGTTTAAAAATGAACAATATCTGTTAAATGCTGGAAACTAGTTCATTCAGAGTGTTCTAGAAGCAGCAGCTCATTCTGGGAACTGCAGTACAATTAACTTATGCCAGAGCAACAGCTACTTCACATACCTCCTACTCCAGCTCTTGAATTTCTATTTTATCACAGCTTTTGCTAGGAATTCAAGCAGTTATTTTAAGAGATATTTTTATATCTAAAGATTTCAGTAGCTTACGATAATAGCTATTACTTGTGTTTCTATAAAATGACTGAATATATCAGGCTTCCTACGAAAGCTGTTATTCACAGCTATATCCGGACCATGTCAGTATTTTGTAGCATTTTATAAGGTGTGTATACATGTCATTAAAAAAAATGGTAATACAATACATAAAAGCATGGCTTCCTTCCCATATGGCTAAGCAAGAAAATCACATGTCTAACCAAACTGTATGTTTTGCCCTCAAGTACTTATCTTCCTTTTACCTCCCCTTACTTCATAAGCAGAAGTAGTGTTCTCGTTGCAAAAATTTCAATGAAGCATCAAATTAAACCACAGTAAAGAGCTTTTGTGACGGACCACACATTAAAATACTGCCGGTTTACGGCAGTTATCCCCTCCACCCCAAATTTAGATGATCAAGAACCATCATCAACGAAGAGAAACCGAAAGCTACTGAAGCAGTCCCAGTACGGACAGAAGGCCCTTCCACAGAGCCCTGAGAGACTATCCGAGGTGAAACTGAAAGAAGCGCTTAGAGAATATGGCAGCCTCGGGGGGGTCCTACTTGGCTGTAGTCTGGAAGGGAAGACTGAATCAAACTTTAGAAATAAAATGAATAAACCCCAAAGATACTAAAGGTTTTAAGTCCTATTTAATTGCCAAAAGTCCTCTCCATATTAGACTGATGTCAGTGACTCTGATCCATTTGCACAGATGGCTTAAGCAGACCAACATTCAAAGGGTATCTCAACAACACGTGCACTTGGTCATCCAAAGGTAGTAAATAATCCATCAGACCTCAAGGCCCCACATTTACCATAAAGAGGAATGCAAAAACATGCCCTTACTGGTGCAATATTTGGTCTTACTCTCCCAAATCTCTTCCCTCTCATGACCACCTCTATTTCAGTTTAGAGTGCTACAAAAAAGATGCAGCTGGTAAAAATAGAATAAGACTGTAATACTCCAGAAAAGGACAGTAGGGCCCTTTGGGAAATCAGACACTCATAACAGCAAAATCATCCAGTTATCTATCTCATAGTTCCTTCCCTTGAAAATATCTGTTACAGTAGTAATGGTTATGAGCACGTTCATGCTTTCTTTCTCTCTTATATTCCATTATTCGTCACGTATTGATTTTTACTAAGTGTCACTAAAAGGATAACACAAAAATAAAGATGCCACGTAACAATACTCAGGGATACTTTTATCCCCAAAATGTAGTACAAACCACACGTAACCATCTCTGGAAAGTAGCAACAGAAGAATACAAAGTAGGTTTCAAAAGAGGGGGAAAAGGTGGCAACTTCGACAAGGCTGTTGAATGAAGCCCTATTTTAAACTTTACCACAGACTCTTTACTATCAATCCAATGAGGCTAGGTTTAAGTTTGCCGGGACTGGGGGGGGGGGGGGGGGGGGGGGGGGGTGGAGGGAGGAACAACCTTCCTTTTAAATTGTACTAATTTTATCGGACTCAAAATTAAGGTCTCAGTAGACCTATTTTTGAGTGTAGCATTCCAAATCTATGACTTAATCTTCTTACTCATTCTATAGCAGTATGTATCATACAAATGCTAGTAATACCTTGAAACTGTAAAATTGAAACAACATACTAAGGCAAGTTTTGCACAGTAGATTAAATGTTGGGATGCATACTTACAACTTGAAAAAAGATGCTGAGCAGAGATATAAACTGTGGTTTCCACATACTGTATGGAGAAATCCACTTGATATATCAGCTACACACAAATCCCTATCTGAAAAACTAATCCAGTTTTAGCTTCTGGAAATTAATCCAGATTTATCTCATATTTCATACTCTAAAAATAGTGTATACAAACATCAATTTTTTAACTTCTCAAAGTTAGACAAATACAAATACTCCCACAGAGTAATTTTCAAGAATCACTTCCAATATGAAAAAAAACTACCACTTTATGTGGAGGAGGAAGCTAAGGATCCAAAAAGGGAAAAGCAATCATTCCAAACGTGCATGACACTTATTTCTTCTTCCTTTTTATTTCTGATTTCCTTCTTTTTTCTCTTCTTGTAAATCCTTACACATAAGGGTAAAACATTAATCCTTACCTTTTATATACACAAGAAAGTTTTGCTCACTGAGCCACATAAACTGTAGCAAAGTGTTACCAAGTCTGTATTACCTTGGACCCTGGTTATTCCTCAAGATACTCAGAGACCACTGGAAGCATGCAGCACCTGATGCTCCTACTGAATAAATGGGAATTAAATGTGTAGGAAGTTCTTCCCATCTGATGTTTCACTTCAGAGCCAGCATGCAGGAAGGGAAGGACCTATTCTCATGCAGTAATACAACTGCAAATTCAGGTAGGACAGAGGATGAGCTCATGAAAATAACTAACACAGATGGTAAATAACACTAATCGAACCTCGAAGAGTGGACAAGTATGGAGTACCATGCACAAGCCATGCTCCTATTCTCAACATAAAATATTCTAGAAATGAGAGGGCTACAGAGATATTTTCTTATTTTCTTCTTTGCAATATTAATAATGGTACATTTTTGCTGTTTTGCAGTAGTGTAATTTCTATGTAACCTACCTGATATTTATATGCTGTTATGATCTCTATAACTGTAAAAATCACTCTACATTTTGGACTGTAAGTAAATGGCAACATTGCCTGTACTAAACCTCTCCAGCTACCCGCACTTTTATAGTTCAGTCCTTACGTTTATCTACTAAAAACACATTAAAAAACTTATGAGCCAAATTTGCCTGACCCTCTTTTGGCCGAACTAGGACTAATAAATCAGAATTGCAGCCTCTGTACCTAACGGATTCCTTTGTTTCTAAAGTTTCATAGAAGCAAAGACTTTTGCTCGATTGTAGTAAAAGCCAGAACAGTCAAGATTTTTTTCAGATGTTAGTATTGAAGAGACATAGGCCTAAGGCACCTGAAAAAGAAATAATATAAAAGAAATAGTATGAAGAAACGCTTGCCTTCCCTTGGCAGAAACCTGTTGAGGATTCTCTTGTTACATTAAAAAACAAAAAACAAAAAAAGAACCATAATCTCTGCAAACATTTGTAGGAACTACATAATTTGATCCCTTCTACACAAAATTGGTTACATTTCCTGGCCCACCAAAATAAAGCCTGCTATACACAGAGTCTTTGATTTATACACCTGGAGCTGCGAATACTCCCTTTACAAGAAGCTTGGTTTCCTCTAGGTTTGCTGCTTTTTCTTGATGAATTGCCAAGGAATTATCCTGTACCTATTGCTTTGGAGGACATCTGAACATCTGTTACTGTTCCAGCTCTAAAATCACACACAAACCCATATCTAGTTGCCTGGTAAATAAAAAGTTTTATAATTGCTCATTTATGCAGGGCACATATTAGGAATAAAAAAAAAAAAAAGGAAATCTTTCAAATTTTAAGCTGCTGATTGGAAAAGGAAAAAAAAAACTTCTGAAACTATTCTGAGGAATAAAAATACTCTGAAAGTGATACACATTAAAGACAAACAACACTAACTTGGGGACACGCTGATCTCACAGGGTTTCCACATCATATCTGAATATGGGTGTTTTAACAATGTTCCGGTCTCTTCTTCATTAAGGAAGTAGGCTTAGGGAGCTTTTTTCTGCCTTAGATCCATTTTGGGGAGCAAAGAGGTAAGTTATACACTCAACCATGAATGAAGATTAAAAGAGGGGAGAAGAAGTTTTAGGAAAGGATTATTCACTGATATTCTGGTTATGGCTCTTCATACAAGGAAACGAAAATAATAGTACTTTAATTTTCAAAATTATACAGGGATCGAGACCAAAGCTTCTAGAAACTGCTGGAGGAATCCAAAGAAATGTGAGAATATGTTATACATTAACTATCTTTCAAACAAACATATTTGGTCTGCAAAAATTATTAAAATCCTTACAAAAAAGATTGTATAACTGTATTTTCCTCTAAGTCAAGCATAAATGCTAAATTAAAACCATTAAAATATGCCTCAACTGGATTTTAATCTGAATATCATTGCAAAATTAAGCACTGAATCGGCTCCTGCTGCTTTCACACCAACAGACTAGTTCTCTGTTTGAACATTACATTCTCAGTTCAAGATTTTTTTTTTTTTTTAAACTGTAAGGCACAGGAGGTAGACTTCTGAAAGGTACTGAAAACAACTGTAGTTATCTAGGCAACCAAGCACGTTAAAAATCTGACGTGCTCCTTTATCACAGCCTCACTGACTAAACACTCTCAATGCTATTTTAAAAGTAAACATATGACTGAACTTTGTGATGATATTTTTGCCCTTAGTACATAACAGTAAATTAGGTTTCTTTACTACCAATATGATATAGTCATCTTAAAAAATCCCAAATACTTTAAAGGAGTGTAGGTTGCTTACAGTAAAAAGAGAAGCATAGTAGGTAGAGGTAAGACAGACACAGAGTTCAAGAGAATAGGAAAAAACCTCCATCCCACCACCATTTCTCTCCCTAAAACATTGATCTTCATAAGAGATTTGACACTAGATGAAGAGTCAGTGAAGCAGAACAATTGAGGAAGATGACAAAAGCTGCAAACAGACATCATACCACCCATTGTAAAAGCAGCAAAGAGCAAAACTTCATTATCAACAGCATCATAAGACAACATCTAACATGTTACTCATGTAACCGCTCAACTACCAATATGCTTTGACAACCAGGAAATAAAAAAATACTATCATTCACAGACATCTATCTACCAGCTGATGTAGCTCAATTTGGACAGATCTTGATTTGGGCAATTGTGACTTTTCAAAATATACCTACAGGATTCAAGTGCTCAACTACTTCCTGCACTGTGCCTCTAAATCCTCAACACGCCTCGGTGGGGCAGGGGGAAATCAAACCAAAAATAGCATTGAGTACCTGAACCAGGAATACTGACCTCAAACGTAAGCTGGATCAGATGCTTGCAGTACATAAAGTCCAACTCATCTGCCAACAGTAAAGTACCTCAGGCGACTCTACTTAGATTGAAGTGTCAAAAGATGATGCTGACTCTCAACAAGAACAATGACTTACTATTTCTGCCTCAGTAACACTGAAGGATGTCCATCAGGACTTTTATCTTGTACTGGCTAAGCGGGGCAAAATACTAACCTCCTACTCCATGGAGCTTGCAAATTAAAGGACTAACAGTATTTGCCTTGGCATTTCAAGCAAACGTTGTCAATCCTCCTCTTGGACAACATTCACTAGTTCCTACTGTTTTGTCTCCCCAGGTTTTTAGTATAAAGATCTATTATTTCACACTAATGAAGTAGTGGTGGAATTTGAGTTTAGACACCGTATGAGAAGAGAAATAAGAAATCTGGGAGAGAGCATTTTCCTGATAGAAGAAAATCTGTAGAACATGCACTTTATCTTTAAAATAATCAATAAAATGATGATACTCTTAACTAGGAAACTGAAATGCACCTGAACTGGCATGCAAGGAGAAAAAAAAACAAAACTGTTCTCCTTTGAAGAGCAGAACGTGCACCATGTTAAACTTCAAATCAATTTTACTACTTACATGCTTAAGGTAAATCTGTTTTATCCATTTGCACTGCTTCATGATAGGGCAAACTAGCCCAAGTCCGCAAAAACTGTAAAACTAAAATGCTTTGTTTTTTCAGCTGAAAGCTTAGAACATTATATACAGTAACACTTTTCAACTCTCTGTGTCAAAGATTCCTGAGCTGAATGGCATGAGGTACCAGCACAGATGACAGCAGAAACACTGAGACTGGCCATATGCACGAGAGGGTACATAAAGGAAGCATTTCTGTATAACTTAATAGAGCCTGCGTGCCATCCGTGATGTGTGTATATATATATATGTATATACAGCCAGCACTTTGGGAATCTCTCCTCTCTGCTCTCTCCCATTCGGACCAATTTTTTTTCTGATGGTAGGTATTCGCTAAAGGTTCTCCGTGCCAGAACACAGCTACATTTCGTCTGATTCATCTCCCTTACACCGGGAGCAGTGAGAAATAATTCCAGGCAAACTGGAAAGAGTACATCTTTAAACCAGTGTAAACTGAGTTGAAATTGTCATGAATACCATCAAAAAAGCATGTGAACGTACGAACAAACATATATCCAGGATTTAGTACTGTCACCAGGACTCAACACAATGACCATTATACATAAGCAGGCTGTCCTTTCTTACCAAACTCTACAACCTCCAGAGGCGCTTGAACTTGTAGCAGAATTAAAAAGTATTTATTCTATTTTTAGCTCTTAAGTTAACAGCATTTTTGAATCTATAGAGACAATTTCTTAAAGATTCTTGCTCGGAAAGGGAAAAGAACAAACCCACTATCCAAACTATGCATATACCTCAGAAAATACAGCCTACACTTACTTAATCTTATGATTAAATATTAACAGCCATGCTACGGCATGGGCCATTTGATAAGCCTTGCTATAGTACTTATCAAAAAAGCATGCCATAGTCATATGATTTGCTGTATGTTCAAACATCAAACTTCTTATTGCTGTAAGCGTTTTAACCCTAAAATCTGGATTAAAACTACTCTTTCATCATAGAGTTTGTTAGAAAAAAAAATTTTAGTATGAATCTATGGAAGACCAGTTCTGAGTACAGATCAAAAACTTGTTTGCATGTCATCAACAGAAGAGTAAATGCTAAAGATGAAATGAAATCTTTCATGGTTCTATGTATTTTTTTTTTTAATATATATCCCAGTCTATCGTGGTGATTCAGGACAAAGACAATTTGAATAGACAGGACAAGACAGAATTAGACACTTTCAAGCTAATGATTTGAAATTCGTTTACATTTTAGGAGCTTTTAAGCAACATAGCTTTTCTTCTTTTGAAGTTCAATAGTGCTTTAGAATCTTTATTTATACATGTAAGATGGCTAAATTATGCTGAATTAATACACCATAATGTTGATAAATCCTCCTGTGCCATGTTCCAGGCCAATAACTAACCGAAAGGGCTAAGACAAAGTCTTAGGAAAAGAGAAAAAGAAAGAAGTCCTCTATGAGTTTGTTCCTTCGCAACAATTGATCCAAGCTTATCACAGCAAGAGATCAAAGCATGATAGGATTGTCTAACAAACGATACAATGCTCCTAGGCCTGACACAATTTAAGAGCCATGTTTTCATTTGCCAGACAATGTTTACGCAACAATGGCTTTGTAATATGTCCTTCATCCTTTCAGCCATGGGGATCTTGGAATGACTTAGGATTGTCACAGCTTCACTGGATGACAAAGGGTTAAGAAAGGTTCTGAAAGCAGTTAGCTGATTTCATGATGTTCTCCAGCAGTCTGAACAAACAGGAAGCCCGGAAATGAGTGATAATTGTTAAATAAGAGCTCTTAAAACACCTGCTTAGCTCTAACTGCTAACTATTAAACCATTAAAACAAGTTAAAAACAAAATCCCCCAGAGAGATTTCCACCTGCTTTTCCCATCTATTTTCTTAATTTATACAATGAGATATTCAGAAACACCCAATGGATTTAGAAGCAAGACTCTCTCTGAAAAGAAGCTGAGCTTAAAAGACTGGGAGGATGTTTGAATGCACCAGAGCAACTTGAGCATTCACATCCCCATTACCTTTCAGAGAAACGGATGATTGTTAAGTCAGCTAGGTGTTTCTGAATTTACACCCACGGATTTTCCAAGCATAAGTACTTCTCTTAAAGATAGAATTTGTGCAACAATTCATTCTAAACAAGCAGCAAGCTGTTTTCAAGAAGAGCGCAAACAGCAGCAATAGGCAATTTTATAAGCAGAGGAAGAGAGAAGCAGAGGGATTTCAGGTCCCTACAAAGGCGTGAACTTCCCTGCTTCCCTGCCACTGAAGTTAATGGAAAGGCTTTCTGCATTGTTAAGATCTGGAATATGGACAAAACCATTTTACTGTTGTGTGCTTTTTCTTTTTTTAAACCATGTAAGATTAAATAAAAAAAGAAAGTGAGCCATTGATACAATATGACTTCTTTCGGTAAACAGCTACAAGCATCAAGCAAAAAAAATATAGCTGTTTAAACTGCTACCATCTTTGTTACCTCTATTCTAACTCCCTTTTTTATAGTGCAGTGATTTTTCTGGAGAGGGGTTATTAATGGCCACTGATGGTTATCTTGTATTTCATGCAACCACTTTCCATTACATCAAAATGAATGCTCTTGAAAGAGAAACAAAATTCTTTATGATTTACATTTCTCTATACAGCTTGTTTCTTTAAGCATGCTTAAAAAACTTCAGTTCTGAGGACTGAAAAGAAACTTCTCTCCCCAAAAATATCTGAAATCATATTAAAAAATAGGAAGCTGGGGGAAAAAAAGGCAATTCATCCCTTTTAGTATTTGCAATTCTCTTATCAAAATGATCAAATTTGTGATGAATAGCCCTCGAACACACACAAGGTGGTTTTCTCCAAACAGAAGTCAGATTTTTTGCAGCTCTATTAGTTTTTAACTTTAAAATTTAGTTTCCTTCCTTCTCTTGACAAATAATCAAAGCTACAGAAACATGAAATGGATACAAAACAAGCATATGCTTCTAAACTAAACATAAGCAGCATATCAGGACTTAAATCAGCAGTAACTTGTACTTCTAAGTCCCTTTGGTAACTATGACAGGTTCACACTGTTATCTCTCTTCACTTACTGCAAAAATGCATTATTAACTACATTCCTGATTAAATCTATATAGTTGCATGTCTGCCATTTTCTAAAAACCAATACATGAGTAATTTCCTCAATAATTCAACTTCACTCAATATTCTCTTTAAAAGTTAGAATTTAATGTTTAAAAAGCAAATCAAACTATGTTACCACAGCAGTTTGGGAACAATTTACTAAGTGTTTCTGCCATTAGCCTAAACAGAAAAATTTAAACTACAGCTCCTGTCCACAAATCAGTTTGCTCTATCAAAGGACAACATGCAACTAACAAGCCAAAAAACCAAACCAAAACACCCCCCCCCCCAAACTACCTTTCAAACTACCTAATAATTGAAAAAGAAGTTTTTCACTCATATACTTAATCCTGTACGATGAAGGTGAAAAAAAGTTACAAGTGTAGCTTAAATGAACAAATCTAACCTACAAACCCAAAGTAGTACGACATTTATAAATGGACCACTAAAGGCTTAGCTTCTTCAATAAAATTACTCATTTTAAAATCCTTATTCTTTTCCCATGACTTGGTTCAGGCCTTCCCATTTTACAACGAACATCTAAAAACATAAGTCAGATTTAAAAAAACAAAATGCATGGAATACAAAGCTCCAAAAATACAGGCCCAAAATACTGAAGTACTTCCAAGTGTCACAGTAAAGCCAGGAGTATTTATTTTATACTAGTAATGCAGACCTTGAAACACCTAGCATAGCCAACTGCTACACACTGCTACATTTTACAAGGCTGACGAAGGACAGAAAAACCTCAGGCACAGAACGTAAAAGGGAAGAGACTGGACTCATTTGGGAAAGTAAATTTTCTGCATGATATTACATAATGGCTCTTTTTCCCCTCCTTCTGCATTTAAGGCAGTGAGCTCTTTGGGACAGTGTCTATTTGCATTCATTTTTTGCCCAAGGTTTTGAGGCTTTTCACACAGCATCTGCGGGTGCTACTTTGTGATTGTTTGCAATGCAAACACCTTTGATAACAGCCTCTAGCTTTTGCAGCAGTGGGTAATTTAGGGTACTGCACCACCTAACCACAGAAACTGAAAACTCAGTGTGCAAGTTCAGTGAGATTTCTGTCACATCAGGGAGGCAAGAGCATTATTCGGTGCACAGACACTTCTCCTTCCCCCCACCACCCACATCCCCTAACCTACCAAGCAGGAGAAAGAGCGCAAACCCAGGCAGCGCTTCAGTGCAACCTCACACTCAGCTGCAAGTCCACCATCGCTGACTGAACTGCAATTACCAGGTGAGGAAACATGAAGCTGCCTGGCCTGAGCACATTGCAGGAGAACAGGTCAAGGACAGTAAGGAACACCAAGGAGCTGGTCAGACGTCGTTCTGGACCAGAGCACTAGATTTCATTGATAGATGCTTCAAGAGTGAGAACCCTCGTCAGCTCCAGCAAGCACTCACTCCAGGATAGCCTTCCCTTGAGCAGACAAAACTGCTAGCAAAAAGGATCCTCCACCTCACGGTTAGCTCCTCTTCCTTCAAAGGCATAGAGGAGACATGCCTACAGCTGTTGGACCTCACCTCTACACTGCGTCAAGACAGCACTGCAAACCAGATGCTAACTTCATAAGCTAGCTCACCCACCCCTCCACCCAAGGACTCCACCACCAGCCCCACCCCCAAACCCCTGCCTGCCCTGGCTTTACGTTCCCTGCCCTGGGAAGGCCGTGCATGTTGCCAATGAGGCTCGTTGACAACCCCCAAGAATGCCCACTCTTCTGCTAAGCCCTACTGTTGGGCTGCCGGCAGCAGCGGTGGGGTGTCTGGCAGCTTGGGACAGGGCTTTAGCTCCCCTCTTCCTAGGCACGGTATGGGGCTGATCCAGTCTACCAACAGCAAGAGGTGGTCATGTAGGGAACTGGAACAAAACAACAAAACTAGAATCCCTATGAAAAAGCCTGGAAAACGTTCTTGAAAGCCTAAACAGACACACAGGGTAAGGCTGGAACAGATAACGAATGCTTCCTAGTTAAAACTGCCTAACACTTCTATAATATTGTCTAATGCTCTGTGCTTTATTCTGCACTGCCTCAAAATTTCATGTGATAAATCAAGCATGACAAACATACGTGTCTGCGTTTCTTTTATGTGTAGCAACTGACTCATTTATATAAATTTGATGCGTTACAGCCACTGCAATACTTGTAAGTTTTGCTGTTCCAATAAAACATTCTCTGGCTTATTATTTAGCAATAACATTTTTCAACCCAATTTTCATTTCAGTGAAGATCTGCCTAAAGAAAGACAAATGGCTTTTCAAACTGCATCTTAACTCCTACAAGCCTGGCTGTTTCAACAATGCCCACTAATTTCTACTCTGCTAAAGCTCACACAAGGCCACATAAATCCTAATATCACTAAATCCAATCCAAAGTACTAACGGAGTGGACATTATACCCACGTGTCTGTTAGCAGCAGCATCGACATCAGTGAATTATCTCACCTTTATTTATTATAGTGCTAATCCATTTCAGGAATGAAAATATCCTGCTTTTTACATATGGAAATAAGTTGTTCTTCAACCTCTTCTTTTACTACGCATTTTTTATTTTTATATTAACAGTTGACTTCTTCAGGAAACTTCCCAAAACATAAGAAAGATGATAGGATGCTTTCGTGTTTGTGGTATCAGACTGCATTTTCAGTATCAGCCTGACCCTAAATGGACAATTCTCAGATTAGTCAAATTAAATTTAATAAAATTTACAGAAATATAAGTATGAAAATGTAAATAAAATCTGATTTAATGGGAAGTAACCAGCTCAGAATTATCACACATTTTTCAACTGCTTTGTAAATTTTGCATGATAAAAATTTTCTTTATTTTCTTTTTTAAACTCCTGCTCCACATACACCAGAATCAGTTAGACGTTTCTAAACAATTCTGAATCTACAGAACTTGTAACCTAGTTTACATAGCTTTTCTAGTTCATGTCAATAAATACATCTTAGAGGACGTGAAAATTACATTTTCAATTATTACTCAGAACCTTGTGATGAAAACAGGAAGGATTGCTATGGCGCACAGAACTTCATAGAAATATGTTATTTTTAGGAAAATTGTTATAAAAGATTTAACTGTCCTGTGATAATAAAACATCTGACTGTTTCGTACTCCGGTGCTGTATGCACCTCTAAACCTTCATCAGAACATTTTTGTCAAGTATTTGGACCATCACCAGTGCCCCAGCACTCCACTGTGATTCTCCAGCCACATGGCATAGGAAGGTCAAATTTTAAAAAAATTCAGAGTATCACCTTTCCCAAGCAGCAATTGCCACTCTTAAAAAGCACATAACGAGTACTCTTTCTTGCAACTCACCAAAACGGAAAAAATTTCCCAGTTGGGCATTCTCAGGGTGACAGGGCTGCTTAATGGGATAAGAACAGAAACCACTCCTAATCATATCCGCCCAATTCAAGTCCATCTCGTATCTCCATCTAATACAACATTTATGGTCTAATGTTGAGAAATAGTATTTGGTTTATAAGGTTAAATTCTGACCTAACTTTAACCCAACAAAATGTCAGTGATATTCCTGTGATTTCAGGAGCTGCATGAACGTAAGCTAAGGTTTATCAGAGTTTTTGCAGAAGTACCCCAACTTGGTTAATAGACTCTTCTCAAGGTCTGTCAAAAAAAGAATATGAATTCTGCAAGCCATGGGGCAGGCTATCAGGCAGGGTTAACCCCACCTGGATAACCAGCTTTCATGACATTCTTATCCCTGCTTTTAGCACTAGCTTGCTTATCTCTCTTTTCCACCCCCCGCCCCCACCATCCCTCTAGTTGCCAGTACTGTACTTTTCTTTAGCTGGAGGGGAAAAACTATTCCGATGAGTATTTTTATACAGAAGAGTGACATCTAACATGGGAGTCCCTTACTCTACTAAGCTTCTTTCACTGTACATCTCAAGCATAGATTTGAGAGATGTTTGTCATAGATTTGAGAGATGTTTGTCATGAGGATGGAATTCCACTCAAAACCATCAAACTTACCCAACATATTATTAGGAAAACTTAGTTCTCACTACAGTGCTGGTGAGTGCCAGGGTACAGTGACAGTCCTAGTTCAGATCCTATTTAGCAAGCACCCAGAGCATGCAAGTCATCCTTACAACTGCTTAATTGTCATCCTTGCTGGAAACCTCAGCAGAGAAGCTAAGTTGCCATGCCGTGTGGAGGTTAAGCTTAAGGTTAATAAGTTCTGTAACAATGTTGCTTCACTAATCTTAACAGCACTAATATAAACAACACTAGTGTATAAAGGCAGATAGAGAAGGCCTTCAGGTCACAAGGCTGTTTTGTGATGGAGCAGTTCAGGGGTATTTGGCCTGCAATTAGCTGAGGAAAGATACAGATTAAGGACTGGTGAGATGAAGAAGAAAGTGGCTTGCTGTGGACAGGGAGGAGAAAAGTCTTTCTAGTGAGGGTAAAGCATTTAAGCAAGTCAGTTGTTAGCAGGAAGGACCAGTACACTTGAGAGGGAATGACACAAGAGCCTCTAGGGCCAGTAGCAGAAATACCTCTCTCAGAGACGTAGTTCTGGAAGGTGTAAAAAAGCCATGAAAAGACAAATACACATTTTTAAGTTTGCTCTGTTAATTAATACACATAAATTTAATCAACTCCTATTTTACAAACCCCACAGTTTTTTCCAATGAGTATTCGAAAATCTACATTTGAACACTTTAAAAAACCCCACCTGTTTGTTAGGGTTAAGAAGGTTCACGTAGAGTTATAAGTGTCTAAATCCTTCCTGTCCTTCCCAGCAATACATTTACTGATTTTAAAGACCAAATCCTTTCCTTGTTGGTTCATTACTCCTAGACGAGACAGAGGATGCTGCTTGCCATTTATTTCTGCTGAACTACAAATATTGTGCTGGTTTTGAAATGGGTCCATAGGAGCAATTATAAGAAAAAGCCAGTCACTGAAAGCTGAAAAATAAGTGAAGGATAAAAGGGTCATTATTTAGAAATCAATAACACAGCTCCCTAAAAGGAGCTCTACAGTGATGTAATTACATTTGCAGGGATGAAGCTGTAGCAGCTGTACCAGATATGAGGCTTTCCGGAAGAGCTCTGGTACAGGTAGACACCATGTGCAGAAAAGAGTGCCTGCGTGCATACGTGCGTACGTGCAGCAGGGAGTACACAGCAAATGCCTCAATTTTTTTTACTCAGTGGCCAAAGTCTACCTGTACAATGCAACTGAACTCCTCCTGCAAAAAGTTTTAAAATACTTTTTTGCAAGCTTGTAACCTACGGGGTCCTAACACACTCTTTTTGGTAAATTCGGCTCTCGCTCTAAATGTTTATATTTGAAAACATCACCAAAACCAGGATATTCATTTGAACTGAGATTTCCATAAGTTTCTGAGTATTTTTCATTTTATCTAGATATATCTGCAAACTACACTATACTCCCTGTAATATAAAACAATTTATATTTTTTCTAGAGCTAGGACTACACATATATGCTATTCATGATATCATGATAAACATACTAATAATCCCAGGGAAAACTGCATATCCACATTTTGAAAAATTAGGCTTATCGCTAATACCAAATTATAAAATAATAGTTTCCCAGAATCATCTGAGACTGTAAAAGGATTCCTCTATTGCTATGGCAATTATTGATTCCTTCTAATACAAAGCCATATGTACTAACTCCCTGAATCAGTTCCAGAAACAACCTTAACAATGTGTTGGAGTGGACGGAAGGGGAAAACAGATGGCAGGCGTTTTCAGCTTTTTCGACGAGGAACAGAAGAACCAAGTCAGACAGCAAGCATTTGGAGGAATTTATCCAAAACAACCATAGGCACCACTATGTAAAGTCTGGTGGACATCCAAAAGGATTAGGTTGGTCTCATTCTGAAATGTATCCCATCTGATAAGAAATGCCACAGTATGCAATGCAACCAGTATGCAACCAGCACTTCCCTCGCAAGAATAAGAACCAGCTTCTTTAAAACCTGCACGAAATTATCAATGAAGAACTATTGTGTGCACTTGAAAGTAATCTGAAAAGTACTTGAAAATATTGTTTTATAAAAGTTTTGTTAGTATTCACTTTTTAGCTTTATATGAACAGCAATTCCACATAGTATGAAATAACAAACACACAAATTTCAGGAAACTCAGATCTTTTTATCAAGCACTCATAAGCATGATTTAAATTCAATTTCCAAAGAACAAAATCAGTGGATTTGAGATTTAAATCCAGCCAGTTTACCATCAGTACGGCAGTTAAAGTGTGTTAAATTCAACTGTAAATAAAGGAAGAGATCAGGACGGAAAGGACAGCCTGTTAATTCACCTAATGTGAACCCCTGAAAATGAATACAGCTTAGTTATTCTTGCTGGGGCAGAAATTTTAACTGGTTACAGAATACGTGTGAAGCGGAGGAGGCAGTTTTCTGCTCTGAGTTAATTAAATGTTAGCAACAAGACAAAGATTGAAAGTTTCTGGGAAGTACAAAGCAAACAGTTAATAGGCCTTAACAGGGAAAATGGGAAAAAAAGTAAAAAAGCCATTTGGCCTCAGTACGTGTCACAAATGAGAGAGGAGGAGTGGGAAGCTCATGAATTTTCATAAAGAGGAAAGGGAAGAGGAAATGGATTACATTATTTCAAAAAACAACAGCATGCACAAGATATATAAAATGTAACTCTCTGAAATTAATTCTTAATAGTATACTTCTGTATAGCACAGTTTGGTATAGCATACCGATCTTTGCTGATTTCCAGAATTAAATGTCTTAGAGGTATCCACTTACAATGAAAACCTTAATATAGAGAATGCTTCCCACTATCCAATTTCCTTTTATTGTACTTCAGTGGAACAAAAATTTTGTAGGTGATCATCACTTGGCAACATAAATTTGAAAAAATATACAGTAAGATGTAAGCTTCAAATATCTTATACCATAAACTGCAAAAACTGAAGTTCACAGCTGGATGGTAAATAAGGAAACGGAATTAAATGCACATGATGTGTTTTCTTGTTTTTTCATATCAGTTCAGTATTGATCTGAGACCATTTTTCATTCTGTTCTCCTACTTTCAATACCAATCCCTTTGTGGGATTTCCCACTCCTTCCCTCAGAGATAACTAGAAGACCAGTGCCTTATGCCAGTATACTGCGTGCCTTTCAGACTATAGCTGAAGGACTTCACTATACTAGATCTCTGTGTAGGCTTCATTATTCCTATAGACCTTACTCTGAACAACTTCGTTGCATTCACCTGAATAAAGATTATCCTCCAGCCTACAAAATTGTCTGGCTCAAATGCCAGTATTGTAGGTCTTCCTTTTTTTCTTGCACCTACTGTAGTTATACTATACTTTCATCTCCAGGCAAGAATCTAAAAGCAGCCCTCTATGGTTTCCTAATTACCTCCAAGACACATAACTCAGCACTGCTTAAAAGTTCTACTCCTGTAATCAAAGGGAAATGCTCTCTGTTGTACGATTCCTGCATCCCAGGTGTTTCACTGAAGTCATCCTTTCACACATGACAATGAATACACAAGAATTCTATTCAAATTCAAGAAACAAATAAATGAGCATTGGAGAGAGGAACAAATCATAACAGAGTCAAAAGATTTGTGCATACTGAGGAAAAGCCTAGAAATTAGAAAATACAGAGCTAGACGATTGTTTTACCAAAAGGTAAGCAAAAGTGGCTCCCTCGCTCCTTTACAGGGATGACCACAACAGATCAGGAGATATTTTAATTTAGATTTTTATTTCTCACTTTCAGGTCTATCATAGAAAATCCACTTACTTAACAAGTGGAATGTAGCCCCACTGATAGCTTTAAGTATTCAGCTGATGGACCTTATCAAAAGAAAATGCATGGGCATTATAACATATGCAGAAATAGGAACACAAATGTCTTAATGAACTTGTATAGATACTGTATTGATATTACAGTGAAAGTCAGAGGAGTTCAGTGAAAATTAATTTAGAACTTTCTAAAATCGAATAGATCAGCGTCTTAGCGCATAAAAAAAAAGAAACGTGCAACTACTTATATTACAAATTTATATTTCTATAATTGCGCACGGTACAATGGAGTCCCACTTCCACACAGTTTTTAATATTTATAGATTTGTAAAGGTTTGTGACTATCAATAAGGCCAGATTTCTAACAAAGCTGAATAGTGCTTTCTGCTGCAACAAACAATAATTTAGAGGAGTTTAAAGGAGCTACTCAGTGATAGTAAGAGTGACAGCATAAGGTCTTGAGAAATTAAAAAGCCTGCATAGGAAATATACTTATAATTAGATATCAAATTGGATGCACCATAAAATGCACAAAGTGCAATATAATTAGCTATTGAGAAGCTCCAGTGATTTTTCCTGTTTATATGGTTTATTTCTAGACCTTGTATAGCCCATTGCAATTCAGATCACTAAGTTGCTATCTTAACCATCTAAAGGGTGCCCTTGCAGACATACAACAAGCAGCAAGAGCATAACTCTGTATGAGTAGTAATAAGCTATCAAGTAATGATCAGTTAAGATGAATTTCAAAAAGGAAGAATGAAGGAGGGAGATAGGATCTCTGAAAAACTACTCTATCTGGAAAATACACGTTCAAGACATTGAGATCTCAGCTTCTCAGACCTTAAAACATAGTAATTAAAATGATATGTGCAATCTTATTTTTCCCTAGATTCAGATAATGGCCCTTCTGGGAAAAAACATAGAAAAAATGTCCCTCATCTCAATATTTAGTAGTAGATAAGAGGAAACGAGGAATTTGAATTACAGATGTTACCACATTCTCCATGAGAGAACAGTCGCCCTGGAAAGCTGGTTATCAATAGGTAAAGTATCCTACTCAGCTCCTATCCCCAGGACATCTCTCCTTTCTAATAACTGCCTCAACTCAAACATAGCCTTTGCATATCCAAACTCTCTCTAAAGTCTGGCTCAAGTAACGGTAGCAATGCAGCTCTAAAAGCATAGGGCTTAGGATGGATAGGAAACGCTGCAGGAAAATTAGGGAGAACAGTTGGGAAGCTGTCGGAGCTAAACTTTGTGCTCCCTAGATAATGTTTTTTTCAGTCTACGCTATAACTGCGGCAGTAACTTCAGGATATCCATGTTCTCTTTGATAAAGGACAGCAAAGAAGGCAGATAGAAATTGCTCTTGCTGCAACGTATGCATAAAAGTTTGCTACATTTTTGGGAAATCATCCTTAGAAATCCAGAGGGTTTTGAAATACAGATGGATGAACCAACCCTTGTTTTATGAAGCCACTCGACTAATTCCTTCTCTCATGCAGAGCTACTGGAAGAAAAGGCATTTTTAAAGCATGTTAATAAAGAAAAGTACATCAAAACAAACAAAAACACAGTTATGGAAACCCAGTCATATCACTCTTCTTCTTCTGGTATATTTTTCACCTACACTGGCAGATGGAAATCTGAAAAAAATCATGAGGAGGGGCTTGGCAAAGTTCAAAACACTTTGATCCTTATCCTAAGTTATGCAAAACCTGAGAATTACAAGTATTTCTGTCAGTTATCCTCTCCAACATAATAACGCAGCAGCAATTGCTGATTAATTCTATTTATCATTTATCTCCTTAACAAAATTGTTTACTTTAATAAAGATCATTGGTTGCTGGCTAATTTATTTTTGCATTCCTTATCAGCTTTGCCCTTTTTCTCTTTGTTGCCAATACTGATAGAGAATTACTATTAAATATACTATTTTAGCCTGCAAAACTTTTTTAACAGAGAAGACACAGAAAGATAAAGAGAAGATGGTTTAGAATTCACGTCAATATTTCAGAAACATGATCCTGAGAAGAAAAACATGCCTTTGCAAGTCTTATCTACAGTAGGAATTTTAATGTACCTTTTTGCTTAGAAAACACCTTCTCACATCTTAATGATTTATAACTGAAAATCTACAAAAAGCAGTGGATCAAGTGCACATCATATACATGAACAGATTTTCTAACTTGCCAAACAGAGCAAGCTCTAGTATTTCAGTCTAGTTTCGATCAAACATATTCACAGGTGTATTATTCTACCTATTTTCATACGCTACTTGGCCTCAGATGGGAAATACTTCCCTTGTGAAAAAATCCTAAAATATTCACTGATTTTTGAGACCCAAGATGGTAACGATCAGTTTCGGAAAAACATGCCTTGGAGAAGCACTGAACATACGGCATGACACAAAATTTGATCCTCAAAAATTCTGAACAGTTAAAACAACCCCGTTCTGCAGGCACAAGGCTAACCTTACCAAAGTATAGCATGTGCACCTCCTACCACCTCCTACACAGGAGGACAGGGCACCAGCAGAGCTGCAGCATTAAGAGAGCAAAAAAAAAAAAAAAAAAAAAAAAGCTTAGCAGTGCCAATTGCAATTGATGAAAAACAGATAAATAACCTCAAGCACAGAAAGATGAGCAATAGTCAACAGAGTTTGGAAGAAGAAGAAAACACATAGATTTGTCTCTTTTATGGATCATACAGGTTTTCAGAAAGACAGGTAGCAATTTGCTTGCCAAGAGATACGCAAAGCGCTGTAGATGGAATTCAGTTCATTGCTGGAGGACTGAAAAAACAAAAAGAGAAGAAAGAGAGATAACAGCAAGACTGTCATAACTATCACTCTGCTGTTGCTCTGTGGTTTAAAAACAAAGAGTGAGGCAGAAATAAGTCAAGGTGTGCTAGTGATTTATCTTCTATCTCTTTAGTCAAAGAGGCAATGATCGGGCACATGAATTATCTAAAACCGTTATTGACATACTCAGAAGACGTAACGCTCAGCCTCTTAGGAACTTGTATTGCTAAGCTACAAACTGATTACTAAAGAGGAGTGATTAATTAAATGCTATGATTAAATCCAAGAAAAAAATTTTGCTACCGAGCTTATTCTAGCCAGCTACAGTGTCAGAAGAAAAAGTGTAACAAGGAAACAAAAAAAATTGAATGAAGTGTTGCAAGGCAACAAGAAATTTAATTTAATCTGGTGTCATCCCGTTTCCATCTTTTGAGCCCTCAGTGCACCCTGATCTGAAATGAAGGAAAAAAGGTAAAAAAATACTTTCCTAAATCACTTCATTCTGACGCTTCAGCCAAATCCTACCTCCTGCTCTGTCCTAAAGCAATCCCAGAACACTTCAAATATATTTTGTATGAAGACTTCAGAGAAGGAGAAAAAAACTTATTTTCTTGGAAGCTAATAAATGTTACAGATACCAGAAAATCAGCAAGTTCAAAGGCTTAAATTCGTCTCTGTTGCAAGGGCACTGACATAGTAACATTACACTAACAGATAGTAGCGTAGCAGCACTGTGCTGTCCTTTGATGGTTTACTTCAGAAAGCAGCTTGTAAAAAGCCACATTTGGCTCTTTACACCTGTAAAATATTCCTGATTATTCAACAATACAAAGAAGAGTAATTTCAGCATACAAATGTTGAGATTTTCCCCGCAGTTTAGGGAAAGAGAAGGACCACTGTAATTAAATAGAAACATATGTTATTGTTTCCAAGACAAAAGCTAAATAACAGTAATCGAGAGGGAGGAGCATGACAGTCGAAATCTTCATTCCCACTAGATGGCAATATTGTTTTTTTTGCAAGTGTAGAATATGCTGTCATCAAATGGAAACAGCAATATTTTTCATGTTTTCCAAAAGTAGCATTTCGTGTGAAAAACATCCAAAACAGGCTTTATTGATCTCAGAGATGGGGAAAAGCACAGTGTATAATATATATGCTAGCCAACATATGCTTTAAACCATAGAGACTGCAGTGCCACACTAATACACTAAATGAATAATATAGACAATATATGCTTTTACGGCCTCTAGGCTTATAATTAGGTCCATCACAGATTAGATATTCATTTCAATTGTTTACCACTGTATCAGAAGGATGTGGTAATGGAAACAAGCACATTCAAATCCTGTGGGAGAGAGCATCTCAGTTTACACTCAGACAGCCTCCTGTGACATCAAGCAGCAGCTTAGAGAAGAATTAAAGAAGCTCAAGGGGGCTCCAGTTCTAGCTCCCATGGTCAGAGGAAGGATCATTATGACAACAGGCCTAGAAAGAGCATCCTGGTTACTAAAAAAGAGATAAAATGTAAAACCTCCCAGTGCTTGAAAGGGATCAAATGTCTGTATGCACATGAACCGTGAAGATTGCCTATGTCTGTATGCATATGAACCACACGATTCATGAAGACATGTTTCTTCCTCAACTCACTCTACAAACAATATTTTAGGAATTTGTACGGTATTCTTAATTAAAATATTCAAATAACAAAAGAGCTAACAGAGAAACCCACTGAAATTATTGCTCAAATCAACAATATGCTTTTAAAAATTCTACAGCTTAAAAAAAGGAAATGAATGTTCCACTACAAAAAGGTAAAAAGGAATGAGCCAGATGCCCCTCATCACGTTAATTTATCTGTTTAACTTTCCCCTCTAACATTTGCACAAAGGACAGGGTATAAACATATACAGAGCACAGATATAAATTTACAGAGAATGACAGAAAGGTATAGCAATCCAAACACACTATTAACAAACCAGATGAAGAATGGTCTAGGGATTACTAATCTAGGACTTGGAAAAATCAAGTTCAAGTTTACCCTGACTGAATACCTGTGCAAACTTGGGCTGATCAATGGCTTCACTTGCAAACTGGTAGCCAAAGAACAACAGAGACTAAGTTTGGAAGAAAAATGCCCTGTCAGGTGATGAGAGATTTTATAAGGGATATATAAAGATACTAATCCCAGTTATAAAGCATTTGTTCAAGAGACCAATTTCTGGCATGCTATGATGCTAACACACTTGAGAGCTAATCACCTACAAAAAGTTTGTGCTCTCACTGCATAAAAAAGCCAGCTTGCAATATCAGATCAACCCTGGCTCCTGAAACCAAGGTATTTCAGAACACCAAGCAGATGGGCATTTAAGCTCTGTTCACAGTTTTATCATTCTGCTTTGCCAATAATCTCACTAAACAACTTTGACACAACTGCATGAACCATGGTACAAAAGCTTTCCTCCAGTACGCATCCTTGAACAAGGCCGTGAAAAAAGTGAAAACCTGACAGATACTTTAAACAGTGCTGGAGAATAATGAAAAATGTAGGATTGTTTAGTAAGAGTTGACTGGTTCAGTCTCATAACTGCTTACTTAAAGATTTTGGAAGAGATTTCACATTTTACCAAAATGCCTTAAAGTTACTGCTTAACACGTTCTGGCAAGGGCATGCTGGCTTTCAGAAAAACTAATGGACAACCAAAATCTTGTTTAATCAATGTTTTTTTCTCTTTTTGCTTTTCTCTCTCTTTTCTTTTTTTTTTTTAAAAGAAGTATAAACAGGAGACAAGGGTTTATATTTGCTTAGCATATGAGATATGCAGAAAAAATGTTCTACTCCAGGAGCCATTAATACTGTCATATTGCTTCCAAACAGAAATACAGACAGCGAGCAAAAATTACATGCAGAGTAACTGAAATTTGCTCTCTCTATGGGCAATTTGCCTCCAGCTCAGTGTCTGTCCACACAAACTTACATATACATGCACAGACATCTATTTTATTCTGTTAAAAACAGAACTGTAGAATACCGTACATCTGTGAGCACATTTCCAAATATTTTTAGAAAATATTAAAAATTTCCTGAAAATAGGTTTTAAGTGAACACAAAAGGTTATATCTTAGGAATTAATATGTGCTCCATTTATGCTTAAGATGTGTTTCATTTACCGCTCCTTTCCAAACTCCCCATCACCCTCAAAAAATCCCCAAACGCTACAAGGTGAGTTCCAGACTTTTTAAGTACTAGTATCAAAGGCAGTTCATAGATCCATAACGGCCAGTACTAGTCAGCTCCGTAACAATAGTGCCCGTATCATATACACCAGTCTCAGTTTTGGCATCTCCTTCAACAGAAAGAAGATCAAGTCCTTCATCAGGACATGCAATATCTTAAAAGAGACTTAACTGGAAGATCATATATTCTGTAACAAAAAGGAAAATTGCTTTATCTCCAGCCCGTGAAAACTCTTGTAAAAACAATTACAAACTTTCATAATTATCTACAGTTATTTTTAAGCATTCCAGCAAGAAATATGCCTCATGCAATTATTACTACTATAATCAGACCTCTTAAAAGATCAAAATGTGTAATCTTTTAGTCAGTAAATTGCCTACCAGAAGCACCTAAACCAATATTATCTTTACTGTTATGATCTGACAAATTACCTTGTAGATTCAGGTTTGGAGGTTTTTGTCTTTAACTCATATTTATAAAACCTCTCTATATTTTTCTTTGCAGAATAACAAATAAACAAGACTACATTCTGTATGAAAATGTAAATATTCCTTATCTTCTTGCTGACATCAAGAGTCTGCACAGGCACATGAGCAAAATTTTAATTTTGAATGCATTTTCCCTTCAGTATTAGGTTTTAGTTAGAGAGAATGTATAATCAACTGTCTGTCTTCATTCTCAATCAACAAATCAGACGATAGTACATATTTTCAGGTGCCTGGCAACTCAAAGAGGTCACTAACAAAGAGGAAATAGAAAGATATTTGATGATGAAAGCAAGGACTAGAGAAGATGGCAAAATAAAAGCCAGAGGTGTATGTTTTCTAGTGGAAAGGGATTTAAAATCAGTGCATTCCAGAAGCCATCAGCTGGTGATGCTACAGAAGGTCATGCTCCAGTGAAGCACAGAACCAAAGACAAACTTTATGAAATCATACTTTACTAATGCTCTTGAAAATGAGAGGCGTCATCAATAACACTACTGGACCACAGTACGTAATCTGAAAAGTGAATGTCATTCTGGACTGTAGTCAGACAAGGGTAACACATTCAGAAATGAACGAAGGTGACTTGGGTCTATCCATGGAGATACAAAGCTCAAACAGAGTCACACACATCTGGAATGGCCACGGTCAACTTTTGTGACCGCTTCCAGGTCCCATCATGTGTTACTGGTCCCTACCCTTGCAAAGCGTTGAATGCTCCTATGTAATACTGACTTTTCTCATTTGCAGAGGAGAGGATTCCGCAAGAGCTGCCAGCACTTAGCAAAATGAAGCTGTAAGTGATACTGCTTATGCTGCTGTTATACAGCAGATACCAGATGCCCTTGTATGCAGGTAGTTATAACCAGTGGGAGTTCGATTAGCCAATCGATACTCTTCTGCTGGTTTTCAACGCATAAATCTATTCTCTTCTTCCTTGAGACTCAATGATAACAACAGGCCAAGAAACACTTGAATGCTATCAAACACTAGACATAGCCAGATACTTGCAGAATTTTCAGGGTTTGAATCCAAACTTATTGTTTTGGCACACTTCACCCAAACACATCACTCAGATCCCTCCATTTTGAGTATATTTACTGTAATATACTGCCCTGACTTAGCAACCTGTCCTCTTTTCTACCATGAGGCAACCATATAGAACACCAACTCGCAGCTCGCACAGTCACAGCTATTGTATCTTCATAATATGTTAACAATATATTGCGCTCTTCATTTGGTGATTAAGGCTTAAAGTCATAACCCAAGTGCGTGTTAGTTGTGCCAAATATGTGATAATTTTGTTTTAAAGGCTAAGAACACCCACTGTGAATTGACTGAAATTGCCAAAATTAATATTTTATTCTCACAATAGCCATATGCTATTCATTTGTACCTTAGCCTGGAAATAGCCATTATAAATATCAAAATCTCAGTAAAAACATTTTGCAGCAAATTAAAACAATTTATTCCACCAACAGAAAGGGGTAGGACAGAACCTATGAGGTCAAAGAGAGTCAGTCAGCTTGACTTCAGAGAACTCATCAGAAAAAATTGTCAATAGTATTTTAAGCCCAAAACAAGGAAAGAGCTTCCAAGCGCATCAGAAGGAATGCAGGTGAGTAAATCACTTGGATCAACCTGGTTGCAAAGAAAACAATGTTATCATACAGAGCTAAGACAGACTGATCAGGGCAGGGATGGAACACTGCACGTGAGGGTCAAGTTTAAAACACCTCTGTTTTGGGCTTTATTGTATTGATACAGAAGAGTAAATGCAAGTATTGTCCAGACTCTTAACAGATCAAGCAAATCCAAACACTCTTCCTTCCTTCCTTCAGCAAAAGTAAACATTTAAGGCAGAACATGTCTGAGCTAATAACGAGCGCTTTTTCCTCCCAGGTTTTCCTTCCCTGCTCTCTAAAGAAAATCCCAGAGACAGAGTGAGAGACCTAGCGTGTGGGAAGTGGGAGGGAGAATTAAGGAACTAGAGGGGAGAGAGGAGGGGAGGGAAACAAGTTTATTCTCTACAGATGGCGCAGCTCTGTAAATCCTTTCATGCAGTAACTTCACGAGCTGAAAGGAGGAGACTAATCCTCTCCCTGTCTGCATCCCTGCACCTCACCGTGCTTCAAGAATAGAGAAGTGGACAGTGTAGTAGAAGCAAGAACTCAAGTGTTACCGCAGCTGGACTCAGTGGCAGAACACTCATTTATTTCAGGAAGACCAGGATTTTATCCCAGATTCACAAACAAGGCATTTATAATAATTCCTGATCGGGTCCCCAAACCACCTGTCAAGGAAAAGCAGGAATCTGATGAGATATTTTCCCCAAACTCTGCCCTTTCTGTGAGAAGGTTTTATTTTATTTGGCTCTAGCTGTAATGTATTGCTAGATGTCATTGTAAAACACAAAAATATTCATTCATAAATATTCAGTAACATATTGAACTTACAGTGAACTACATTGACTGTTGCACCAAATTTAACTCACAACACACAGGATCCTAGAAGCCACACAATTAGATCTAATTTATTTAGATGATGATGTGTTGCATGATAATAAAATCTTGCTTTTAGAACTAGGTAGCAAATTTTCATACAGTAAAATGATCGCACGATTCTGAGGAAGATCCTTCCATGAACCTTCAGCACCTGAAGCTGTATCATAAATAATATTTGTTCCTTCACAGATGCATTTAACTCCAACAAATGCCCTTCTGCCTTCACAGTCCCTCCCTTCACTCTCTCTCCTCTCATACACACAAAAAAAGACTGTATATGAGGCAGAGTTTTCATAAAGGCAAAGAGCACCTTTAACATGACGTAACGACGTTCATTCTGTAGGCAGCCGCAAACATATACCTACCTACGCATCGTACCTTCTCTACTGCAGTCCTTTGACTGCAGAGCCTTAGCTGTACAGGAATCAGTTCAAATGCTGTAGAAAAACAGACTTTGGGTGTGAAACTTCAGCTGCCTAAGAACACAGAACTAAAGTCTGAAGCAGGAAGTGAATCACATCACATACAACTGAAATGAAAAATTTGTTACTCAATGACTTCCCTGTTAGGCCTGACAATCTTTCTAGTCTGTAACACCATGGACTGCCTGGATATCTGCAGCAAAAAGAGGTGCGCCATCTCAGAATGGGGAGAGTCCTACTCTAAAAAAGCCATAAAATTTATGTTTCTACCACATAAAATTGGGATACCATGACTAAGAATTTTTTCCTACAAAAAAGACACAGGCATCACACCTGCAACTGAAGCTATTCCCATTTACCTTTCAGTCTCACAAGAGAGTATTTCCAACTGCCTTGCCCCACAAGTCACTGGTGAAGAATTCGTAGTTCACAGGGAAGTGCTGCCCACAGGATCATTAGCACAATCTATTCCAGTGACAGGGAACTTCTGGGTTGCAGCCTATCAATCTGAGAGACATGCAGTGGTTGCTTCTGAAGTACTCATGGCAAGGTCTCAGACATATCACCCTAGCAGAAACTACTGAATAAGGTATTTTTGTTGGTGTTTTTGTTCCAATACTCCTGGAAGTATTCTTTTTCCAATCGATAATGAAAGCTGAAGTTAGTGATAACAATGACCCCGTGATAACAATAGTCCATTGACTTACTGCAGAACAAAAGACCATTACTGCTTATTGTTAATGACTTTTCAAACCCACATTTCTGTTGCATCAGTGATATTTTGGAAAGACAAGATTCACACCAGGTATAAATCAGTGCAACTCTAGTAAATTCCTATGGAATTTAACCAAATTCCACATACAGTAAGCCATTCTGTGCAGTTGCCAAAAAGACAGGAGAGGGAGGAATCAGTCTACAGCATGGCTTGGCTCACACTCTCCTCGGGGGAAGAAAAAGTCCATGTACACTCTTTAACAAACCCAGGCTAAAAAGGTAATATGGAGAACGCTTAAAAGGCTGAGCCTAGTTTACTCAGCAGTGTCTATTAAAGGAGCTTCTGAAACTGCGAAAGAGAAAGTTGTTTGATTTATAATTGTAAATATCAGAAATGGAAATATTTCTCAATAGTAACAGAATCTACCTGAAAGTACAACTCAAAACACAGGAAAATATGAACAGCAATCACGATAAACTCAGTAATGAATGAAGATAAATCCTTCTCTTTCAGTTGTTATCATTCTAATGCAGAGCATCTTTGGCAGCAATTCCTCCTACAGTTTTTCAGCTCTCTTACCCTGCTACACACATAGCCAAACCCTGGCCCCTAGTGAGAGTGCAGATGGCAAGCCTGAGGACTCGGGAAAGAAAAGAAGAATGGTGGAGAGAGAGTTGTTTGAGACATAGCCCAAATTTTACGTCAGAGGTTTTCAATTCCTTTGTTTTCCTGATTCAGAAAAACAGCTGTCTGCTTCTCTGCAATCATTTTATATACATTTATTTTCAAGGGTAAGTAAACAGATAAAAGGGTTAGATTTTTAGAAAACAAAAAAACAAAATTCTCCGTCACATGAACAGACTTTGCAAATTGGGTGTAAGGCAGAGTGGTGGGGCAGAGTGAGGAAGTGTACAACCACAAACTTAGCAAGGCTGAAAGGGTGCTTGCTGTATGCAGCAGTGGTAGATAAAATAAGAAAAAAAAAAAGAGATTTCTACTTGAGTCAGTACATAGGTTCTATTAATTAAAAAATATGAAAATCAGCTGCTTCATAAAAAAAGTTTCTCCCAACTTAGTTTTGCCAGCACCTTTGTTTTTAAATAGACAACTGCTGGGTGTGTTCTCTCCTAAAAATAGTCAAGTGAGCACTAGTATGAAAATTATCCCATCACAGAGATAATCTGAAGATCCCTCCTCAAAGACATGCTCAGATAGGCAGCACGAATATTTTATTCTTCCATTTAAAACTCTTTGTCTTTGATCCTCCTCTAGGCTAGTGCTGCAGCATATGCTGCCCAGCCGCAGAAGAGGAATGCCTGGGAAGATATCTGCAGAAAGGAGAACCTTGTCACTGAAAGCACAGAAGTTGTCAGACTGCATCAGAGTTTTAGTCCATCTATTACAGTACTCAGTTAGCAGGCAGGCCCACTCTGAATGTTGCATGATCTTTACTGGGAAAAGCTTATCGGGAGTCCCTTTAACCAAGGAAAGGGTGTTCATGCCTTTACACTGCAACATAATCTTCCTTTAGGAACTCTACAGATTTTAGGTAATTACATTTATGTAGAGTGGTATTTGTTATTTATTTTTTTTAAATGTATTGTCTTTCAGCCTAGTCACGTATGTCCGTTTTCCTTATTTTAGGAGGCGAAATATTTCTATATTCCAAATAAACTATTCAATCACAGAATCACAGAACGGCCGAGGTTGGAAGGCACCTCTGGAGACCATCTAGTCCAACCCCCCCCTGCTCAAGCAGGGTCCTCTAGAGCACATTGCACAGGATCGTATCCAGACGGGTTTAGAATATCTCCAGAGAAGGAGACTCCACAAACTATGGCTTTTACCTTTAAGATTAGAATTAACCTTCATTTCAGCAACACAGGCGAATAGTTCAAACAAATCTTCAGAGACAGATATGCTGCAACTCTGGAACTGCTATGAACATTTAATACAGAAATTCCTACTTGCAACTTTTAATAATTTTGAAATAATGACGCTCCACTCCTTTTGGCCCAAGAATATTTAGCCCATGCCTTGAATGGTCTTTTGTGGGGGACTCCGTCAAAATTTTTTTAGAAGTCTAAGCTGGATCAGCTTCATTCACCTTCAGTAGCCACACTGTGGGCATACTCAAATAATTCCATTAAACTGAGAGGTATACTTTTCCTCTACACAAAACAGGTTGATTTGGCGTACAGTTATGTCTACTTATGCACTACAGAAAATTATTCAAATGACTCCATTCAGACTAACTTAGGATTGTAATCAATTCAGCATCTCAGTGCAGGCATTTGGACCTACCATGAAGAAATCCAGATACTCAGTATGTCTTCTGCAAGATGCCCTTTCTAAAGAAAGCAGCAGCTGGAAGGCAATACGTTAAAGGGACTATGGGCACAAAAATGCTTTTTCACTTGGTTAGCTCCATCTGTTTGTCAAGTTATGAACAGATGCTCCATATCCTTCTCAATGCATTTTACCAGTGACCAGAAAAGTTAATTTTTCAGCAGACAAAACATCAGCATCTAGAAGCGGAGACTGACCACTCTGAGAACTGTTCCCCTTTGAACTCCAACACTTTGTATAAAAACAGATGTAACATACAGCATACAGAAGCATGGATTGTTAAAGCAAATGGAGGCTAATTTTCCTTAATCTGAAAAAGGAATCAGAATAGAAAGTAAACAAAACTGAAAAGGAAAAAAAAAAAGAGAGAAAGCACCTATGGGGAAAATGGGTCAAGTCATTTGCCCTAAGTTGCACAGCAAAATGGAATTGCACCTATCAGCCATCCTCTGCCTACTAGCCCAACTTTTGGGCCTTGTTTGCCTCGCTAATGTGAGCCTATATTAAATAGTCCCTGACAAGTCACTGCTTTTCTTACTCAAGAAAACAAATAAAGAAAAGAGCATAATTGTGTCAATTTGATAATAAATTCAATCCGAGTGTATGTCACTTGTCAACATCAACTTTTTACATGCCTTGTGCTACAGCAAAAATGAACCCCCACTTCTACTACCCTCCCAAAAACCAACTCCATAGGTAAACAATTTATCTCTTGAACCAAGCGTCCACGTGAAGAAAAAAACCTGTCAATTCACCAGCTCTCTTCTGAATTGAAGGCCTTCCATTTTGTCAAAATCCTAGTCTTTATGAGGATACTATGTGCCTCCAATGTTCTTAACTTGCCATCCTGCGATTAAATTATATTCAAGTTGCTCAGCCTTTTTGGCTAGGCAGGCCATTTGATTTGCTTTGGTCTCAGAGCAGGGCTGCATGCAGTCGTCCTGCCACCATCTGGAGCACCAGGAGCACACAAATGACCACTTCGCATACATGCTGTAATCTCATTCTGCATCTGAAGCACTCTTCCTCAAAGGGAGTACAGCTGAGAGGTCCCTCACGAAGGTGACAGCAGCAGGCTGATATCACCACTAGGCAAACCATCTAAACTGCAGCCCATTTTAAATTGCGCTAGGAAGGAGGACTGCCAGGAGGAGGCCATGTGAACTATTTTGTAGAGCTGCATGTGCCTTTGGATTGCAAGCTGAGCATTCTTGAACTGTATCTTGACAGCCATTCAAATTCACATAATCTGTTGATGACAGCTGATATTTAATAGAGATCACAATGACACAAGTTTTAACTGTGCCTCACTGTCTCTGGAGCAGACCAGGAACAAACTTCCCATCATATGGAGTCACGCTACAATGACACTCTGACACCATACAGTCACCCTGTATTAACCATTCTTTTACCTGACAGGTATTAATAGCTGCCAAATATTTAGACGGTGAAGACAGGTCACCTCTATATTCAGCATCCAGATAACCAGAGCTCATGGGTATTAAATCAGTGCAGTGATTTTTTACCATCATCACATTGTAACAGTGAATGAAAAACTCTGTTAGAACTAAGGAGATTATACCTCAAATCTCCTGCCTGGGACTCCCGCTGTGGCCAAAAAGGAAAAAAAAACAAAAAACAGCATGCGTCCCATCACAGAGACCAAACAAAACACAGTTCAAAGTTAAGAAAACAAAGGTACTGCACAGTACAGAGAAGACTACAGCAATTTAAGAGATATTTCCTGCGAACATCAAGAGGTTAGGAAGCTGGCCTTAAAAAACTGCTGAACTCCAGTTCAGCACTCTCTCTCAGCAGTGGATACTGCCTTTTTCAGTGCTGGTTCAGATCCTCCATAAAGATGACCATACGCAAGGACGCATTCTTTGGAGAGGGAAGATGTATGAGTGCAGCCTCTCAGAGCGGTCATGATCCTGGCAGGGATAGGCAGAGCATACTGTAGTCAAGACTCAGGCTGCAAAGGTGCTTCTCAATGAGGCTGGAAGTGCCAGCCCCATAACATAACCACACAGAACACTGTGAAGTGCATGCATAGTGCTTTGCCCCACTTTGCAGCATAATCTCTTATTTGGTAACAGGGGATTTTCAAGAGAATCCATTATCTAGCAGAGTCTTTAAAAACTAGCAGGAAAAGGGAGAGAGACTGAAGATGGCAACAGAGGAGATACAGAAGATATCAGCTCCTAATACTTCCCAAAGCTCGTACAATAGAAAGTCCTACTACTAAAATAGAGCAAGACTTTGCGGGAAATATAGATAGGATGAGACATATCTAGTTTAACAGAGGATAATCCTTGGCCTTCAAATGAAATTTTCTTTAGTTGCTTTTACCGTGTTAGTATCTTCCCTTGCAAATTTAAGTTTGGAAACTTTCCCAGCTCTCACTATGAACTGTGAGCCAAATTATTCACATTTTCAGGCTACTGCAGTAATTGGAGTCCTACAGAATATCAAACTCTGGAATTATTAATGATACCTGTTGCTCTAGCCCCCTGTGGCCTGGGCTGTTGTCCAAACTCAGGGCTAAGGAGGTAGTCAGTCATTTCCAGTAGAGTTTAAGACTGAAAAATCTTTTCTTAAAAACATAACTTCTATTGTATTCTGAAAGCTGAAATGAAAGTGAGAGCTTCAAAAAAATGTTAAACGGTGACCAGTAGTGACAGAACTTTGATCAGTGGTTGGAAACAACTTTCTGTGGTTATTGCATGTTGTAGCCACAGCAAATGTAACAGTTGCTGAGGTTTCTAGTGGTCACAAGTGAAATAAAATCAACTACAAGAGTTTTCACACAGGGGCTGCACATAAAATTACCAGTGCTTGGTTGCCACCACGTGACAGTTTAGGTTTTAAAAAAAAAAAAGTCTGTCACTAAACTGAATTAATTATCAGGCAAGCTGTAACCCTTGTATCTTACTTACCGTATTTTTAAATTATTTTATTATAAAGCCTTTGAAACTTCAGAAATACAACATTTCTCCATGTTTCATACCCCACTGCAGTACACACAATGCTGATACTGTAAGTTTTACATAAAATTATATTATAAAAGTAGAAGGTGGTGCTTTCTGCCCCCAGCAAGCCCAGCATACCATGTAATGCATATATTACCCTTGGTCTTATTTGATTTGAAGAAAAAGACGCTCATATTAAGTTCTTTTGTCCATATCCAGCAGTATGAAGAAAGAGGAATCTAATGAACTCTTCCTCTAATTCCTAATCAGGAAAATCAGACTGATAATTAGTTTTTACCTGAAATCTCAGTTACCTGCTTCTCTTCCATCTCTTCCCCCCACACCTGTTCACTATTTGTACATTCCGAAAAGTGGGGTTTGCAGCCTTTCAGGGGAGTAAAAGACGCATGTCCACAAGCAAGTGTATTACATGTCTGAACAGGGCCAGAAGGTTGAAATTCACGAAGGGTACCACTCAATGCATTAAAAAACTTTGATATCATCTCTTTCTAAATAGCTTACTGGTAATTGGCTTAACTGGAAGCTAAAAACCTGCTGATAAGAAATTTAGTCAAATCTGCTATGAAAATCTGAGTTGAGTTGTTGCTGTAACACAACTATCAATCACTGACATTTATGTCCTACTTCCCAAGGCTCTTTGCAGAAACTCTGGAGCCTGTACTCTACAGCACTATATATAGCTGTGATGAGACCTCCCAGCCTAGCTTGAAAATTTTAATTCTGAGGTTCAAAATCATTTAGTGAAGATGAAATACAAATCACATCTTTTTATAAGCCTTTAGAAAGTACAACATGACCTCACAGCCTGCAAGGTAGTTGGCTAATGACCTCACTAAACAATAGATAAATTTTATGTTGATTGAATTCTGCAAACACCGCTAGCAATAATCTGACATGAAAAGATTTACAGCTGTGAAGAACTCATTAGAAACGTTGCTCTGTATTCAGGAAATGCTAAGGGTTCCAAAGATACAGAGTTTTGAAAGAAAGGATTTGATTCCCATCTGACTTAACAGCAGTTTCAGATTTACAGTAGTCTTTCTCCGTGTAGGGTACAGTGCCAAAGGCAACTCTGCTGAAGTCAGTGTAGTTCTCCTGATAAGGAGTAGGCCCCAAAATTTCCTGCAAAACAACTGTGTCCATGTAATACAAGAGATGTGGCTGTAAAATTCATGTAACTGCTACTTATGATCATGCATTAAGCAGACCAGTGGTCTATTTTGTAAAGTATCCAATCTGGTGCTGATAACAACTGCTTTTTAAAAGAAATAAGACATCTCCATTATGAACAATTACAAAATAATCTTCCTGAAAAGAGGTTAATTTCCTGGACTGTTTGCAAAGGATTTATATCAATTAGCATTCTTATTTCATGTTAGTTCTGTACAGAGGAATGGGATGAGGGGGAAAGTTTTCCTTTTTCCATTAAATAAAAAATGCACAGAGAGAGGCTGAATATCAAACATCTGGCACAGCACATGAAAAGAAATGAAATGTGACTGCAGTAAAAACAAAGGATAATATAGGTGATATAAAAGATGCTTCACGGAAAAGGCATACTAGAAGTCTAAATGCTCTTTTTGAGTACTTTTGAATCACAGTTTTGAGTATCAATGTGGGTAAAATTAGAAAGAGGTTAACTCAAAGCACAGAGAAGTTTCAGTACATATATTGGTTCAGTGGTTCTGACACACAAAAATCCAAACATATTTTCAAATATAAATATAATGCCTTGATTGGACTGATTCTTTTGCTTTTAGCAGAACACCAAACACTGCAGCAGTTATTCATTTAAATCATTGTGAGGCAGAAACACTTCATGGGATGCAGGTTGCCTTCTTTGTGACTATGGCAA
The DNA here is from genome assembly GCF_040807025.1 of Struthio camelus. Taxonomy (NCBI): domain Eukaryota; kingdom Metazoa; phylum Chordata; class Aves; order Struthioniformes; family Struthionidae; genus Struthio; species Struthio camelus. Next base: position 109,189,988 of record NC_090944.1, read on the forward strand.
CATATACTGTAGGATGGTATTCACATAGTCTTCTGTAGATATCTAAATCTGGGTGCTTATGCTACAAAGCCTAGTTTCTCCATGAAACTAGTTTAGAGATGGAGACCTCTGTTCTGACTTACTAGACAAAAGAAACCTTTAGCTTATTTTGTTCACAGGGAACTTAATTTCCTAGTTCAGCACCTAAATTCAGCTCCATAAGGAAGAATGCCTGAATACCCCTCCCTGGCACACTTTTTCCTCACCTAGCATTCCAGTTTGATAGAATTTTTGCACTTCCTTTACAACCTATAATTATCAAGGCATACATAGCAGAAACATAAACCTCTAAAGTTTCAGAAATATCCACTCTGGTCATTTCAACATTTCTGTCTAACTTAATAATATCATGCACATCGGTTCATTTCTCCTCATTTTGACAGCCCATCCAACAAGTAGAGTGTCCCTAACACCCACTGAAATCAACTCTGCAACAAGCTGTATAATTACTACTGTTGTAGGCCCTGCTGATGGTTGTGTGCAACGTCTTTTCTCTTTGCTAATAAACCTGTTTTATTTGACTAACTCCTTTGTCATAAACCTACAGTAAAAATCCTCAAATGCATAATGATGAACTGACTTTTAAAAAGGAATAAGATCACTAGAGTAACTTTTCTAAGATCTGGAACTCCTCTATCCACCTTTAACTAACCTCAGTCCACTCTGACACCTAGCATTACAGCTGCACACCTGGCATGCCGTGAATGTCACTTCTCACACTCAGTGCTCTTCCGTTTAGGTTTCTCCTTCTTGCTTTTAGCCTCCACCAAGAGGAGAGAAGCAGGGAGAGCATTTTTTAATGAGAAAGAAATTTTTTTATCCCATCTACTGCAGCTACCTTCTTTTGTCAGCAACTTAACAAAGTCAGGGAATACCTGCATTCCCAACTCTAATATTGAAGCTGGTCCTCTTGAGGTTAGTGCATGTCCTCAGTATAGTTTAGAAGGGGCTGGACCTTTTCTTGGCAACTGAAACTGGAAGGAAGGACTATTCAGCATTACAGAACTTTGCTGAACAATCCTCTTTCGGCATTCTTATAATTTTAGTTTGAATCTTTCTCTCTGGCAAGAGAGAGAGACTCGGACCACAGACGGTGAACACACCCAACAGAACTTAACGTTTTCATCCACATTCATATTGTCACTTCTTTTAACTAGTATATTGTCACTTCTTTAAGATGCAAGAGATGCATTACTTGCCTTGTTTTTCATCTTTTTAATTAGAAGCTATTGCAGTTGATGAAGATTATCCAGAAACCTACAGATATGCCTCACATGAAAGGCCTTATCATTTCATTTACTCAAGGCCCATTTTCCTTTGATGGGGTAATAGAATTCTGGGGGGGTAGCTGCACTTTAGTTCTATCAGTTCAAAGGATAAAGTATAAGCTCCGTTCTCTTATTCGGGACAACCGACAAAAAAGGTCATGCAGAATGAATCCTGTACATTTTAATAGGAATACTCAGTGCTTAGACAATCCTCTTCTGTTTCCCTCTTACAAAGTTTAATGCCTTTGTTAATCCATATAAGCTTTTATGTGTGTTCATCATCATGAACACTGCAGTTAAGTCACAGATGTAAATAGTATAGCTTCCTACGACATAGCTAACTCACCCTTGAGCTGGCTAGAAAAGTCACTGAATTAAAGCTGTATTCTGCCTATGCCTAAGAGGTATTTTGCTCATTATGCTCATTATTCTACTGTTCATATTGCCGCAATTCCTAAGCAGACTTGCTTCGTGTCAAACAACCTCATGTGGTGCTTCAACTTGCAGGTTCCACTTCACCTCATGAAATCCTCATTCTCATTTTCATGTTTGTAACAGGATGACACAAACATCCCACATCCCAGTCTGAGTATCTCATTAAGTGGGACTACTGCAAAAAAGGAGGATTTGGAGCATTTCATATGCTAGTCAGGCAATCACATCTACCTCTCCACTTTTACTCTCTACAGAACGTCAGTCTCCCAACTTCTTCCCTTCCTTTGACTTCACTGCCTTCTACTGCAGTGCCAAAGCCTAGATAGGACAAAAGGAGAAGATGCCTTTATTTTTTTTCCACTTGCCGACATCAGTTTTTCTCGGAATAGTGAAGGACTTGATACAGAAGGACAGCAACATGCAGAAAGTGAATTTCCTCCATCAGCTATCTGATTTGATCCAGTTTCATCAAGAATGTTGATATTACAAGTCAAATGACAAGTCATAACTACAATACAAATCATCTTTGCTCTAGGGATGAGACTTTCATCAACAACATTACAGCTATCACTCATATTTGCAAATCTCCCTGGAGGAAACTAAGACTCACTTTCCAAAATTTGCCCTAAAAAAAAGTTTTTAGACTGTACTGTCCAGAGTATCAAATAAGTTTACCTAGCGTAGTGAAGACAGTCAAAAATTACATGCGTTCTAAGGTAGGAAAATACAGCCCAGGCATATCAACCCTGAAACAGATCTAATAGTCATCACTGAAGAAAGTCCTTGATTACACAACAATCTGCATAACTTACAAGAACTGGGAATCTGCTTAGCGATAATGGCTGCAAATAATGAAGAAAATCCTGGAGCATGGGTCTGCATCATTTCAACACAAAGGCATAAATGAATGGCAGCGCTCTACCAAATGGCCCTGAAGTTGATACACTAGGAAGTGCAACAATGACAATTTGTTTTTTCTGCTCAATCTGTTTGTACTTCGGTATGTTTTCAAGCATTGTGTCATTACAACTAACGTAGCTGCTAAAAGTTTTATTACTAAAATTTAAATCCTTGAAGCCAGTTGATTCTCTTCCACATTTTATGTCCACTAGTTCATATTTCCCCTACCGGTTTCTTTATTAAATCAGTCTAACTGCAGGAAATATGCCTTTTTCTACTCATCTTCTTCAATCTCTATTTTGTTCTCTGTCATTCCTCCCCCTTCTCACTTTCCCATAAATCATTACAGTAAATTTACTCAATTGGCGAATCCACTCATCATAATGCTCCAACCTTCCCAACTCAAAGCATGATCTAAAGCAATAAAAAAGCAATAAAAATCAGTCTTAGACAAATTCAGAGCAGAACATTTTAGCTAAATTTTGTGTATTTTGGTGTTTACATGACTTTATTTGGCAGCAACACTTAAAAATGTTCATGGAGAGAGAGCGCTAAGAGAATTCAATTTATGTAGGCAGAAACAGCAAAAGAAAAAGAATGGACCTACAGTTATGTAGAGGCTTGATTTTAAAGCATGCAAACTGACAATTTTCAACTTGATAATTTTTTTTTAACCAATAAACTCAACTCATTGTCCCTTGCATACAACATGCATACTTTGTTCTCAAAATGCTCTTGATAGATCAGATAGATTCTGTAATCTTTTTATAGTATCTGCTCTTAGTAGCCACAGAATCTTTCTGGAAATAATGGAATGGTAAATATGGGTACCAGTGTCAGGAAACCCCTGATGCAAGCGATTTAGCGAATGCCACAGCAACTGCTAAAACATAGCTACTTCTTGCGGAGCCCGGGGCTGCTCTTCCATGAAAATGTGGGAGAGGAGTTTCACCATGGAATACTTGCCTATGGCTTACACATCTAGCCATTTTCAGGATGACACTACGTAACAGTCAGCACTACTCCAAACTACATTAAATTCTCTGTTTCCCAGGTGCTCAGGATGCCAGCACATCATCTTTTTCAGGAGAACACAGTTCAAAGAAGAATACGGTCGGTAATTCTGTCTTACCCACACCTACATTAATTTTGTGGTCAGAGTTAATTTATTTATACACATTTTACCAAGAGGCCTACCATGTGGGGATTCTCAAACTGTGCTGTATCGTCAAATAACTGTTTGATCTCTCTCTGTTTCCTTAATAAACTTGGCTTGCTCTTTTTCAGCCTGCAAAATTACCAAGTACTAAGATGCCATGGTGATGGGAAAAAACAGAAAACATCGAAACAGACAGATTCTGTTCTTTTTAACCGAAATGCAAATTCCTACTTTCGCACAGGAAATTTTAGTCAGAAAGACTGCACAGACCCAAATTTCCAGTGGTGAGTTTTGTGAATGAACAGTAAATGTAAAGCTAAGCTTTGTCGCAGTATATGCAAAGTCCAAACAAAGACAGAATTAGACAGCAGAAAAAGAGAAAATTCTGTGAAAATAATAAATAAACTGGGATTAATCTTTCCAAAGAACAGAAAAACCAAACACATGAAGTGGTCAGACAATTCTGGTTGCAAAACCACTATGGATAGTATTCAGTGAATCATTTCCAACACCTTTCTCCGAAACAGCTGGAGGTCAGGCCTATTGCTAACTTGCATGAGCATGCTATAGGACACGCAAAGCAAGCAACAGGCACTTTCTCAAACATTTATCTTTACAGTGACAGCTATTACAACACTGCACAAAGCACCACGTGACAAATGAAGAGTAGTGACATCGGAGAAAGTTCAAAGATCAACTCAGCATTGCTTAATTTGTGTTTTATTTAATAGTTGAGTTCCAGAGAGTTATATGACAATTTCAGTTTTCAGTTGTAAATTCTTTTTTAATTTTCCGCCCTTCAAGTCACCCCTAGGAAGACCAAAGAAAACATGAAATACAGAAGGCTTAAAAACTGAAATAAAAATACTCTCACTTATTTAAAACTTATGATCTCTAAGGCTAATTGCATATTCTTTGGAGTCTTGACTTATAATTTGAGAGTACAGATTAGCAACGATATTAACAGTAATATTAGCTGTAATTAACAATGCAAGCTAGTGCAAGCAAAACTGAGTGTCATCCTTCATGACACACTTTTCAAACAGCAAGCAATATTCAGATTTCAAACTTCACCTGCAAAAAAAACCACGCAAATATTTGTTATATGTGATCTCCAATAGATTTAAAAGCCAAATCTGATTCCCTACATATCACTGGAGCTAATGGGCAGCTGCAATAAGCAAGATTAGACAAAGAGGACAGGAGGGGAAAGAACTGTCACTGCAAATTACTGAAAGCTTAGCGCTGCAAAAGCCTCTGCTACCTTTATCCTCCTTTGTATGGGAAACTTTCTTTTTAGAAACATTCAGATTCCGTGTCATTGCCACCCTCCAGCACAAAGCCTCTCACACCCTACTTTGCGCTGATTCTGCACAGTAGCTCAGGAACTCTGTAAATAGCACTACACACAACAGAACAGAGCCATCTCGTACCCTAGAGGTGGCAAACGATTAAGAACTTAAATAAATTGCAAGTCATGTCCAATATTGCTTTATACTCAACATAGCTCCACAGCTGCCAACACACAAACCTCTAACTTTATACCTCTGTTTCTGCAAGCAAAACTGCATCAAGCAGCATGTCCCCTTAAGTCCCCTCAAGAAAGACTTACTTAAAATATTGTATCATATGAATTGAACACTTTTATCATGTGGACTTCAGAGTAATAGTCCTTTTGATTTGCACACAGAAACACGTGTGCAAACACGACAGACATTTCTCTCAACATCTCTTGCCAACAAGCTACAGAAAATGAATTCTATGTCAGGCATTCTAGATTGTTATTGACAACAGAACCGTTTTTCAGCTGGCTACAAGAGTTTCCATGATCCCAGATTTATGCCTCAGTCTCCACACTCCTTGTTCCCTAGCAGCCTGTGTAACTTACCAGTGATGCACACTTCAGCATAGGCTGCCAGTTCTGTACCCATCTGCAGTGACGTTTTTAAGTCACTAACAAGATGACCTAATCAGCATCTGTTCTTCCTGTGCCCATGTGGTGCAGTGGCGCTGACTTCTTTTTTGACTGATAATTTTTACATATGTAAATTAATGTTAAAAAGTTCTAATGCAACAAGAAAAAAAAGTAATGTTTTCTCATCAGCAGTATTTCAACATTGTTTCAGTGACTTCAAAACAATTGATATACTTCTCTTGTGGCTATGAACAACAGGATACAGTAAGCATTTAGAAGAGCCACTTCTGATCCCTTATTTTCATCCTTTCTTTTTAGGAGAAGCTCTGCACACTACTACAGGTGATTTTCCCATTCTATTAGTAACATTTCTAAACAGATTCTTATCTCTAGCCCTGCTGTATACTGGGTCAAAATTAATGTCACATTACCTGAAATATATAGGATTTATTTTTGTCTCCATAAAGCTGGTTTAAGATCACCTTTGATACGGATTTTACTTCAGGATGAACTGTTACAGGATAGAAAGCAAAAGAAAGATAATGAAAAAGCCATGGAGGTAAATCTTCAGAGAACTCTTACACAGTAATTACAAGGGTCTACTGGAAGCACCTATCACTGCAAATGTGTGGAAAAAAAACAGTGTACCAGAGCCTGCATCAAAGAAGGGGCAGGAAAAGGTATACTGCATTGCACATCACCGTAGGCATGGCTGGCCTTTGAAAAGTACATCATGATCTCCCATGCGTCACTCTGGCCTACTAGCTGGTATCGAAGGGGAGGAAAGGGAAAAAAACAACCCACCAACCACCTGTCCCCTTTGAAGACTCTGGTGCCAATATTTGTAAGAGATACCCTTAATTACAAACCCCCAAACATACAGACAGATTGCCTCTTTACTCTCATCCACCCTTACAGAGCTACTTCTGCCATTGTTTTTATCTTTAGGAGCCAACTCCAGTAGCAGGGACTCAGGTAAGTCAGAATCAAAATATATTTTTTTCTTTGCCCCAGAAGAGGTATGTACAATATTACATTACTGGAACACACCCCAAAACAATCCATGCTAGGCATCTTGGCTGTACTATGCAAACAAAGCCCCCTCTCAGCCTACCCACACACCCTTTCATGCACCACACCTTCATGAGGTGGAGAAATAAAAAGGTCATGGAGTTGAGTATACAGAGCACCTTTAACTCATTAAGCATTAAATGTAAGATCATACTGTATGACTTCAACACTGTAACCATATCTGCCTGTAACCAGGAATGCATGCAGCAATCGGCTCAAATCCTTGCAATACAGTTGTATCATAATATATTTGCATTGAATGTCATGCTTCAAATTGGAACTGGCAAGCATCGTAGCCTCACACAACAATGCCATATGGAGTTACATCTGATACTGCTTGAGCAGAACTCCCTTCCTATCCAGAATACATCAAACAATGTCACAGATACACCATGGCATTTAAATAGCAATAATGCGGATGTGAGGGCTAAATTAAAAATGTGTTGCATATTAGAAGGAATTTGTGTACTAAGATAAAAATGAGGGATTTGCTAGGTTTTGGCAGCAGAACTTACAGATATGTAAAAAACATTTTACTTAATTACCTATATGCCAACTTTCATAGTGGAACAACTACAGGACTGAGGGCAAATCAAAATGACTAGCACAGAGAAAAGCTCAACTAGCAACAAAGTTTTTGTTGTAGGCAGATGGAAGAGGAGCTAAACACCAAAAGCTGTACATCCAGCTAAAATACACAAGCTGGACTTTCTCTGAGAAAGGCAGGGTCCGTTTCAGTTGCTGTGCAAAAACTGTGGGACGAGTTTTGTGCTTGTGCAAAGCAGGTTCTTGTTTTCCATCTGCGCAAAGAACAGCTGGGTTGCTGTGTGCTCCCTCATCAATGCACTGCAGCCCTGATAAACCAGGGTCATTTAAAGGGAAAGAAAAGTAGCTCCAGTCTCCAATTTTACTATTTCTACAGAATCAGTAGTTTATAGACTGTCACTTTCAGGACAATTCATTCCCTTGCTGTCAAGAAAACGAAAAGATTATCATTGCAATGGATTTTTCTTTTTTTAACATCAGGCCACTTGCCTAGTGCATGTCATAGACCAGAAAGCCCTCAGACATTACCAGTCACAACAGTCTCTTCCCATCTTCCCTTGGGAAATCTGTTATCCAATGGAGGTGACTGGTCAAGACGCCAGTATTGGACAACAGAACCAAAAAGAGCAGTCCTCCATAACAGTGATACCATCACTTTTATGAAGACACAGATTATTCCAGTAAGTCAGACAAAAAAAGGATTTGTCCCAGAATCATTTAACCAATTTTCTGCATGTTTTTCCAAAATCTCTTTTAGTACTATATATATTTATTATTACAGTATGGTGTATGAGAAATACTTCAAAGAACCTACAAAGATTAAGTATTCCATAGGTCAAATCCTGGAGGCTTTTTTTCAGTTCAGACAGATTCATTAATGACTACATGGGGAACAAAGGTTGAGTGAAGGCAACAGGATTCCTTAAACCGTACGCACTTCCCAGAGCATGCTGCTAACTAATATTTGCAACTGGCTTTCTGAGGGTCCTCAAAGGTCAGAGCAACTCCAAAATGTCCTTTCTACCAATATGGAAATAAGCCTTACTCAGCCCTTGAACAAGGTGACCATTTGGCTTACTCTCTACACGTTCTGTAGTAACACTGGCCTTCCAGCAGAGCATATCAAATCTGATTCCATGACACTTTTTCAGAGATCCCAAGTTAATGTATTTACAAGATAGCTTTGACAAAATAAGCTGTCCAAAGCTCCAAGGCAAAACACAAATTACACTTCAAGTTACTTCATAATTGTTATAAATGCTATAGCTTCAGGTATTCATACCATTGAGAGCACCTAAAAAACAAAAATATTGTATTTTGCATAATAGAGCATGCCCATGCTTGCCACATTTGTTCTTCCAAAGAAACACAGAAACTGATTGCTCACAGGGACCAACCAGCCTAACCCACCAGAGGGTAAGAAGGCAGCAAAGAGACTAGCAAACTACAGTAGGGTATTACCTTTTCACTACCTTTAGCAGTGCCATCCAAGCTACCAAGTATCTGGGTAGCTGTTGAGCAGCAACCCAGGCACAACAGTGGATCTCCTTAAGATGCACTTTTACCCTGTGGTTCACAAACACAGGGATTAATGTAGACACTCCTTGAGGCCAAGTCAGGAAAAAGGTAAGCCTTAAACCTCCCAAATTGAGGACGCCCACTGCTTCTTTCCCATACATTTTGGCACAACAGTTGGTTTCTCACAGAAACATCCTGCTGCCTGTCACGAGGCTTGCATTTTCCAGGGCAGTCAAGCCACTCCACTGTGTATGGTACTACATGGAGAGTACATGAGACGGAGGCAGCCTCAGCTCCAGTGTATTCCTTCACACTGATCAGAGCTCTATTTTAAAGATACTGTGCAATTTGAATAATTTGAATTTTTCTTTACTTGGGGACTCAAGAAATATGTAAAGGCTGCACTTCTTTGGACTTGTGGTCCGTGTTGGCAACTTTTCCTTTTTAAATAGTTTGAATCATATGTATCCAGACAACAAAGAACCACGCAATATAAAGTTAAAAACCTTCAAAGAGTATTCTTTTTTCATTTGACTTTGAATAGTAGCAAAGACACTTTCCGCATATGAGGATGGCTTATTCTGAACTATGGGTGTGTTCAAGATTCAGAAAATTTTTAAAAGATAATTTGTGTAAGAACTTTCAGAAAGAAAGGATTCCAAGAACTGGCAACTTGCCAAGTAGTAATATAATGGAATGAAAGAAACTCCAATTTCCATATGAATGTAAGCCAGCCTTTAAAATAAAAGTATGCCAAGTTCCAAGAAGACGCCGGTGTATCAAGTTTGTCAGGTGATCAGTTTCACATGTTTAGGAACAAACAGCATCATAGCATGCACGTTAGACACAGCTTGTCTGTCCATGGAATCCTTTTGACATTTGAGTGGATATTATTGACTCATACCTCCTTGTACCAAGTTTAACCTAACTTCATTTATGTGTACTATTTCTATGAAAGTCAATGCAATCCCTCAATCTCATACAACTTCTGCCTTAAACATCGAGTCTTTGCTGCTGAATTGCTTTGGACTAGACCTGACATCTCCAATTTTGCTGACTGATGCGAAGACCGGATAGCTACATTCACAACCAAGAAAATTACATTAAAATATGTTTGTGTGCAGTTACTGCTACATGAAAAGACAAGATCTGTGCTTGGTGGTTATAAATAACCAGACATTTCCTAACCTTCAACTGAGGTAGGTCAAAGCTACAGCACTGTAGCACTGACAGTAATAAGTATGAACTGAGAAAAAAAGAACAAGGACTTAACGGTCCAATTCCAACCTGTAACTCAGTATATGAGAAGCAAGCAATAGCAAGTCCAATAGCTTCCTGTGCCATGTAAAACCCTATTATCCTCAGGCAAGTAGGCAAAGCTTTTCAAAAGCTGCTAATGGTTTTGAGTGGCTCATATTTTGGGATCCTACAGGAGGAATCTGAAATAGGCTCAGTTTTCAGAATATGAATATTTATAACATCCTGAAAGATGTCCCAATTTACCAGGCACAACTTGGTCTACCACTCACAGATTTCTGCAGTTCAGCAAAGCGGTAGTCACTAGCAGTCTCAGCCTTTATATATGTAATCTATCTTTTATACGTATATCCAGAAAAGTAACTCAGGGAATGCAATATCCGGAAAAGTAACTTTTTCCCCCCTCAGTGTTTTCATAGGATGTAAAAGTCCCTAGCAAGATTCCTTTGTGAATGCTTAAAAGCAGATGAACTAACGTTAGGTACAATGGGACTCTCACAGTCCAGAGACAACATCAGCAACTAATAATTTTCAGCACAGCTCTCTTTAGTCTCTCAGATAAAACTTCATAAATCTAGACTTTTCCCAATATATGCAAATAGTAAAAAACTAGGTCATACAAAATTCACAGACACCCTACATTTTTCATTCACTGGTCATATTCACTCTTCTTTCCTAGCAATACCTCATCCACAGGAAGATGCATAAATAAGGGAAAAGAAAGTACAAATCATTTTAAGCCACCAAGAGCCAATTATATTTCAGTAGTTGCAATTTATAAATGTACAAATATTTTAATTTTATATATATCATTAGCGTATGTAATAATATTCTCTTGGCATTTAGAAGTACTGATTTCACTTTCCTCTGTTATATTTCTTAACTCCAGCTACTATACTATCAGCATATTGATCCACAGTTATAAATAATTAAAATTTTAAAGAATATTTAACTGACTTAGACATCTAAGTACTATTTTCAAAAAGAAACAACTGGAGTGAACAGGATATACATATCCCTAAATGAAGAACTCCTCTTGCAAATCTTACCCGCTGTCTTTCTAAAAAGATTTTACTGTCCTCTCAGCCTTGTTGTTGTTTCCATAAATGCTATGAAATATTCCAGGATTTTTTTTTTCTATTTCCTCTCATTAGTAGGTTATTTGTACTACACTTTGACCTAGAGGGTCCAACTGAGCTTGAGAGCTGCATTGCACTACATATCTTGACAGAGCCTAGAAATAGACAAAGGAAGCAGTATCGTTCCTTTTTTAAATAGTGAGGCACAAAGAAACCAGGACCAGAAATATATAGCATCAAACAGGCAAGGTGCATTTGAGACTCCATGCTTAAATTACTTCCTAAGATTATAACAGATATCTCAGGAAGATGCAAAAATTAAAATCAAGTGGCTGGTTTTCCAATCTGTTGCCATAAATATTTTTGATTTCCCTTCTCATGTACTACTTTTGCTTCAACCTGAGTAAATTTCTTTTGTCTTGGCAAAAGCCCTCAGCATAACAATAACATTGTGCGCTGCCCCTGGTGCATGGAGGTATGTCTGCCAAGAGGGCAAACTTTTTCCATCTTTCTCTACCATCTAAGTAGCCTTAAAGAAACAAGACAATTTCACTTTTATTGAACATACTTGCCTAATTAAAAAACCGAATTGAAAATTTAAGGAATTACAGAATTGCATCTACTTAATTTATTCCTCTCTAACATCTGTTCCCTTTTGTTGCAAGTTTACATAAACCAAAAAAGAAATACTAAAAAGTACATGAAACTATGAACTTTTTAACGTCAGCACACACACAAGATGCTTCACCAGAAAAGACAGCTAAAGCCCCGGCTTCATTCCCCAGTGAAAAGTAAAACCATTTGAATGAAAGATTCTCTATAAACAAAAGGTACTTGCTAGTTGGCTATTAAGAAGATAATGACTAACAAGCAGGTGAGATTAAGCTGTACAGAATCTCTTGCTCTATTTTTAGAATCTGCAACTTCAGGCAGAGTACTGAGGTGCTGTGAATTACGTGAATTATGCTAACGTTCTCCACAGTTGCTTACTAGGCATGCTTCCTATTATCTACACAGGATAAGAGTCTAAGGAACATCTGTACAGACTGAATGAAAGCCAAGACCTCAGTGGATGATCTTGCTAACATCAACTTTTTGTTGAAACTAGCTGGACTAGACATGCTGTAAGAAAACCAACAATTTGGGGGATGTTTCTTCCCAAAAGAAATTATTTTAAAAGATAGTTTAGAAATATCAAATAAACAAACAAATGGCATTATGTTCACTTTTGGCAGGATGCAAAAGATAAATAATCTGATCATGTGGAAAAGGAGCTGACTTCCAGTATAAATACATATTCTAATCCCTTTGTGTTATAAAAAGAGAAAACGAATAGGATTTAGGTCATATCCCCAACGCTGCAGAGGACGTTCAGAGACAGGCGCCCCCAGCTGAATTTCGACGCAGCCTCCTTCCTACGTGTTTATATATGGGATCGCAGTTACATAACACCTCCACACTTCTTGAGTCTCAGCATAAGACTAGTGAGGCCTTAATTTGTTCTCCCACGGATGCTTATTAATTTCAGAATTCAGATCATTGCTAACCATTGGACACCTCTAATCAGATCTCTCCGGATACATCTTACTCTGTGTCTTGTTACATCTCAAGTTATGATGCAGAGTAGAAGAGGCAGGTAGCTCCTGCAAAAAAATTTCAGCACATGGCCTCCCAAGGCCTCCTACCCACAAAAACTCTGGCAATACAGAGGAAATCAAATTTGGTGGGATCTAGAAGAATCCTTGAAAAAAATCAGGAAAATTCTTAGACCACGCAAGCAAGAAAGTATCCTGTTCTCAGCAATAAATAAGAAAATATAAAGCGTGGGTTTCTCCATCATGTCTACTTGTAAAGGCTTACTTAAAAAATACAGAGGGAGAAAGGGGAAACAGAGAAAAGATCCCTTCATCCTGAACAGCCATCCCTTTAGACATGGGAGGACAAAAGTCTGGTGAGCTATATGAGTTCATTAGATTTTTAAAGTATTGCCACCCTTGCTTGTGGTCACAGAAAAAAATACATTAATCTTTTCTTCCCCTGTGACTTATCAATATAATTTATTCATAGGAAAATGGTAAAGGTCACAGAAGCTGTTTCTTTCCATTGTTCATGGGAACTCCACCACCAAAAATTAAAATCAAGTTTTAATTGGTTACCGTTGGTCCAAGAATTAAATTGCTAATATTGTAAAGCTAATTCTTCACTGAGCTGGATTAACAACATATTCTTTAAACCCAAATGAGGAAGTTCAGGACAGACAACATTTTTGTAACATTTGTAACTGGGAACCATGTCCATAACATCTATATACAACACTACATTAATACCCATCTGTTCAGATGGCATGGTGCCTACTTTGAAATTGGTTGAACCTATGCTCCAGGGCATAGACACCAAGCAGTTATACATGATTTTCATAGTGACAGTGTAGACACCATACGTACTGCAGAAAGTCTCTTTCTCTTCAACATTAACACAAAAGCACTGTCACCAGAGCAGCTCGCCTGCATTTCTTTAAAACACAGAAAAATTTTACCTGAGCGAAAGGTGACAGAATGACTAACTTCACAGGGTTTCTGGCTGCCAACTAGACCGTGTTGCTGTGGCTGTAAGAAAAAGATTATTATACAAGTATGAAGTTACAGTCACTGTGCCCTTCAGTCTACGAGTGGGCATAAGGGAGAGACTAGTTGTAAAGGCAGAGATGAATGTCTCACACGCTACTACAGAAAAAGAAAATCAGGCAGAACGCTGAACTTAAACCAAAGTACAAGGCTCCAAGGAACGGGTAATCAAAAGAAGAGGATTTCAAAAAGAAGGAAGAGGAAGATGGTCAAAAGAAGAGGGAGATGGTCTTTTACATGATTTTTTTTTTTCCATCTGCTTGTTTGCTACCGGGAAAAATAAATGCACTTATGAGGGATTGCTTTTCAAGATAAATTTTCATGTTACAAATATGGGAAATTCTCAGCAGATATCACATGGTAATACGTGGAGTTTACAGTGCAGGTTGTCTAAGGAAGCTAAGGGAAGGTCTAGTCGGAAGCGAGAGTCATGGCATAGCAGTGTTTGAATTTTGTACCACGTTGCAAAAAAAGGTAGTAAAATTGGTTATATGTTAAGGACATGCTTCATGTAGGACATTTAATAGTGAACAGAAGTAAAAACAGGTCTGTTTCACATGAAATTCATAGGTCTTGTCAGAGGCACACAACAATAGCATGCGTGGCCTCCTGTGAGATCATTAATTTTAAATGGCATTCTGCAGATGAAACACTATTTTTTGGTTAGAGTCTCATGTGGTTTTGAACCAAACTTTGTATCCATTTGTATCTCAACACACATAAAGGACTGACTAAAATACTAACTGAATTTCATGCAATGTGTGTGTCAAATTAAAAAAAAAGAAACAAACACAAATACCTGTAACTACTTCGTGAACAACATGAAGATATTGCTCAATTTTTTTTAAAAGAGATCAAATTCATTAAAATTATAAATTAATTTCTATCGTAAGAGTAACTCTGAGAATAGCTGACCATCCATAACTCAAAATAGTGTTTATCACAAACTATTACATCAATTAATTCTTTCAGTATTTAACATTTAAACTACTTTTAACACAAATGGTATGCTGTATCTCCTTCAGGTTTACGTTATCACACATCATTGTATGTCAAAGGGAAATACCAGTGTCTCCCGCATTGGGAAAACTGTCCCTTTTGCCATCAGTGCAATTTTGGTTCCCATTCTCTGCAGTCTGTCTTCTCTGGGGTTTTGGCCTAGACACATACGGTAAAGCAGACAACAATTTCTTTATCTGTTGCACACTACCTTCTTACTAGACAAGTCTGTACATCACTGTGTCACTCCACTACCAAATCTCTCAGCTGTATCTCTCACCTCAGCATCTCTAACTCAAGCCTCTCAGCAAGAGGAGCTGTTCCAGACCTGGCCATCTCCAGGACTATCATCTCACATCAAGTGTTGCTAATTGGCTGCTTAATCAAGCCTGGGAGAAGTAACGGACCCTTCCGCTAATGGGATACACCACAGTATGCATAACTCAACTAACACCAGTCAGTGGGAACTGCAGGTGTTGAGCAATTTTGCAAACTGTGTCACAGTTCTCCAAAACTTAAATGAAAATGTGAAAGGATGGACTTTGGGGTGCCTTCCAGTGAAGAGCATGATCTTAGCAATTCACTTTGCAGTCTAGCAGAATTTAAGGACAGAAAGAGATGCACTGACATCTAGGGAAGAGCAGAGACAAGACCTCAGATGCAGATTACTCTGGTCCTTGTCTTCAGATAACAAACATGTTAGTCTTTTACTCACTTGCATGAGCTAATCACTATTGCATTTAATAGGAAGTTCTACACGGAAGTATTTTCAGGAGGGTGATAAAAAAGAAAAAGAGACTGAAATTTTGCAGAAACAATACCTCTAAAGTGCCAAGGAAAGATACTAGAAAGATGAAAGGAATCAGAGAGAGATGAAGAATGTGTGATAGTCTAGGCAGACTGAAAAAAAAAAAAACCAACCAAACAAACTCCTGTTCTAGATGGTTTTAGGAAATGGACCGTATCCTCATTAGAACAACCAGTAGTAAAAACACTTTCCTGACCTGAGATACAGCAATCATTTTAACAGCTAGCTTGTAAATATGGTACATCTAAATAATTTGAATTACATAAACTGTACCAGCATATTCTGGGTACATTCTAACTGTGACACTAGTCAAATCTTAGGAGAAGACAAATGAGAAGCAAATATACGTATCAAAGATAAAGAAAGATTTCTTCCCATTCCTGAAGGTGACCACCAGAAGCCCAGGCAGGTGGGTTTCATATAATTACATAAGGTAGAAGCAAACAACAGAACACCCTCTTTCAGCCCCACTGAGAGATATCAATGCATCATATACTGAGGGCTTCTATCATAAACTATGATAGAAGCTTCTGTCTCCATGAACTATCCTATTTTGTCATGGACAAAATTGTCTCACTCCATCCTAGAAACAACCCTTCTATCTTGCTACCACTATGAAGCTAGGAACACTATAACTGAACTTCATTCCTTAAAAGGCTGGAAGTCATTTAGCTTACTTCCTTTGAAGAAACTTGATTACCGAACGCTTCAAGCAATGGAAGCCAACGGCAACTCAGTCAGGCCTGTTAAGTTTTTCAGCAGAATTCTGCAAAAAGTTTCAAACAGGCAGCTTATTCACCAGAGGCAGAGTTTCAGAGTATCAGACTCTATTTATGAATATGGATCATATTCATATTGTTTTGGTTGAAAATTTTCCTTCTAAAATGTAACATCTTTTATGAGTTTTCTAAATTAGGTATGTAAATTATTTGTTTGAAAGCAATGATCTGACCTAAGATAAAAAAATCTTGAGATTATTTCAAGAAAATCATAATTTTTAAATTATCAAAGGTATAAAGATATAAATATATAAATGTATAAATATGTATATGTATATGAAAATAGTTCTGTTCTCATGTTCTGAATCAGACAAAATTAATTGACTAATAATGATTCCAGTCTGAAAGCCTCTGACTTCAGTTTGCAATTCCTTTCCTCAATGAAGCACTTCTGCTCAGCCCAAGAGCTCTGAATACTCTCCTTCCTGCTGGAAGACACAGTTTGGAGCACTATAGAGTTTCATGCGCACAGATGCACGTGAGATGGAAAATATCCAAAAAGCTCACGGCCTAACAATCTGGTACCAAACGTGCCAAAAGTCTGAAAGCCCTTTTTTAAGGTGTTAAGATATATTCTGACCACCTCCAACTTCTTAAAGTATGTAGAATCACCCTACAAAAAGGAGACAGCCTGACTAAATTTGCTTAAATTGTACTCTTCAACTTGGCTTCTCATAGTGAAAATCTCTCAGAAATATGCCAGCAACCACTTTTTCTTCACAAGCTATTACTTTTTGAGTAACGCAGTTTTCCCTCATAATTGGCTTGAAAAACCCGTTAAAAGATGGCACATAGATAGTACTCATGCAGCTGTTATTGTAAACCTTGTAAGCTCCAACAGCAACTACTTTTGTATTACACAGAGCATTCTACGTATTCTTATATAACTTTCCAGTAACAATCTTATGCTTATGACTCAGTATTCTGTTAAAATCTAGCATTTTTTATAATGCAGAAAAACACTGAAATAATTTTACATTAGCAAAACTTGCCATGAGACAGCTATTGTATAACCACTGTTCATATATTACCCCTTCTTGCATTCCAGTCCATATATGCTCTTGAACTCTGATATGCACCGCTGACATCAGTGAAAATTTTACTACTGGACATACAAAGATGTCATTTTGTAAAGACAACTATGCGCCAATTGCATAGTAAGGCACAAACGTAACAATATAACACACCAGTAACCATGTAATTTTTATTCTTAAGTACTTTTTCCAAATTGTGTTAATGTACTGTTATAGTTAGACCCTGTTGCAATAAGGCAGCAATTGAATTCCACACATTTTCTTGATATTATTCTTGATATTATGATTCATTATTCTCATATCGTACTACCACTGTAAGTCAACAAGCAATACCAATACAGCAGAACTTAGAATGAAGTGTTATATTACCTATACTATATATTACCTATACCTCAGAAAATCAGATGTTAACCAATACTTTCTCAAATACCACAATTTCAAATGGTATCAAATGTCTGCTGACATACCATGCTGGATATTTATAGAACAGACTTCATAAATAAGTGCTTGAAAATATTCATATATAATGAATAAACTAATCAAGTTACAGATTGGATCAATTACATTGGTATAAACCCAGAAAAGTGCTTTCAGAATCTGTACTCTAGGATGAATAGGTTCTGCACTACAGTTTCTTTTGAAGAGTGACTATTTTAATAAAGTGACTGTAAAGGTCCATTAAGTCAAATTACATAACTATGTATCTGAACTCCAAAAGAATCCAAAGTATAGCTGACCAATACTTACTAACATTTTTGTTTAAGCAAATTCTTGTTTATTGTATCATTTTATTCTGCAAATGTATTAAAAAGAAGAAACAGAATAAATGTTAATGTATTTCATAGTTCTATGAATCTATTTTTACCTTAGCTACCTATCTTTTTCCAGAGAACACCAAAAGTGTCCCAAAGTGCTAGAAGATATATGTAAGAATTAGTATACCCAGATACCTCCTTTGCTATGTTCCAAAAGTGTTGCAGGAATCTGTATACATTACCTGACTTCCGGATATGTTTAAAACAGCTACAAAATGAACTGCTCTTATTTCAGTAAGGATCAAACATTTCAGTTAAGGGATCTGCAATGCTCAAACTTGCAATTGTAGAAAAGGTTAAAATTGTAAACTCTACAGCTGTTACAGAATTACAGATGAGCTAAATGTTGTTGCCAGCCCTCTTTCCATTATCAGCAAAAAACGGGAACACCTTCAGTCTCACTTTGTGCTAACCAAGCCATGAGAGAGTTAGTGGTTTTAACCTCCCATATTCAGCAAATATAAGGCTGTATGTGCGCAAAATATGTCTGGGAAATAAATATGTAAAAAACTTCCAATTTAAATGAGTATTTTAGTGAAGTTACAACTGGAACTGATTGTAATCTGCTGTGTTGGTATAAACCCAAGGCCTCCACTGCAAGCGAGTCAGCCTAAATATTCCACCATTCTTCACCCATGTTGTGCACTGCTGGCTCTAATTCCTCCCATTGCAGCTAACACCCTTCTTTTAATATACGCAGTAGAGTTTATTTGAAATGAGAGAAGTTAAGCGAAACTATTAATTTTAACTGTTACACTTAGTTGCTTGAAGGGGGTGTCCAGTATCTCCACTGAAGCCAGCAGGCTTCCAAAGGTTGGTTCTGCTTAACATAACTCAACATGGACAATATTAAATCAAATTGATTTATTTGCAAAGGATTTATTTAATGAATTTCTGCTTTGAAAAAGTAATCTGGTAAGGAAACAAACTATCTGCTCAAAAGAAAGAGCCTATGAATGATGGCAAGAGAGGTGAAGTTGAAGGTTTTGTGCATTCAGTCTTTA